>NC_140594.1:807674573-808878156 GCF_964204655.1 Triturus cristatus | reverse complement strand
CCCAGACTCAAGTTCGAGCTTTCTTGGGCTTGACTGGGTATTACAGGAAGTTTGTTAAGAACTATGGGTCCATTGTGACTCCTCTTAATGATCTGACATCCAAGAAGATGCCCAAAAAGGTTCAGTGGACAGTAAGCTGTCAAAAGGCATTTGATGACCTGAAGGAGGCCATGTGCTCTGCACCTATCCTGAAAAGTCCTGACTACTCCAAAGAGTTTATTGTCCAAACAGATGCTTCTGAGTTGGGTGTGGGAGCTGTGCTGTCACAACTTAATGTAGATGGTCAAGACCAACCCATTGCTTTTATTAGCAGAAGGTTGACCCCCAGAGAGAAGAATTGGTCAGCTATTGAGAGGGAGGCCTTTGCTGTGGTGTGGGCCCTGAAGAAGCTGAGGCCATACTTGTTTGGCACTCACTTCAAGATTCAGACCGACCATAAGCCCCTCTTGTGGCTAAATCAGATGAAGGGTGAAAACCCCAAACTGCTTAGGTGGTCCATTTCCCTACAGGGGATGGACTTTACAGTGGAGCACCGGCCAGGTACTGACCATGGGAATGCAGATGGTCTCTCCAGGTACTTCCACTTAGGACATGAAGACGAGACTGGTCAAGGCTAGTTTAATGTCCCAGCGTTTGGGGGGGGGTTGTGTAGGAGAGTAGGGTCTGCTATCCTATGGTCACCCCAAATTTTTGCTTTTTGCTTCACTGGTTTTTGACATATTGAGGCTGTGGGCCTGCCAATCAGACCCCCAGCCTGCTGTTCTCTCTACTAAATTAAAACTATGCACCCTAGGTGCATAACCAATTGGAAGTGGATCACCCTGTCAGCCCCTGTACCAGTGTACACTAGGTACCCAGGGCATTGGTGTACCCAAGGCCTGCCAGGGGCTGCAGCATGTATTATGCCACCCCAGGCTTGGCCTAACAATCTGACACAACTGGCTGATCACTCAGCTGGGGTAAGTTGGTGTAATCACCTCTTACTTAGGTGTAGTATACCTATACCTAACCTTAAATGGGACACCTGGTAACCTATGAGTCACTCCTATGGCAGGCCTTAACAATCCTGAAGGCAGAGTGCTTGGTTCCATGTGAGATGGTGCTCTGGCATGAGCTGAGCCTGTCTGCAGTGGTCGGAACAACTTCCTTCTACTGTTTCCAGATATCGTCATACCATATACTCTTAAGTGCATTATGAACCTCGCGGTTAAATGCTATCTTTGGTTTGGCTTTATCAAAACATGTCGAGTAAGGTGTCATACGAATTGGAATACTAACCCCTCGCCAATTCTGGCGACGGGGTTAGCATTCCACCCTTCTAGAGGGACACGACATGTACAGTACCTGAAACCCGGGTAAAATCAGACATAGCCTCAGCTCCACAAAATGGATGCTGCCACCACAGACACAAGTCTGCCCTCCTGCTGCTGGGAGTCCTTCCAGCTTGGGAGGTGTGGACAAAGGGTTTCCTGCCAGGGGAGGTGCATGCACCACCCCAGACAGGATTTTGTGTATTGGTCAGGTAGGGCTTGAAAGAAACCAGACATGCCTGTGGCTCACAAGGAGCCTCGGTGCATATGCCAGTTCAAACCGGTCCTGGGGCACACCAGTCCCGGGCCTGGGGCGAGCTGGACAAAGGATTGGGGGTGTAACCACCCCCCTTCCTGGTCCCACCCATAGGGAGGGACCTAGCAGGTAGTCCGGCCCCTAGAATCCGAATAAAGGTAGGAGCTGTGTCCTAAGACTTCAGACATCCTGGAATCAACTTGAAACTAAGAAGAAGACGGGAACTTCGACATTCTGCTGCACAGAAGACTGAAGAAAATCTCCCCTGTGGTCAGGGAGTGACCACCTTGCTAACGCAAGCACCATCCAGCGAATCACCGTCTGCTTTGCCGCCGCCTCCCGCCGGAGCCCGAGCCCAGAGACTGACAAGACCTGGACCTCCAGACCTCTCACCGCCCGATCCACAGTCCCTGAAAAGAGGAGACCCGTGGAGGCACCGAGACACGTGGAGCCAGCCATCTTGGAACGACTACGACAAGCTGACCAGTGCAACAACCGAGGCTCCCTCCAAGTTGTGCTTTGGGTCCTGAGAAGCCCAACCCTCGAGCAGCATCTGCACCAAAGGTGAGCCCTCCAGCATCTCCACGATCTGCGTGGGGCCCTTCTGCATTTTGCCACTCGACGCGCCTAACCGGTTGCTGGCCCGCTGGCTAGTGGCCATCTTGGCGACGAAATCTACGACAAACACCGCTGGTCTGGTTGCTCCAGACTGGCCCTTGCTCCCCTCCAAAGGAGCAATCCCTCTGACCTTGCTGGTCAGAACCAACAGCTGATTTCCGAATCCTCCTGCAATTGCTTTTGCCAAGGCTTGTTTGCTTCGATCAAGTCGCCGACACCGCCGACAGCGAGAGCCTGCGTGGGACAGCTCGTGAGCCGACTCCTGGACGTCGTCGACCTTCAGGGACCACGTGGCTGCGGAGACAAGCTACCCCTCATCACCTGTTTGCACCCGACATCGCCTGGTACCCACCTGGTGCCACGCTGGTCACTGGCTAGTGACTGTGAACACTGTCCCCTCTGCTTACAGGTCTTCAACATCTCCGATCCACTCTTGGATCCACTGCATCTCTTCCCGACCGACCGCCTGCAGCATCTTTGTCCCAGGCTCAACGGAACAGATAGAAGAAACCCGACGCACTTTGAGGCCTATGCACCCGCTTCCTGTGGGTGAGGTAAAGCTGGTACTCCGGTGCCCATGTGTAGTAATACATCTCTAGTGCCTGTGTTCCAAATCTTAAGTTCCTAGGTCATCCGGAAGATTCCTTTTGCAGTAACTTTGTACTTTTTACGCACCCATTGAAACCTATGGGAGCCCGCGTGTGACTATTTGCTCTGCACACGCCACCCGTGGACCTCCTGGTCACTAACTGACGTTAGCTCCTTGTAGGCCCAGCGATTCTAGAGGCCCTAGGCCTTTTCCCTTTTCTGTTCGTGGTACTTATACCACTATTTTAGTATATGGTTTGAGTGGCCACCAGGGCCTATCCATATAACGTGCAACTTCTGTGTATTCTGTGATAATCTTGTTTGACGATTTGTGCTCCTGTGCTCATAAAGAGACTAGGGGTTACTTTGATAAATAAATACATATATATTTTGAATATATATCTGTGTGGTGTCCTTTCATTGGTATAAAAGGGGGTTACTATTGGTAAAACAGCTTGCTTAACACGCATCACGAGTTTAGCCTCAAAGACTGCTTAGCCTACGCTACCACTAGGGCAGCTAGTCCGAAAAGGTTGACTTACAACCACACCATAAGGGTTGCTTGGCATGGTACAAGGTGGTCACTAGAACTAGTGAACAGCATATACCAGGCCAACTTCTCACAATATATATATATATATATATATTTATTCACGGAAAAAAACATAGGTTTCCGGCACGTTACAGTTAGGAATTAGCATTTAAAAAACCTCAGAAATTCACTGAAAAAACCATAGGTTTCAGGGGTGTTATAGTTAGTTGGACTTTTCACTTGTACAAAACCATTGAAATTCCCCCGTTATAGTTAGTTCAGCTAACTATAACTCGTGCGCCCGCAATGCACTGCTGATGACGTCACATATTACATCACTCATGACATGGTCAGTGACATCACTCATGACATCACTGATGACATCTCAAATGACAAATCCTTGTGATAAAGTGGTAGACCTCCTCTCACCCTAATATAACCTTTGATACACACATTCAAAAATAGAGACTAAAATTTTCAAAACAATGGACATACCAATACCAGTTACAACAACCTCTTCAGTAATTCTAAGATCCACATACACATCCACTCATTCACCAACAGTCCTATACAGTCACTCATACATGTACTCACTCATCATATGTACTCATACACCTATACATCCTGTTACACAATGCCACTCATCCATAGAGTTACTCACACACATAGTCACTCATGCTAATAAAGAATCAAACATATATTTACTTGCATATACAGTTATACACACACCACCACACTTACTTCTACAGAAACTTACACATACTTAGTCTTTTAAACAATCACTTATAGAAACACATACTTATTCATACAGGAACTCTTTCAATCTCTCACTCTCACATATACTCACTTATATACACCAATAGTCACATATACTAGTTTAAAACATATGTAGTTACTCATAAAGACACTATTGAGACAGTCATTCACTCACTAACACACCCATACACACACTCATCCACCCATACAGTCCTGCACACATGCTGTCTTCAACACATACAAACAGTGAGTCACTCATTCATGCACCTATGCACTACGTAATACCCCCCACCGAAACATGCAGACACTCAGACTGATACTCAAAAAAACAACTAATAACCGATATAGACACCCATGTAGCTACTCACCAACCCATGCAGCCACTTATACACAAAGTGAGAGACTGATACAGATATTTACATATTTAAACATTACTCACTAAGCCATGTATTCACTATGATACACTTAATTAGTCAGTTACACAATACATTTTTAAAAAACAAATCATCCATTTAGACACTTATATACCCATTTATTCTTCCATCGACCTTGAGATATACATATATAAAACATATTTAATTTTCAGAAAAACAGACATTCACTGGATGATGTCATCAGTGATGTCATCAGTGATGTCATTTGAGATGTCATCAGTGATGTCATGAGTGATGTCACTGACCATGTCATGAGTGATGTAATATGTGACGTCATCAGCAGTGCTTTGCGGGCGCGCGAGTTATAGTTAGCTGAACTAACTATAACGGGGGAATTTCAATGGTTTTGTACAAGTGAAGAGTCCAACTAACTACAACACCCCTGAAACCTATGGTTTTTTCAGTGAATATATATATATATACACACACACACATATATATATATATACACATATACACACACACAAACCCATTTATATTGTATATGCTGATGTGCAGAGAGTAATATGCTAATTATTACCATTGTGAAGCGTGATCCATGGATCATGATGCCTCTCCACTGCCTAAATAATGGCAAAAAATAGCATATTACACTCTACATATCAGCATGTATGATTTATGCCATGCAGTTTTGCCATGCGTACTAGTTATAAACAAAGGTATTTAACCAGCACTAGGATCAAAGTGGATGGATCAATACCTCGAGACAAATAATGCTTGAGACTACTTTACTATCTAAGCAGTAATAGGGTAACCACGAATGCAGCATTGTACGAACGTTCTTTGACATTCGTGGCTAACTCTACAACAGTATTTGCGATTGTATTCGGCATATAAGAATAAAAAATAAAATAAAAAAAGCTGTAACACTTGCCACCAATTTCTCCATTTACATTCACTGTTTTGTCAATGTTGAATTCAGAATGAAAATTTTCCTAGCTATCGTAACGGAAAGTTTCAATTCTATTAAGGACTCGGAGGCGAGGATTATGCCTTCTTTCTTCACTTTATTTATACAGCAGTGTGAAAGAACGAACAAAACTATGTTTCCCATGAACCAAAGGGAAAAAGTAGTCTTTGTAACAACCAATCAAAAAACAAGAAAGTGTCCAATCAGGCTCCGCCAAGCTCCACATAGTCCCTTGTCAGTGTCCTGTTCTCCTCTTTCGGAGTGCAAAGACAGCCCAAGCCTCATCTTTAGGACTCTTGTTTGTGGGTATCAGAACCTGCAACAAACGAAGGAGCATTACCGGAGGAAAGTACAACCCTAGGAATCAGCGTCAAGAAAGAACATTTTTTAGCAAGAGAAAACATCAATACAGCAACACAGAAGAGATTGCATTCCCCTTAACCTCCACAAAATTGAATATGCTACTTACCAGTATGCATCTGTTCTTGGCATGTAGGGCTGCTGACATTCAAATCTGTGCATAGATCGCCGCCTAGTGTTGGGTCCGGATGTTTGCACGTTGTTGTCCTGGAAGAGTCTTCGAGGTATCCTGGGATAGGTGACTCCTCTCCTGGACTACAGTGCGCATGGGCATCCTCTCCATCCTCAGATTGTTTTTCGCCATTGTGGCAGTGATGGAGTAGATAAAGAAAGTGATGACCATGCTTACAGTAATTCTGAGAGCTGCAGCTGCTACAGGCGCCGGGGAGGAGGGAGGGTGATATGAATGTCAGCAGCCCTACATGCCAAGAACAGATGCATACTGGTAAGTAGCATATTCAGTTCGAGGCATGTGGGCTGCTGAATTCATATCTGTGCATAGAATGTATAGCAGTGCCCTCTATTAGCGGCGGCTACCAGTGCCAGCTGCAGCGGTCTGAAAAAGGGTTTTGAGAACAGCCTGTCCTACAGCTGCCTGCTGTTTTGATTGCACATCTACACAATAGTGTTTGGTAAATGTGTGTGTAGTGGACCAGGTGGCTGCTCTACATATATCATGCAGGGGAATATTTCCTAGAAAAGCCATGGAGGCCCCTAACTTACGTGTTGAGTGGGCTCGTGGGGGAATAGTTAATGTGCGTTTTGCCTTTTGATAAATTTGAATACACTTAACTATCCATCTAGCTATCCCTGCTTTGGAGATGGCGTTACCTTTGTGGTGTGGGGCAAAGGCAACGAACAGTTGTTTTGTCTTCCTAAAGGGTTTAGTCCTATCGATGTAGTACATGAGGGCCCTCTTTACATCTAGTGTATGGAGTGCCCTTTCCGCGACAGTTTGTGGGTTTTGGAAGAAAACGGGCAGTTCAATAGTTTGATTCATGTGGAACTGCGATATTACCTTGGGCATGAATTTGGGGTTGGTACGTAGTACGACCCTGTTGGCGTGAACCTGTATAAATGGCTCTTGAACGGTTAGTGCCTGGAGTTCACTAACTCTCCTCAAAGAAGTGATCGCTACTAGGAAAGCTACTTTCCAGGTAAGGAATTGAATCTCGCATGAGTGTAGAGGTTCAAAGGGTGGACCCATCAGGCGTGTGAGGACCAAGTTGAGGTTCCACATCGGAGCCGGTGGGTGGCTTGGTGGAATGACTCGTTTGAGTCCTTCCAAGAATGCTTTGATGGCAGGCACTCTGAATAGAGAGAGGTGCTGCCTGGTTTGTAGATAGGCTGAGATCGCGGTCAAATTGACACGTATAGAGGTGTACGCCAGATTGCATCGGTATAGGTGTAAGAGGTAACAAATGATGTTTTGGATGGATGCGTCCAGCGGGTTAATGTCATTATTACTGCAATAAATGACGAACCTTTTCCATTTGGCTGCATAGCAAGCTCTTGTAGTGGGTCTCCTGGCCTCCTTGATGATGTCCATACAGTCAGGTGGCAGGTTGAGGTAGCCAAACTCTAGGACTTCAGGAGCCAGATTGCCAGGTTCAGCTGTTGCGGATCTGGGTGCTGAATCTCTCCATGGTTCTGCGTCAAATGCGCGGGTTTGATCCGCAGCCTTTGATGCGGCACCACGGAAAGTTCGAGGAATGTGGTGTACCATGGCTGGCGTGCCCACGTAGGAGCAACTAGGACGAGTGTCAGGGAGTGTTGTCTGAGTTTGCGAGCCACCAGCGGTATCAACGGCGCTGGGGGAAAAGCGTACGCAAATCTGCCGGACCAGTTCATCCATATCGCATTGCCCTGCGACTGCGGATGTGGGAACCTGGCGGCAAAGCTTTGGCATTTTGCGTTTTCGCTTGTGGCGAAGAGGTCTATCTCTGGATGACCCCACTGCTGGAAGTACGGTTGGAGTACTGAAGGGTGTAGCTCCCACTCGTGCATCTGGTGGCTGTGTCTGCTGAGCAGATCCGCCATCTGGTTGTCCTTGCCCGGGAGGTGCTCTGCCATGAGGAACATGTTCCTCTGAATGGCCCACTTCCACATGCTCTGAGCCAGATGAGACAACTGTGGAGAGTGTGTTCCTCCCTGCTTCTGTATGTAGTACATGGCAGTCATGTTGTCCGTCCGGATCAACACGACTTTGTTGCACAGATGTACTTTGAATGCCTTCATGGCCAGGAAGATTGCCATCAGTTCCAGAAGGTTGATGTGCATCTTCTTTTGTTGTGTCGTCCATAGTCCCTGCACTGTGTAGTGGAGTACATGAGCTCCCCATCCCTGGAGAGACGCGTCCGCTGTCAGTACTATTTGTGGAACAGGCTCTTGGAACGGTCGGCCCTTGCAAAGGTTTTGTGGATTCCACCAATGCAGAGAGTTGTATGCCCGACCGCTCACCAACACTAGGTCTTTCAACTGTCCTTGAGCCCGATTCCACTGACGTGCTAAGCACTCCTGAAGCGGGCGCATATGTAATCTCGCGTGTGGGACTATGAAAATGCAGGAGGCCATCATGCCTATCAACTGCATGAACACTCGCGCTGGAAGTGAGTGTTGGGGTTTGAACCTGGAGATCAGCATTTGCATGCTGTTGATCCTCACTAAATTTGGCTGAGCTGTGGCCGCCAGAGTGTCTATAGTCGCACCTAGGTACTGTTGTACGTGTGCGGGCTGGAGATGGGATTTCGGGTAATTTAGTGAGAATTCCAGACTGTGAAGGAGGTGAATGGTGCGGGACATGTGGTTGGCACATTGCTGGGCTGATTGTGCTTGAACGAGCCAGTCGTCCAGGTAGGGGTAGACGTGTACGTGCTGCCTCCGTAGATGTGCCGCCACAGTAGATAGGCACTTCGTGAAAACCCTGGGTGCTGTTGTCACGCCGAAGGGAAGGACTTTGAATTGGTAGTGCTGCCCCTGAACAGTGAACCTGAGGTATTTTTTGTGTGAGGGGTGAATGGGTATGTGGAAATACGCATCCTTGAGGTCCAGCGTGGCTAGGAAGTCTCCCTGCTTGAGAAGCGGAAGGACTTGCTGGAGAGTGAGCATGTGAAAGTGCTCGGAAAGAATGTACCGGTTCAGGGGTCTTAGGTCTAGTATAGGTCTGAGTGACCCGTCCTTTTTCGGTATTAAAAAGTAGAGGGAGTACACTCCCGTACCCTGCTCGTGGACGGGTACGACCTCTATAGCGCCTTTTAGAAGCATACTTTGCACCTCCTGCTGTAAGAGCGTTAAGTGCTCTGAGGACATAGGACGGTTTCTTGGAGGAATTGTGGGTGGAGTGGAGGTTAGCTCTAGACAGTAACCGTATTTGACAATATCTTTGACCCACCTGTCCGTGGTGATGGAGTTCCATGTGGACAGGAACCTTTGTAGCCTTCCCCCGACAGGTGTTATGTGGTCGGGAGGAAGGGAGAGGGCGTCACTGCTTGTTCTTGGGGGAGGACCTGGTGTTGCCGTAGCCGCGTCCTCTTCCCTTTGTACTGGAGCCACGATATCCACCCCGGGTGTTTTTATCGTAGGTGGTTTGTGTATTGCCCTTGTTGTATGTCTGCTGTGACCCCTGTCCTCTACCTGCTCCTCTATTTCCGGGGCGACGAAAGGAGCTGCTCCGAAAGGACTGAGTCTGGAGAGCCCCCATGGACTTTGCGGTGACAGTGTCCTTTTTTATTTTCTCAAGGGTGGTGTCAACCTCCGGTCCGAATAAATAGTCGGGGTTGACAGGCTGGTTGAGTATATTATTTTGCACCTCAGGTTTGAATCCGGAGATTCGCAACCAGGCATGTCGTCGCAGCATGACGCTTGTGTTTATGGCCCTGGCAGCCGTGTCAGCGGCATCTAGTGCACACTTGATGGAAGCATTTGTGAGTAGCTGTCCCTCTCTGATAAGAATTTCTGCACCTTCTTTGAACTGGTCAGGGAGATGTTGGAGTAGTTGCTCCAATGTGTCATAGTGCGCTCTATCGTAGCGAGCGAGGAGCGCTTGAGTGTTGGCTATGCGCTATATGTTGGCAGCCTGGGCGGCAACTCGCTTGCCAGAGGTCTCTAACACCTTGGACTCTTTGTCCGGGGGAGGAGCGTCACCTGTCGTTTGCGAGTGTGCCCTCTTGCGAGCATTCGCTACGACAATGGAGTCTAGTGGTAATTGGCCTCTGATGTAAGTAGGGTCCCCAGGCGCCGATCTGTATTTCTTATCGATCCTGGGGTTTATCACTCGTGCCCTGGTGGTTTCTTTGAAGATGTTCTTGGCTGGTTTGAGGACCCCTTTCAACATGGGCAGAGTTTTTACATGTCTTTCTGAGGATGCGAAGGTGTCCATAAGAAAGTCGTCCTCGATGGTGTCAGAGTGAAGCTGCACTCCATGATTATTTGCGGCACGTTCGATAAGAGCGTTGAATGCTGCAGTGTCCTCTGTGGGAGATGTTTTCGCCCCATAGAGTTGTGGGTCTTGTGCATCTAGAGGTGCACCTGGATCTGCAGGGTCGCCCAAAGTTTGATCAGGGTCCTGTTGGTAATCAGGGTCTATGTCTCTGTGGTAGGGGACTTGGTCATCCATGTAGTCCTCCAACACATCCGTGTTGGAGTGTGTGGGAGAGAATGATTGTGGATCCTGGTAGGGCGAGTGGTAAGATTCGCTTAGGAGAGGTTCTGAGTCCACAGGCAGCTTCCTTTTTAGTGGGATCCGGAAAGGGTCCAAAGGTGGCTCCGAAGTTATCCTCCGTTTGTGGATAACCATCCTGCCGGTGTTGGCGTCGATGACATGTGACGGAGACGCCTTAGCAGGTGTAGTTGTGGAGTGGGTGACCCGTGTCCTGAGTTGGAATATTTTTGGGATCGTGGACGGAGGCAGGCCAAAAGTAATGTTGGCTGGCGCCGAAGAGGCTGCTGGAGCCTTTATTGGGCCGGAGCCCGACGTGTCCTGGAGGACCGTTTTGGTTTTGCTGCTTGGTGCTGCACCAGGTCGCACTTGGAGCGCCTTCGAGGCTTTCGCGCCGACCAGGTCTGTAGAGGCGGTCTTCGACTTTTTCGGCGCCGGCGGGTCATCGAGTCGAGGGGCGGGAATGGCCGTCGACGTCTTCGATGCATGAGGCTTCGGTGTTGCCGTGGAAGCGATGTGAGTCGCAGCCGGCACCTTTGGTGTCGGAGTCGATGGCGTCGACGTCGGGAACCGAACAGGTTTGTTGGCACCGAAGGCCTTTTTCCGTATGCCGACTCCGACGTCGGCCGCTTCAAGTTCGGCACCGAAGTCTGGCTTGGTGCGCTCGGTGCCGACGTGCTTCGCTGGCGTCGAAGGTGTGGAAGGACTCGATCCGACCAGCGCCACTTTTGGTTTCGGTTTCGATTGAACCAGTGCAGCTTTCGGTTTCGGTTTGGAAGAAGGGAAACCAGCCGGTTTAGGTAATAATGGCTGCCGCTGAACGTCCGAGGCCGGGCCCGAGGGCGGGGCCGAAGAACTGCGGGATAGGTCTCGGGTAAGGCCCGAAGGCGATCCCTCGACCGGAGCCATAGACTGTGGCACTGGGCTCTCTTCAGTCTGAACGGGTAGGCCTTGCTCGTCATTGGAGCTACTCTCTTCGGCCCCTAAGGCCTCATCGTAGTCTCCTACCTCGGTGTCGTCTTCATCTCTGCGAAAGAGTGATTCGTCGACGTCGTTCGATCCGGAGTCATGTTCGGAAACGGGACTGGAGGGTAGGATCTCCAATTCTTCGACATCTTCGGTCTCGGCGTTAAAGAGGTCTGCCGGGGCCGGTGCCGCATGCTGCGCTTCGAGTCTTGCCGCTCGTCGGTTCCGTAGAGTCTTCTTGGAACGGAACCGGGCACAGGCCATGCATGTCGATTCGTCGTGATCCGGCGAAAGGCATTTGTTGCACACCGGATGGACGTCGATGTGGGGATATTTCGCATTGCATACCGGACATCTCTTGAACGGTGTCCTCGATTCCATCGTCGATGTCGTCGATGGGCAGGTAAGAAGCGAAAAGTCAGTGCTGAAAGTTGTTAAACTAACAAAGGAGTATCGAAACCGATCGAGAAAACAGTACCGACGCGAACTAAAGGCCTTTTGGCCTCGATAAAGTTTTTCCTAACTTGAGCTAAGATAGCACATCCGAACCCAATGGCGGAAAAAAACAATCTGAGGATGGAGAGGATGCCCATGCGCACTGTAGTCCAGGGGAGGAGTCACCTATCCCAGGATACCTCGAAGACTCTTCCAGGACAACAACGTGCAAACATCCGGACCCAACACTAGGCGGTGATCTATGCACAGATATGAATTCAGCAGCCCACATGCCTCGAACATTTACTTACTTCCATACGGGGAGGGTCTCTTCCAAGAGCATAGGGCGGGATAATCCTCGCCTCCGAGTCCTTAATAGAATTGAAACTTTGTTACGATAGCTAGGAGAATTTTCATTCTATGTCAGGACTGGAGGCGAGGATTATGCTTGTTTAAAGCTTGCCCACAACCAGATGAGCCATATTCAGAATTGGCTTAAAGTAAAAACGCTTGAAGGTGGAATCCGAGGACCAATCTGCCGCATTAAGGATATCCTCCAAGCGGGCACCCAAACCGAAGGCTTTCGATGCCATAGCGCCTCTTGCAGAATGCGCTCCAAACAGTCTGAGGCTAATGCCCGCTTCTGACATCACCCAACGAACCCATCTAGCAATGGTGGGTGAAGAAACCGCTTTGAACGGCTTGCGGAGCGCAATGAGAAGCTGACGCTCTCCAGGAGGACGGTATTCTTCCATCATTTCCTCGTACGCCTTGAGGCAGCGTACAACACAAATTCCGGATAAGAAATAACTCTCGTGTGGCACTTGGTACGGCGCAAAAGGGTAAAGGTCACCCCATCAGGGGTGAACATTCGACCAGAAATATCCAAGGCCCTGACGTCCGACACCCGACGGCACGATACCAGGCAAAGGAGCATTGCAAGTTTCGCCGTCAACTCTTTACAGGACAGAAACCTATTAGGTTGCCATAAAAGGAAAAGATTAAAAACTTGATTGACATCCCATAAAGCCGAATAACGTGGTTCCGGCGGCAAGGAGAGGCGAATGCCTCTCAAGAGTCTACAGACCAACGGGTGTTCCCCAACCGGCGATCCTGCCTGAGGAGATGGCCGATCTAAAAGTGTTAATTGACCGATAGGCCATACCATCAGACGCCAGACGCGCCAAAAAAAAATCACAACATGGACCACATCCGTGACCAAGGGATCGAAACCCCTTCGCATACACCAACGGGCCCATCTGCCCCATGCGGACTTGTACCTTTTAACTGTACTGTCCGCCCAAGCCTTGGAGATAAGCTCTTCAGCTGTTCGCGAAAGCCCCGGGGTTTGCCATCTACCCCTGAAATCCTCCACGCCATGAGATTCAACGAGTTCGTGGCTATCAGAGGATGGGGAGAGCCGTTCGGGCTCCGGTTAAGGAAAGGAAGACGGGGGAGTAGGATTGGAAAATCCCAGGAAAGTTCCAGAAGAACTGGAAACCACACTTGAGACCTCCATAGAGGGGTGATTAGGACTAAATCCGCCTGTTGCCTGCGGACTTGAGCTGTGGATCGGGTGATCATCGCGAAGGGAGGGAACGCATAACCCCACTCCTTGCTCCAATCCTGGAGAAACGCATCCGTGGATATCGCCCGAGGATCGGGCCTCCAACTGAAAAACTTCGGGAGCTGATGGTCTAGGCGGGATGCAAAAAGGTCCACTGTAAACGGACCCCAAAGGTTGTTGAGGGAAACAAACACCGAACAATCCAGTTTCCAAAGTCTGTCATCGTGGAAGTGGCGGGATTGGAAATCCGCCTCCACATTGTCGCGGCCCGGGAGATATTCCGCCATGACAGAGACGTGACTGTCCAGGCAATACTGCCAAAAACTCGCCGCCAGATCGGATTGCGCCTTCAACTTGGTGCCTCCCAAGTGATTGATAACGGACCGCTGATACGTTGTCCATTTTCAGAAGTACACACGACTGCACGGAATCTCTCGTCCAACACCTTACGGCAAACGAGCCTGCCAGAAGCTCGAGACAATTTATATGTAATTTCCATTCTTCTGGAGACCACAAGCCTCCCGTGGAAAGATCTCCGCATCGAGCGCCCCAACCGAGCTTGCTCGCGTCGGATTCTATAACAAGATCCGGAACAGCCCCGAAGATCGCTCTTCCGTTCCACGCCTCCATGTGGGTTAACCACCATTGAATTTCGCTCCGGGCTTCGTCGGACAAGATGAGGAAATACGCCTTGAGGCGTTGGAGGCCCCTGTAATGAAGAGGGCCCGGAAAAAAATCGCTTGAATGGAAGCCGAGAGGAGCCCAATTACCCGAGCCAATTGGCGAAGTGAAACCCGCTGAGCGGCCAGGACTCGACGCAACTCGTGACGGATTTTTGTCAGCTTTTTTGCCGGGAAACTCAAAGTGGAGGAGGTGGAGTCTATGACGAACCCCAAGAAGATAACGGACTGAGCCGGATGTAGAAGGGATTTCTTCCCGTTGACCACAAAACCCAGATCCTGAAGAAGAGTAACTGTCATATGAAGTTGCTCCCTCAAAAGATGGGGGCAGGATGCCATCAAGAGAAGGTCGTCCAGATAAACAATCAGTCGGATGCCTCGCGCTCTCAAAAACTCCACCGTCGGTTTGAGGACCTTGGTGAAACACCAGGGCGCTGAAGAGAGCCCGAAAGGGAGAGCTGTGAACTCGTAAATCTGACTACGCCAGGTGAACTGCAGAAAACGGCGATACGGAGGAAAAATCGGGATCACCAGATAAGCGTCTTTCAGGTCCAAGCGGACCATCCAATCTAGGAGAATCAAAACATCTCGCAGAAGATGAATACCTTCCATTTTGAAATGGCGGTAAACCACCCATTCGTTGAAGTCGCTTAAGTTTATGACCGGGCGTTTGCCCCCGTCAGTCGTGTCGACTAAAAAGAGGTTGCTGAGGAACCCGCGTGGATGTAAGGAGGTGCGTGAAATTGCACCTTTGGCGAGGAGGGAGAAAACCTCCTCGTCCACCAGGTCTGCATCGCAAATTGAAAACTGAATGGGCCGCGGAGGAGCATGCTGAACCGGATTCCCAACAAACTCTAAATGGAACCCCTTCACCGTTTGAAGCACCCACGCATCGTGTGTGATGGCTAACCATGCCTCGTAATGACTGGCCAACCTCACCCCTATATTTTGTGGGGGAAAAAGGCGAACACTCACCAGCGTTTGAGTTGGAAGCTCCTCCTCTGAAACCTCTGCCTTTGCCACGGCGACCTCTGGTGGGGTGGAAGTTAACAAACTTAGATTGGTCCTGATATTGTCCGGGGCCTCTCTGGCCTGTTTGATGGTTTTGTCGACCGGTCGAGCGGCCCCTCCCTCGACCGGCCCCTCGAAAAACACGAGGGAACACTTTAATAGTTGTCTGGGCCCTATCCAAAGAGGTAAAAGTATTTACGAACTTGCCCAACTCCTTAATGAAGGGTTCACCGAACAGACCTCCCTGCGCAACGGCTCCCGCCTCTGAATCAGCAAGGTCGCCGAGTTTCGCGTCTATTTTGATAAGGAGAGACCTCCTTCGTTCGGTAGAAAGGGCGCAGTTAGCATTACCCAGAAAAACCACTACCCGCTGAGCCCAGCCGGATAGAGTTTTAGGAGAGATTAGGGAACCCGAAGCCTTTGCTTCGTCAGCCATGTCCAGGATTTTGGTGGCAGGACCTAAGACATCCAAAAGTTTATCTTGGCAGGCCCTCCAAGACCTATCAATTCCCTTCTTTGGATCCCTGATAAATTTTTGCAAAAAAGTAGTCATTCTAGGATCAATGTCCGGAGTAAGAGCCACCTTACCCTCAAGGGTGGCTCACTGGTTAGAGGCGGCAGACCCGTAAGCAGAGAATCGGCCAGGGACCAGGGTTCAATTCCCGACGCGGCAGGGTCGTGGACCAGGGTCAAAACGGACTCGATAATTCTCGCCTCGGTACCTACTCTAACCAGGAACACACTCGGCAACTCTGGGCATTAAGCTTGCCTCATCTCTACATCGGCCCCCCACAGACGCCGGGGATGCCTGGTTTCACCTTGGAGATACCCAGAAAGGGACCATCTCACAGGGATAGCCAGGACGGGTTCCCCGGCGGTCTACAGCGCCGGGACGCCCCGTTGCTGGGGCAGCTGTGCGCTTTACAAGTCTACAACATTTACATTTACAAGGGAAGGACGTGGACATTCAGCCCTCAGGCAATTCCTCGCCTCTTTTTCCAGAGGCCTCCTAATATGTTCCGCGACATAAGTCGCTACCTTCTCGGCAGGCACCCAGTCCGATGAACGCGGGTGCACAATGTCGTTTGGATCTAACATATCTGAAGTTGGACGTGTTTGCGAGTCTGAGGGTACTGCAGGATCCAGAGGTGCCTGAGAAGGCCGAGATGGAAGCCATGAACGAGATGGACTGGCGTCAGGATCCCCCGAAGGACCTGGCACTCCCAAAGAAGGGAGAGGCAACGGGGAGACCCCTGAACCCGTGGCAGGGTGACTGTCTATAAAAGCCTGTTTGAGGCGTTCAAAAGCATCCACGTCCACTCCTGCAGCACAAGGACGTTTAGAAGGGGGGGGGGGTCCGAGACATCAGGATTGGCCCGAGACGGGGCAGAAAAGGCAACAGGTCTTCGCTCCAGGCGCAAGAACGCCTGTTCTATCTTCTGTGTGAGCCTATCCTCCAAGGGGGAAATGGCCTGGTCTACTGCCCTGTAAATGGAGGTATCCACCGCTTCATAGAAAGCGTCACCCCAAGGTATATTTGCCAAAGGGTCCTCCTCCTCTTCCTCATGGAAGTCATCATAATATTCCATCGTGACTACAGGAGGGGTAATCTGAAGTAAGCCGCAATGGCAGTTTTCAAAAACTGGGTGTCAGTTTAAATTTTTCTGTGTGCCCGTGGTCTAGCACAATTAAAGAGGGTGACTAGCCCCACGGGGACAAAAGCTGGCAAACACTATCGTTTAAGAAGCAATGAACAAAACTGGGCTGGTAAATGTAGCCTTAACTGGGCCTAAAAGGCCAATACAGGACATCCGGGGAGGCGTCAGCGCGCACCAGCGCAATAAAGGACTTGTGCTCTTAATAAAGGCACAAGCGTTAAATATTGCAGAAGCAATTGCCGCGAGCAACTACTTGAAATTACTCGCACTTCGATTACAGACCGTGTCAAACGGTGTCATCCAGCCCAGAGCTCCGTAAGGATTAGCGCGCGCGTCTCCGAGAAACCGTTTGAAAACTCCAGAGACGCGACGCGTTAATCCTTGCCTCCCGCGCCCCCAGGCGGTGGGAGGACCGAAGCCGACACCAGCTCCGCCGCATAGGAGAGAGGGAACCCCTCCTTCTCCCGCAGCGCCTCAGAGAGGAACGCAGAGCGCATTCACTTTACAACTGCGCGTCGAAATACTTAAAACGGGCAAAAAGAAAAAATTACCTCAAACTCGGCGCTCCACCGAAACCGGCGGCGCCGCCCAACAAAACGCGCATACAGTATAACCATAAAAAATATCAGCACAACAATAACATTCAATACATGACAAGCACCCCTCAAACCTGAGAAGAAAGATGAGGGTACTTAACTGGCTGCGCAGCAGCGAAGAAAGAGGAGAACAGGACACTGACAAGGGACTATGTGGAGCTTGGCGGATCCTGATTGAACACTTTCTTGTTTTTTGATTGGTTGTTACAAAGACTACTTTTTCCCTTTGGTTCATGGGAAACGTAGTTTTGTTCGTTCTTTCACGCTGCTGTATAAATAAAGTGAAGAAAGAAGGCATAATCCTCGCCTCCAGTCCTGACATAGAATGTCATTGTCACATCTCACGAGAATTTTTATAGCGACCTTAACTCTCGCAGGATAGAGCACCCACCCTTATTAGGTTAACACGTCCACTCCCACTACTAATCAAGTACAGCATGTTGAGCCTTACAGAAAAAGAAGTGACCCTCATCTGCTTTGAGGTAATGTGTCTAACAAAAGAGGAAAGGAAAATTACATATGTGCCCAAAGACTCCAGGGTACGTACGAGAGTAGGACTGTAGACTGTCAAAGGCAGCTGAGAGGTTTAGCAATATCAGAAGACCGAGGTCTTATTCATCTGTAGTGAGGACGGCATAGTCTCCAACATGTGTGGAAGCGGTCTCTATGCTGTAGTATAATCTGAAAGCATTAATGTTATCTTGGAGTTTAACATTCACTGCTTTTTCAATGATCTTGTATATGAATGGTAGGCGAGTGACTAGAGAGTAGCTGGCAAAGTAATTAGGTCTACTGTAGGTGTTTTTAGGAGTGGTAGGATCTTCTCTATCTTGGTAGGGGTAAGAGAGCATCCCCAGAGAGCTTTGATGAACAATGATGTTAAGATATCTCATAAGATATGGCTTTGAGGAAGTTTAGTATGTCGGTGAGATATGCAAGAGATAGGGCTTTGAGGGCTGACCATTGCAGGATTCTACGGGAAGGAGTGGGCTTAACAGATGAAGCAAGCTTGGTGTTGTCAATGTGCTGTTGATAGTCTTTATTTTTCAAATAAGAAGAGGCTGACGGCATTGCACTTTTCTCTTGAGTAAAGAGCAGGTGGGGTGGTAGCAGGCTGATGCAAGGCTGGTCATGAAAAGTGTTCCATTTCAGTTGGCGATTTGCAAGAGGAGGGAATTGGTTGGAGCAGACAATCGCTCTCCGACATTCCCTGCATAAACAGGCCTCTGGAAATTCACTTAATGTAAGTATGCAAATTTTGGTAGAACAATTAAAATAGCACAGGGGGATAGCCTGGACAACACAAACGGCAGACATGCTTGTTTGAAGCTGCTGTTGTGCGCCCTGCAATTCTTTAATATCCTGTCCCTAAATATTCTTCAAATGAGGCATCCCGTGACAAAGAACACTACACTGCCCTGGCACACATCAGGGAAGCTCAAAATACGGAGGGAAGGGTTAAACCAGGGCTGCTTTCAGGGAACGATTCAGGCGCATTCAAGATGGAGACCCTGGAGCTGTGATTGAGCTGTGGCTCATGGCTGGTTGCAACCCAGCAAATAAGCAACCTGCTCAGCCAGCACTGCGTCATTCCTTGGCTTGTCCAGCATGGGAGCTGGATTGGCTAGGATAAAGAGGATCTGTGGAAGGACTGGTTGGCTAAGCTGTGGCCACATCCATGGTGCAGTAAGGAGATCTGCCAGGTCTGTGGTCATGGCTGCCGCCAAACAGGATGTGCTCGAGAAGTGCACACCGCTTTGGCTCTGTGTGGAAGACACCCTAGCTGTTCATGCTCTCTTCAGATCAGAGGCTCAGAAGCACGTGCGGGGCAAGCTGGTAGGGCAGCTGTCCTTGTTTTGGTATATGCTGCGCTACTGGGGTGCTAGAGTGACCCCACTTGCAGTGTAAAATCCAAATGAACATCCCTCTAGAATCAGAATTTCTCCTCAGTCAATTGCTTACTTTTGAGGAGCAGAGAATAAGAAAATATTCCATCAGGTGGCGTGTGCCCACATCTGGATACCCCCATATGCATTCAATTGTACTGCCATCTGAGGAAATTTTACTACATATACCAATGTGTGACAGTTACTGTACTGGCCTTTTTCCTCAGCCCTAATCACCATGAAGGGGACAGCGAATCTGAACCTGGTGACAGTACCATTCTAGGCATTTTCATCACCATGTAGCGATGTAGGTTCCTACAGTAAGCACGAAACTCAATCAGTGGGCAAGGATAAACCTGCCCCCCGAAACCAAGCAAAATGGACAAATATAGCAAGGGCATGCCACCTCCACATCTGATGGAGGGTTGATGGTGGACACAGGGGACTCGGGGGTGGGGGGGGGGGGGTGTCACCATGGAACATAGTAATCAACAGACTTGGGCTCTGATTTAGAGTTTGGTGGACAGGATATTCCGTCGCAAACATATCGGATATCAACCCCACCCTTTTACAAGTATAAGTCCTATGGAACTTGTAATATGGCAGACTGTTGTGAAGTCATCCTGTGCCATGGGCACCCACCAACTTTTTGCTGACTGGTAATGGTGGTAACTGACTCTGCCTGACCTTGGGCTCTGCATTGCTATGCTGAAGACACACATAGAATACAGTGAAAACACCTACATACACTAGGGTAAACTATGGGTTAGGGTAGCCCTGTGATTGGGGTGACCTTCCCTATAAGGCCCTGGTCCATATAGGGCAGGGGGATTGAAACTACCTTTCTAGTCCCTAGTATAGAATGGGCAGGGCAGTTTAGAGGCAAGCAGCCTTTTCTGCACTTGCACGTGTGCACTGCTGAAGCCGGAGGTCAGTTTAAAATCAGGCCTGTGTTGCAGGACTGCTTTTAAAATGTAAATTGAGCCCAAACTCAACTTGTGTTTTTGGGAACTTAAAATGAATAAACTACGATGTGTGGCCATGGTAGGTACCCACAGGGTGCCCCCTATGTGTTCCAGGGGTGGGGGGTTGGGTACCTATAGGGAGAATCCTTATAAAAAGGTTTTTATATGCCCTGGGGTTAGTGAAATTGCACATTTCACTCCCTACACTGTAGTAAAGTCCTTCCCAAAATCGACTTTTGTGCTAGGAGCACTGTGAAATGAGGATCTGCAATATTTTGATATACTCCGAACCCCTAAAGTCTTTACTAGGTGTTCCAGGGGTGGACGGTCCTGTAGGTACAAGCGGGGTCATTATAAAACCTGTTTTATAGGCCCTAGTATTGGAGAAATTGTCGAGTTCTTTTTTCCATTGCAGATACCCAGCCCATAGGTTAACATTGGAAGAGTTTATTAGTTAATAACTGGAGAAAGAAAAGCTGTAAAACTAGGATTAAAGGACTCAGAAGAATGGTAATGATAAATCCGACAATATGGTATTGTTGAATTTCTTCTAAAAATGTACAGACAAGAAGTTATAAGTTTTTTTTATCTGTAAGCCAGAATTCAACCTTGTACTGCTCTGTCCTGATTGGTCACAGATAACAGGGTGAGCCTAGCTGCTTTGTCGAGGTGATAAATGACCCCTGGGGTTAGGAAGCCTCTTGGGGAGAAGGTGTTGCTGGGCATAGGAATGCCAGAGGCAGGGGGAGGGTTAGTAAATAATGCTCTTCAAGGGAAGGGGGAGAAAAGCCCAAGACATCAGTTTAATTTACAACTCTCATCTTTGAACCCAGCCAGATGCTAGGCTTAAGAAAGGAATGAGCAGATGCAATGGGGAGAGACTATGAAGATTAGCCATCCTAGGGGTGTATTAAGCCAGCTCTTCTCTCCCTGCTGAAAATTCTGACATTGAATTTTGGAAGAATAGTGGTTTCCGGGTTAGCATTTTGCCACACTTTGGAGGAAGTGGTCATGCGCTGGGGTGGTGTCCTGCCCCTCATTGGACAGGAGTGCCCTACTGCTTGACCCCAGAGAACACCAAATAAGTATCTGAGAGGGGCAGTGCCTCTCAGATATGCTTTTGAAACCTAAGAAAATCAGAAAGGCCCACACTGAAGTCTGATGTGCATTCACCAGGCCTGCACTCTGAATATGCCTTTTGCACCATCTGAAACTGCAAGCTACAGGTTAACAGAGCTCACCTGGACCATCACCACAAATAATCCCCAGCCTGGAGTATTACCAGTGGATTTATAAGTGTTTTGTCCAAGTGGGAATTAAAGTCTCACACTTTCAAGGACTCGCTTGGAGATTACAGAACCCTGGATTGTGTGTTGACACTTGGAGACCCAAAAGAAGAACTTCAGGAAGGAGTTCTAACAGGATCCAGCCTGCTGGAGGGGGCTGCACAAGACTGGTGAGAGATCCTCCAGAACAATTGCTAAATGTGAATGTGTCCCTGTCGGAGACAATGAAATGACCAAAAGTGGCACTGTTTGTGTCTAAGCACTAGAAAGTGACTAATCTTTAAAAATTAATCTCTGGTTCCCTACAGTGGAATTGTTTTGGTGTCATTTAGAATATGAAAATATTTCCTATTTTTATAAATTGGTGTTGGATTTTTATTGTGTGTGTCTTGATTATTTACTGAATTGGTGTTTTTAAAAAAAAATGCTTTACATACCGGTCTTTGAAGTTAAGCCTGCCTGCTCGCAGCCAAGCTACCAAGGGTTGAGCATGGAAATCATTTTCTAAGACCTATTCTGAGCCCTATATTGTGTCAGTGCTATTATTGCCAGTGGTAAATGCATATCTGCCACTACCAATAATACACTTTTCAACAGAGACGAGATATCTGTCACATATGTGAATGGGTATCCAGTCTGCTGACCTCAAAATCAAGCTCTTAATCCTCCAAACAATCCAGCTATCGCTCAAAACTAAAATCCGAGAGGTGTTTACAGAGTTTTCACTTTTAAGTCAAGACCATAAAAATACTGTGGACTGAGTTACAGAAGCAAAGGGCCAAAGATACATAGAGTCAATGAACTTCAGACAAAATTACAGCAGATGGTTTCAGCAGCTACAGATAAGACGACTCTAGTTGAGGCTGCAAAGGTCATAGCCAGTGCAACAACCTATGTTTTGTGGGCATTGCTGACAGTGTTGAGGGCACAAATACAGACATTTTTTGAAAAACTGCTAAACCAAAACATACAAGTTAAGTTTTCTACATGCATTGTTTGAGAGGGCACACCAAGCACTGGGTGCAAGATCCTCCACTGGAAGCACCACCATACCATGGACAGTGAAAAGAACTGACTCAACCATGATTCAAAATCCTAATCTTTGACTGTACTAGATTTCATAAAAGGCAGCACAAACTTTTTCAGCACTTTAAACAAAAACTCAGCCATCGGTCTTAAAAATATGCTCTTCTACTAGGCCAAATTGAAATTAGCTTCCAGAAAAAGTGACTTCTTCGACCTACATGATGAATCATGTGACTAGGTGGAAGAAAGAAATATTCGCCATAGAAATGGTGTACCGGATATTATATACCAACCCTTCCCTGTTAACGGTGAGGAGCAAAGTCAAATGCACAGCAACAAATACACAGGCGCAGGTCCCACTCCAAGAAGTAATTGTGTCTCCTAAATAGGTAGGCAGGAGTCCACATCCCAGGAACTCGTTGGGTTCAGAGATAGACCCAGAAGCCTATATTAAATCATCCTTTCAGAGGACAGTCGATGGAAATATAATGCAGAAAGTGCTGGGGAAATGCATGGTGATAGTGCAACCTCATTAAGATAGAGACTACTAGTTAGACTGGTGTAGCTGTTATGGAGAAACAGTCTGCAGAGTCCTGTCTTCAACTGCTCAATCTACAACCGCAAGCACATGGAGAACAAAATAAATACTTTCAAAAGGACACAAATAGGTAATAACTGGTTGTGCAGTACAGTTTTCCTTGGCTATTGTTTAACAGACAGCAGAACTCCTTTTACAATGCAATACCATAGTTCAACACAGCCAAACTGGGGAAGACATATATGCAAAATATTACAGCTACAAGCTTGAGGCTGGTAGGACCGGGCCCCGGCAGGAGTAGCTGTGCAGGGCCTCTGCCGCGACCATTGGACCGGAGTCTTTCTCCCCCCCTCCTTCCGCTGGACGCCCTGCTGGAGTGCTTCGAGTGGGAGTCTGGGTGCTCGGCGGCCATTCCAGGTCGTGGCGGTCGAGGAGGGTCCTGTGGGTGGTGTGAGGTGGCGGTGTGCTGCGGGAGGTAGGCCCCACTCCGGGGACTGCAGTGCGCTTGGGCCCCTACTCATCTCCCTGGGGCCTCCCTGCTTGGCAGGGGTTCGGGGCCTGGCAGACGTTCCTCGGAGCGCCTGGAGTGGGAGCAGCGACCCTCTTTTGATCTTGACCTGGACTCTGTGGTGGGAGCCCCCTGGTGTGTGCCCGAGTGTGTGGAAGGGGAGTGTTGGTCGCAGCATGACCAAGGACAGAGCCGGCAGGGCGCCGGCCAAACAGGGGCCTATCGACAAGTTTACTGGCCCGACCGGGGCTGCTGGCGGCCATCACCAAGTCCAGGGACATGCTGGACGCGAAGATTTGTGCGGTGGGCTCCAACGTGACCCTGCTGCGACAGGACCTGCGGAACGCAGTGGCTCGTATCACAGAGGCGGAGACCAGGGTCTCTGGGGTGGAGGACGATGTGGCGACCCTTAAGAAGCAGATGGCGGCCCTGGAATCTTCCCATAAGAACTTAGTGGGCCGCGTCGAGGATGCGGAAGGGAGGGCCCGTCGCAATAACCTGCGCTTCGTGGGATTTCCGGAAGGATGTGAAGGTGCCAATATGGAGCGTTTCCTGACTGGGTGGCTGGAATCCTGGCTCCCTCCGGATACCCTTTCGAGCTGCTTCGTAGTGGAACGGGCGCATAGAGCGCTGGTCCAAAAACCGCCAGTGGGTGCCCGGCCTCGCCCGGTGATCGCCAGGGTTCTTAATTATCATGACCGAGATGTCATCCTCCGGCAAGCCAGGGCGAAGGAACCACTCCAGTTCGAAAATTCTCGCATTCTTATCTTCCCGGACTATACGAGGTTGGTGCAGCAGCAGCGTCAATCCTTTCTGGCGGCTAAGGCTCGGCTGCGGGAACTTCAGCTCTCCTACGCCTTGTTGTACACGGCCCGTTTGCGGGTGGTGTACAAATCCCAGACCTTGTTCTTTGATACGCCTGAGGAGGTGTTTAAATGGACGGATGAAACTGTGAAACTTCGTTGTCACACCCCTCCTGGTGAAGACTCTACTTCCTCGCGTGATGAACCGTCTAGGACTGGCGGTCGGCAGAGGGCGAGACGGGGCCGACGGTCCAGGTCGCGCTGCCGCTCCCACCCTGGTGGAGTGCAGTCTGGAGTTGGGAAGGCTGCTGGACGTCCACCCTCCACTCCTTGATTGCTGCTGCCGCCGCATTGGCCGGGGACTTTGTCACACTGTAAACTATATGTCTTACTTGATGCCGCGGGCCGGGAAGGGGGGGTCCTGGGTTGGGGGAGTATGTAACGGGCAGGTGCCGCTGTAGCCTCTTGCGAGAGGGGTAGTCACCTGCGACTTGTTGGTGGGGTTGGGTTGGGGATCCATTGGTGGGGGGTTGGAGATCCACGGTTGGGGTCTTGCGATGCTATCCACCGCGACGGGTACTTCAGTGGTTTTGAGGTATGGGGTGGGGGGCTGGGATGGTTGTTGTTGTTGGGGTTCTGGGGTTTGTTGGACCGCACGCACCCGTTGGGGCTGCCAGAGGGGAGTGGCATTATGAGGCTTCTGGAGGGGGCTCCGTGGCCTCATCATGGCGGGTAGGGTTGATGGGAGACCGGCGGTACTCCGGGTCTTGAGTTGGAACGTTAGAGGCCTGCTTGACAAGATTAAACGGGGGCAGTCCTGCAGTCTGCCAAGCGGGCGTCCGCGGATGTACTGTTTCTGCAGGAAACGCATCTCCTGGGTACTAAGGTTCCCTGCCTCCAAAGGTACGGGTACCTGCAGGTCTTTCATTCTGGGTTCACCAGGGGTTCCCGAGGCGTGGCCATTCTCATTCATAAGCGGATCCGCTATTCCCACACGCGCGTATGGGCTGATACGCAAGGGCGGTATATTTTTGTACAAGGAAAGATTGGGGCGGAAGTAGTCATTTTCGGAAGTGTTTATTGCCCCCCCCCCCCCCCCCCCCCCTTTTCGTGGACCCTGGCTGAAAAGATCATGAGTGTATGGGCGGAGATGCCGTTGGCGGTGGGTATAGTGGGCGGCAATTGGAATGATGTTATGGTGGTGTCGCGCGATCGTTGTTCAGGGAGTGGTACGCACGGCGAGGATCGGCCCACCAAGCTACAGGCACTGGCCGACGGTCTCAATTGGGTGGATGCATGGCGGCGGCTTAATGGGACAACGCGGGCGTACACTTACCTCTCTGCCGTGCACGGCTCATTCTCTCGGTTAGACTACATTTTCCTCTCGGGGGCCGCGGTGGCTCGGGGAGTGGAGGCGGATATTCTTCCACGTGGGTTGTCGGATCATTCCCCTGTTTCGCTTCGTATGCGGCTCGGGGGGGGGGGGGGTCAGTGGGCAATTTCACTGGTGCCTCTCGGGCTGGCATCTTCAGCAAGAGGACTACTGTGCCCGCATGACTGAGGCGTTGGATTTATACTGGGCCCGGAATGTGGGCTCGGTGTCGGGAATGGATATCCTATGGGAAGCATGGAAGCCAACGCTGCGGGGAGTAGACATCTCATAGTGCGGCGGCCCGCCGAGCGTGTGACGCGGGATTGGTCCACGCAGAGGGCGAGATTCGGGAGCTTGAGAGTAGGAGTCAAGGGGGGCCCTGCGGCGACAGTTGCAATATGCCCAGCAAACATACGCCTCGCTCTTGCTAGACGAGGCGAGACAGGCATGGTTAGCTACGAGAAGCCGGGTTTACCAGTGGGGGGACAAGTCGGGGACCATGCTTTATAGGCTGTGTCAGGGGCAGCATCATGCGCAGACCCTCCCGGGGATCACAGATGGTGAGGGCCGCGTGCTGACGGACCCAGGCGCCTTGGCAGACAGTTTTGCAGCCTACTATGCGGAGTTGCACGAACCGCGGGAGACCATACCCAGGGGGCTTGTGGATCGGTTCCTCGATGATCTTCCCCCTAGAGGCCTTTCGGATGAGGCGCGTGCGGCCTCGGACCGCCCGCTAACGGTAGATGAGTTTGGGATGGCGTTGGGGAGCTTGTCCGTCGGGAAAGCCCCGGGCCCGAATGGGTTCCCGAGTGAGTTCTTCAGGAAATACTTCTTGCAGCTGGGGCCCCATTATCACGCGGTGGTGGAAGATGCTTGTGAGCAGGCGGTTTTGCCAGCCGACTGGCGACACGCAGAGATTGTCGTGTTCCACAAGCCGGGTCGCCCGCCTGAACAGCATGCCTCTTATCGACCGATTTCCCTTCTGAATGTTGAGGCGAAGATTCTTGCCAAGGCCCTGGCCAATCGACTCTTGCCTTATATTAATAACCTGGTACACCCGGACCAAGCCGGGTTTATGCCACATGGGGCAACGCGACAACATCCGGCGTGCGCATGTGGCGATTGCGGCGGTCCAGCGGCGCGAGCCTCGGGCAGCTCTCCTTTTGGCCGACATGGATAGGGCTTTCGACTCTTAGTTGGCGCTATCTCTTTGCCTTGCTGCAGCGGCTGAACCTGGGGCCTCGCTTCTTGTCCTACTTAACACTTCTGTATACTGATCTTACGGCCTCAGTTCGGGTGGCAGACGCGACCTCGGCGCGATTCCCGGTGCGTAGGGGGACGCGACAGGGCTGCCCCCTGTCGCCTTATCTATTTGCCCTGGCCATGGAACCACTGGCCTCTTGGGTCCGTATCGATGCGCAATACGCAGGGTTTGAGTGGGAGCATGGCCTCTCGGATCGCATTGCCCTATATGCCGACGATGTGTTGTTCTTCCTGTCGATCTCGGTAGGACAGGACCGCGGCTGCTCCGCATAATGCAGGTCTTTGGGGAGACGTCCGGGCTCTACATGAACCCGAGGAAATCCACCCTTTGGGTGCTGGGCGGGGGGGCCGTACAGGGTGAGTGGACGGCGTCACTGCGGATTGCGGCCGGGGGGCTGCAATATCTGGGGGTCTTCCTGGGAGCGCAACGTGGTGCCGGTATGGGAGAAAGTAGGTCGGGATGTTAAGCTCTGGGCACGTATGCCTCTCACGATCTGTGGCCGTTCTGCCATCTTTAAGATGGTGGCGCTACCTCGACTACTATACCAGCTCCAAAACCACCCGTATGAAATTCCTCTCAGTTGGTTTCGGAAGGTTAACGCGGTGCTGAGTCACTTCTTGTGGGAGGGGGGCCTGGCAAGGGTTTCGCTGAGGGTCTGCTTTTTGTCGGTGTACGATGGGGGACTGGCTACCTCTTATCCTATTACTACGCCTCCCATTTATTGGTCCTAAACGAATGGTGGTCTGGAGATCGGGGGGACCCAGCATATGCGGTGGAGAGGCGACTCATGGATGCGCATACTGCACATACCCTGCTGTACGCGACTGCGCTGCGGGAAGCACTACCACCGGTCACTCAAGTGGTGTTTCGGGTGTGGCGCCGGGCTCTCTATCATATTGGCTGGTGGGGTAGGCTGACCATGGAAACCCCGCTGTGGCAGAACGGGCTGCTCCCTCCATTGGCGACCCTTTCTGGGTTTAGGGACTGGGACAGGATAGGTATCTCCACATTGGGATCGGTGGTTCAGGGCTGTGCGATGAAATCCTTTGAGGACCTACAGCGGGAGTATCAAATGCCACGGACGCAGTTCTTTAAATATCTCCAACGACGTCACGCCCTCGCCCCTAGGCTGGAGGGTCTCCAACCCCTCCCGGAATTCAGTCCCCTTGAAGCTAAGGTGTTTATGGAGGATCTCCAAGAAAAGAAAGTTTCTCAAATATATCGGTCTCTGGTGATCCACAGTACTCCGTCCCTGCAGGGTTTGCGTGAGCGGTGGGAGACAGACGTGGGGCCATTGGACGAGACTGATTGGAGGGAAGCACTGGCCTCCCCTCGTGAGGCTAGTATAGCGATCGGTTTGCGTCTCGTCCAATTTCAATATCTGCATAGGACCTATTACACGCAACAGCAGCTGTGGCGGGCGGGTCTTATAGCCTCCCCGGACTGTCTTCGGTGTGGGCGAGAGGTGGGGTCTTTGGTGCACACAGTCTGGCACTGCCCTACAGTGCACCGGTTTTGGGGGAGAGTGTTGGGGTGTTTATCAGAAGTGCTGGGCTGGGATCCCCCGGTAGACCCCAGATTGGTGTTGCTCCATATTATGGCGGATATTTGGGGGTAATATTTATAAACGTCATTTGCTGCTCCTGGGTCTAACGACAGCAAAGCGGGATCTGGCTCGGGCGTGGAAGGCCCCGGCAGCTCCCTCTCTTAATGTTTGGAAACGAGGTCTAGATTTCAATATGGGCCTGGAGCTGCCGATCTTTAGGGCGCGAGGGTGTCCTCGGAAACACTTCAAGATCTGGAAGCGGTGGGCTGATTATAGGGGCATTTTCCTTGCACCGGTTCCTGCGGATGGAGACTTGGGGCCTATTTGAATGTCACGCATGGTGCTGTGCTCTAAGTGCACTGAGATAGTTCTGGTGGTGTCTGGCGGTGGTGCGGTCTGGGGGGGGGGGGGGGGGGGGAGGAGGTTGGGAAGGGTGGGGGGGGGGTTCTTGTTGATGATGTATGAATAGCTCTCCATTGTTCCTTTATATGATAAACTGTCAAGAGCTGTTGCTAGCTACTATGTGGCAGATCTCCTGGGTATACAGGGGCCTGCAGCCTTTGCCTTCTTGACCAATACAAAAGTGTTGTTAAAAAAAAAAATCTCTAATTATCATCTACCAATTTGGATATAATTCCAGCTATATTCAAGTTTAACTTCAAGAGACTAGGATAATGTTGAAAATTCAGATTGGAGACATGATCATAGCCCACACTGTTGGCCCTCAGTGCAGGCAAGTTACTCATATTCTCCTCCGTATCATGACAAGTAGTAGTCATAGTATCCCTAACAGATGTCAGGCCAAACGAAACCAGAAAGGAAAAGGTTTGACTGCCACCAAGGAAACAGGAAGGTAACGCAGTCAATCCACCAAAGCTAACCCACTATTGGAAGAGTGGACAGAGGGAACTCCGTTCATTTGGCCTATGCTAGGCCTTGCCTGTCTAATCATAAAACCATCCCTGCCCATTGACCTTTGAACCACTGGAAGCATCAGCTTAAAGCAGATTTCTGACCCTGCAAGGGGAGACTCAGCTGTCGGTACGGTAGCTACACCATGAATGGCTGGGATGTTAGCCACATAAGTATCTTTTGTGAATGTAAACTTTGCTTCTGGCCACCATCTACACCACACATACAGCCCATACGCCACACCAGCAAAATCAGAAGAAAATGTTAACTGCCATGTTGGAAGGAAAACAAAAGGCGACAAACAGTCGAATTTCCAGAATGGAATGGTAAACATACTTACTACTCCATGAAAGAGACACCCAAAAGAAGCTGCCAGTTCATATAAAGAAACAATTTTAGAAAGCAGCCAACATTTCACATTCGGCAAAAAGGTAGGGAAAGCACGGACATTTGCATTCCAGGCGCGCTTTTAAAAACTTAAATACACTTCTGTCGAGGTTTTCAGATAGTGTGGATTCATGGACACGGCCTGGTAAGCATACGGAACGAGGACCAAACATTTTATTGAAGGTGGAGCATACTGATGTGTGTTCCATTGATCCAATAGCACACACTAAACTACTGATAGTAAATACATTAAACTGCATACAAATGAAACGTTTCTTTTTAGTTTCGTTAAGTATCAATATCCGAGAAGGTGTTTTTTGTTCAGGTAAGTAAAAGGTAGTCACTTTACAGAAGTATTACTGTACGAAAAAGCTTGTCAAAATGCAATATTTCCAGTTTATAAAACCTGAGAAGGGCTCACATTCTCCAGGCACCAGTTCAGGCATGTTGTGCGTTAAAATTTTACGCATTCCATTTTCTATGACATTGACTGATTTATCAGCCCCTGGGTATCGGCCACAATCTTGGTGCTCGAAAAGAAACACGGTAAAGATATTAATTGCTAGTAAACACACTATTCTAACCTGTCCTGTCTTTTGAATCGACAGAATATTCAAATTTGGGGATTTTCGGGCATCGTCCAACGGGAGTTAAATTACCCAATGTACAGTAACATTCTTAGGAAGTAAAAGAAGTATAAAATACTCAACATTCCTACAAATCTTACATAGGATGGCAATACGTAAACATTCACACGAGACTGAGCTTCTTTTAGAAAGATGCAGTCTCCGAAACTGAATGGTTGTTCATCAGGATGTAATACTCAGTCAAAATCAAACTTTAATTACGCACAGTGACGCCCATCACTGACTCCACAGCTCACTCTGTCGCTGACAGTACACAAGTCCTGGGAATAGCAGCCCCGGCCGCAACAGTTCACAGCTACAAATCACACAGGTTACATGCTAGGATTTCATGAGCGCTCTCTCGCTTTGCCTTTTCAGCTAGACAAATCGTGTAGATTAATATTCCAATAGAGAATCTATAAAAATCAAGGTTAATCTAGGTCCTCATAACCAATTTATATCCAAGCAGGTACCAATTAAAATCAAATTGATTTTTGTAGAGGACATGGCTACCTTAACAAGGCTTCCCAGCACTACTTTAGACCAAGACAGCACAAGTGACCTAAAACAGGTATGCTTTCAATAGTTTCCTCAACTTTACTTCCGACTGTTCCAATTTCAGGGATATAGGTAAGCAATTACAGAATTTCAGTGCGCAATAGGAAAAAGAGCGGCACCCACATCTTACTTTCCTGACCTCCAAAAGTCCGTAAGAAAGTGACAAAAGAGCTCGTGTGGAGGTATAAGGAGAGATCAACTTTGAAATACTTGAAGTGATGTTGCCATGAATTATCTTGTGGGCTATAGACCGGGCCTTGAATTGAATCCCCTTGTGCAGGCAGCAAGTGTAAGGCTGCCAATGCCGGGCTCACTGACTGGTATTTTACTTTAAACTCTAGCTGATGCATTCTGGATTACCTGTGGTCTTTTAATTACATACTTAGGACTTCAAATGTACAGGGAGGTTCCATAGTCTAGCCTGGAGCAGACCATACTCTGGACCACCACTCTCTTCGTAGACTGTGGAATCCATGTGAGACATTTCTTCAAGTATCTGAGGATGTCAAAGCAAGTTCCTGAGAGTTTGCAGGCCTGAGTTTCCATAGTAAGCAAGTCATCAATCCAGGATCAGATTCTTTAAAGCCTGCTTTGGTTTGGAACTATCGCCCAGTTGCTCTGGCTAGTCAATATCTAACCATTTTGAGGGATTGTTTCCCATAGTCATGACTTCAGTCTTTCCTCCATTCAATTTATGCGAATTAGAGGCCATCCATTCAGTGACCTTTGTTAAGCATTGGCCAGGCAGGGGCTGGGTATGGTTAGTGATGAAAATGATTGCTTTAATAATTTGCGCGATGCCCACATATGATATCAGCTCCAGGTCGCATGACCAAATTATCTCCACCAAGGGGCGAACATAAATATTAACAAGCATGGGGCTCAGAGAAGAACTCTGCGGCACACCGCAGGTAAGAAGAAAAACTTCAGAAGAGAAGACTTCCTCACAATCCACGAGTCTTCTGTCCGCCAAAAAGGCTTTAAGCCAATTTAAGGCACTGTCCTCAATTCCCACTTCTTTTGACTTCTGAATGAGAGTGGTGTGGGAGACAGTATCAAATGTGTCACTTCGATCTAGCATGATCAAGGCAGCCGTGCCATCCCTGTCCAGAATCCTCTTTAGCTACCATATTTGCCAACAATAATGGTATTACTCCTTTGAGATAAAAATGGGTAACAATGACATGGGCATATCGATTTGGCCAATAAATTCTAGAGTCATTTTTAATGTTCTAGCTCATATCTGTTTTCACGTTGTGTATCCTCTCTTTTGTTTGTATATTTGCAAAAGAAAACACTTTTCTGAAATCTAATAAAACATAATAGGCACCAAAGTGAACCCCACAAATCTCAACAGTACAAAGGGACAAACGCTACATGGCTAAAGCTTGCTACGATCAATTCAAATTCTGAACAACTCCCAGCCCCCCCCCTATTAATTTCAATGGGTACAATTACGAAAAGCATTTTCCCTCTGCATTATTTTGTGATATATATTCAGCAGATTCCTTTTTATTCTCCTGTTTAAAGGACTAATCTTTGGCGATCAGAGTGACTAAAGAACACCTCTAGCCTTCATGCCAACAATCACGTCAGTCACAGGATAAATGGACCATCTCTTGAAAGAACCAAATAGCACGCTTCTGTTCTGAAATTCTCTTTTGTATGTGATACGAAAACCGTTCTCAACACTGTGTCCCACCATAACAATCTGCAATGCTGGAAAAATCACATTCAGAAGAACAAAAAAACAAGCCTGAGGGATCACTGACCGGTTCAAAAAGGTTTATGAAGGCAGGTAACCTTAAACAGCCTCTACCAAAAAGACTTCTGTTCCTCCTTGCCTCGAATATACATTGTTGGCTGTGAATCCGGGTCCCCAAAACAGTCTGTTTCATGTTTTATTTTTGTGGGAGGAATTCCACTAAGCAGTATTCGTACCACTGAAGTTAGAACCAGGGTAGTCTGTGCAGATCATAATTGCAGCAAATTACTGGCACAAAACAATTTTTAAAAAAGGAGACCTTAAAAAAGCAAAAAAAAAACACCTAGACTCCAGGCTCCCCCACTAGGTCTGGTTTGGCTTAGTTCAAGCTGGAAACACTTCAGAGCTTTGCTCTTTAGTTGGCTTAGTCGAGCTTCGCTTCATTGAGGGCCCAGTCACGGTAGAGTTTAGAAGGAAGGAACTGATGTCAAACCATGTAACGGCATGTCACCCAATAAGTGCCTCCATGATGTTACAATGACTTGCACATAATGTAATGTGATGCATAGGCTGGACCTACATTCACGGTCACTTGCATAAGTCTCCACTGGGATTGCGGGGTCTGTACTAAAAGATGGTTCCACATTAGACTGATGCGGATTGACTAGTCTAGCAAGCATAAAAGTCCAGCTCTGAAGCATTTTTTGTGAAATAAAGGCAAATCAGTAAGTATCAAAGGCATCCGAGGTTGAATTTATCGGAAGATACTTGATGGAGGAGAGTAAACTTCCTGCTAAATTAGCTTTTCCCATAATTTACATCTTTATGGACATGCAGTCATTTTTATTACTTCTACGGACTGCAAAAAGAGGGGGCTGAGCAGTCTTCTCTTGCTCCCTCTCCCAGAAAGCTATGGGAGAGATCAAGGAAACAATTAGACCTCTTGTGTCTGAACCACAGTAAAAGACTTTTAAAGGAAGTATATATGTGGAGGGTCTGAGAAAGGGAGAACTAGAGTACAACGGTAAACAAGAGCAAGGGGGAGATTTTCCACTACTCCTCAAAATATGATGCAGTCTCCTCTTCCTTTGGGACACTACTTCTCTGTGCCAGCTAGGTTGAAGGAGGAAACATAAAAAGAGAGCAGACGTTGCATCGGTGATCTTCTACTATATGTCAAACCTATAACTTGACAGAGTCACACCTACCAGTGCAAATGGAAATGTGTTCTACCAGGGCAAATGGAAATGTGTTTCACCAGTTCAAAAGCCTATCTATTCTGAACCCAGTGCATCAAGTCCATGGAATCATGATCATGCTGAAGTTGAAAGGTGCTCACTCCAAAAACAACGCCCCTGAGAGAGGGCTTAGATGGGGTGGAATCAGTATTTTCTCAAACCTGTTGCAATGCGCTACACGTCTAATAGGTGCTTTATTAGAAGCTTGTTGAAAAGTACAAAATTAAGACTGCAAGGTGGATTTATCCTACAAAATAATTTGTTACAGTTTCCCTTTGGCAGCCTGAACATTTTGGCTACCAACTGGAAGGGATGACTTAAAATCCTTTTAAGGAGAGGAAACCTGCCTAACCTTTCTCGGAAAACATTTACACTCTTCCTCAAATGTTTTTTTAACCACTTCTGAAGTCTAAGTAGCCTTTTCAGATCAGTTCTCCTCCAAGGCTCTCAGAGCTCCAGATTTTTCTGAGAGGTAGGCAGTATTTGTGTTAGTAGTAGGAAGAGAAGGGTGACTGCAGCACGTCCCAGATGCCTGGAACAACTCTGGCTCCGACAAGCACGCATAAGGGACAAGCATATAGTTATGCCAAAAATCACGTCATCCAGCCTAAATATTCAGCCACTGAGGGAACTTATTGGCCATCGAATCTAGGCAAGAGGCAGAACTGAGGTGGTATTGGGGACATTCATGAGTTCAAAAGGAAGCAGACTGGTGGCCTTTTCTTCATTTTCCTGATCAAAAAGATTGAAAGGTGGGAACCTGGTTGACTGCAAGCTTACAAAGGTTCCACATATAGTTCTTAACCTATTTGTCACAATCGATATACTCCAGTTGATAGTGAACACATCTGCTGCAGAAATACATGATGTTATCAGATCAAAGAACTATAACATTTAGATACCTATTTGTGCAAGTCTAAATCCTGGACTTTAATTTACAGTACTTTCTTTTAGCTTGATGTTCAAGCCAAGAATCTTCACAAAATATCCTGAACCTATTGTAAGGGGTACAGTTCAGCAGCATGAATGCCTATCAATTCCTACACTCTGGCTTTCAGAGACAAAGAACGTTTTTTTAAGAATGCAAGAACCTGAGAACGTTTAGGCTAGTTATCGGTATGACATTATTTGTCATACCCAAGACCTACTTCTTCAGGACATGCTTCTGTATCTATTAAGGGGCTGTTTTTATTTTAAGGATGCATGGACTTTGAGAAGATACTGCAGAGAGTTTGATGGACATCTGCCAAAACATCTGCTGAAGCAGACTGGCTGCAAATCCAGAGAAAAGGGCAGGTGCTAAAGATGGTTTGGATAAATAGTTGGCAGGGAATGAAACTCTAGAATATTGCTGTTTTGCTGGCTCTTATCTTCTTCAGATAGGTGTCCATTTCTGTGATACCAGCTACAATTAGGTTGTCTGATAAGAATTCTTCCTTTCATCCAAATTTCCAACTGTATTAGATTTTGATTCCGATGTCAACCACAATGAGGAAGATTTTAAATGGTAGTAAGTCCCATAAAACTTCACTAGGGGGTGTCTCTCCTCCCTTCTCTGGGTCTCAACACAGATGGCTATTCCCTACATACCATGTGTGAGCTCTAGAGATTTGACTTTGTGCTCCTGAACCAGACTGAAGTTGTACACAAAGATAACATGGTGACAAAAACATATGTACAGTAAGGCTGTACTCACCACAAGTCTGTATTAGAGGCGCTTTCTGCCTAGGGACTTTAGGTGAAGGGGTAACCTCTGCTGCATTCAGCAATCCAGATTAGAGGTCTATACAGCTCCGTAGAAGATGGTCCTGATCAGAGTTTTTTCATCCTTGCAGGACTTTTGTTCTTCCCTGGAGAGGAGCTACAAATTATGCATTTAACACACTTCTTCTATAAAGCAACTGTCTGTGAATCAAGACAATGCCCGTCCTGGTCTATTCCCTTGAACCACAAGAAGGAGTAGTTTCTTACCTGTAACTCCAGTTCTGTAGTAGGGGTATCTCTGTTATAGTCATAATCTATGAATAATCCCCGCCCATGTGCGGGGACCCCGGAGCAATCAAAAATATCTCTTAAGCTGTCCCGCATTTGCAAACCTGCAAAGACACTTAAGAGACAGACAAAATAATACAGCCTAATCACAACAAGGCTGCACTGGCCAGCACTTCCTCTGAAGTGAACACAAAAGCCAAAATAAAGTTTAAATGTCATTTTTATTCACATTTGACATGTTCCTTTATTATCTCACACTCCCTTCACCAAAATCCCTTTAAACAATAGAGAGGAAGGGGTGGACAGACAAGCCCTATAGGCTGTCATTATGTGTCTGCTAAAGGGATACCGTGCCTTTAAGAAACTCTCCAGAGACCCCCGGTATCCCAGGATGCACAGCCAACCCAAGTTACTTTCAGTTCTTTTTGAAGGTGTATAGCAACAGGTCTGATACCGTCAGGTTACTCCACCGGGGAGGAGGGAGGGTCGCTTATGACTATAACAGAGATACCCCTACTACAGAACTGGAGTTACAGGTAAGAAACTACTCCTTCTGTAGTAGGGGATCTCTGTGTATAGTCATAATCTATGAATAGAATGGCAAGCCCATCCCAACCAACAAACAGCGGTGGAGTAAAAACCCAGACACCAACAAATTACTGTGCAAACAAATTCCTCAGCGAAGCCCGTCCAACCTGCGCATCTGCCCTAGCATCAGAATCCAGGCAGTAATGCTTAGAAAACGTATGGACCGACTTCCAGGTGGCAGCCTTACAAATGTCAGCAATTGGAACATTCTGAAGCAAAGCTGCAGTCGCTGCTTTGCCTCTAGTCGAATGTGCTGTAGGCTTACCCCCTAACGTCTAATTAGCTTTCTGATAACAAAGCTGAATACAAGACACAATCCATCCGGAGAGGGACCGTGTTGAGGTAGCTAGACCAGTTCTTACCGAACCATAATTCACCAACAGTGGATCCGACCTGCGGATTCCTTTTGTCTTATCGAGATAGAAGGTCAACACCCTACGCACAGCAAGTGAACGCAGAGACCTCTCCGCCGGAGAGAAGGGATGCTGACAAAAAACGTAGGCAAAGTTATCATTTGATTCACATGGAAATCAGATATCACTGTAGGTAAAAACTTAGGCTGAGTACGCATTACCACTTTAGAAGCATGGAATACAGTATACGGCTCTTAAAAACACAGAGCCTGAATCTCACCTACTCTCCTGGCTGATGTAATCGCCACAAGGAGAAACAGCCTTCCAGGACAAATACTGCAAGGAGGCCTTATGAATAGGCTCAAAAAGGCTCCCCCATTATCTGGACAACACCACAGTCAACACCCATGGTGGAGAAGGTCGTCTAACAGGGAGGAACACCTTACGCGAACCTTCCAAAAAAATCCGTAACCACAGGCATGTGGAAAAATGAGGTTTGGGAAGGGCCCTTTCTCTACGCAGTCAAAGCTGCGAGACGAACCCTGATAGACTGAAAATTAAGCCCAGAGGGAGCCAACTGCAGCAGATAAGGCAGAATAGCCTCTTCTCTACAGGATGTAGGGTCAACGTCCTTTGCCCTGCACCATAAGCAAAATCTCTTCCACTTATAGGCAGAAGAACTTCTCGTAGACGGTCTCTTTGCCTCTTTCAGTATATCCATACAGTCCCGAGGCAGAAGCAAGTGTCCATATTGCACTAACTCAGGAGCCAGGCTGCCAAACTCCAGGACAAGAGATCGGGGGAACCATCTGTCATCCGAACCTCGTGAGAAGGTCCGGCCGACATGGCAGGCGCCTGCGTGGAATAACAGACCGGTGAAGAAGGTCGGTGAACCACCAGTGCCTCGACCCCTCCAGAGCCAAAAGGATCATCCTGGCTCTGGATCGCGACAGCTCGATCAGCACCGCCGATATCAGGGGAAAGGGTGGAAAGACGTAGAGAAAGCCGTTAGACCAGCTGGTCCAGAGAGCTTTCCCCAGCGTCCCTGGACGGAAGTACCTGGACGCGAAGTCGCAGCCTCTGCTGTCTTCTGCCCGAGCGAACAGATCGACATCCGGGGAGCCCCACTCTGCGAAGACGTCTATCAGCACGTCGCCGTTTAGCACCCTCTCGTGATTCTCGTGAACGAGCCTGCTGAGTGCAACGGCTTGGGCATTCTGCACTCCCAGCAAATGGGTAGCCGTGATCGGTAGGTTCCTGGTCACTAGCAAATACCAGATGGCCTGCGCCTCCCGAGACAGCATGCGTGAACGGGAGCCCCCCTGCTTGTAGATGCAATACATGGAAGTAGGATTGTCCGTCTGAACGAGCAGGGAGTCTGCCTTGAAGGAGGAATGGAACGCCTGCAGGGCCAAGGGTACTGCTCTGAGTTTCCCAAAAAGTTGATGTGGTAAGTCATCTCCGTCTGCGACCATACCCCCTGTGAAGAGGGCCCGACTGAGGAGATTGTCCCCCGAATACCACCACTGCAGCGACTGAAGAGCATGCAGCGACAGCCGAATATCGTCGTCACAAGCCCCTCCGATGGAGCGGTCACAAGGGCCTGAGCCTACCGAAGGAGTGACCATCGTCTTTCCGCCGAAGGAGACACGCTAACTGACAGCGTAGAGATGGCGGCCGCCACGTACTATATGCACTGGAACGGCGCCGGGACCGACTTGGACATGGTGACGTGCCACCCCAGCTTGTTCAAGGGAACGCACGTCTGGAGGGAGTGCGCTTGCGCTTCTGAAAGGAGTGTGCCCTGACCCACCAATCGTCAGAGAAGAGACCTTCCCCACCGTTGGGGGGGGGAGGGTAATAATACAAGAACTCGAGCCCTACGAAGGATCGAAGAGCGTCTCCCCTCCGAAGGGCACACAGCCGTTGAGTCACGACAGACCTTGTGAGGTCGGTGCGGAGGCCCAAACGAAGTAAGAGAGAGAGAGAGAGAGAGAGAGTCCAAGTGAAATGCCGGCGCGCTACCTGAAAGTAGCTGCCTTGATCAACCAGCCGTTCAGAAACGGAGAGACAAAGCTACTGTGACTCTCATATGCGCAGCCACCACGGCCTAGCGTATGGAACATTCCAAGGTGTCGGCTGCAGGCCGAAAGGAGGCACAAAGCAATGATAATGGCCGTTGCCCACTGTGAAAAACAGGAACTCGCGATATTTTCCCCGCTGCATAGTCAGTCACCCTGAGGAGGTTGAGGGGAAACCTAATGAAGAGACCCCCACCGGAATGTACTACTCTTTGATCCCACGAGTCGGCTTGTCGCCCGCCGAACGTGGGTCCAAACTTGGTCATGTCTCCCTTGCACGCTAGAAGGAACGGTGAGTACCATCCCTGTCCAGTCCGTCCCAGAGGGGCCGAGTCTATCTTCCTTCACTGGAAGATGGAGGTGGCCTCCTTCCACAACTCGCGCACAGAGCGCGAGTGAGGTGGAGGGAGCGCTGGAGGGAAACCGGAAGAGTCGCACGGCGGTCAGCCCCAAAATGACTCACTGGCGCCCCGCTATCCGCATGGGAGCACAAGAGTTGCGGCAGAGAAGGAGAGTAGAAACACACTGCTGCGCAGGCTGCAGAGATTCCGTCTAAGACAAGAACGTCGCCGTAGAACAAACCCACGGCAAAGCCCGGGATGCGCCTGAAGCGAAACATCTGCTGCAGAGCCTAAGAATATATACATATATATCCGCAACCATCATGCCCTGTAGACTATCCCTGTCTCTGGGCAGGAGATCCACACGTTGGTGAAGGAACGCACACAGGGATCACCACAACGGCCCAGCCAGAGGTTCGTAAGAACAGGAGAGCACCTCTCCCTATTCACGGAAGAGGCCCCCCTGGCATGCCTGACCCGAGAACTTCCATAACGGTGACGACGGGACCTTATGGAAGACAGAGGATTCCATGGGACCGACGCCCCCACACGAGACCTCGTGCTAGGGACCTCAAGATTCCACGGAGGGGGGGGGGGGGGGGGGGTTCGCCGGCCGAGGCGCCACCGGCCCCCCGGTGAGAGGGAGATGAGCCGGAGAGAATTCTGCGGCATCCCCGTGGTATCACCCGTGGGGGCGGAGCAGGAGGCGACCAAGATGGTGAGCCGGTACGCAGACACTGCTAAGCGAGGGGACCAAAGTCCCGCGCTTCCGAGCGGACCACGTGTAAGTAGCCCCAGACTCCGAAGGGTCCCTCGGCGCCAGCTCAGCGTCGAGAGTCGACGCTGCCGGGAAAACGAAGTCCCCGCCTATGATGGTATGCCCACAACAGAGCGAGGTCCAGACCGGACCTAGCCATCGAGCGCCAGTAATGACCCCTCGACGTCACCCATGACCTCACCATTACTGCGACGTCATCAGCACTGCGACGGCACCACCACAGCGGTGTCGAACCACCTTCTGCACCTTGACGTCGAGCATCACCGCGCCTCGATGGCGATCGACGTCGAGGATCACCGTGCCTCAAGCACCACTGCGCCGCGACGCCAAGCGTCTCGACGTCAAGCATCGTCTCGACGTCAAGCAATGCATCGACGTCCAGCCATGCATCGACGTCCAGCCATGCATCGACGTCCAGCCATGCATCGACGTCCAGCCATGCATCGACGTCCAGCCATGCATCGACGTCCAGCCATGCATCGACGTCCAGCCATGCATCGACGTCCAGCCATGCATCTACGTCAAGCCTCGGACCGACGTCAGGCATTGCCCCGACGGCAGGCATCTCATCGACATCAAGCAACAACGCCAAGCGTCGACGCCAAGCATCGACGTCAAGCACCGGCGTCGACGCCCAGCACCGGCGTCGAAGTCAAGCACCGGCGTCGAAGTCCAGCACCGGCGTCGAAGTCCAGCACCGGCGTCGAAGCCCAGCACCGGCGTCGACGCCCAGCACCGGCGTCGACGCCCAGCCTCGGCGTCGGCGTCAAGCCTCGGCGTCGGCGTCAAGCCTCGGCGTCGGCGTCAAGCCTCGGCGTCGACGTCATGGCTCTCGACGTCATGGCTCTCGACGTCATGGCTCTCGACGTCATGGCTCTCGACGTCATGGCTCTCGACGTCATGGCTCTCGACGTCATGGCTCTCGACGTCATGGCTCTCGACGTCATGGCTCTCGACGTCATGGCTCTCGACGTCATGGCTCTCGACGTCATGGCTCTCGACGTCATGGCTCTCGACCTCATGGCTCTCGACGTCATGGCTCTCGACGTCATGGCTCTCGACGTCATGGCTCTCGACGTCATGGCTCTCGACCTCATGGCTCTCGACCTCATGGCTCTCGACCTCATGGCTCTCGACGTCATGGCTCTCGACCTCATGGCTCTCGACGTCATGGCTCTCGACGTCATGGCTCTCGACCTCATGGCTCTCGACCTCATGGCTCTCGACCTCATGGCTCTCGACCTCATGGCTCTCGACCTCATGGCTCTCGACCTCATGGCTCTCGACCTCATGGCTCTCGACCTCATGGCTCTCGACCTCATGGCTCTCGACCTCATGGCTCTCGACCTCATGGCTCTCGACCTCATGGCTCTCGACCTCATGGCTCTCGACCTCATGGCTCTCGACCTCATGGCTCTCGACCTCATGGCTCTCGACCTCATGGCTCTCGACCTCATGGCTCTCGACGTCATGGCTCTCGACGTCATGGCTCTCGACCTCATGGCTCTCGACGTCATGGCTCTCGACGTCATGGCTCTCGACGTCATGGCTCTCGACCTCATGGCTCTCGACCTCATGGCTCTCGACCTCATGGCTCTCGACCTCATGGCTCTCGACCTCATGGCTCTCGACCTCATGGCTCTCGACCTCATGGCTCTCGACCTCATGGCTCTCGACCTCATGGCTCTCGACCTCATGGCTCTCGACCTCATGGCTCTCGACCTCATGGCTCTCGACCTCATGGCTCTCGACCTCATGGCTCTCGACCTCATGGCTCTCGACCTCATGGCTCTCGACCTCATGGCTCTCGACCTCATGGCTCTCGACCTCATGGCTCTCGACCTCATGGCTCTCGACCTCATGGCTCTCGACCTCATGGCTCTCGACCTCATGGCTCTCGACCTCATGGCTCTCGACCTCATGGCTCTCGACCTCATGGCTCTCGACCTCATGGCTCTCGACCTCATGGCTCTCGACCTCATGGCTCTCGACCTCATGGCTCTCGACCTCATGGCTCTCGACCTCATGGCTCTCGACCTCATGGCTCTCGACCTCATGGCTCTCGACCTCATGGCTCTCGACCTCATGGCTCTCGACCTCATGGCTCTCGACCTCATGGCTCTCGACCTCATGGCTCTCGACCTCATGGCTCTCGACCTCATGGCTCTCGACCTCATGGCTCTCGACCTCATGGCTCTCGACCTCATGGCTCTCGACCTCATGGCTCTCGACCTCATGGCTCTCGACCTCATGGCTCTCGACCTCATGGCTCTCGACCTCATGGCTCTCGACCTCATGGCTCTCGACCTCATGGCTCTCGACCTCATGGCTCTCGACCTCATGGCTCTCGACCTCATGGCTCTCGACCTCATGGCTCTCGACCTCATGGCTCTCGACCTCATGGCTCTCGACCTCATGGCTCTCGACCTCATGGCTCTCGACCTCATGGCTCTCGACCTCATGGCTCTCGACCTCATGGCTCTCGACCTCATGGCTCTCGACCTCATGGCTCTCGACCTCATGGCTCTCGACCTCATGGCTCTCGACCTCATGGCTCTCGACGTCATGGCTCTCGACGTCATGGCTCTCGACGTCATGGCTCTCGACGTCATGGCTCTCGACGTCATGGCTCTCGACGTCATGGCTCTCGACGTCATGGCTCTCGACGTCATGGCTCTCGACGTCATGGCTCTCGACGTCATGGCTCTCGACGTCATGGCTCTCGACGTCATGGCTCTCGACGTCATGGCTCTCGACGTCATGGCTCTCGACGTCATGGCTCTCGACGTCATGGCTCTCGACGTCATGGCTCTCGACGTCATGGCTCTCGACGTCATGGCTCTCGACGTCATGGCTCTCGACGTCATGGCTCTCGACGTCATGGCTCTCGACGTCATGGCTCTCGACGTCATGGCTCTCGACGTCATGGCTCAGCAGCCTCCTTGACGTGGGCCTTTTCTTGGGTCGACGGAGAGCATTGGCGTCACACCTGCTCTCGACGTCGCCGTCCTCGATGCTGACCGGCTGGGGAAAGCCCCCGAGGCCACAGCATGGGACGTGGTAGAGGACCTAACCTCTCCTTACCCAGGGGCTGAAGAAGAAGCCTAAACAGGTGTCAAACATAAGACACAGGCAAGCACAGAAGACAAACTCTGTGAGCTTCAGCTTTGGCCTTTATGACCTACCGCAGTCAAAGCACTTGCTAAACAGGTGTTCAAATCCGATGCTATAGAGGCAAGCAAACTGCAGAAATTCTGCCAAAAAACCACAGCAGGATGTAGAGAAAGGCCAAAGACGTCGAATGAAACTTCAAATCCAGAAAAAAAATCACTCAAAATGAATAAAAGCTCAAAAAAATGAAGAGCTAATGCTCCAGGGTCCTGCCAGCAGGAGCCGGAAAAAAGAACTGAAAGTAACTTGGGTTGGCTGTGCATCCTGGGATACCGGGGGTCTCTGGAGAGTTTCTTAAAGGCACGGTATCCCTTTAGCAGACACATAATGACAGCCTATAGGGCTTGTCTGTCCACCCCTTCCTCTCTATTGTTTAAAGGGATTTTGGTGAAGGGAGTGTGAGATAATAAAGGAACATGTCAAATGTGAATAAAAATGACATTTAAACTTTATTTTGGCTTTTGTGTTCACTTCAGAGGAAGTGCTGGCCAGTGCAGCCTTGTTGTGATTAGGCTGTATTATTTTGTCTGTCTCTTAAGTGTCTTTGCAGGTTTGCAAATGCGGGACAGCTTAAGAGATATTTTTGATTGCTCCGGGGTCCCCGCACATGGGCGGGGATTATTCATAGATTATGACTATACACAGAGATCCCCTACTACAGAAGGGTGGCTTTTGGAGCAGCTGCTTTGCCATGTCATTTGTCAGATATCGTCCCATTTGGCATGCCCCCTACCACCACCCTTCCAAATCATCAGGCTGGTAACTCATCGATGGTCAAGAAAACGGTCTCTAAACCCTGCTACCTTTACTTATACGACATTTCTTTCAGCCAACATTTCAGGACCGCCTTATGGTGATCCTGTAGCAGTATGATATCAAAAAACCACTTCGTGCCATAGGGTCCCTGAAAAAAATCACAATGCACCTTTTCCATTTCACCAAGGCCATGGGCCCCAGGGAGATCTGTTGGCATCCCAGAACCCACAGTTGAGCACTGTTCAGTAACCTGTTCAGGGTGTCCACACTGAGTCCAGTTTTAGGATACTAGCTACTACAATGTTTCTTTTTTAATCACTTGGCTCAGCCAGGAGGGGGAACTCTTTACCCTAGCCCTTCACATGCATTCTTTACTTTAGGCACTATTGCTGAGATCTCACCCGTCTTAGTAGCCAAGTCTTTATGCAAAGGGAGAGTAACAGCAGGACTCCTTAATATCTTGTTAAGTTTACCATAACACAGATTTGTTACTCCTCTGGAGTAGATTCACCATACCTACTCAGTAAGATAGCGAAGGTGCAAATAAACATGGATAGATTTTTGGTTTACCCTCTTTTAGACCGTTCAGCCTTGGGGTGGTCTTCCCCCAAACATTTTTCCTTCATCCTCCCATTTTTTTAAAAAATCTGGTTTGTCTTGGCCTTAGGACTCTGTGCCCTTCACCACTGCTGACCAGTGCTAAAGTGATTGCGCTCCCTCATTTAAACATGGTACAACTGAGTTACACCCAATTCAGACAATTTATTTTATTTGTAAGTCCCTGGTAAAGTGGTATCACCTGGACCCAGAACTTGTAAATGAAATGTTACTAGTGGGCCTGCAGCACTAACTGTGCCACCCACTTAATTAGCCTTTTAAACATGTCTCAGGCCTGCCATTGCAGCCAGTGAGTCCAGTTTTAAACTGCCATTTTGACCTGGCAAAATAAACCTGTTGCCAGGTCTAAACCTTCCTTTTTAATACATATTAGGCCCTACACAGCCAGAGGGCCGGGCGCAGAGTATTTAAAAATATTAACATGCACTATTAGGTTTTGGATTTCCAGGTAGTGAAAACCCCTTAACATCTTTTCTTTATTATTTGATGGCCTACCTCTCCCACAGGATAGCATTGGGTTGCCTGATTACATCTGATAAGGGATAGATTTCCATTAGCAGCAGGTAGTAAAGTTGAGTTTGGTGCTTAAAGAACTGTAATTAAAAACCATATTTAATGGTAAAGTCTGATTTTAAGTCACAATTCTGAAAATGCTACTTCAAGAAAGTTGGCATGTTCTTGTCCCAACCATTTGGTGCCTGCAATCTGTATCCTGGGTCACATGACTAGGTGTAGCTGGCAGTTGGTCTCTGTGTATTACTCCCAGAAAGTGAGACAAAGGGGGTATAGGTTTTGGTAGGATGGGCAACGCGGACTTGATGGGGGAGAGGGGGCTGCGCTATCACCTACTATACTTACACATCACAAAGACTGACTCAGCACAATCACATAGGGTTTCGCTCTAGTCTTTTGTGCCCCCAGAGAAGCTGGGGTCAGGACATGGAGGCAGGAGTCTACACACCTCTGTTGAGGGAGAACTCTAGAAGCTTCTCCCACTTCAAAGTGGGCACCAAGTATAAGTAGTGGACCCTCAGACACACTCTTCAGATCATGTCTGGATCTGTGGAGGATTCAGAAGTAGGACCCCACTGCTGTTCTGCTGCAACAAGGACTACTCTGCTACTGTGCAGCCCAAGTAAGGAGGAGTGGACTTGCACCTTGAACCCAGGACCACCAGAGTGATTTCAAGGGCTAGTTGGCTGGTCTCCTGATCTGAGTCTCAGGGACAAAAAAAGGTTCCAACCATCCTGAATCCTTTTCCTAGACTATGGCTGCTGTGAGTCTTAATCCCATAAGTGGTGCCCCTCTAGTCCTGTACATTTGGATGTGGGACAAAAGGTGCTGTGCCAGCCTAGCTTTGGATTTCATCATTACAACGCTGTGAGAGATGCAAATCCAACACAGCCTTGCAGCTCCTCAATCGAACAGCCGTTGTGCGACGCATCCCCGAAGTGGAGCTCACATCGCTCCTCTGGACTGCAGCTATGCAGTGCAGCGCTCTGCAACCCGGATTTAAGGTGCATTTCTCAGCAGGACTAACTTGCTCCCTTTCTCTGGCCCTCGCTCCATCTTGGTCAGCCTGAACTTGTGACTTCATCCCTCTCTGGCGCGACCAGATAATCACAGTTGGCGCTTTGTGCTTTTAAGCACTATGTTTACCTAAACTTTTAAAGCTACATATTTCTGGTTCTACTGATTTTTTTTTTCGTTTTGGCGTCAATTTATTAAAATATGCTTTATTTTTCAAAAAAAGGCTTGAGATTGTTATTGTGTTTACACTTTATTATGGTTTCCGTGCTGCATAAATATTTTACACATCGTCTCTAGTGCCAAGCTTCTAGAGGGTTAAGTACAGGTTAATTTAGTGAATTTTTGTGGTACACCCAGATTATGGCTCTTGCTTGAGCAGGGCTAAAACTCCCCTCACCAACAAACCAATTTCTTGCACCCTCCTATCTACTATTTTTACAAAATAGATACCAGTTTTAAGATGGCTGATGATGTAGTATGCGAGATACAGAACTAAGATATCAAGTTAGCCAAAGGATGTGAACGTCACTCAGGTGGGTACCAGGAGACAAGAACATCCCTTGCTCTTCATGTGTGGTTCTTCCACCAAGCCAATCTGCATATGCTTGAAGCAAAGGTGTGGAGGAATTATAAATCTTCCCCTGCTACTTCTGGGTCTCTTTGCGGACATGTGTCCTGCAGTGCCAGTTTCCTGCTCCAGTATACTCTGTTCTACCCGATCCTCAGAGGACTTGCCATGCTGCCCCCCTACAATGACATTTTGGCAAATGAGGTTGGGCAGAATTCAAATGCACAGGTAAATGGTTCAAGGACAATTATTAAAATATAGTGTGGGTGTCATGTCATTATAAAGTCTACCTGATCCTAGCATTTATGGTAGGACATGGAGACTGACCGCAACACCACAGGACACCAATCCAGTAACAGATTAACATAAGCAGACCGTAAAATAGAGAGATCAACGCACGATCAGGGGGAATAGCGCGATCATGGCACATACAGAGAACAGGGGGGAAAAAAGAAGATTTGGTTTCTTGTTGGTTTGTTTTAGCTAATGCAAGACCATTGTTATGAATGCAGCTACCAGAGATATCAAAATATCTGTGTAATGTTGAAAAAGAGAGCAAATCTCGGGATTAAAGCAATTTTTCGGGGCAGCTAATTACAGTTTACTCCAGATACACACGTTAGAAAAAACTAATATTCCAAACAAAATTGTTACTTTACCCTAAGCGTTTCTACATTTTGCATCATTTACAGCAATCCACGAGTCACGGATGACAATTTTCGAGAACCTGGCACGCATCGAGACAAAGGTCGCTGGCAAACTGAAATTCTTATCTGAAAGAGGAAGTTTCCAAAACGGAAACGCTGCTACACTTCAGTTGAGAGATCTTTTTAGCTGAAGTGTACTGCTTCATATACCGAATTTAGGCGACTAACTGAAATTGGCCTTTATTTCACAAGCAATCATTCATATAACAGAAGTAAACAAGTGATGTCCATCTCATACAATGTCTCACTAAGGGATTAGAAGACATTTATCTCAATCGATGTTCAGAAAACAATTGTGTCCTGCAACTGTCAAATAAGTCACTCCCAAACAACGCTTCCGTTGAAAACTCTCCAGATAACAATTACCTATACTTCACCTTAAACACAGAAAATCGTCCTCGATCAAACTACAGTAAGTATTTACTACATCACCAGATAAACTCGCCTCAAAAGACACAGGAAATCACGGACACATCTGAGCAATTTACGTTTTGAGAAGTCAAAGCAAGAAAACACACACAAATGTAAGAAAATGATACCCGAGCAATTCTGTTAACCAGTAATTTTCAACTAGTTGGTCTGGAATCAAAGGTGATTTCATGGATGTGGAGGTAGTTAGGACCAGATGGCGATGATAAAGCCAAAAGACATCAGAATGAAAAAACCACAAGACATTTGAATTTAGCCTTCTCTCTTTCATCATTTCAAACACGAATCAACTTGAAAGTTTTATTAGCTTCAACTTTAAAGCTAGTTCAGGAATAAGAATCTGTCTGTTCCAGATTTTGTTAAGTGCAACTGGGCATCAAGAATACAGCGGCTTGATTATATTTTAAATTTTACAATCGGTCAAGTCCAGTGATTTTAAATGAAATGGATGTCCAAAGTTTAAGAAAATGCATTAATATTTGGGGGTGGGCACTCAGCCACCTCAAGAATAATGACACTAACTTGTCAGGGTAAACCCCAAATCACTAAATTAAACTAAGCTCAACCACCGGATCGCTAGATCACAGAGCAGATAGGCCTACATTTGGGCAATGTGTAACACTATTTATGCAGTAACGAAATAATAAAGTCAAAACACCAAAGCATGATCATCATAAACCGAATCAGAAAAATAGAGTAGAAAGAAAACAAACTCCAATAATGGAGGCAAGAGATATGAATTTTGATATTTTGAAGTGAAAATAGCAACAAAAAGCACCCAGCGTCAATGATTTTAGGAAGAGGTAAACCAGGGTCTAGGTGTGATTTCAGGCTGAACGTGATGAAGTGAGTGTCGGATACACCAAACTGAGCAAAGATTTTACCTTCTTTTTATGGTGCTCACAATCTGCGGGGCAAGTCTGAAGCTGTACTCGAGGAAGATGCATCACAATCAGGCACCTTTGTCTTGGATGTCCAAAAAGTTTCAAACTGTTAACTTTTCAGGGTTTCCGGAGCAGCACTTCTGAGTTTAGTTTAAGGCTCCCAACACCCAAGGACTGCACTTGCGGTTAGGGTGGACTTCAGCAGTGGCCACTAGCAAGGTCCAGACTAGGTGGTACTGATCACTTCAGGAAAAAGCCTCTTGCAGCTATTTGTGTCCTTGAGGTCACACTATTGATCTGCCAGTAGACACCTTGAGTTCACCTCTTTGTCCTAGATACTAGAAGGAGCATGCCCAGTTCTTCATGGCTCTTCTTAGGTCACGGACAGCAGATCAGGTCCAACCCGATCTTCAATAGCTCCAGAAAGTGTTCAGAGGAGGATTCCTTAGAATGCCAAAGTTATGGCTGGCACTGGCCAGTGGGTGCAGTGCCCCTTGAATACTCCCTAACAAATGGGGAAAACGATCCAGAGGTAACTCCACCCAATTTTTTAGCAGTTCTTGTTTGCCCTAATGCCATTAATCCTATGGTGCCCCACACTCCTAATATCCAGGATGGGGAAACCCTAACTTCCCTGTGCAAAGCTCTAGTGGCCACCTGAGGAATGGCCAGGTAAATTAGCAGCTCCCTCTCTTGTGTCACCTCCAAACCAGTTCTGGGGGTAGCTTCCATCCCAGTGGAATTGGAGGCAGTCTGGCTAGTGTGTGACTTGAGAACTAAGGGTCTCCCTTCTCTAGGTCTCTTCTTGCACAAAACTATGAATGGACATACCTCAACTATGTCTCATTCAAGTTAAAAGAAATTCTTGGGTCCAACCCAAAGTGTCCTTCCTGGGTTGATAGGAATGAAATGCCCTATCCATTCTGTCACCAGGCATGATCCATTGTTTTGCTCTGGAAGCAGTTTACGTACCTTATTAAGGTGAAGCACTTGCTGGGCAGTTGCTGGAAGGCGAATGACAATTAGCCTCCACGTGCTTCAGACGCAGAAAAAAGTAACTTTTTGTAAGTTAGTTTTCCTAAACACTTATTAAAAATCTAACTTTACAACTAAATTGACTTTTAATCAATATGAAAAATCGTTCTTGAATGACCCTTTGAAGCGGTTTCCTTTCAAAAGTTACATATCAAAGTTTATATTTAGTACTTTGACATTTTTTAGGATCTAGCCACAGTCAAAGCCGGTGAAAATAGCGTTTGAGGGCTAGTCGCTGGAGGAACACACCAACTTTATTTTCACTTATGTTCTACTTTTAAATATCAGACATCCTGCTTTGCGGGCAATAAGGAGTACTCTGGAGAGTTATTAATATTTAAAAGCAGAGTATCCGGTTTGGCAAAAGGGGTGATTTTGACAGGTTTTTAGACTGCTGCATTTAGGCTACAGATGGTAGGTCTGAAACCATGTTTAACAGGCAAGCCTCGACGATGGCACCATAGGTGCTGCAGTCTACAATTGGCATTTTAATTCCAGGACCTGGGTGCATTTCATAAACTACAAGCAACCTTTAGGCAAAATTATTAGTCAACCAAGGTAAATCAACGTAACCATGTTTAAAAGTTAGGCATAGGCACTTTGCTACTGTTTAGCAGGTTTTAAAGCACACAAAGTTCAGAAACCAGCAAAAAGAGTGTCGACAAAAAGCAAAACATCTGGAGTGACCATGCAAAAAAGCAGATTTGGTACACCAAGCATTTACTAAAATGCAAGCAAAAACTGACTGTTGCTAACACAAACCAGCAAACAGAACTTATTATGAGCAAAGATGACAAAGGAAATATGTCCTCCTACTTCAACAGAGACAATGGGTGCTGCTGTGATGCTAAACAGATTTCTATAGACAGCAACATATCTATTAACAGCGTTTATGTACCTCAAGCATTGCAACATGGTAGCAGAGCCCTTGACATCTAACTAGGGTGGCCATCTCACTCCATATCATCACGCCCATAATTTATACTCCTGGTCCTTAATGTAATCACCCAACATTCTGGACGTTAGAGTCTTGATTTGCTTCTCCTGAGTTATTTGGACTAACACCTGATAGCAATGATCGGTAGGCCAAAAGCCAAAGAATAGAAACAGTCCATGCGAAGAAATCAACTAAGTGGGTCAACCTGTATTTAGCAAAGGGAATGCAATTAAATACAATCACTAACCAAATGACTAACTGAATTTGCACAATGAGAAGGAATGATATTTAGTGCAGTGCATTGAAGTAGGTAGAAATGAGGTGGGTTTTAAACACTTTGGCAGAATTTTGGCTAACTCCTTCGCTATTGATCTATTACAGAGTCCGTGACATTGGTGCAATATACATAAAAGCCTATTTGACAGTCTTAGATTTGTATCCTGACAATGGCGATAATCCCGTTAACAAATGCACAAGCACAAAACTGAGTAGAGCTATGTTAAGGAAGTGGAATGGAGCAAACAATATTAATCTGTTTAATAATATTCAATATACGCAGGAAAAGGATGATTCAGTAAACTTTTGTTCCCAGACGTCACTCCCATTTGCAAGAAAACATATGATCCCTCACAAAGTACTTCTTGTCCAAAGTGCAATCAAAGTTTGTTTTTTCCAACTTGGATAACCTCAAGTACACAACCCTTTGCAGGGGATAACAGGGCTACACTCCAGACATACAGAATCTATGTTGCATGCTGCCTTGGAAGAATGCCTGCTGGCACATATGGAAGAAAGGCCTAAGGAGCTCCCTTCCTAGCACAGATTCTCCCACAATGCTCTCAGTCCAGGTTGTGACTGCGTTCTGCTCCCCACCGCTCATTTCGTTTCTAGCTTGAGGGTGGTCTCTAGAACAAGGACTCCTAAATTGTCCAGGGCAGCACTAAGGACTTTTAGCACTAGCCAGAAGGTTTCACGCATCCCTTTGGGGCCTTGTACAGCAAGCAGCAAGGGCATGCTACAGGCAAGGAGAGTCCAAGTGCAAGCCCAACTCTGCCTCTCAGAATCCAGAGGAGAATTTTATGGCCCCTCATTCAGCCTGGTTTTATAACCTTGAAGCGAGGATAGGTTGGTATTTTCATCTAAAGTGTACAAGGGAATTCACTTAAAGTATAGAAGTGAAAAAGGATCTATATTAATTACCCAGAGGAGGTCGTTACAGGGTAATTACAGTTAGGATTGCGTTTCCATAGAATTTTTTTTGTGTGCGTTTCTCATAATTTTGGCAGGACGCTGTGTTGCTAGTATTATTGCTGGCCACCTTGAGGCACTCAAAACCACAAAATGCACTGGCCTACGGAAGAGGGGCCAGGAATCAACTGCTTCCCGCTACCACTGCCTGACACGTTCTAAAGCACCCATGACCTCCCGCGGAGTGCGACTGTGTTGCTAGTATTATTGCTGGCCAATTTGAGGGACTCAAAACCCCAGACTAACTACTGAGGTCTACGGAGGAGAGGCCAGGAATCCGCCGCTTCACGCTACCATTGCCTGATGCGCTATAAAACGCCTAAAGATCTCCCAAAGTCTTCTACTAATGACTATATTCCCACACCACTTTCCCCTCTGATAACCTGTGTAAACAGATTCCTACCCCTTGCGTCCCCATTTCTTAACTCCAGTAGTAATAGGGGGTTCTCTATTCTAGTGAGGCCACTACTCTTAATTCGCACATCCCCCCTTCCACCCCCACCCCATGGAATTGGCCATAATGGTCATTAACCCGGACAGGGATCCATCCGGGTTTTACGTGTGCAGCTCACCTAGTTCAAAGCCTTCAGACTTAGGTGCTTGATTTACGATCTAAACTAGCCACACTAACTTCAGAAATTAAGATCTCTTGTCAGGCTGCCTCTTTCTAAATCCTTACCAGGAGTGCTGTGCCCTACTAACATGTCACTAATTTATCAAAGAGATAGCGTGAAAAATCAATGCGTCAAACAATTTGCTCCCCGTTCCATCTCTCGCCCCTCCTATGACCCTCCTACTGCCAGGTCTATGTGTCGGACCCGATGTAATATGCCACGACTAGCAGCCTCTCTGTATAAACCACAGGATGGCTGGGCCCACTAAGATCCTGAACCAAAGTTGGGGTATGAGGAGGCCAAGACCAAATTAGGGAAGACTACCTTGCTGGGAAATCTACCCCCCATATATATGGTAAAGGCCCCCACACTGCCTAAGAGAGAGTATAAAGACAAGGAGTCTTTGATAAATGTATATTCCACATAGGGTCAGTTTATGATTGCAGTTCTGTTATTCACTCTGACATCATGCATGCAAAATGATTTCATGACCCCTCTGACCCTCTAGGGCCCCTTGATTATACTAGGTTAGACCTGAATTCAAAATCGCTGGTGAAAGGCTTAGTTAACATAGGATTGCGCAGGAAATCCCCACCCAGCACATTGATGAGGTTTAAACTCAACCGGCCATCTTCCTGTGTTTCATTAGTCCATCAGAAGGAGACCTCTGTAACCAGTCTGAGGCTATGGGTACATGATGAAAGATTGACTGGGTAATGTGGTTTCTCTAGCCACGAATACGGTGAGGGGTCGCTGGCTTGATTGTGAGTTACTTCGCTCAAAAAGTGACCTTTCACCTTTAGCTAAAATGGATGAGGTCCATCCTATAAACCGTACCCTCACTAACATCGTGCCTTGGAATACTGCGGGGGTGAAGTCCAAGCTAGACGTCTCGGCTTGGGGTAGTTTCATTAACAAGTTTGATGCGTGTCTCCTCAAGGAAAGCTGGTGCCTTCACCCGATCCACAGGCCGGGCTATGTGTTCTATCAAATACCATCCGGCTGCTCAGGAAGGCGCTGCCCATCAGGCAGCTATCTTATCTGGGTAATAGTGGCCCTCAATGCCAAAATACACTTGCTGCATAATATCTTAGGCATATCCATTACTAGGGAGGACTCACGCACTTACTATTTAAACAAGGTCTATAACCAGGTGGCTTGGGGGGAGGGGGGGGGGGGAATATACAGGTGGTGCGCAACCTAAGCTCACATAGGGCCCTTAATGACTTTCACAATTCTTTCATCATTGCTGGTGACTTCAACACCACATGAGCCACTTAATACTGGAAGTACTTACCCTGCTATTGAGGAAGATGAGGAATGGAGTATACCTATGCTCAACTCTGCTCCTAGGGAAGCTCTGGACAGGCACTGCTCATCGGCTCCTGTCCTTTACACTAACATGGCCTGAGGGCATTTACCGGCTGCACAGCATCCGACCTCCAAGCTGCTCATAACTTCAACCGGCCCAGCCATACAAGTAGAACTGATTATATTTTAATCTCGCTCCACCTTCGGGGTACTTTGGTTGACATGAAGGTACTTAATTGGGTAGACAGTGATCACAACGGTGTCCATTGCTCCTTAACAGGTTTGTTCAATTACTTGGCTAATGTCCCTGTATCCTTAAGTTACAGCTCTATTGCCATTAACAACAGGCAAAGGGTTAAGTGGAGTAAAGTAGATGCAAACCCACGCATCAGCGATTTAATGAATTAGGCCCTTAGGGTTAAGGCCTCAGAGCTAGAAAATACCAATCTTGCCCAAGCCAGGGAACAGGCTTGGAACTCCACTAGTGTGAAGATAAACAATTTGTTTAAAATTCTAAGGGAGTGCCTTACGCAACACCACAAGCCCACCCTAGCCCCTCCTTAGCCCAAGCGCCCTTGGATTAAAAAGACCTGCAATGATAGGAAGGATGCGCTTCGTCGAGCCCTCAATAGGGGTGGCACCCATCTGATTTGAGACAGAAGGAAAGAGTACAAACAGGCCCAAATAAAAGAGCATAAGGACTGACACCCAAGTATGGGAAAGCATGATGCTGCCATGCAAAATGATACTAGAAAATTCTGGAAGTTGGTGGCCAATGGAGACCAGCAAGCGCCAAAAGCTCCCGGCTGGCTCGGTTACCCCCCGAGGCATGGCACTCCGACTTCTCTGATATTTACGATCACCGGTTGGGATTGGTAGTTGACAGAGATGACCAGTTAAATGGGACAAATGCCCACTCTCCCTGGGCTACTCAAGATAAGAGTTGAGCGAGTCTGTGAGTGCAATAAATATATTGCAGCTGGAAAAGCCGCCGGGCCGGATGGTGTCCCAAGTGATTGGATTTACACCACATTTGGCAGAAAGCAAAGTTTTCATCCAGAAAGAGTGCTTTGTGTTTCGGTGTAAGCCCTTTTAGTAGTTTTTGAGAAATTAAGGTTAAAGTTTTCATATATCATGCTGCAAAGGATAAAAAATAAAAAAATAAAAATAAAAGACAAGGGTGTAGGGCAGAGATACCCTGACTGGAGGGGAAACGAACCTGTGGCAAAAGCTAGTTAAAAAGAGGGGGGGGGGTTAAGGATAAAGAAAATACATTTGCCCTGAGGGGCGGGGGTGGCCGGGGCTGAAAAAGGTTTTAAGCGGAGGGGGCTCACAGTCTCCCTCGCAGAGACATTTTCGACCATGGGGTTACCATTCCCTGAAATATTTTTTTTGGGGGGGTGGGGGGGGAGGGGGGCACGTAGTCTGTCTTCCATGCCACTAAAAGCCCCAGAGACCTGATCTCCCCAGAGCCAGAATTAATGGAGGGGAGGGTGCCACGTGGCTCCATCCCTGGGCCTTATTAGGCCCAGGGGTGCCCATCCCTCAGGCCCGCTACTTAAATGAACATGGGGGGGGGGGCCATGCAGCCACCCTCCCTGTGCGGGCCCTGAGGGTCTCCCTGCAGCACCAAACGTTGTGCATGGTGGATGCCCAAGGTGGGCACCAGGGCACCCCCCTTTAAATAATGCAGGCCCTGGGGAATGGGGTTCCCAGTGCCCCGAACGTTGTGCATGGTGGATGCTCAAGGTGGGCACCAGGGCACCCCCCTTTAAATAATGCAGGCCCTGGGGAACGGGGTTCCCAGTGCCTGATGAGGCTCACACCATGGCCAGGGTCATTCATTCAGTCAACTATTGGGTATACTTTGAGCTTGCCAACAGTTGGTTATCATAAGAGACCATGTGTCCCTCACTTGTGTCCTATTGTATATAGTAAGTTAGGTGGCTAAAGTCATGAAACATGCTTGTTTTCAACAATGAAAAAAGAGCATACCATTCATTTGAGGTTTTCAAAAATCTGATGAATTGAATGTTTGAATTAATCTCCACCACTGTTAATTATTCGGGCCGCATCCCAGTCCATCATTATTTTGCACACCACGTCACCTCATTTTGGACCCAGTCATATGCAAATCAGTCTTGATCCTGCTCCAATAGGAACAGCCCCACTCAAATGCCCCTATGGCAGCTGACGAGCTAGGACTTTCGCCTGCCGTTTTAAAACTCTTCGAGTAAGATCATTCAGAGCACCGGTGTGAGTGACGGCACACCGCCTCAACTGACTTCAAATACATTGGATCGTTCTGGACCTTTCTGTATCAATTCCTGATATACATCAGACGTAATGATGCCCCCGTGATCCAGTAATAATCACGTTGTATTGGATAAGATATACTTGGATTCACTCTATCTTGTGATCCTAATCAAGAGTTGCCAACCTTGGAAGGATTGAAATCCCGTCCCATATCATAGGCCATCATCACGTTGTCCTTGTCCTGATGAAGACCCGCACTGACTTGATAACAGTGCAGTAAAAGGGTTGAAAGGTCGACATTACCCCTTGGACCAGCAATTTGAGTCCGCGTAAAATTGAATTATTGTAGTTCGCAGGTCTACTATAAACCCTTGTTCTCTGGCCAATGCCAATTTTGATCTTTTAAAATACACTGTACATGTTATGCACTTTTTTCACTGAGCACTAATAGTCACTTTGTCACCAATTGTTATTACTATGTATTGTGATGGCCTTTCCAAATAATTGTTGGATATATATGAATGATTTAATTTATATAAAAACTAAAATTACTGGAGATTTGGTTTTTGTTTCATGTGTTACCTGTGACTCACTGTAAGGTTTCTTGAATAACGTATGATTTTTGCTGCGTATTTAGCAAGATATTGTTTCACCCAACAGAACCATTGTGTTTTTGATACCACTCAAATGCCAGGTCGCCTCTGAACCAGGACACAAGCAGTTTGAAACAGATAATGCCCGAACTGGAGCACAGTTTTTAGGTACAGATTGGTTACAGTGCCACAGTGAGCAATAACTGTGTCACTTGAATCAGGCTACACGGACTGAAAAACCTGCCAAATGCATAACTAGCTAGTTTGAGACTCATTAGCTTAAGCAGTGACGTGTATCTCTGCAGTCAGTCGTCTATTTATGCCTTCTTAAAATTGGTAATAGTTGACAAAGTATGGCTTGTGAAACACACTTATCACAGTATTCAGCACACTGAATCATAACTCAGGTCAACATTGTACAAGAGTCAAAGTCCAACTTGCTGCATGTTCTAAAGGGTTTTGGGATCGTGTGAAAAACAATTAAATGAAGTATGTTTGGAGAGTTCACATTGATACTGGAATAATGCATTTTCACTTTCACTATCTTTTGGCTTGAAATTACTCAGAAAAAAAAAAAAGATTTTGAATGAAGAACATTCAAGTTGGGTTTATTTGTTTAGCAAAGTTCTGCATCAAAAGCAGTGCATTTGCAGGACTAATACAGGAGTTATGCCACATTCTTTCTATTTCCTTCAAAATGTAGCTGATACAACTCACATAGATAGTGAGTAACCAAGCCAGAAATGTTGTAAATTACTGGAAATATTATGAATATTTAGAAGCAAATTTTAGACTCTGCTGGAATTACGTCTCAAGTAGAAGAATTTTAAATGAGGAATACTCTGAAGAGATAATTTATTGCCACAATGAGATCCATCCACATTGAAGAAAGGCTCCTACCCAATATCTGTGTCTAAGTCAGGGGAGACAAGTAAAATACACACAAAAAAGGCACAAACCAAAGGGGTCTGTCTATAAGCGTATTAGAGCCCATGCTCGAGGGATTCCTATTTGAGTGACTGCAAATAAAGAACGCTTACCATCTATGGTTGTAGGGGTTGGATCAAAAACTAGATTTCTCATGAGCTGAGAATAAACTGAGTTGCACTGTTCAGCATAACAGATTAACCTTGAGGCAATGACCCAAAAACCTAACTTGGGATCCAATAACACAATAATTAATGCAGTAAAGAAACGTGGTTTGGCAGTATGGTTAAGGCACCATTTGAAAGGGTTGAAGCCAACTGTTTAATTTAATTTGTAACTAGTAACATAATGCACAATCTGCCTAGTGAGCATGTTAAAGTATAGAAGAGCTAAGAGACAGTAAAATTATATACTCTGGTGACTGAAAGATGCTGAAGACAGCCCATCTGATGAGTTGTTAAAGTTACATGGCATTGAAAGACATGAATTCTCTTTAAACACCTGATCTATGGTGGGGTTTTCTCAAACCTAAAATATTTGACCTGGGTAGTCAAATTCCGCTTCCAATTTGACCTAGGCATGCATGACTGCATACAAACCACTACTCTGGTTTACAGCCATAGACTGATGTATTTACCAGACAAAGCATCTTACTTTTTATGTATGCTACTATAAGAAGTCAATGCAGTCAGGGGGATGTCCAGACTAGAGCAGGCTGTTTTAAGAGGTCTTGTAACAACTGTATCTGTTAAAAACTGGGGCCCATTAACAAGATAGTGTGTGTTCCACCAGAGAGTAAGTTACCATCATCCAGATATGTATTCATACTTGCCCTTGCAAATGTGCCACTCACTGTCATTACCTAAATAATAATCTCCTTATTCTGTCTGTGCATCAATGGGGAAGAACTCAAGATTACACATTTAGTTGAGTTGTTGGTAAATTCATTTGAAAAACAGGCACAAATGATCAAATGACAAGCTGGCTAACTTTCTTACGTAAACATTCAGCCTTCCCCCCAAATGCAACAAACACTAAGCCTTATCCCGAATTGAATTTACCTCTAAACATTTAGGATAGGTTTTGAGTTGAGAATGGTAACAGAAGTGTGGCTGAGTGTTGTGTAGCGGTGGATATTCACAGGGATGAGACCTTGGTTAAGGAGAGCATGTTGACTCAATAGGGGTGGAAAGTGGCAGCACCTCTGAGGAACTTCACATACTGCTAAACCTACGTCCATTCAATTCGAAATGTGAATTACAAGATTAGAGGGATCATATATAAATACCTCAAGTCAATACCTTTTCTGAAATCCAAGCTACCCCCTAAAACTAGACAGACTAGGATTATAGGGTGGTCCAAGCTAGTGAGCATGGCTGATCGCTCTAAATCTACATATCAGCAGTATCTGATCGATTCCAGTGAAGAGAAAGCATATTTAGCTGTTTTTTGCTACATGTGAAGTAAAATTAAAGCAGACCGCTGTGAAGAGGCACAGGTTGAGCAGAAGTTGCTCAGTGTATAAATGCTTCCAATGTAGTGGTCTTTGTTACAGGTTCAAATCTCAGCGGCATCACTCAACCCTTCATAGTACCAACATCAATAAAATAACCATTGAGCTCAGTAAAAACCTATTATCAGAACCAGGAAACCATTTTAGCGGCAAATGAATACTTCACACAAAGGCCTTATTTTATGGTTTTCATAACTTGGGAGAATGCGGTTTGAAATGCAGAGATATAGTACTTTATATTAAACTGTGATAAAAGTCTATACCAAAGACTAATTTAATATGCTAAGAAAGTGTATCACTAAGATGACTGTGGTTAAAATAGCTTACAAAGATACTGAATGAGTGATCCTGCAGAGTGTCAATAATAAAGCTGAAAGAAGGTAAAGCAAGAAAGGAGGATAGAAGTGACGAAGGAAAACCTATGTGTTTCCATGATCAATTAAAGGGCAATGTTTCAGGAATATGCCTACATGGTGTGTTGTCACGTTCCCTGCAACACGGTCTGGAATGAATCAATTATTTCTATAGAAAGTGGACTATCATCTTTCTGTAGTGGGACTATTCTCTCCTAGAATACAGGAACAACAGTTTTGAGGTGTGAAGAGGCGGGAGTAAAGGTAGAGGTGCAGCAAGAATGGATCAGTGGGTAGTGCAGACACTAGATCGCCACATTAAGCAAATTGGATCACACAACATACCTCAAAGTTTCTAAGAGATACAAATTCTCGATTATAAATTCAAACACTGTCTGAGAGTTCTGGGACTGGGGGAGGCGAGTGGTTGTGCGTTTCCTTATTTGACTAAATGATTTACATCTGATGGAGGTGCAGGGCTTTTGCTAATGTTGTTTACATAATGATAAACCTGCTAATAAAAATACTTAATCAGAAAAAGAAATCCAAACACTGTTACCCCTTCAACCTACATTCTATCCATCTACATTTAGGGAAGGATAAAGAGATTGGAGGATTATCCACCAATACCATAACAATCTGAACACTCTTCCAATAGAAAAACTAAAGACCACACAATTGTCAGGAAAGCTTTAAAAGATATATCGTTCACACTGCAAGTGTCTCCTTACACATTTTTGCTATGTACTCTAGCAGGCTTGTGCAACAATGCTAGTTACGATATACTGTGTGGTGTACCAATGAACCTCAAAGGATGCCAATAGACACGGGATCCAAACTGTGAAAGAAGCACTGAAAGAAGTTGGTTAAGAAAATAAGGAGCTTCCTCTGAGAAGAGTGAGCACTCGGTCCTTCGTAACCCCTAAAGCAAGAAACAATGTTCACAAGGAACTCATTTTATGTACCATTATCAATAAAACAAGCAAAAATGACTCGCATTCAATTAAATCAACCTGAATAATGTTGAATCACGGCAACGATTAATTACCAAATCCAATGATGGTCATGTAATGCACAGTCGAAGCCCAAACAGAAAATCACGAAGAAAATGTCATTTACTTCAGCCGAAGTAAATATGATATATTTCTTATTCCTCAAATACAAAATTACAAAATTATTTTGCTTATACTACAAGCACATATAGTGAAGGGGTGATGTGAGTCCCAGTGAAGTGAACTTAGCCTAAAAGTGAATATCAGTGAAATTGGGGAAAGGTCTTTAAAAACAACAAAGAGGAGCTTCCAGTGGTATGATGAATCCTTCTCGCCCTTTCTTTGTGAGGTCGACGACGTTTCTACCCACTCTGGCTATGGGGTCTCTTCAGGACAGGTTATCTAGGGACTAATATGAAAGGGAAATCAGTGCAAGTAGTAATAATGTGATGTTAAAGGGCTCAGGGCGCTTAGTAGCTTACCTATAGATTGTATCTGATTCTAAGTGTTGTGCCCGCGGTTGGAGACAGGACCTCTGGACGATACAGAATAGTATTATGAAGATTTAATACAGGGCCTATACATAAGAAACAAAGGTTTCAATTGTACATGCATGGATACATGCACATCAATCTGATAAATTAGTCTATTTTGGTCACTGTTATTACTCCTTAATGAGGTCTAATGACTATCATAGGAAGGAAGCCAAGTAACTATAAAAACCCAAGGTAGTACAAGGGAATTGGTATTCTCAATTATATCAAAATTGGCCTGATCCATGATGTCCCACAGTACTATAGCAGGGCACTTTTCGTTTTTTTTAAAAACCTGCTACTGCGTGTGATCAATTATGGTTGTAATACAGTGTAGTGATTAATCGTTAATGGAGGGCCCTCAGACTAATAAGAACGCCTTGATTACTTTCAAATGGCATATCTTTAGCGAAAGAATATCACTATATATTATCATCTATGGCACAAACACAATACGACCTCATACAAATTAAATGAATGGCTGCTCATAAATGCATAAGGGGCACAACTAAACAAGGCTAATTCAAAAATAAAATGGAGTTACTGCTACTTACGCATTCAAGCTAGCGTAACTTTGACGATACAATGCAGATTTTAAAACGCGCATATGATGATTCATACACTGCAAGAAAACACACATTAACATTGTTAATGGGAGTCGGAATATTCAATGTTAATTCATAGTTAACATTATCACAGTAACGTGAAAACGGAGAGCTACAAGTAATTTAAGACGCCACTTACATATTACAAGTTCGCGCTTCTCCTCAATAAATCAGTTCCTTTGTGGAAAACGAGATACGTGAGATGAGTTAAGCATCAGGCATTCGGATAACGCTGTGACGAGTCCCTGATAGACTTGAGAACTCTTGTTGCCCGGAAGCAAATAAGGAGAATTTCCGTATTGCCGCACATGCGCAAAGGCGCCCGACCTGAATGTCATCTGGACGACATCTTGGAATGGTCAACTTTCATTCTTTATCTAACGTATCATATATAGTTGGAAATTAAATAAAAGCATGGCAGATTATTGTATATGCAGAAGGGGGCTAATTGTAGCGCTAGCGAATTATTAATGATGAAGATGATGGATACTATGCGCATAGGTGAATGTGTGAGATAAGGGAAGGATTATATTGAATTGTATAAAACGATAGCCAAAGCTACAAATATTCACTCTTTAACCCAACTAACCAAGGGGACATGAGCTAGTTCTCCGTGATAGTCGCACAATAGCAAAGTGAACGACGAGAAAGATCCTCATACGGCCATCTTGAATTGGGCCGATTGCCATTCATCCTATAGATAGATCCTAGTATTCACAACCATTAATCTTAATGATGTTAAAGGTTGCCATCAACCAAATTCACAAGGTATATGCAACAAATTCAAAATTATTTCAATGAACACATGTCTATATTTAGTAATCCATCCTATATTTATTTATCTAATCCTCCTTACAGAAGAGGTCATACATGCCTATACATGTTGTATATAAACTTATTTAGCAATTTTACCCACAATTTCCTTCACAATTGAATAGACAATTTACTCAAGTATATATTTAAATATTTAAATAGCATGAACACTTATACTGCACAATTCCTAAAATTATCCAACGTGCCAATATATACAGTGGTCAATCAATGCAGAATTAGAATGTCAGTACGTTACTCAATTAAACTATACTAACTTCTAATACAGCAATTCAATATATTTTTCTCTCAGGATCAAATATCTACTACTAGTCAGAGCCCTGGCTAGTCGAAAGTAATATATTGTACATCAATGGATGCTAATAAACCTACGCCATTCTTCTAGGCTGTTCAATCCTCTGTGTGGACACACATTTGTCAATCCATTTACATTCTAAGGATTGCAGGATCAGGGAGATGTCACCCCCTCTCGGTAGTAGCCTGGCTTTTTCTATCACTTGCCATCTTATGTCATCAGCTGAGTGTGCTTTATCTTTGTAGTTGTCTACCAGGGGGGCATTCTCTACCAAACAACGAATTCTACTTTGGTGTTGGCAGATGCGTGCTTTCACTGGTTGAGTTATCTGCCCTATGTAAATGAGGTCACAAGGACACCAAATACATTAGATGACATTGGATGTCAAACTGTTGGAAAATTCACGTAGTGTAAAGTTTATATTGCCATGTGAGAAGGATTTTGTTTCTATTGCAAATCTACATGCGACACAACTACCACATTTGTAGTGACCTGTTACTGGAGGAAGAGACCAGAGATCATAGATAGTAGTTTTAGATTTGATAATGCTGGTATCTGAATGGACCAGATGGTCTCTTATATTTTTGCCTTTTCTGAAGGAAAAAAAGAGGTAAATCTTGGCAAGCATCAAGAGTGCTTAAAGTTGGCCAGTGTCTTTTCATAACCTTTTGTACTTGCGTACTCATTGGGCAGAAAGTAGTTACACAGACTGTCTGAGGAGTTGAAACCTTAGTAGTTTTCTGGAGAAGTGTTTCACGTGGGCTAAACCATGCCCTTTTCATAGAGGTTTTAACCAATCTTTTGGAATAACCTCTTTCGCGTAGTCTGGTACTCAATATATTTGCTTCTCTGAAGAAATCTACTTTCTCTGTACAATTTCGTCGAAGTCTTAGAATTTGTCCGTAGGGTAAGCCATCCTTCAGGGCTCTAGGATGAACAATGTTGTATTGTAAAAGAGTATTTCTATCTGTGGGTTTGCAATAGAGAGTTACATTAAGTTGATTATTACAATGTCTGATTTTCAGATCCAAAAATGGAACCATCTCTTTATCCTTACTGTGAGTAAATGTCAGTGCATCTTGACCCTCATGTAGGTAGGTGATAAATAATACCAAATCTTCCTCCATACCTGTCCATATGAAGAAAATATCATCAATATAGCGCTTCCAACATCTTATGTTGTTGATAAATGGATTAGTACTATTATTGATGTATTTTTCTTCCAAGGCACCAACATAGAGATTAGCCAGATTTGGTGCAAAAATCGCGCCCATAGAAGTTCCTGAGCATTGTTGGTAATAAGTGGTATTAAATTTGAAATAATTCATAGTCGGTGCAATTTCAAGGAGGTCAACAATGAATTCAGTAGGGACCTTCACTGGAGCTGGACGAGTATTTAGGACAGATTTGATGACATCAATACTTTCTCTTTGCGCTATATTTGTATATAATGATTCTATGTCCATAGTTACCAGCATCTCGTTGGTGGGATTGTAATTCATACCTTCCACCAGGTTAATCATGTATGTACCATCTCTGACATATGCAGGTAGTACAGGCACATAGTCTTTGATGTAGCTATTGATGTAGTTTCCTAGAGGTTCAAGGGCTGAACCACAACCAGAGAGAATAGGTCTGCCTGGTGGATTAATAGCATCTTTGTGAACTTTAGGTAGAGTGTATAACACAGGGGTCCTTGGAAATTCCTTGTTTAGGTAATCAATTTCTTGTTTACTCAGAAATCCTTCATCCATTCCTTTTCTTGTTACTTCAAGAATCTGTAGTTGGATCTGTGCTATAGGATCTCGTTTTAATTTCTTATAGTGATGAATGTTACTCACTTGTCTGTCTATTTCTGGTTCTCTCTTGGATAACAATTCCACCCCCTTTGTCTGCTGGTTTTAGAATGATGGACTCATCATTCTTCAAGGTCAATAGTGCTTCTCGCTCAGGTTTAGTAATGTTATATGGAGTGCAGGATCTTTTATTTTTCAATTTCTAAAGATCTCCCAACACTCCCTTCTCAAAGGCTATGATTTCAGGGTGCATCATGTGATTGGAAGGAATAAAGACAGATTTGGGTCTCATAAAAGATCTTAATGGATCATTAGGGAGTGCATCATTGTTACTAAAGAACACTCTGAGTCTTAGTGTCCTAAAGAATTTATGCAATTCAGTTTGGAGTTTAAAGAAATCTGTAGATTCTGTCAAAACATAGGATAGACCTTTACTAAGAAGTGATAATTCCTGGCTATTCAATTGATGTGTTGAAAGGTTAAAGACAGGTATAGTGTTAGCTTCATTAAGGGTGTAATCATCATTATGGGTGATAGAGTTATTTGCAAATTCAGGAGGTGTGGTTCTGTGAGAGGTTCATTCTTATTTTCTCTACTTCCAATGATATTATTGGCCTTGTGGGCCCCAAGTATAGTATTGGCGACGCGTTTGCCTTTCTCCTGCAAACTGGTGCCAAACTCTTTTCTGGTTCCGGTTGGTCCCTCTGCCCCTCGGTACCTGACTTAAAAAAGGTTGTTGTAAGAAGGAAGGTTGTTGATTTCTTTGTACACTACTAGTACCCTCACCCCCGTCGTCTGATGATTCAGAACAAGCAGAGGAATCGGAGAAGCCTATTAGATTGTTGTTCTTATATCGACCCCACGTCACACTTTTCTTATATTGTTGAGGTTGAGTATAGTAATCTTCTTGTAAGTAGGGGAAGGCTTTCTCTTTACTGTAAACTGTGATGTCCTTCTGCACCTTATCTGCCTTCTTTTTTAGTTCAAAACAGTTAAACTCATGTATTGTTTTATTAAGCTTTTCTAATGCCAGTTTTTCACAACCAAACAGTTCTTTCTCCAGATTTTCTATTTCAAGTCATTCTTGTTTACTATGTTCCAAGGCTGTTTCTATTCCTAACACCATCCAGTGTCTAGAACATGTAACAGAAATATGGGAAAAGCCACCTTTGAGTTTATCGTCTCTAAAAATCCCAGGGACGTTCCTAACTACCAAACCTTGCGGAATAATCCCCGCCTTCAGATATTCAGTCAGCATACGGGCATGCAACTCTGTGCGTACATGCTTTTTCTTAGCCCGTTCTAATATGTCTAAGAATGTGTCTAATTTGTCTGTGGTTGGTATGAACCACCTGCGTAGGTGTAGAAAAAAGAGGGACCACTAATCACTCTGGCTATATATTCTTCAGAGTATAGTGGGGCCTCTCTATCAGTCATAATATACAAAATAATTATACAAAAACAAAACACAGATGACAGAACAGTTGTCAACAGAACAAAACAGACATTACAAACAACCCTATTAGGGTGTCGAGCAATATACTATCCAACGCTCTTGCAGGAGGCCTGTGCAATCAATATTTTAAAGAACAAGAGCAACCCATATGTCCCTGTGAACTGGGTATTTGCATAAAGCAAGAAACCTAGCCACCTCATTCCCTGACCCTCCTGGTGTTCTATGTAGTCACCTGATGGTAATGATACGTGAAGCTATGTAATGAACTAAATGTTGGGTCATGACAATTGTTAGAGTGGAAATAATTCATACTATGCTCCTTGGGGCCAAAGAATACTATGCAAAGTTAGTACGATCTCTTACCCTGCTTCTGAGCTATTATTTTTTTTAAAGTTAAAGGGGTTATACATTTCCAACTCGCTATGTAAACATTTACTAAACCTAGCAGATACCCAATCAGAGGTCTATTGATTCTACAGTTAAAACTCCAGCAGAGAAAATGCCGGAGCAGAAATGCAGATATTACACATTTGGGTTACATAATCAACTGTTAACCTTCTTCAGAATTTCAGCATATTTGTTTGCATCGTCAATTAAGACGGTAAGCTATTCCACAGTTCTGAATGATTGCTTGAAGGAGCATCTGTGCATACATATATGTTCTGCATTTACCACTGCTACAATAGAACTTCAGCTAAGAATAAGATTGGAGAAAATACTGATTATGCATTAAAGTATTTACTACTGGAACAACTTGCTTTATCAAAGTTGCTGAACCTAAGAAAGATACTTTTATACTTTTACTTATTGACTAAGTACATCAATAATAAACAGCCACGAAGGAGAAAATCCAGTTGCTCAGGTTTATGCTCTTAAATTTTGGCACCGATAATAGGTTGTTTTAAAAGTTGGAAATCTTGATGTGACATTTTCAGTGCAAAAGGAAGGGCACTTTAATAGTACACACAGGCAGCGACGTAAAGTGCTGAAAGAAAATTACTATTTGTCACTGGCAAAAAAGACAAAATTCATCTCTTACTGCGACAAGGTATTCTCCTAATGTAAAAAGGTAATTTGTCCCAACTAACTTTAACCTATTCACCACCACCAAATGTTCATCTGCTAGCACGTAATTCCCGCCAGGGTAGAGCAAAACAAATCCAAAATAAGCTGGGGCAAAAATATCCAAACCAGTCCCAGACTGCAGGCGACTGCTACTGAATTGGGTTCAGGAGTAATTTGTTTGAGTCATGGCAGCCCATTGAGCTCAAAGTAGTCCCCTAACCTGCAATCAACCAGAAAATGCCAAGAGGTAGAATGGCCAATCTGAACTTGGCACCGAGAGATCAAGCATAACAATAGATCGACTCTGTGGCTTTTGTCTGGGGCCTAGACACAAACTTAAAAGGAATCATTCAGGAGTCACTTTTCAAGACACTAATCTTTACTTTATCAATCTGCAGGGTGACTGACTACTATGACTAAAGAACATAGTTTCTTGTGGAAGGCACTGGCTTGGGGACCATACTCCAGCAGACAGGTCAATTCAATTCAAAATAAGCTTTATTCGAACTCACAAAGTGAATTATAAAAGCTAAAAAATACATCCATAACAAAATTATTAAAAACAATGTAAAAGTTAAAACAAGATAAAAAAGCTAAAAAAGACCTCGCCGCACAAGTACAATCATCAGTTACACAATCAGTTTCAAATTACAGCAGCGTACAGCAATGGGAATTTTCCCTGAGCTTGATTACCATTTGTGATACATGGAATTAGACTGGTTTGGGGGAATGAAATATTGATCCTCCTTCTAAAATAAATTCATATAAGGCAGACTTCTGCCAAAAGTCTCCCAAGAGTTCAAACAGGGTCTAATAGCAGGCAGCCTCTTTGTTCACCCAAACTTGCATAAAGAGTAGAAACTAGTTTACATATCTCAGAACCTCTTTCATCCATACTTACTGGAAATAAGTACTTCGTCATACATCATAAAGAGTACGCCATTCTTCCTGGCAAATTTCCATCATTGGTCGCTTAGGAATAGCACAAGCATTTCTTAGAAGTAGCTAAAAATGTGCAGGAATGGTTTCTACCAAGGTAAGTCCAGGATAGATGCCTACTCTCCCTCAAGTCCTTGAAATGTACCAAATAACATTTATCATCAACATTACCTTTCTACATGTATTTACTCCTCTGGAGCAAAAAAAAAAAAGTTGATTCCACGCTAAACAAATCAAATATTTTAAAATATCAGAAACAATGTATGGTCATACTTTTTTGCTAATGGATATGAAATGTGTATCTGGAGGGTGTCTAAACATTACCAACTCGGTGTGAGTTCTCGTTAGTGTTATGACAATTTTAAATCAAAGACCAAACTCCCATGTCGATTTAGATTTGAGCTGCATATCCAAAAGAAACCATTACATTTCACTTACTTTATGGAGAGATTTCATAATGGGTTAGGGATAATTAAACAAATGAAAAATTGTTGAGTGATATTAAGGATGATTGGTTAATATACCAGTTTAATCAGTTACGATTGTTTAAATACACCATACTTGTAATAAGTTCCCATTTACGAACTCAAAGCATTTTACCTTTTAACTTTAAAACAAAAGTCAATCAATTTGTGTCAAACATTTGGCCAGCAACCTGAATTTAAATAATTAAAGTTATTTTTACAATAAGCTTGAATTCATGTTTCTGGAATGTACACAGTGAGGCCCTCGCAAACTGTGTAAGGAGTATGCAGGCACAATCCCAACTTTTAACCTAATGGGCAAGCATAGCAGCTTGTTTTGTTACTATTAGGAAAGTAGATCAGGGTCAGATAAAGCGGAACAAAATAAAACTAGACAGTACTCTCCACATTGAATATCAAATAGAAGCAGACACTCCAAGAACTGAGCAAACATGGTTTACACAGAAAAGTCCTATGATTGGCATCACTTTGATGATTTTAGATGGTCAACTTTCCGAGATTCTTGAAGACCATAAAACAAAACCACCAAACTCACATGTTGAGTTTGTCTACTAAATGTTAAAAAGGCCTTTACATACAAATCTTTAAATCACAGCTCTGCTGTAACTTTATATCATGTTCTGAATGAGTATGGACCCAGCCTGAGTGGATAGATCAGGCTTCTCCAACGAGTAGCTAGTCAGCCACCTGTAAGTAGCTCTCCTGTGTCCAGCCAGCCTATTAAACTAGAAGCTTTTGTTTGGTTGAATTAATATACGTATCCCAAAATTGAAACGCACCTACTTCAGATAATAATGAGTTGTTTCAGAACTCAAACTAATGTTTGGAGAAAAATGGATTTCAAAAATATATTTAAAGCTGACATTTATGTAATAAATCGTGTGATTGGAGCGACTTGTTACTGACATTATCACAGTGATGCCTAAAGCATTGTAGCTATGGCTTTCATGTATTACCAACCGAGAGTAATTGCAAATTGCTAAAGTGGTTTTAGTTTTTACACTACTTCAGGCAACTGAATGATCCACTGAGTTGATCACCGCTGCTCAGGATTAATGGGGAGGCCACTAATGTTATCTTGGCTAACAGTCACTATTATAAAACTGCTAATATTCGTAGCTCGGTATTATTTTCATTGAACATAAAAAGCACTTATTGCAGAGAAGGATGGAGACCCAAGGGATAGTTAGAAGACAATAACTAGTGAAGAGTATACAGAAAAATAAGAAGCTGAGGTATACAGTGAAAGTTAAACTAGAGCGGAGGAGGAACACTGCTTTAACATCCATGAGCGGTCTTACACATCTGCTTGTCAGTTTTTCCAACGTGAAGAAAGAAAATAGAAGAATACAAGGCCGTTCTGTAGAGGAAGACAGCAGATTTATGGCGAAAAAGTATTTTTCTTGTATATGAGGGCTCAGCTGGCAAATTCTATTTTGTGTGGAGATTTGAAATCCTAAGCACTGCTTCTTCTACGCAATGCAAGAAATCTTTGACTTATGAACTCCGACTGAAAGCAAAAAAATACATCAACCAAGAGGAGCCCGGGCTTCAGAAGTGCACCGACATTACAAAACAAAAATTACATTAATATAAGCAGTGAATATTTTCTGGAAATATTTTATACCATGTTTGTAATACTAAACATGATCCTAGCCAAAAAGTAGTTCGAGAATATGTCACTCTTAAGCATACCGTGCAGCTTGCCTGAGCTACAACTACTTTGATTTAATGTCATTTAAAAGTACACATAAGTACAAATTATTCCTTTGAATGCTTAATTAGCATTGACCTAGTCACTTAACCAGACTACGTTTATCTCAAACATATTTAAGCTACGCACCCGATTTTTAGGTATTATGACTTCTTAAAAGACAGGAGTTGTCGTTTGTTGAGGAAATGAGCATTGCTCAACAACATGGCACTATTTTAGGAACGAGTCATGCACAAAATCGTATGACAATGCAAAATGCGGCCAATGACTAACAGGGACCCATCACCTCCACTAGCTGAAGAAAATGCCAGATGGGATTCTAGATGGCACAGATTGTATTGCACTCTACTGTATTTTAACATTTATATACATCGATTACTACCCCTGTTTTGGACACTTAAGTGCTTCTAGTAACAACTTGGTGTACTGCAGATTTATGAAGACCTCAAGCATTTGGCTCCGAGCTGAGAGGACCATCTAGTAATATATTTTTGTTGAACAGTTGCTACTGAGTTGAAAAGGATATCTAGTAATGACTTTAGGTAATGCAGCTATGCGAAAGGCTGCACCTATTGGTTTTGCCAATCTTCGTTTCTACTGGCAGTCAGTACACTTCAGCAGCTATCTTTGTTACAGGCAGAAGCACACGCATTGTGCGAGACACTATCATATGTTAATTTATGTGCCAAACTAAAACCGCTTAACATGTAAAGTTGTCTTTTTTTTGGGGCTAGATTTCCTACATATTACAAAAACAAGATCTTCATTTTGCAGTTTTTATTACAGTCATGAACTTGTTATATACCTCTTACAGTCCAGCTTTAAAACTTACATTGTATCTCTATTTTGTTCTCTTCCTGCTAGACTATTGATTGCTATAAAACGCCCAAAAAACAAGCCAAACCAGATAATGCAAAATGATAGCTTTTCTCGTAAACTGCCAAATCCAGACTCCATTTTGTGTATCTTAAGTTAGCCAGTCTCGCTTTGGTCCATATTCAGCATCTCACTATCTTTCGCAGAACTTGTGAAATGTCAATTCATCTAAACTTCGACTTTGCTAACACACAAAGTGTCACAAGTCTGCTACAGGCAATCTGATTTTAAGATCGGACAGTGGATGCGTAAAATAAACATGACACCCGAGTTGATGCATTTTCATCATGTTCGTTCATACCAGTTATGTCTCGGATTAATGGAAAGTCCCCCAAAGTAGGGTAAAAATGAATGGTCAACCCGATATAAACCACATGAAATTACCATTAAAAGAGGGAGGCTTCATCCCAGGTTATGACAAGAGGTTTTCTTATGTGGCGAGCCGATACAGAAAGGAGAAGAGCTGAGCCCAGTTTGTGTGTGTTTTCCTTCAGAGGGAACACTCACCCAGCTTAAGTCTGATAACTACAGCTGATCTGCTGTGAATTGGTATGCAGTGCGTGGAGTCCCAAGAAACTCTAGAAGCAAGGTAACTACTCCATGCTCTCATAGTGTAGAGCATAGAAGTAGTCTTTAGGGTGTCAGGCTGATAGGAACATTCTAATCATGTTAGAACTGTGCATATTATGCTTGCTGCTAGCAATATTCATAAGTGCTGTTTGAATTATATTCTGTGTGGTTATTACCATGTACTAAGCAACAGGAAGGGACTGTTGAAATAAACACTTAAACGTATATAATATATTTTCTTAGTGCTGTGCTTGAGTGTCCTACTCTAAAGAACAAAATTGGGTTTGAATTACCACTGCAAACCTGACCCCTTTACAGGAATGTTAGTAACCCATGAAGCACAGACACCACACCAGCAGGTATGCCAAATGGGTTGTGTGGGGCTGCAATAACCTGCTCAAGCGACGGTGCACTAAACTCAGTCGCAGCACCCATAAGTGGGAAAGCCAACCTTGTAGACAGAGGCTAGACCCAAGGTTATACAACAGTTTTCAGTGCACGGACTAGAATGACTAGTTCAAAAACACAAAAATCGAGTTGTTGCCCGACGTGGAATGCAGTTCAAGAAATGAAAACCACAAATTGCTTCAGTGGTCTAATGCAGACAGGCAGTAAAAAGAAGACGCTCAGCAAAGTGCTGGGCTGTAATTGATGTTTGAGTCTTCGTGCCTATGGTCTGCGACCTCTATTTATACATAAGTGGCACGAGGACACAAGCAGCAAAGCTTAAAAGACACCCAGTCACTGACATTGACTCAACCTCCCCGAGCAAGATTGCAGCCATTAATTAACCACATTGTATCACCTCATGCTGTGTTATTGCCAATTAATGAGTCAAAGGTTAGTGATCATAGTTCTTAGGTAATGACTGGGTCTTTGCTGGCAAGGTTTTAGTAATAGGACTGTTTCAGCATTAACGTCACACACTGGTATAGCATTAGATGACACACCTCGCAAGCTGTGATCAACATCATGCGGATTTCAAGGATTCCTGGGCGCACTCTAGGGCAGGAAAAGCCCCAAGTAAACAAAGTAATGCTTGCAACTGGGCAGAATGCCTGGATGGCTTGCTGGTAATCCTTTCTATTCTCATGCCCTCTTCCACGCCCTTTCCCTGAAGTGTCCAGGACCGAGTCAGGCTTCCCCAATACACCAGGTTTTCCAGAGTCAGAGACACACGTCCCATTTATCAATCTACTTGTTCAGGAATGGGGATATGTGACTTCCCTTCTCTCAGCCTGAGCAGCCAAGCTCAACTGGAGTACAAAACAAAAGAACAGTGGAGGGTGGGGAGAGGGAGGGGGCGTTGTAGTGCCGGGGATTTTAACTAATTGGACGTAAAAACATTCAATCTGTCATTCTTCAGTCTGATCAATGCAACAACCTATTTTACTGACATTTACAGAACCACATAATAGCGTAACACCCTATTGGGAATGTCAACAGAATACTGGTACCAAATGCTTGAACACATCCACCAGCAAGCGTCTATGTGAAACAATGGAATTGCCTTCATTCTCCTCCAGGTCTCACCCTCCCATGTGACACTAGGAAACAAAAAACCTAAAATGCCTCCTTTTTGAGAGACACCACCCATCTGTATCCTTCCAAGTCTTATCCTGACACAGAAAATGCAGCTTCACCCTCCTTAACTGGTTTCCACTACAAACGTTATTCATTCTGAATTATAGCAAGCCGTATATTTATCTCTTTGTTCCGACAATGAAATCTTCTCCAACTGCAACGATGTGAGCATGTAAATCCTGCCATATGCGGTGTCGTCTAAACCTTGTGGCTAGTCCCTCTACAACGGATTCTGTAGGATGTAATGAAGGTTGCGACAGAAAGCAGATTGGCCGTTAGGTGGCTAGGATGCTTAGTCTGTATACAGATGGGTTAGCAAACATTTATGCAAGTTGGACAAACGTGGAATGTTTAAATTAAAATTTGTGAATGCTGCAAAGGCAGAATTATACTGAAATGCTAGCCTGTTTCAGGCAGTTAATAAACGTAATGTTAACTATATGAAGTTCTTCTTTAAGATGACAGATGTTGCTCTAACTCATCAACCCTATTGTTCTTCTGTTCATATTAAACTAAACTCCATTAGTCCCAATTCCCATTCATTTTTAGTTGTCTGGTTACAATTCTGATTACAAGTCCCTCGCGTTTCACAGCTACAGAATGGCGTTTCATGGTCTACATTTTGGTTTGTAGTAATGCAGGCTTTGTTTTTTCACCCCTCTACCATTCAGATCAGGTATGTAGAATGTAAAAGTGGAAAAAGCTACGTGACTATCATTTCCTTCTTTGCAATGTGAGTTTGTGTTCTCTCTTTTTCCTTACATTTTATTGTAGAGATTAGAGTGTTCATTCTGCTGACTGCCAATAGAATAACATTTCTGCAAGTGCCCATGCCAGCCAAAGCTCACTAGGCCCATCTCTGACTTGACCAGGCAGTTCAGCACCATGATGGCCAATTAAGCAGACAGTATTTATGTAGCAAAAGTTAACACCACTTAATCCGTTTTGATCCTAATCCAATCTAATGCACAGCTTTCCAATTTCAAGTCAGGTGCAGTTCTGAGCCAAAGGCTGGTTTCCTTAAATACACAAGCCACCCTAGAATTGCTGGTTTGCAGTCTCAGCTACATTAGCTAACCTAAATTCACAATCACCGGTCTTTTATCCTCCGCACATTTGAAATTATTTCGATGTGCAAAGCAGTGACTTATAAAGTTACTTTTAATGTTTCCAGATTTCCTTATATGCTGTAAGCAAATGCTAGGTATATTATAGAATGCTCCAAAGACCAACTGCAGACAATATAGCTGAGCCCCAACCGAAACCTCCGAATTGGTACACACACCAGCATTTTATAATATATTTGAATGTATTAGAGCAATTCTTGTAATAAGCTTAGCAAGAATTATGAGAATAAACATCTCAACAACCAAACATGAAATTAAGTGTGAAAGCCAGATACACCGCCAAACGATGCTTCTCACACTTCCCATTTTGTCATTCCCTGTCTAATATTAAGCATCCTCACAGCTTGCTGTTATTTGCCAAGTCAAGTAACTGCTCTACTGCCCCATACAGTTTCCCTTTTAGTTATTCTTAGGTAGATACAGTCAGATTTGCACGAAAGTTTTTTACACTAACCAGAGAATATCAGAGATGCAATTACTCAAATAATGACCAAAATAAACCACAGAAAGACAATACTAACACTATTCATTTCAAACTAAAATATGACTTACCTAACAAGTTTAGGGCCATCTGCAAGTGTGTAATCCACTTCTAGACTGGACGTTTTGAAATGAGAACTCATCCACCACTTAGCCAGAATTCTTACAATGGGGTATCAGTCTCCTAAACGTCGACAAATTGAACATACTTGAACTTTTAAAAACACCTTGTGTTAAATGGAAATACACAGCAGACCTAGAGCTACAGGAGGACGAGACTACAAAAGTTCAAGTGGAATCCAGACACCTATGGAGTGCTTACAGGAAATGAAAGACTGTGGTTCTTTGCACCCCCCCCCCCACAAAGTTATTCCACAATAACGAAACAACTGAATAACCACCATTCGGTCTTAAACTGGTCTGCAGTAGAAAGAGCATTCTATTCTTTCTCTATCACAGAGGTTCCCCTCCATCACAGAAAACAATGTAAAACCACATGCTATTTGGGTTTGCATCTGCATGTGGAGCACGCGAGACAGTGTCCAAAAGAACCATTGTGCAATGTATGGTTCATTACCATAGGCCCAGAGCACATGTTGCAAGGGAGAAAACAAGTTCATTAGCTGGAGTTCATGGAATGTTAAGCTATATTAAAATCGCCCCCCACTCCCCTTTCCCTATCAGAATTAGGTCTGTCTTTAGGCATCCTATCAGGGCGGAGAGGGTTTGCTAGAATTCTGGGGAGTCAGTGTTGGGTGCGTAAACATTTAGGAGGAGCACCACTTTGCCAGCCAGGGTACAGGAAACAAGTAAATATATTTCGCTTAGGGTCGGTGCACCCCATTGTGCATGCCTGATCACCAATATGGTTGTGGTACGTGAATGAGAGCCATTTACGGATTATTATACATGCCCCTTGAAAGTAAGCGCTAGAATAAGAAAAGAAATCGGTTGGTGCCCCAAGTGGATGCAGATCTGCAATCGTCTGGAAGGGAAGAGGTGGGTTTTCTGAAGGAATGCTAGTTTTATGCTATGCCTGTTTAGGTAGGACATAACCGGTTTGCCTTTCCTAGGGTTAAGCCTCTGATGTTCCAGGTTGCGCAAGTCGGTTCTAATTCTTGGGGGCCGTTAGGGAGGAATGGGCCACGTGTTGATGAATGGTCCACGTGCTTAGGCACGAAATAATGCTATGTATGTATTGAAACTGTGCAGTGTTAGGATGTAGTGCAAAGAAACGGAGAAGTGCATAAACATAAGAAAAATAATACAACAATAACCCTTTACCCGCCCCCACACCAGCAATACCAAAAACCTGTGAATCCCTGTAAAACAGACACAAGTAATCAAACATTGTGTACACCGGGGTAGTGGGGTGGGGGATTGGGTTGGAAACAACACTTCAAGAAGGTGATCAGGAGGGATCAGGGCAGGGGGGCACGGGAGAGGAGGTAAAACATTTTTTAAAACGTACCCGATTACCGGGTCTCTCCTCTCCCGTCCCTCCGTTGTCTCTGCAGCCGGAACAGAGTAGCAGGAAGCACCCAGCTCCCAGGCTCCCCTGAGCCAATCAATGCTGCAATGCAACGTTGTGATTGGTCTGAGCGCCGTGGATCGGCGCTCAGCTAGGGAATGGGGCCTGGACATGTTCTCAATGCAGGCTGTAATGCAGCCTGCACTGAGATCAGGGAAAGTGCGCATGAGCATGCGCTCTACCTTTTCCAGGCGTTTCGCAATGTTTGAAGGGTCATCCTCCAGGTCAGAGTTTCTACGTTCTGCCCCATCTAGGCATGTAGTATGGCGATCTACGTATTTCCCCATACAGTCTAGGTGGCTGGTAACGGTGTCAAAGCGAGTGTTGATTGCCTGGAAACCTGCACGCACCTCGGCCATGATGGCGGATGAGCCATCGGGAGATCTAATAGCATGTTTAGTCTGGAGATGCTGCCCTGCGTCAGATAGGAAGTGCTGATGCCTTGGTCCCCTGACAGGTCAGAAGCCACCTTCTTTTGTTTGAGGTCGCAGCGCCCCAATTAGCATGCCTGATAAATAACTGATAGGGTGGGGTGTAGACGCAAGACAGGACCTGGATCTCAGGCCAGAGGGTGACAGTGCCCCTAGATGGGTCACGAGGTAGGGCACAGTCTGAATCGCGGGGGTGGATGGCGAGATGGAAAAAGAGGGCAGTTTACCAAGTAATTTAATATGAAATAGTCCTATGTGCAACACTCTTAGCGGCACTCATGCAGGGCTTCCAGCATTAATGGACGGTAGAGAACTGGCACTGCAGTTATTCTCAGAAGGAGGTATTTGTGTATCTCCCTGGTGCCAGGTCCCAAAAGGTGGGCAGGAGCAGCAATCAATGCAGGGCATATCACATCCAAAGGGGAAACACAGGAAGGGAATCATGGGGGCCAAGCTGGAGGTGGTATGCATACACTGTATGCAGTCTCACAGCTGGTAGTATCATCAATCCGACTGCTTTCATTTGTGTGGAAGCATCTGAGTGCGTTCGATGGCCTGTGTGCAGGGGATGGGCCGATATTGATGGAGCGGGCCAGGCGGAGCCTCAGTTTCAATGGGCCTGAAGGGTCAGACAGTGAGGGCAATGGGTGTAGTCAGACATGGAGCGTATCACAGTATCCGTTGGCAAGGCCAGCCAATGGGGGCAATGGAGGGGAGCTGGTTGCTTGCCGCAGGTACTCACCATTTCCGTCGCTGTGATGTGGTGCATTACAGGCACACACAAGACCAAGTCACACGTGTCCCGGAGGGCCTGCAGCTGCTGAAGACCTCAATGTAAGCTCTTTCCCAGCTGAGGCTAGGGTGCGCCCAAGTCCAGCAGGAACCCCATAGCAATGCCAGTGCATTAACTGCCAGAACTTTCTCTCAGCTGGTACATGCTGCAGCCCGGTCCTCAGGCTCACCCGTGGTCCCCGTCAGTGCGGGGCCTCTGAAGGCCGAGTCAGGCCGCAGTGGTCCGCCGGTGCAGTGCTGTCACCATGGGACCCCACAGGTCCCAAATCTTGCCTAGTTGCAGGGGAGCAACCCCCAAATGGCAGTGTGTGATGCATGGAATTGGTGGTGGATAAAAGCGAAGCTGCTGCAACAAAGGGCGCACGGTCCCAGAGCTTCAATACCGTGTGGCCATCTTGGTCACTGACTTGGCCACGCCCCCTTAACTAGGCATGTCTTCTGACAAGCAGGCTTGAATTGATGCCTCTAGCTCCTATATCCACTGCATCAAGTGTACCGTGTATAGTTGTTTTTGATATTAGTTTGCGCTCTGAGGCAATCTGGTATGCCCTTGTCTTATACTCCTCTTGGAGATGCTAGAGAATGTCTACAATCTCATCCCAGTGGGCACTACTGTGATACGAGACCAATGGAATTTGCGATCTTTCAATGGCTGGCCGATGGTGCTGCCACTCTTACCCGCAGCATCTATCTTTTTGCTCTCTTTACCTGGTAGAGGGACCTCACCAGATTTTTGTGAGTTTGACCACTTTATTTACTTGGTCGTGGTGTAGGGGGCATGGTACTCACAGGTTGCTGTGACTCCATATCAGACACGGAGTGGTGATCTGGAGAGATGTTGCCTTTATCTGCAGCCGATCAGGGTGTGCCTCCACCTCCAATTCTGGATCCTCTGAACCAAAGGGGTCCAGCGTATTGTTGATGCCTCGTTGAGACATTTGCATTCTTCTAGCCCTTCAATCTCAGTGTATTTTTAGAACGAATGGACCTGCACGCCTCAGGTAAACTCCTGGTGTTTGGGAGATAATCACAAGGTACACACCAGGTGCAAGTCAGTACGTGGAAACTTGGCACTACAAGAAGAGCAGACTCAAAAGGGTGTCCGTTCCATCACCAATTGGACGTCTGTTGAAGTCAACGTCAAAGAGAAGTTGTACCCCGAAAGGTGAAGGCCCAAGCGTGCCGTGGTCCAGCCGGATCCCCCGGACAAATTTGACATTGATGGTATATGGAGGGAAGTAGAGACTGAACTGCGATTGAAAACAATACTTATGGTATCAGATAGAGCCAGACCACGGTATCGAACCAGAGCAGAGAAGCACACATCCGAACCAGACGGCGGAAAAAAACCATCTAACAGTTGAGGACCATGCGCATCGCAAGAGAAGGGACTACTCCTTGCGACTCGAAATACTGCTCCGCAAAAAAAAACAACCTGCACACTTAAGAGTCAAACACTAGATGGCGGACATATGCTAAAGCATGTGTATATACAGTCACACGTGACATCAAACATATGTTTTTCTAGTGACCCAATCAGGACAGAAGCTGTTATAGCTGGCTCATCACAATAAACACTTTTGAAAGCCTATTGAACTGAGCATACAATTCCCCCACAAGACAACCATCAAGTATACCTTCGTAAAATCACATAGTATGCAAAATTACAGTTAGCACTTAAATATACTATTTATCCTAAGAGAGCGTAACCAGCATTCTGACAGTCCAAATCTTCTATACTCATATACTCACTGTTTGTCAGAGAAGGTAACCAGTACCAAAATCCTCACCTACTATGGTAATCCATGAGATTCTATGAGTCAAAGTTCAATATTCAATAAAAAAAAATACACAGCGAGTTCAAAGTAAAATATTTATCACAACGCAGTGGTGTGAGGCCAAGCTCTGTAAGGGACTAACCTGTCACACAACAATTCACAGGGTTTTTATACCTTTAAGCAATCTGGCTATATTATCACAGCCATTGGAGGATTTCCCCGGTGTAAGCTGATGGCGGTTTTCAAGCCCTTTATCTCATCATAAATGGACTACAAACATCAAACTATTTTTGGGCATATTATGAAATGTGCAAATGTAGTAAAGCATCAGAATGACGTGTAGGTAGTTCAGTTCAGTTAGTCTTTATTCGATAATTTTCAATCATAAAAGACACAGTACAAACATAAAAGTGTCGTAAAAGATCACATGGACATTTAAAAAAAAATGAAAGAAAAACACACCAATTTCGTTCCCTGAGAAGATATCAATTATAAAAGGTATTTTTTCTTTTTCGTGCCCTAAAATCATACAATTCAGTACGAAATTTAATATCATTATCGAAAAATTTCCTAATTACTTAATATCCAAGGCGTAAAAATTAATAATTAGAGAAAAAGTCCATATAGAAGACATTTTTCTTAAGATTCTATCATGAGGGCAGTCCGAATAGCCAGATATACATGATTAAGCACTAGGTAGGGTTACTGAAACAGCCTCCAAATTTATTCTTCGCAGTGCCCAGGTCCAGCTAAGAAATTTCACCATGGCAATGACTGTCTTCGAGTGTTTGTTATCAAAATGCGCAAAGCTGTCTTACATGATCTGGTGCCAAGATTAGCGCACATTGGCTTAAGCCACCTGTGTTGTGGACCATTATATGCTGGGCACACAAACAGTACATGAGCTATTGACTCTACCATGGATGGGCACGTGGGGCAGTTGATGTCTAAGGCATTGTTCCACTTTCCCATAAAAGATCTTAACGGGAGGGTGCCCACTCTAAATTGGTGACATAATTTCCTATCACCTGTTCTCGTGATAAAGTTCCAATAAGCTTCTGTTCTCATTACAAGCTTATGCTCCATGAAGATACCCATTAGGGAGCTACTACTCACCATTGACATGGTCTTCTTACTGATCATGTCCCAATAAAGTGCTTTATACTCATTTTTATTAGGAAATGAATTTCCTAATGGGTCTTCCCACATATGGCCGAGCCCCATGTCACAGTGCCCTTGATCTTTTGCAACCATTTAATTTTTGAAGACTAGTCTGCTTTTCTAATGTGCATTACTGCATTGGCATAAGATGCTAACTCTGGTGTCGTCCATAGCCTCATCCAATAGGCAAGGGGTCTAAAACCCGCAGCCTCGTCAAATGAAATACAACCAAAGTCTAGCAGAAGGGGCTTGATAGGAGTTGATTGGGGCAGGGCGGTTAATGATCTCAGAAACTTGTTTTGTGCAAGGACTGGGGGCGATAGATTTTCAAAACCCCAAAGCTCCGCACCGTAAATTATAGATTCTCTGATTTTCCAATAATACATTGTTAGTGCCGGCCCCACCGGTTTAGTATATGAATGTCGATATTCTTTCAGTAGGGCTCCTGCTAGCTGATTGTGCCTAAGGACTAGCAGATCTAACTGGGATTTTCAGTTCATCCTCCTACTCATGGTTACTCCAAGGTATTTTAAGGTATCAGTTTGTTCCAAATATGCATTATTAATTTCTACTCTGCCTTTTATTGTTTTGTGTTTATGCAACACCATGAACTTGGTCTTGTCAATGTTGATTACAAGTTCATGGTCTTTGCAGAAATCAGTAAATCTATCAAGGGCACGTTGCAGATCGTGTTTTAGACAAAATTAAAGTATCGTCTGCAAACATTAAGAGTGGGGCCCTTGATCCGGCAAGAGTTGGGCCATCAGTTGGAAAGCTGACGTAATATAGGATAACCTTATTTATAAACAGGGAGAATAGAGTAGGGGCAAGAACACACCCTTGCCGCACTCCCCTATTAACTGGAAACCGATCTGTTAGTTCGCCCTGTTGTCCCCACCTTACCTGGGTATAATTTGCCTCATACAATTTGATAATAAAACTTAAGAGTTCTGGCGGCATCCCAGCATCCTTTAGGGAATCCCATAGCTTGTGATGAGGCAATAGATCAAATGCTGATTTTAAATCAACAAATGCAGCATATAGGGCCCCCCCCTGCTAGGATCACAGTGCTCCAGTAGATCATCATAAATCTAAAGACTTGGTCAATGATGAGGACGTGTGGTCGGAAACCCGCTTGATAGGTAGATATGTCCTGAAAAATTACCCATTCGTTAACTCTACCTAGCACAAGTCTAGCCATGATTTTTTGTAGGGTATCAATTAAACTTATCAGCCTATAGGTTGCTTGGACTTGCGCGATCCCCTTTTTTATATATTGGGATAATTTCGGCCCCCGCCAAGTTTCGGGTATTGGAGCACCTCTGGCCAAGGCATTAATGATGATGTGGATATTTAATCCAGTTCTTCCTGTCTTGTTTGTATGTGTCAGCCGGGATACAGTCTGGGCCTGGGGCCCTTTCTGCTGCGACAACATCCAGGACTCTTTCTATCTCCCCTGTGGCAAATGTTAAAACAAATTCAGGGATAAACTCAGGGTATTCAGTTAAGGTGCTTGGCGGGGAGGCAAATTGGGCTTGAAAGTGCGAGACCCAGAGTTCAGGTGGCACATTATTAACTGGTATGGGCCCTATTTCTCCGCTTACCCATTTGACTAATTGTCAAAATGTAGTCCAATTCTTCCCATTGCTAGCATTAGTTAATTCTTTCCATCTTCTTTCGTCAAAATTCTTCTTAGCCCTATATTGGGCTTTTTTATAGTTTACCCTTGCTTTGACCTCTTTTGAGACTCCCATCTTGATTGTTTGTGAGAGATGTCTGAATGCCGACCCACATCCATCATAATACCATTTGGCTGATATTTTTTATTATATGTCTAGATGCTCTCCTATTTTTAGTAAAAAGGTCTTCAATTTTGCAAAAAGGTCCTCATGTACCTTCATGAGGCCGGAGAGGTAGTCAGCATGGGTATCTAGGGAGGAAAGAGATATTAGTGTTTCTTCAATGGTTAGCCTAATCTGGTTTAGGGTACTTTCATCTTCTGATACCACTGCCCATTTCAGCCGTCGACAATCTTGTGACATGATTACTTCTCCTGTTGCTATTTCCGAGCAAGCCCTAGAGGGATCCAATCCCGTCCTTACTAAGATTAATAATAAAGGGTTGTGATCACTCTCCGGTCTATGCTGGACCATCATGTCCACAAGTCTTGGCCACAGCTCTAAACTAGCGAGAAAATAATCTATTCTACTACTTCTTGTCCCGTTACTAAAGGTATTGGTGCCTTCCATATCTGAGGGCGATCTCCCATTAAGTGCCCTGAGAGCCCTCCCGAGAGAAACTTTTTAGTTGTAAGGCCGCCTCAGTCCAATTGTTAATTGGCGGCAGCGATAAAGATGGTATCCCCCAGTTCGAGTCCTCCTCCATACTAAGGCTATGGTCATCGAGACCGAGAGGCTCAAATGTGCAGTTTAGATCACCTGCTATCACAAATACGTTTAGACCTTCTAAATCAGTTATGAATGTGTCCAGGTGGGAGATAGTTGGTGATGCTTTCCCACCCGCAATCCCTCTTGCGTACACATTAGGTAATATAAAGTCTGGCTCACACTCTGATCGAACCTTGATGGCAAGAATATCTGGGCTATCGATTGAAAGCACTTCAATTTGAAAAGAGGACTGTTGCCTGACCCAGGTAATCAACCCCCCACTAGGTCTCCCTTTGCGGATTACAATTGCTGCTTTACCAAAAGCCAGATAGCCTGGGCGCTAAATCATTCGCAGACTAGGTCTCATGAAAGGCAATAAAGTCACACCCCTCAATGGAGTTTGACCAATCCGATGACATACTTTTGGAGGATAGGCCTGCAATGTTCCATGATAGGAAGGAGATTGAGGAGGGGAATGAACCATCATGGTTTACAGGAGGTGATGGAATCTCCGTGCTCGCATGTTGCTTGGCCACCGTTTGTTCCATTCTTACTTTGGGAGCCAATGAAGAAATGTGTCGACTATCAGGATTCTCTGCCAGTATAGGGATGGGTGGTTGTAGTCAATCACATAAATCTAGATCGGATAATGGGGCAAATCTATTGGACAGTGGGACCTCGGTTGATCTTTGTACTGATCTAAAAGGTACCCAGGGTTATCTCACCACCCTTGGACAACTCATGTCGGTGATGAAGTGGGGTTTATAAAAGAACCCTAATGGTAAAACAGATATCTTGTCCGAGTGTCTCCCATAATTACTACCCAAATTGCCCAACAAATTACTGCCCAAATTGTCCAACAAAAATCTGGTTACATGTTCATTGTTGAAATTTACAACTACACAATCACCATTTGTTTCCTTCCTGGAGGGACCAATCCACGATGAAAGTCTAGCCATAATCATGCAATTAATAATGCCCTCCTCCCAGAATCCAACACCCTTCAAATTGAGTATTAAACCAATGCAGGGCTTTAAGTAGTAGTTATTCAGTGGTTTCAATCGGTCCTTCCCGCAAAGCTGGGACATTCCTCAGAACAACCACCAGAGGAGCAGCTGCTGGAGGAAGGTGTAAGGGCCGAGAATCAGTAAGGAGTGCATTATATTCCATACGTCCACGTCCGTGTAGTCTTTGTGATAAACTAACTTGTCTTACTGAGGCACAGTTTTTGGGGGTATTAACCTTTGGCGCATTATTTATTGCAGACGCTGCTACCGCACTTTCTTCCCCCGGGGTGCTCATGAAAGATTGGGCAAATTCGCTTGACATATTCCCAGTGTCAGTATGGTTCCCAATCAGTGGAACTGATCTTTTGTGTGAAACAGCGGCTACATCGATAAACGTCCTATAAGCAATTGAGTTTGTTACTTGTAAACTGGAGGGCTTAGGATTAGCTGTGGCCAGGTCTGGGATGGTGTTACCCAGTTTACTAGATATAGATGCTGCAGTTGGCTTAGAGTGGACAAGAAGGCCCTCAAGGACAGAAAAATCAGTCTTCGCCTTAGATTCAAAATTATTTAAGCGTTCCTCAATGCGGCTCAATCTGTAGGTGATGGGAGTTAATAGTGTAGTCAATAGATTTTCGAGTCTTCTCCACATTTCCTCATTAGCTTTAAGGCAAGGACCACCTAAAGAATCAAAGTTCAAGTCTGCACCACTAGGTGCTGCAGTTTCTGTAGCGTTGGGTTCGTCCGATATGGCACAACCTCCATATTGATTAATCCTTGGGGTTTTTGCAGTTTTTGGTCTCTGTGGGCCCCCTCCCCTCTTCCTCTTTACCACGGGATCAGGGATCGCTTGATTGATTTTATTTTTAATTATGGACACCGACCTAGCAGAGGTTCGTTGAGGAACACTGGTAACAGTCTCGTCTACAGCAACAGGCGATTTTGCTGTTCCTCCGAAGGCCCAGTTGAGGTGGATATAGGGCCACTCACCTCATCGATGGTGGTAGCCATAATAGTATTTGTGATAGAATGGTCAGGGGTATGGGCTAAGCCCATGGTGCCCAGGGAAGATCTTTTGGACGATAGCGGTTCAAGAGATAAGCGGCGCTCTGTAATCGCTATCTCTTTTTCCAAGACAGAGGTCGCTCTCACAATAAATTGATCCAAGGTCCCTGCCACGCTGCTGCCTTGAAGCGCACCTATCCTCTTCCCTTCTCGCTTGCTCATCTTTAAGGCTTAGATTAGAGCCTGGGCAGTAAACTGTATACACCGGGGTTGATAAGGCGCAAGATGTAGTGTAAGCAGCACTAACCTTATAGTGTAGTCCGGATTAGAGGGGGGCCCGGGACCGCACTTCGCCGCGGGAGCCCTGGCGATGATTTCTGCGCCGTGAGGCGCAGAGGCGTTGCGCGGCACCTGCCGCGATGTCGTAGAGCCCCCTGGGGCTTGTGGTTCTGTAATTATCCCCGTGAACGCTACGAGAAAGCAGACCAGATGGCGTGACCAGTGACAGACAGTAACAGGCTGCAGGCAAGTAATCGATGTATGTATACCTCGTTGGACCGTAGGTCAAGTCAAAAGGACGCAATAAAATCTGTTTTTAGAAGAGTCGTGGAAGAAAAATGCAGAATTGACATACAAAAAATCGTGAGCCAAATGAGTGAGCATCCAGGTCAGAGAATGGTTAACATCTACGGTTGGTCTCCACAAATACTGCTCTGCTGAGGAATCTTTTCGTCCTGCGCTGTTTTTAGAAACGTTTACTGTGTCTATGTAGCATTCATTCATGTTCCAGTTCTTCTTTCTGAACAATATCCACAAGTAATTAGTTTCCCCAGGATCCTCAATGTCTCCACCCCATACAAACCGGAGAAGGTAACTGAAGCAGGATACTCGATTCGATTTGTTAATCTTTATTTTGTCTGTGCAGCAGCCGGAGACCTCAGGGTCGAGGGAAAGGCTGGATGCCGAGCTGCTTGACGTGCGCTTAGATGCCTTTAATTTTCTGCAAGTTTCTGCCTCGTTTATGTGAAGTTCAAACAAAGACTTCAGGGAAAGCACGTTCAGTTGGAAATGACCAGACTGTGTAAAGTGACATTAATAAGGTGCATGCGCCCATTTATAGTGTAAATCGAATTGTTTCGCCTCACAATTTACCTGCTGAGGTTTGGTTTAGACAAAAAAAAAAACTTTGGGCACGAGGCGCATGCGCTGACTGAGCTTCACAGAACTACACAACACGTCCCCTCGGCATAGTCCCAGGTCCGGCTTGTAGGTTTATAACTTGTGATTTTTGTTTTTTCCGAAAGCCTAGCGAATTTAAAAAAAGAAGTCAACCAGCCTGTGTACGTTTTGCAAGCTCTTTTATTAAATGCCACAGAATAGGCCTATAAAAAAAAAAAAAGGTGTCTACACAAGTAACAAAATACCCATATGTAGGCTTTAAAATCGAGTAATAATAATCTAACCTTATATGCCTATTGCTGTTTAACATATGTTTTTCAGAATCAACATGTCTCCGCACCTGCCTTTAGCGGAACTTTTCATTTTAACAATCAAGCTTTTAACCGTTATCACTTGCTTGTCACCATAACCAACTCAGACCTACTGATTGGTTTCATAAGCTTTCCTACAAAGCTTATGTTAGTATGCCATTATAAAATTACAAATGTACACAAAATAGCTGTCAAAACAATAAAAGCCCTACTATTCGAGCTTGATAAGTATTACGATATTGAAAATCATCTATCCGCATCATTTGCTGTGGTGGCTCACAAACAACAAAACTGTGGTGTACTACATTATTTTGCGAGATTCCATGTAACAAACTGCCTGCCTGAAGGCTTTAGCACAGTAATAAAAAGCCACCTTTAAACTTCTATTATCCTTAACACATGTTTTCCACAACAAACTGGCAAGGCGTACTGACTTCGTCAGAAGGTTTGATAATAAACACATCAAATCTATGAAGTCTAGCATGATGGTTCCCAATGAGCCAGTAAAGTCTTTTACCCTTTTGCACTGGTGTTACACTTTACCCAACACTAGCCAATTTAAGTTTATATAAACTGACAAACATTATGCATACAGTTATATGGTAGGCGCTAGGTGGCGCATGAGCAAAATGGCCACACTGTAGTGAGGCTCTTGCTGCTCGGCACTATCATTCTGCCATTTATCCTGCCCTCTGGATCCTAACCTGCTCCTCATGACACCGGTGTGATTGCTTGCTGTGAGCCGGTGCCTAGGTGGTGCAAGTTTGAGGCTGGTGGTACTCCGCTGAAGGCCATGGCGACGCTACTTTCGTGCCTCTGCCAGAGTGTCCTGCGCTGCCCGGATCCCTTGCCGGGATCGGCCCGGCACTCGAGCATCACGGCACCCACGTGGTGTCTGGGCCCCAACTGAGACACGGCTGGGACCGTGCTGCTGTTGCGCATCAGGGGTGAGTGTTCTCTATATTACCCCCAACGCGCACCTGTGAGCATCCTTACCTTCCTATTTCCGGGGAAACGGAGATTGGCCAAGTATCGCTGACCTGCACAGCGGCCTCCCGCAAAGACATCCGGCCACCGCTGCAGCGCTGCTTTCATCTGCTGCCCAGCTGTGCACTCGCTGAATCTGACGGCGGTGCTGAGGTTTTGAAGAAATTGTGGAGTGTCGCTCCCTGGCCCAGAGCGATTCGGCCCAAAGCAACTGGCTGCCCCTGCGGCCCTTCACGGCCCGCCACTGCACCACCCTGGGGACAGCGTGAACCAAAGCAAAGGAGCACCATCCAGCAGATACCACAAATCCCTGTGGTGATCACCATCGCGACTGCAATCAGCCTGAATCGTTGGCCTGGGAGGGGGCCTTGCATACGGGACACCTGCTGCAACAGCTCCCCTTCTTGAACATTGTTGATCACTGCTAGGGGTGGGCGGAATTTGCGGAATTAACCTTCGCAAATTATCGCGAGAATGTTTAAAATTATCGCAAACAAGCAGAAATATCGCAAAGATGCGGAAGTTTTTTTCCGGCATGTTCGCGAGATTTTCTGCATGGTTGCGGGTCGCCAACTTACCCATGTGGTTGCTTGCGGGCGCGGCCATCTTGTTTTGAGTTGTTCTCGCGGTGCATGATCGCGAGAAGAAAGACGTGATCGCGCGACGCATGACGTCACTGCGGGCGCGAACTGTCGCGAGACAGCGCAAATGGCTAAAAACAATACAACATCTCATGGAGAACGCGACCGGATCAAGAAAACTTGTCGGCGAACGCAGGGATTCAGGTAAGGCGATCGCGCGCGCGCGAGAATGTATCATTTTACAGCGCGAGCAAGAAACAAATTATCGCCAAGCTGCGGAAACCGGAATTTTTGACATTTTCGCGCTCTCCGCGGAACGCAAAAATGTCAAATTATCGCAATTTCCGCGAACGGAACGAAATTATTGCCCAGGCCTAATCACTGCAGAGGCCGGATTCTTCTCCGCTGGGACGGCCGTGAACTGGGGGGCATATAGCTGCCATAATACTGAGACTTCTGCCTTATCCTGATCTACACGGCTTCCTGAGTAACGGGCGGAGGCATACCTGGCAATTTGCACTGCCCTGAGCTCTTCCAGATGACATAGCCTGCCCTGGGGGTCCCTGACAATGTACACGCCACATGCTAAGTGACCTGGCCATTGGCCTCTCCAGTGCTGTGATGTGATGGCCTGTGCTGCCGAGTGGGGTGGCCCCAGTGGTGCTGCACCTCTTGGGAGGTTGGCGGATCTTGACAAAGATAGACCTGGGGGACTATATTGACACAGAACAACGCGGGAATCTACTTCCCTTGCTCAACTCAGTTCAGATAGGCACTTGTCCTCCCCAACTTCTGCTCAGACCCGATTACTACCATCCATGTGTCAGCCTCCACTGCGCCATCAGCTACCATATATGCAGTATGGGGAAGGCTGATGTTAGGCAACCACAGCAGACCTCAACAGGAGGGCACCGAAGGTGCCCGGGTGGACAATACACAGAACGGGGCTCCCTCACAGGAGGATGATATGAAGGCTCTACTTCTAGAGGTGCGACAGTCTCACATCTATTGCAGAAAAAATGGACGCAATGACCAATTGGATGGATGCCATCATCCACAAGCTGGACGGACACGACGAGCGCATCAAAGAAACAGAGCGATGCGTCTCAGAAGTTGAAGACAGCACCTCCAACATCCAAACTCATGTGGCGCAGATGGACAAGTTTCTAAAAATCATTGCCGCAAAGAATGAAGAACTCGAAGCGAGACGTCGGAGGAATAACTTGCGCGTTCTTGGTATTCCCGAGAGTACCAACACCGGCAGAATGGAAGAATACATAGAACGACTTCTAAAAGACACTATAGGGGCCGAATCCTTTTCCTCCCAATTCATAGTTGAAAGGGCATATCGCACCCTTGGTCCCAGGCCACCACCAGGAGGTACGCCGCATCCCATAATTGCCCGGCTCTTATATTATCGTGACTGGGATGTCGCTCTCAGGATGGCTCGGGAGAAACGTCAATTAGTCTTTGAAGGAACTAAGTTCACTATCTATCTGGACTTCACGACTGCAGTGCAGGAAGAAAGGGCAAGTTAAACCCTGCCAAGCAAAAGCTACGCCAAGCCCAGATTGATTACGCCCTTCTATACCCAGCACGGTTGAGAATAAAGCATCAAGGCAAACAATCTTGTTTTACCAACCAGCACCAGGTAGATGAATTCCTGAAACGCCTTAAGCGTCATAATAAACACATCCGCCACCCCGGATTCATTTCCGGGAAAGACTTGTACTGCCGCGGAATGATTGCCTCCGGTGTCATGTAATCCTAATTCCAATGGCGCTTGGGATGCTATGCCTTCGCAACACATGTTGAACTTGATTCACGGCTCCGACAGAATGGGACACCTGAAGCCACCAGCCTGGCAAGGATTGAATGAGGGCTCACTAACTCCTGTACCAAGCGCCCTCGAAGAGTATGGTCTTTCCATCATCCACATACTCTAAGGGCGGGGAGCAAGTGTGTGAGCGACTAGGAGTTCCCACCAGAGTATTTCCCCCTTTGACTCTTACTGCAGATTGGCCTGCAGATGTTTCCTGGGGTTCACTGTTGTTTTGGGTGGGGAGGGACTGTAATTTCTGGCATGTTTGGGATGCTTCAGTGGGTGGGGGTGGGAATGGACTGTTTATGAATGTTCTTTCAGTACACGCAGCATACCATGACCGGCAGATGAAGTTCAGCTTAGCTTTACTTGTTACGGAAGCAGGGAAATCACACCATCGAGCAATAGCTTACACACCATCCCATGGCTAATCTACCATCTCCCCAACATCTATAGGTCCTCACCTGGAATGTCAGGGGCTGGGAGACCCGAGGAAGAGGCGGAGGGTCTTGGCATATTTGGATCGTCACCAGGCACAGGTTGTGATGCTCCAAGAACCCACCTTAATCCCTGTTATGTTATGTTAACCGGAATTTGTAGAGCGTGCGGTCACCAAAAGGTTTCATGGCGCTAATTGTGTAAATGTTACGACGGAATGAGCTAAGCGTAGCTTTGCGAGTACAGCCAGGTCTTGAGGGCCTTTCTGAAACCCATCAAGGTGTCCTGCATCCTGATGTTCAATGGGAAGGAGTTCCAGAGGTTAGGAGCTAGGTAGGAGAACCTGCAACCGCCTTGGCGTTTATGTTTGAAAACTGGGATGGTGAGGAGTTTAAGGTGGGCAGATCGGAGGTTGCGGCGTGGGGCATGTTTGATGATCAGATGATTATTGAATTTAGGGCTCCTGCAGTGCAAGGCCTTGAAGATCAGACATCCGGTCTTGAAAGCAGCACGTTTGCTGATGGGAAGCCAGTGCAGTTTGTCTAACAGGGGACTGGCCATTTGGGATGTTTGAATATCAGTCTTGCTGCCTGGTTTTGAGCTATTTGTATTCACTTGAGTAGGTACGCTGGCAGACCAAGGTAGATAGAGTTGGAGAAATCCAGGCACAAGAGTACCAAGGAGATCCCTACCTGAATGAGTGCCGACTGGGTCAATAAGTGGCTTATTTTCCTGATTTTCCTCATTTGGAAGACGCAGGAAGAGACCAGTGACCCCACCTGACCTCTGAGGGAGAGGTCAGAATTAAGGGTGATGCCCAGGCTTTTCACTGAGGTAGAGGGGGTGGGGGGTGGTCTGAGGTCCGTAGGCCAGAAGTGGGGGCCCCAATTGATCTCGCTCCTTCCCGGCAATACAAGTTCTGTCTTGCCAGGATTGAGTTTGAGGTGGTTAAGGTTCATCCATTGTTGGATGTGGAGCATGGTAGCTTGGAATTCAAGGGCAGAGTCCGGGGAATCCAGTGTAAAAATAAGTTGCAGATCGTCCGCGTAGTTGAAGGTAGTTACCTTCCTATTTTTTAAAGAGTTTACCAAGGGTTTAATGTAAAGGTTGAATAGGTGAGGTGAGAGGGACGAGCCCTGAGGCACCCCACAGAAGGTGGCGGACCTCGGTGCAGTGAAGGGTCCAAGACGGACTGCTTGGGTTCGAACATCGAAGAAGGATTTAATTCAGTTGTATGCAGAACCCTGAAGGCCAGCCTGTTCGACACGAGTTAACAAGATGTTATGGTCGACCGTGTCGAACGCGGCCGACAGGTCGAGGAGGACCAAGGCTTGAGGGGTTCCCCTATCTGCATTTGCTCTGTGTGTCCAGGACTGCGAGGATAACTGACTCGGTGGAGTGGGCGGGTCGGAAACCTGCTTGGTTGGGTTCTAAGTATTCAGACTGTTCTAGAAAATTGGAGAGAGATTTAGCGACACGAGCCTCGAGAATTTTTGCTAAGTAGGGGAGGAGAGAGATAGGGCGGTAGTTTGAGGTATTTGCTGGATCAGCTCCTAGTTTTTTTAATAGAGGGACCACTATTGCGTTCTTAAAGGTGCTAGGGACCTTACCCTGAAGAAGTGATTCGTTAAGGAAGGGGAGCACACTGTGAGGGAGGGTGGACAGGACGTCCTTAGGAATGTAAGGGGGACAGCAGTCGTTTGGAGAGCCGGATTTGACCCAGGCCAGTAGATCTAAGAGAGTCTGAGGGGAGATGGTGGGGAAATGATCCATAGTGATGGGGTTGATAGGTGTAATGATCGAGTCGACCCTGTCTGAAGAAGTAGGGATACTGGCTTTGATAATGGCGATTTTGTCCAGAAAGTAGGTGTTGAGGGAGTTGCATAGAGCCTGAGTGGGTGTTTGGATGGGGTGAATTCTTTCAGTGTTAGAGGTTGTTGACTATGGCAAAGATTTCTTTGGGTGTATTGTGTGCGTCCAGAATTCTAGCCGAGAAATAAGCCGCTTTGGCCTCTCGGATCGCTCTTTTATAGTCCTTGCAAGCTAAAGAGAATTGTAATTTGTCCTCCATGGAGTAGTTAAGCCTCCATTTCCTTTCTTTCTGGCGCAGCTCGAGCTTTTGCTTTTTCAGCTCGGCAGAGAACCATTTATGAGCCTCTGTGTGTCGGGCACGTGAGAATTTAGTCAGTGGAGCATGAGTATTACACGCCTTCAAAAGCCATTACGAAATATTGGCGTCCGAGGTATTGACGTCTGGGTCGAGAGTCGGTATGGAGCTGGCTAGGGTGTCTATAAATGCAAGTTTGTCGATGGCTCGCCATTTCCTACTTGTACCTCCGCTTGTTAGAGGGATCTTGATCCTAGAGTTGGTAGTGATAGTGAAATCGATAGAATGATGATCAGACCATATGCAGGGTAAGATGATAGGGGTAGATATTATTAGATTAGAGTACCAGATTTGGTCCAATGTGTGACCTTTTATATGGGTGGGAGAGGATATGTGATTAACCAGATTCAGGCTGGACAAATAGCTCTGACAGTTCTGCCGCTTGTGGTCCACCCGAGGTATCATTTAACCAGTAGTTTAGGTCGCCTATGAGCATGACCCTAGCGTAGTTGGTAACAAGGTCAGCCTTTTGTTCGCTTAGGGAAAGCGGGAAGGAGACCATCGCCTGGGGGGGGGGGGGGACGGTAAATTAATACACAGAGGATAGAGCCGAACATGGCGTCTAATTTGATTACCAAATTTTCCACCTCAGGAAGGATGAGAGGAGTAAGGGTAGTGAACTGATAATCTTTGAGAATAATAGCGGCTACCCCCCCGCCGTCTTTTCCTGGGAGCCGATTTGCCGCCAGGATGTAGTAGTCCGCGGGGAGGGCTGCTAAGATGTCAAGGGCGGAGTTTTCAGTAAGCCATGTCTCAGCGAGCAGAAGAACGTCTGGTTTCTCAGATCTGAGTAGCAAGAGGATGTCGAGTTGATGTTTAACTAAGGAACGAGTATTAAGATAAATGATACGGAGAGTAGACTGGTTAGATGGATTAGGATTGGCGGTGGCCGGGTGGTTGGAGTTTCGGATAGATAAAGCAGCATGGCAGAGCTTATCTGAATATATATTGTTTTCCCTGATGCGGTTGTGCGTGGCTAGCTCGAGGGGAGAGCGAATAGTGGCTAAAGATCGAAGTGTCTCTGAAGAGTATTTGAATAGTAGGCCATGAGTTGTGGCCCCTGGCCGCGGACGGGCGCAGACGGGATTGCCTTTAGTGCGCCTTTGGCGCGCTGTCGGTGCGCGCGCTGCGCTCCCGTGCTGAGGTGGGCATTTGTACCTGTGCCCGCCTCTGGCTCCACCTCCTTACGGCCGATTGGCTGAGGGCCTGGGGAGGGGAGTGCCCAGGGGAGGCAACGCTGTGTGATCGAGCAGGCAGCAGGCCTGTCACAACAATACATTTGCATCCAAATGAGCAGATCATAGAACATTCTCCTCCTATTCCTCATACTCTAGAGGGACAGCAATACTTATTAAAAAGAAAACTCGCTTTGAGGTGGCTGGGACTACACAAGATCAGCAGGGTCGGTACTGTATTGTTTGGGGTAGGTTGGGTCCAGTATCAGTCACCTTAGCTTGCTGCTATGGCCCTAACTTTGACTCCCTGGAATTCTTTGCCACGCTACGTGGGAAAATCACTGAGACCGGCCCCACACACATTATATGGGGAGGTAAGTTCAACGTTACCTTTAAACCTGCCGTAGATCGGTCCAATCCCGCACCGCATCATTACAATAGATCTCAAACAATACTGCAAGATATACTGACTGACAATGAGTTGATAGATTCATGGTGTTATGTACATCCTCACACAGCCCAAGGTACACAATTCACAGCACACTGCCTCATGGACTAGATTGGATTATTGTCTCATATCCCGGGGCCTTGGCCCAGAGATCAGGGCAGTTACGCAATTAGCACGCACATATTCTGATCACTCACCCGTCAAATTGACGCTCTCCCCTCCAGGACATGATCTCCCATGCAGCATCTGGAGACTGTCGCCCCTCACGCTGCTTGACGCAGACTTTCACGAAGTACTCGGTCAAGAAATTACTGATTTTTTTGAAAGTGTCGAAACAATATGGGAGGTCTTCAAGGTCACAATTCGGGGATTTTGTATCTCCAATAGCTTTGGGGTCTTACGGGACATCCAATATATTTCACAGACACTAGAGAAGGAACTTAAAAGGATAGAGAATAGACTTGCTCGTGGAGCAGATGGATGAGCTCATGGTGAGCTTCGTGATAAGCTCAAGAATATGATAGCACAGCAGACTGTGAGACGAAGTTCAGGGGCAAATATTGGGTGACCCTAAGGTATGGGAAGGGCGAGCGCCCCGGAAGAGCTCGGGCAGAGACCATACGTAAGCCTCGCTTTTCTAATTATGTACTGGAAGTTGAAGGTCCTGGGGAGGTGCTATACAGAGGCACGGCAGACATACCACACATTACTCTACGCGGCACGGCACGGCAGACATAACACACATTACTCTACGCTGTACACCTCGAGCAGGCGGCATTCCCTTGACCTCGACAGTTTTCTCGCTGATGTCGCCCTGGGTATGAGGCATACATTGATCAAGTAGCTCCCATTCTCCGGGAGGTATATGAGGACTCCCTAGAGCAAGGTACGCTCCCTCCGTCTATGAGAGAGGCGCACATTATCTCTTTACTTAAACCGGGGAAGTCGGCTACCCACTGCGACTCATATAGGCCACCGTCCCTCATTAATTGTGACACCAAAATTTTAGCCAAGGTCCTTGCCAATAGGTTGAACCTGCTCATGGAAAAGCTCGTACTCTCCAACCAATCAGGACTACACATAATTTATGCACTTTTTCTTCATATTGCACAATGTCGATGCCGGTCTGGTCATGGCGGCTGTCTCTCTAGATGCCACCAAGGCGTTTGATTCTGTGGAATGGGATCATCTATTAGGGGTGCTGCAGAGAATGAGTTTCTCTCCACTGTTTCTATCGTGGACACGTCTACTTTACCGATTACCTATGGCTAAAGTCATGATCAATGGCAGACGGCCTCCAGCCTTCTCCGTAACCAGGGGCACCCGGCAGGGGTGTCCACTTTCCCCCTGCTCTTTGCCCTTGCGATCAAGCCCTTAGAGGCGAAGATTTGACAGCACCACCAGGACACGGCATTACGCTGTAATTTGCGCCAAATGCTCATATCCCTCTATGCTGACGACGTCACTATATGTTCGGGACCCACAACACAACATAAACCCATTACTTCGTGAATTTATTGTCCTTGGGAAACTTTCCGGGATTCACATTAATTGGGGGAAGTCGCAAGTGTACCCTCTAACGCCCGCTGCCACACAAATCCCCATGGACTTCCCACTGGAATGGTGTATCTCTGATTTGCGCTACCTGGGGATACGCATTTCTAGAGATAGGGAGGAATTAATGCGCCTCAACTATGGTATAGCCCTTGACCGAATTGCAAGCTGTGTCACCCGATGGATCTCCCTTCCGCTCTCCATGGCAGGTCGGGTCTCCCTAATACAAATGGTTGCTCTTCCACAGCTGCTTTACTTGTTCCTTAACATTCCATACCACCCAGGTAGGCGCCTCTTTCTAGGCGCTGTGTTCCGAAATTATCAGATTAATATGGGGGGTGGGGGGCAAGCAGCCGCGCCTGTAGTGAAATATCCTTACTAGGCCTTATGCCCTGGGGGGCTTTGACGTCCCAGATTCTGAATTATATTACACTTGCACTCAGGCACACTATGCTTAGTTTTGGTTTCACCCACCTGCATACATGCCACAGATGGCAGAACAATTGTTGGCAGACCCGGTTCCCCTTACGGGCATGATCTGTACCGCCTCTCAGCCAAGGGACAAAACACCCACAACGATCACATGCACGGTTGATGCCCGGTTCTGCGTTCTTACATTACCACGATGCGCCCTGCTTTACTCTCCATTACTCCCACTGTCACACCATCCTTATATGCCATTGCTGCAAGAGGTGGGATATCTTAAACTTTTAGACGAAAACCGCAACTTGGGGGACCTATATCTCAATGGCACATTCAAATCGCTAGAACAGATATTCCTCAAGATTCAGCCCTCTCCATTAGATGTATTCCTTTATATGCGACTCCCGCAAGGTATGCAGCACATTTCCCCAGCGTTCCCTCAGGAGCACCCCACATTGAACCCCCTACATTTGGTCTTAAAAGCCACTTCTCCGGGGCATGTCGTCTCCAGACCCAACACACCATCTACACGCAGCGGGAGGTGGCTCCTTGCCCTTCTCGCGATCACTGGAATAAAGACCGTGGCTTGGAGCTCACAGACGAACACTGAGCTTCCTGCTGTTTACAAACTGAGCACATCTCGGCAAGCAGTAGACTCCGTATTACTCACTTCAAATTTTTGCATCATTTAGATTATACTCCTGTCAAAATGTATAAGTACAAAGTGAAAGACTCTGATAGATGTGACAGATGTGGCTCTGCTGGGGCAGATTTTCTTCATCTGACCTGGGACTGATCCGGGGTTAATGAGTATTGGAGGCAGGTCTTTGAGGCTTTAGAACAGATGACAGCGCTTTCACTTGAGTCCTCTCCGCTAGTGGCCTTGCTGGGCTACAATGCATTAATAGCGCGGCCCCAACGTCGCCTCCTGTCAAAGGCTTGGTTAATGGCTAAACGCAGTGTTGCTTGCAGATGGGGCAGAGGCAGAGTGCTGAAGTTTAAGGATTGGCTCACCTATCTAACATACTGTCCAGAACAACAGAGTAACTATGCAGAACTAATCCCCTCGAAGTCCCGAGCTAGGGACATCTGGGATCCCATTAAAAACTACCTTAATGCACACCCTTTGGCAACTCCTGGCACTGCTGAAAGCGAACCAGCGACAGACATTTACAAGTGCAATGTGCATGGGATACCCTCTTTGTGCACTTCCTATCTAAACCTCAACCTCACTCTCTCCAGGTATATTTTCGGACATTTGTTATGTTATGTTATCTTATTTTACATTTATAAGGCGCACAGATGCCACAGCAAGCGGCGTCCCGGCGCAACAGAGGACGAGTAACATAACAGAAGGATGAAACATACCAGCCACAACCGCTAGGCTAAAGGAAACAAGAATGTTTTCACCGCTTTCCTGAAAGGAAGCAAGTCCGGGATGGATCGAATACTGAACGGCAATGTGTTCCAAAGGCTGGCCGCCAGAACACCAAAAGAGCGTCAGCCCATTCTGGCCTTTTTAAAGCAGGGAACTATGGCCAAAAATTGACCCGTTGAACGAAGTGTTCTAGCAGGAGTGTAGTAAGAAATAGACTGAGCCAAGATAGGAGGGGAAGCAAACTTCAGAATTTTAAAAACCAGGCACAGTACTTTAAATTTGATCCTCTGTCTAACGGGCAACCAGTGAAGATCAGAGATGGCGCTCTTAACTGAGCAAAATTTAGGCAAACCAATCAGCATACAAGCGGCCGCGTTTTGCACGCGCTGGAGCCGTGTGAGCTCTGCTTGATTGGTACCCAATAAAAGTGCACTGGCATAATCCAGTCTGGAAAGAATCATGGCCTGCACTATGAGTTGCCTAGTAGAGGCATCAAAAAATTTAAGAATAGGCCTGAGACTCTGAAGAACGCCAAAACAGGTGCCCGCTACTTTCTTTGTGTGGGGAGTAAATGATAAATTGGCGTCCAGCAGAATCCCAAGATTCTTCACCTGAGTGACTGGTATAGGAGTTGGGCCAAGCTCTAAAGGCCACCAGTTATCTCCCCAGAGATGGATTTATTTGCCCAACACTAAGACTTCGGTTTTTGTGGCATTAAGTTGGAGACGGTTGTCGGTCATCCAGCTTGCCACCTCTCTAAGAGCTTGTTGAAATTTAGAGGAATTCAACGCAGTATACCCATTTCAATGTTGAGATTTGGATACCAGGTCAGGGATCCTCATTTTGTTAATAATACTTGTCCCCTCAATTCTAACCCAGCTGACCTCGCAAATGGAGCTTTGACGACCGCAATCCCCGCTTTAAATTGGGAGGTCTAGAGTAAACAGCAGGGGTGGATATTTCCCTTTCATCATGAACTGCTTCTGTACGTACTGGTAGAATCAAACTGCGTTGTCTCTCTATGAATGATTTTAATGTTGCAATGTTAAGTCATTGAAAACAAAAACAAATTGAAAAAATAAAATAAAAAATTGTGTATTAAGTTACATAATTCCAAATATGGAGAAAACAGCTTGCAAAACGATATAAAAACACTCAACAGGGCCTGACAAGAATCAAAGTGAAAACCCACAGTTTGTCAGAGTGGGTGGCCAACATCAAAACCCTTGCCTACTAAGGTCATCTGCAAAATTAGAAGTAACACAATACCGATCTATAGCTTGTTACATAATGTGAATACAACCAATTGTGAAAGGCTTACTGGATTTAGGACAAGTTTTTCACAAATAATAAGCATATCAACTACATTTGTCATAACATTTCATAATAAGCTGATAAGATCTATGGCATCGGACATAATATTTCCAGTGCTCCAATCAGGCATATCGCTAGTCACCATAACCAACCCAGGCCTACAGTTCTGGGCATCCACAAAGCAACCATCAAACACTCAGTCCAAATTAGAAAGGCATAAAAATTACAGTTGGCTTAGTAAAATACTACTACTCATAAGAATAGTTAACAAGGAGTCTCGCCGAGCAAACCTTCTGCATCCAAACTTTGTTTATATTGGTTGAGCAAAACCATTGCCTACTAATGTAATCTGAGAGATTCCATGTAACAAAACACCTATGTGTAGGCTTTATTAAGTAATAACAAATGCCTATGGACTTTAACATATCCTTTTCAAAAATACATTAGGCCTACAACCTTTATCATAACATTTCAAAGTAAAAAACAAAATCAGGCCTATAGCCATGCCCATTTGTTTGCCACCATAACCAACTCAGCCCTGCCTCATGGAGTATAAACTTTGCCACATGCCAAAGAGTGCAATTCAATCCTTCTTTTTGTGGAAGAACCCAAATTCGGGCCCAATCAAATGCTGTACTCAGGGCGATCAACATGTGGGTAAATCATAAGCTCATCTCTCAAAAGGACTCTAAAAGCTTTGTTTTTTGTTGATCATATAAGGTAGAGCAACAGTTGCACCGTCATGCCGAACTTAAAAATCCATGTAGATTAGGGAAGCCCTGGGCTATCAAACACTAAATTGCACTCTGAAGTCTGAATTTAATGACTGTCTTTCTTTCATCTGTGCTGCTGCCAAAGCAAAAACAAACACTGTAAATCAGTAAGTTAATTAACCCCTTCAGCGCGGCGCGGATTTCCGCGCCACGCTGAAGATTCCGTGCGCGGGCGGGGCCATGACGGAACGGTTCCGTCATAAGCACAGCCCAACCGACGTGCATGGCGGAACCGTTCCGTCAAGCGCGTCGAACGGGTTAATACACCTTAATAGGAGGGGAAAGCACTATTTTTCTGCAAATCAAACATGTGCTCCAGGCTACTAACATATGGGCAGAGCAAAAGCACCTCTTCTGGTAGTACTTCTTAATGCCCTATTTTAGGTTAATCATATAATATCTGATGAGAACTATGCTGTCAGGCCAGAACTAAAATGTTTCTGCATAAAAGGCGATTTGCCTCTGAGGGACAGTTTCTCTGAATACAGCCCAAAGACTCAGATGAGTAAGCAAATATTTTAACTATATGTGGAATGATGTGCGGTTTTATCAACAGAGGACTTTTCCTCTTCAGAGAATGATGGCACATGCAAAGTGCCTAATAGGTAGAACGTTTGCCAAAAACAGCCATTGCAGGGAGCTTAGAATCTCATATACTGATGCACAAGGGGTTGGGGGCAAGTAATAGAAACAAATGTTATGGGTTATTTTGCAATCTAGTTATTAAAACCAAGAAAGACCTAAGTATATAAAATGACAATAGTTAGGGCATGACACAATCGTGGCTGGACAACTATTTTTTGACAGCCTGTAGGAAGCAATAGCATGGACTTGCAAAGCACTCTGCTGCAAAAAAAGCAGAAAGAGGTGACCTTATTTTTTTTTGTATTTTTTTTAAAATTTTATTGCACATAAAAACTCAATACAAACATGGGCCTACAACCACCAGGGCCGGCCGCTAATATATACATGTTCGACATCATCAAGGAAGAAATAGGCCCCCAGGGGCTCAGCCGAATTAACAAATAACCGAGTGCACCTCAGAGGTTGTCAGGATACATAACTTTTAGAAATACAAACAAAGAAAGAAAAATAAAAGAACACCAAAAAGCAAGGTGGAAACCATCGAAAAAAGGGCGTCTAACCACGGCCGGGGGAATCACACAGTACCTACTCCACCCTCGGGTGGTCAATGAGGATGATCAAGGGGGGAGGTGGGGGCGACGGGAGAGCCACAACCATCTACAGGTGAAATGCAATAGTCCGGGAACCTCAGGAGCAGGGGGACAAGGCAGCATCAGATGTGTCCACGAGGGGGGGGGGGGGTGTGCAGATGTTCCCTCGGTACGCGTTCCACTGGCCCCAAATTCTACCCCACGCCCCCGGCATACCCCGAGCCACATACACAGTCTTCTCTCTGCACATGCACCTATCCATGTTCTCCTTCCATACTGACACGGTGGGAGGCCGCCGGGAACCCCAAAGCTGTGCAATGTCCCTCTTAGCAACCATGTTCCCAAGGGCCGCCCACCGAGTCTGAGCCGCGTTATAGTCATTAGGCTCCCACACGTTCAGCAAACATCGGCGAACCTCAGGCAACAGAGCGACCCCAGTGACACATTCCATGACAGCATGCACCCGGCGCCAATACTCCGCCACCTCACAGCACTCCCAGAGAACATGGAGAAAAGTGGCGCTGAGCCCACAGCCGCGCCTACAGAGCCCGTCTTCAGAAAAACCCATCAGAACTAAACGAGGGCCCGTCACGTAAACACGGTGGAGAATTTTAAGCTGGACAAGACGGAGACGCGCGGGTATGGCCACCTCCTTAGGGGAGGACAGCGCAGACTGCCAATCCTCATCGTCCAGTTCCACCCCATCCTGGAACCACGCCTCCCGAAGATGCACGAGGAGATCCAGCCGAACGTTTATTAGTTTTTTATAGATAAGGGAAATAGTACTGTCGGGCAAGTGACCGTCGAGTATGCGGTCCTCGAGTGGCGAAGACACAGGGACTGCAGTCTCAGCCCCGATGGCCGAGAGCAAAGCGTGCCGAACCTGAACGTACCGAAAGAACTCCCTCTCACTCAATTCGTACTCACTCTGCAGCGCAGCGAAGGATTTAACCGCACCCTTCACCCAAAGGTCACCTACTCTGCTGATGCCAATCGTGTCCCAACGCTCGAATCCCTTCGTCATCCAAAGGCTTCCCAATCTTTCAGACGCAAACAAGGGGGTCGCACCCGTCAAACGATCATTCCAGCCCATGGCCACATTCGCAGCCTTCCACAAGCGTACTGCAATCTTAGTGGGACCGGTTAAGTTCCTCCCAGCCGATCGAGAGTAAAGCGCTCTGTTAAAGTTGCCGCCAGGCAACAAAAATCTATCCATTTCGAAAGCCGGATTAGGACCAGGTGCGTACGTTGCATGGTTAATAGCAGATAGCTGGGAAGCCCAATAGTACCTCCTGATGTCCTGGAGCGCGATGCCCCCGTCGTACCAGGGGAGAGTCAGTTTTGCAAGAGCAATGCGTGCACGACCGTCCCAAACAAGTCTCCTTTGTAAGCTCTCCACTTCCCGGAAGTAGGCCGCCGGACTAATATCAAAGGAGTTCTGAAGTGCATAAAGGAATCGGGGAAGAGACATCATTTTAAAAAGTGCCGCACGACCGAGGGGAGACAAGGGAAGCTGACGCCAACGGGCCACGTCTAACCTCAATCTCCGAAGTGGAGAGAGGAGGAGATGCTCGTAGCGGACCGCCGGGTCCAATGAGACATACACCCCCAGGTACGTAAAGCGGGAGTGGGACGCCTTAATGGGAAAACGAGAAGGCAAGAGAGGAAAGCCACCGGATACAGCATAGACACAAGATTTGGACCAGTTAATGATCAAACCAGAGTTCTTGCCGAAGGAAGTGAGGATGTCAAAGAGCACATTGAGTGACTTACGTGGTGAGGTGAGGTACAAGAGAATGTCGTCCGCGTACAACGAAACACGATCCTCGAAGCCAGGGGCCCACTGGATCCCTCTTATCGACGGTTCCCAACGAAGCCAAGCAGCGAGCGGTTCCAAAGCCAACGCGAAGAGCAGGGGAGACAACGGACACCCCTGCCTAGTGCCCCTCCCAAGAACGAAAGGCCGGGAAACCCTCCCATTAACGACAACCTGTGCCAGCGGAGCAGCGTATAAGAGTTTAACCCAATTAATAAATCCCGCCCCGAAGCCAAACTTTGCCAGGGTGGCCCAAAGATACGGCCATTCTATCGTATCAAAGGTCATCGTGGCGTCCAAGGAAACCAAGATGGCCGGCTCTGAAAGATATTCCGCCCTTGCAAGTACGCCATGTAGGCGCCGCAAGTTAAGGGCCGTATTCCGGTGCGGGATAAAACCGGATTGGTCCGGATGCACCAGATCGCAAATAACAGTAAGCAGGCGGTTCGCAAGAACCTTGGCAAGGATTTTCGGCTCGGCGTTCAACAGAGAAATAGGCCTGTACGAGGCGCAACGGTCCCGAGGCTTACCGTCCTTGGGAATCATGACTATAGTGGCCAGACGTTGGTCATCAGGGAGAGAACCAAGTTCAAGCGACTCCGAGAACATACGACGGAGAAATGGCGCAATTATATCCGGTTGCAGTTTAAAGAGTTCAATCGGAAGTCCATTGGGGCCCATAGCCTTGCCTGAGCGAAGGGAGCGAATCGCGGTAGCAATCTCGACCGACCGATAGTGGGGCATCCATCTGCTCACGCTCATCCACCAACAAGCAGGGCAAAGCAATATCCTTCAACAAGTGACGAGAGTCAGCCTCATCTCTAGCCGACACCGGGGAGTACACAGCACAGAAGTAGTCCGCAAAACACTCCACAATCTCACCAGGGTCAGTCACACTTACTCCCTCCGACGTCTGAAGCACGGGGACCACTCGATTCACTCTCTCCTTCTTATCAAGCCAAGCAATCAATTTACCCATCTTATCCCTAGCATCATACAGTCTACCCTGCTGTTCCCTATACATTGTCCGAGCAGCATCCGTAACAAGGGACTTATATTCGAACTGCTTCAGGCTGAGGGCGTGGAGCCCGTCCTGAGTGACACCCGTCTCCAAGGCAGCCTCCAACCCCGATATCTCAGCCTCCAACGCAACCACCTCCCCGTTCTTAGCTTTCTTGGCCTCCACGATCAGGGATAGGGCGTGTCCGCGGAGAACCGTTTTAAAAGCCTCCCACAGGGACACTGAGGACAAGACGGACCCCTCATTCTCAAGAAAATACTGATCAAGCGACTTAATGAGACCCTTGCAAATCTTGGGGTCACGCAAGTACCATGGGTTAATGGGGGCGATCCGCCCAGCGGATCGCATCCCGGTATCGAAGAGGAGCCACAATGGGGAATGATCGGAAATGCCCCGGGCCAGGTGCTTAACCTCCCGGACCCGGGTGGTCTGGGCCGCGGGCATAAGAAAATAATCTAGTCTGGAGAGACTCCCGTGGGCCCCGGAGTGGAATGTGTACTGACTCTGTGTCGGATGTATCAACCTCCAGCAGTCCACTAGACCGAAAGTGTCCAAGAACCCGCCGAGCCACGCCTGGGCGGCAGAGAGCGTTACAACAAACAAATGATGGACGGAATGCTGACAATGCATACATTCTCCCCCAGTCAAGAGATCTGGGTTAAATCCATCGTTCTTTTGCCCACTACACCACCCCAGTTTAGACATGGCCATATGCAAATCAGTCTTGACCCTGTGCCTCATGGGAACAGTCCAGCCCGAACTGCCAAGCCATGTCTTCCCTGGACCGGAATCAAGCATCCTAGGACCGGTTTCTGGCTATCAACCTTCATCAGCCAGGATAGCTCGACTCCAGTGGCGTAGTGAGCACGGGTCCCACGTCTGGGAATACCCATCCCACTTAGGGCGAAAAGCGTTACAACAAACAAATGATGGACGGAATGCTGACAATGCATACATTCTCCCCCAGTCAAGAGATCTGGGTTAAATCCATCGTTCTTTTGCCCACTACACCACCCCAGTTTAGACATGGCCATATGCAAATCAGTCTTGACCCTGTGCCTCATGGGAACAATCCAGCCCGAACTGCCAAGCCATGTCTTCCCTGGGAGGGCTCTGGGAGGGTAACGATCCAACTCGCCAGAAATCACGGAATTAAAATCCCCACCCACAAGCAAGAGACTATCAGGAAGTTCAAGTAACATACGACCCACATCAGAGAAAGTGGAGGTCTGGAGGCCCGGGGGAACATAGACCGAAACCAATGAAAGAGTCTGCCCCTCCCACCGTCCAGTCAAGGACGCATAGCGCCCTCTATCATCAAGAGTGACTTTGTCGATCTCAAGCGGGAGGGAAGATCGCAGCAAGATGCCCACCCCTCTGGATCCAGTGGTGAAGCCAGAGTGTGCAACCAGTCGGTAGCCCCCCCTGTTCATAGCATGACATACATTGCCCACCAAGTGCGTCTCTTGAAGAAATACCACATCAGGGGCCAATCGACGCAAATATTGCAACACAACCCCACGTTTGATACGGTCCCCCAATCCGTTGACGTTCCAAGACATCAGTTTCAACCCGTCCCCCCCATCCCAACACAAGAAGCTGGAGTCCCCGGGCACGCAGCCAGACACCTGAAACTGAATGGGAACAAACACACCGCCTTGAAAAGAAAAAACACACAACCCAACAACGACTGCCACCCTCCCACCCCCATACCATTGCAACTCCCCCAACCCTGCACCCCTGCGGACTATACAGCCCCCCAACTTGCAGTGTGCCTGTCGCCCTAACAATCCCATGCTACAAAAAGACCCTAGAGGAGGAAAGGGACCCGTCCCCGCCCGCACCCAGACGAAACATTAATAGACAAAATATACAATTGAAGTAGAACCTGGCTGAGCGCAGAAGGAAATGTCAAAGTGGAGGACCAAGAATCATTCCTGCAGAGGCCCACCGCCCTCGGCACCGCCAGTACGCCCGGGTCGTTCGCCCCGGTCCGGCAGGGAATCCAACCAGTCACTCGCGGTGTCGGGGCGTTCAAAAAAGATAGTCCGATCTTCATATTCCACATGAAGCCTGGCAGGGAAAAGCATAGAGTATTTGATTTCCAGATCTCGAAGACGGCGCTTCACCCCCTGAAAGCCCATTCTCTGTTTCTGAACGAGTTGGGTGAAGTCCGGGAAGAAGTTAACGGAGGAATTCTCATATTTAACTGGGCCGTGCACCCTCGAGGCCCGCAGGATCGCATCCCGGTCTCTGTAATGAAAAAGTTTTGCAATGATAGGCCTCGGGGGAGCTCCTGGTCGAGGCCTACCGCCCGGGACACGATGGGCACGCTCCACGGCGAAGAACTTGCTCAGGCCTGAAGGAGCAAGATGATTAGGGATGAGATCTTCGACCATGAGGTCCACCGGACGATTGTCGGAAGTCTCCGGTACACCTATGACACGGATATTGTTGCGTCGTGCCAGACCTTCGAAATCCTCCAGCCGCCGGGACATCGTGTCGTTTGCAGACTTTAGATCGCCAAGAGTTGCCTGAAGGTCTGATACATCCGTAACAAGAGTGGATGTCCTCAAGTCCAGCGATTGAACCCTCTCGTTAGTCTTAGAGAGATCCGCCCGAATTAACGTAACATCAATGGCAACCGTGTCGATTTTACGGGCCAGAGCCTCGTACTGTTGGGCGATGGTCTCCCTTATGCCGTTGATGGCGCCCATAACGTCCTGCAGCGACAATTCCGTGGGGACGGACGGGCCCCCACCGGAGTCCTCCGTGACGGCAGTTGCTGGCCCGGGGGATCCTTTACCCTGGGTATAACGATCCATGATGTTACTCCTGACTGGTCCCCCACGCTGGGATGTCTTGGTCCTCCGTTTCTCGGGATCCCCCTTGCCCGCCATGTTGAGCGATGCTCACCGGTGGGGTCCGTCCGGACCGATAGCAAAGGGGCGCCAGCAGATCAGACACAGACTGTCCGAGAGCCCACTCAGAAGAATTTGAGAAAAAGGCACAAATCAGTCCAGTACAAAGGCCGGAGGACGCCCCAGCCGAGCGAAGTAGCTCCTCGATCAGGCCATGCAAAAGTGAAACTGAAAGTGGGGGCGCGGTCATTGGCAAGGCTCCGATGCCGTTGTTGTTCAACTACTCCCCGGCCCCACAGTTCACCAAAGCACCGGGCACAGCTTCCAGGTGGGCCTCCAAAGTGCAAGACGCTGTATTTCAGGTCTCCCAGGTCCGATTTACGTTCTGAAAAGAGTTATGGATTCAGCCAAGGTTCATCTTCCAGAATCCGTCCAAAAATCCAGGATAATGTCAGGATAAGTTGCGAGGAGCGGCAAGGGTCCGGGGAGCCCTGTGCTCACGCGGCCATCTTGGATGCGCGCGAAGCTCCTCCTCCCCAAGAGGTGACCTTATTGATCAGTTCAGGAAAGAAAAGATTGAGCCACAAATCTCGCAAAGATTTCCTGCAGAAGTGAGGAATGAGAAGAGTGCATAGTTCAGTTTACCAGCAGTTTAAAGCTCACAAATCAAGTGTTCCTCTTCTGATAAGGACCTCAGTCTTATTACTGTAGGATTTCAAGGATTTGTTTTCTCCAAAGAGCAATTGCTGGACTGCATGAAGGAAAATCATCTGCCTATTGTGCCAGATATTTAAGAGAAACTACGATCTGGGTCTCATATGCACACAACTTAATTGAAAATTCGAAGGACTGAATAAGTCGGGCTCGAGGTGAGAATTGTACATTTAAAATGGTAGGGCACAAAGAAGATTCCTCAAGAACCCCTTATAGAACAGCTGTAGAAGAGGACCTGAAAAGTGGAAGAACAACATTGAGTTTCATTCTGGAGAAAGGACAATAGCCGGTTGACGGTCTTGTCACGGATTCCAACATCGGAAAGTTGATTAAGGAGCACAGTCTGACGAATAATATCAAAAGCAGTGGTCTGATCAAGTAGAACCACAGGTGGTCTACCACTTTGATTTGAAATGGCTTTCGAAACCCTCCAATACAAAGAGAAGAACAGATTGTGTATGGTGAACCTGCTTGGCAACTGCCTAAAATATTGTGGGATTCAATGAAAATAAAGTTGGCATTTAATTTCTCATAGGTAGTTTTTTCTTTTTTGCGGCTTAAAAAGCATGGCCTCTTTCCTTGCCTGTTGAACCATACCTGCGGAAAGCAATGCACTACGGAATGTCAGAATAACTAGGCCAATGTCATCCAGTGCTTTGTGTAACATAAAAGCTGGACATGAATCTAGGGAAGATTCTAGCTTAGTCTTTAATGACCAGAAAGGACCATAACCTGGGGGGGGGGGGGGGGGGGGGGTTGTGACAATACATGGCAAAGGGTCATTACAAAATACATCTAACAAAGACACCTATGCTTTTGACTGCACCTTTTCCCAAAATCCTGAAAGACAACAAAAACAGGGGTGGAACAGCTTTCTCTGTCCAAGCGGCTAAACTATGGAATTCGTTACCCCCCAAATGAGATCCATGGAGAACCATCTCAGATTCAGAAGACTAATCAAAGGCTGGCTCTTCTCAAAGATTACAGCAGTCACAACACAACAATGTACAGCAGTAGTATGCACAAGACACAAACATCAAGTTATAAAAAATTAAAAACAATTACGAAAAAATATATAGAACAACTGCTAGGTATGTCTGAACGTATACACTATGCATTACCGCCAGTAGGTATTTATAGTTAGGACCTAGTTTCCACAGGAAAAGCATTTTGTGACTTGGCTATAACTTCGGCATTGTTTGATCAATCAGCATGAAATTTTCCCAAAAAAGTCTCACGTGGGTACTATTGTTATGGAACGTTTGGGGGTGATCCATGCAGTGGGGACCAAGAATTTCGGGCGCGAAATAAGGTTGCATTTGTAATGTTAATTCCCATAGAAACCTTTAGTCACACCTACAGGCCGAACCGCGGAATGGACTTGCACCAAATTTGGCGAGAAGGTAGATATCGGCTCAAGGAAGTGCCTTTTGCTTATTTGGTGTAAATCCGTTCAGTAGTTATTGAGAAATGAAAGTTAAAAATTATAGTGATTTCCCTGGCCGCAGAGGTTTTGCAATGAATTGAAAATGCAGGCGCCAACGGGAATGCTCCAATTGGCTGGCCACAATATGAATAGAAAGTTGTGGCAGCAATTCTATCTATTGGGAAACGAATCTGGGGCTGAAAATCTGTGTGAAAGCCCACATAAGGGGTCAGAGTAAATAAGGGGTCAGGGTGGAGATACTCTGACCCCATGGTTAAGAAATGGATGTGTTAGTGATACAAGTTATGTGTCCAAAATAGATACCCAACTCTGCCCCCTCCCCCCCCCCTCCTAGAAAATAGGTCTGAAAGATGGTTTATGAACAAAAATATGAGTTTAAACATGCTTTCAAAGCATTATGTATATAGTAATATGTGTAGGATTTTTTAACAATTATTTTTGGATGTGTTGGTGGCTATTGAATATCTGGTTTTGTTTCCTTTTTCACGAGGTCTCCGCGGGGATAGCAATTACCGCCATCGCGACCTTTGCTGTTTTCGCAGAATAGTGTTTGAAGATCATTCTGTAAACTCACTACACGGTACCGTGAGCAAGACCTATTGTTTGTTGAAACACGTTGGTGGTGGCTAGTGGTGATTATATGCACGAGAAATAAATTCTGAATACTTGACGATTTCCTTGGAGTGCGGTGGTTTCCTTGTTAAGGAATTTTGGTGAAAAAAAAAAGAAAAATATATATATATATATATATATATATATATATATATATATATATATATATATATATATATATTCTTTTTACACTTTGTATGAACCACACGCTCTTTCCGACTACAGACGCCATCGCGATGACGTCGGTACTCGAAATACAATTTTTTTGTAAGGGTGGCTTTCTTCTAAATTGATCACAGAAAAAAAAGTTCAAACTATATTTTACTAAATATTTAGCGTTTGACTTTATTTAAAAAAATTATTTAAGTATATTTTTCAGTATGTTACCTGCATGTACTGATAACAGAATCTCCACCTGTAAATGCAACAATGTTGTGCTGACTTACAGGGAGGACCTGGCTTGGCAGTTCGGGCTGGACTGTTCCCATGAGGCACAGGTCAAGACTGATTTGCATATGGCTGGGTTCAAACTGGAATGGCGAGCAGAAAAACGATGGATTTAGGCCCAGATCTCTGTACTGGGGTGAATGTATGACATTGTTCTGCATTCTGTCCATCAACTGTTTTTGCACTTATATAATCTGACACTCACCTATACTGCCTTTCATATATGCAGTTCCTCACCCATATACCACTGACGCATCCATTCACTCACTGACACAGCCATACACACTCACTCACCCATACAGCCCCTCTTAGATGCACTTATGAACCCATACAGCCAGTGATTCACCCACTCACTCAATCATGCAGGGAGTCACACACATCCTCTCCCACCTACACAGACAATCATACAGGTACTCAGACAACCAATCAATAACCCATATAGCCACTCATGTAGCTACTCACCAACCCATACAGCCACTTACACACCAACGGACACACTGATAGACATTCACACAAATTAGTCACTCACCCATACATTCAATGAGATATGTATAATCACTCACTTATACAGTCAATCACGCACCCACTAAATCATCCATACAGGTACTCATACGTTCACCGATTCATCAATACACCTTGGTGTATACAAATTTAACACTCAAACTTTTTAGAAACATACAGTTACAGGATGTCATTTGAGATGTCACCTGAGATGTCATCAGTGATGTCACTGACCAGGTCACGAGTGATACAATATGTGAGGTCATAAGCAGTGCATTGTGGTGGTGTGAGTTATAGTTAGCTCAGCAAACTAACAGCAGAATTTCTCCGGTTTTGTACGAGAGAAATATCAGCCTAACTATAACGTCCCTACAACCTTTGTTTTTTTCAGTGAATACACACGTATGGAGTTGCATATATTTAAAAAAAAATAATGCATATGGGAAGGTTTGTACAGTTATGTACTACATAAATAGGTGTATCTTAATATGTAACTTATGAGGATATATATGCGTGGCCATTGATATGGGTTTAACCTTTGTAGTAGGATGTTGTGTATGTACAGATGTATATTTGAAAAGTGTGTGTGTGAAAACATTTATTAAAAAAAAGCATTTTTAGGATTTAGAACAAAAATGACTCACTATGTAAATATGGCTATGTACATGTTTATTTATCTATGAATTTGAGATTATGCATTGTATAATAATTATATATACCAAAAGATTGATGAAATAAACCTCTGTTAGGTATATCATAATAAATGTATATTTATGCATTTTATATGTAGGTCATAGTATGTAGATAACACAAACTTCTGTATATGTATTTTATGCTTCTTTGTACATTAATGAATAGAGATCAGATTATGTAAATATGATTACAGGGTAGGTACAGGAATCTATGCATAACACATGGTAGGTAACAGAACCTGTGCATTTTGTTTTCTATCAATAATAAAACATAAAAATCACTGCATGTATATTTTAACTTGACAAAATAACTACACTTGGTCATGTAGATGAGGGTGTCTATATACATGTGTGTATGTAGAGGAGTTTATACTTCTGTTTATAAGGATATATAGATATATATAAATATATATATATATATATATCTATATATATATATATATATAGGGAAAAAAATCTAAGTCTATGTATATTTAACCACAACATACACGTGTATGTCTGGCCAAGAAAATATTATAACATTTGAGTAAATATTGATAAATGTATGATTATTGTTGTACATCTTGAATACAGATGATTAGGTATAATGTCAATAGGAGTGTCTGTATATATGTATAGTTCATATTTTGATGTGTGTGTGAACATAATTTTTTTGATTTATTTTAAAAAACACCCTTACCATCTTCTTTTCCATTCTCTCCGACTCATCCCGAAGATTTCTTACCACTATGGACTCCCAAACATGCTTTTCAATCCCTTGCATCTTTTTTATCCAATTCAACACACTAACAGGTGTACCTGTTCACCACTCCAAATAACATATCACATTTTTCCTTTACCAATCTATCTCAAAGAATCTATTAATGTGAAAAAAATTGAGTAAACTCAAGAGCACAAACTTAAGACTAATCCTACAAGAAAAAAGAAAGAACATTACTAATTTCCTACCAATTTACATCTAACCTTGGATTGCGGAGTAGAGTTCTACTTGCCACAAAGCACAACACGTCATCAGGGGAAGGAAGCGTTCTATAAATCCAATGTAAAGGAATATGCTACTTACCAGTATGCATCTGTTCTTGGCATGTAGAGCTGCAGAGTCACACACTGAGGATAAGATCGCCATCTGGTGTTGGGCTCGGATGATTGCAGGTTGTTGTTGTCTTCGGAAGAAGCCTTTGGTCACGAGGTTGGTGACTCCTCCCCTGGACAACAGTGCGCATGGGCATCCACTCCATCGGCAGATTGTTTTTCGCCATGATGGGAAAAGATGGAGTATATAGAAAAGAAAGAAAGGATGTCCATGTGTAATGTCTAAGTAAGACGGATGCTGGAACAGATACAGGTCCCGGGGAGGCGGGCGGGCGTGTGTGACTCTGCAGCTCTACATGCCAAGAACAGATGCATACTGGTAAGTAGCATATTCCGTTCGAGGCATATGAGCTGCAGATCACACACTGAGGATAGATTATACAGCAGTGCTCCCCTTAGCGGTGGTCGCCTGTATCCGTTGCAGCAGCTTGAAATAAAGTTTTTAGGACAGCCTGGCCCACGGAGGCCTGTTGTTTGGCCTGCACGTCAACACAATAGTGTTTAGTGAAGGTATGCGTGGTAGACCATGTGGCTGCCTTGCAAATGTCTTCTAAGGGAATATTGCCTAAGAAGGCCATAGAAGCCCCTATTTTACGCGTGGAGTGCGCCCTAGGGGGAACTGTAAGTGTACGTTTAGCCTTGAGGTAGCATATTTGGATGCATTTAACTATCCACCGGGCTATTCCTGATTTGGAGATCGGGTTGCCTTTGTGTGGTGGCGCGAAAGCAACAAAGAGTTGTTTTGTCTTTCGAAAGGGTTTTGTCCTGTCGATGTAATAAAGCAAGGCTCTTTTGACATCTAAGGTATGTAGGGCCCTTTCAGCTACCGAGTCTGGATTTGGGAAAAAGACCGGTAGTTCTACTGATTGGTTAAGGTGGAAAGGGGAAATCACTTTTGGAAGAAATTTAGGGTTTGTCCTAAGAACCACTTTGTTACGGTGTAGTTGTAAGAAAGGTTCCTCAAGTGTAAGGGCTTGTATTTCACTTACTCTGCGCAGGGAAGTGATTGCGATAAGGAAAGCTACCTTCCATGTTAGGAATTGCAATTCACATTTGTGCATAGGTTCAAATGGGGGACCCATGAGTCTTGTTAGAACCACATTGAGATTCCACACTGGTGCAGGTGGCAATCTTGGGGGAAGAATTCTTTTGAGACCTTCCATAAACGCTTTGATGGCTGGTACCTTAAAAAGGGACAGGTGTTGCCTATTTTGTAAGTAGGCTGCCAAGGCTGCTAGGTGTAAACGTATAGAGGAATACGCTAGATTGCATCTTTGCAAGTGTAGTAGATAGCAAATGATGTTTTGGATGGAAGCATCCAATGGATGTATGTCATTATTAGCGCAGTAGATGGCAAATCGTTTCCATTTAGCGGCATAACACGCTCTAGTAGTAGGGCGTCTGGCTTCTTTTATGATATTCATACAGTCTGGAGGGAGATTGAGGTAACCGAACTCTAGGACCTCAGGAGCCAGATCGCTAGGTTCAGTGCTTGAGGATCTGGGTGTCTGATTTCTCCATGGTTCTGGGTTAACAGATCCGGGGAGAGGCGTAGCTTTTGATGTGGAACTAAAGATAGTTCCAGAAGTGTGGTGAACCACGGTTGACGTGCCCAAGTGGGAGCCACTAGTATTAGTGTTAGTGACTGTTGTTTCAGTTTGCGTACCACAAATGGAACTAGTGGGAGGGGCGGAAAGGCGTACGCAAATCTGCCTGACCAGTTCATCCATAGGGCATTGCCCTTCGACTGTGGGTGTGGAAACCTGGCGGCGAAGGTTGGGCATTTTGTGTTTTCGGGAGTGGCGAACAGGTCTATGTCTGGTTGTCCCCACTTTTGGAAGAAGGGGAGTAGAACCTTGGGGTGTAGTTCCCATTCGTGGATCTGTTGTGTGTGGCGACTTAGAAGGTCGGCCACTTGATTGTGGATCCCTGGGAGATGTTCTGCTAACAGGTAGATGTTTTGGGGAATTGCCCATCTCCAGATTTGCTGTGCCAGTTGGGACAGTTGGAGAGAGTGTGTCCCTCCCTGTTTCTGTATATAATACATTGTCGTCATGTTGTCTGTGCGTATGAGGACAGTTTTGTTCTTTAGGTGAATTTGAAAGGATTTTAGTGCTAGGAACACTGCTAAGAGTTCCAGGTGGTTGATGTGGAGCAGTTTTTGTTGACTGGTCCATCTGCCCTGAGTGGTATGGTGAAGGAGGTGGGCTCCCCACCCCGTGAGAGATGCGTCTGTAGTTAGCACAACTTGTGGAAGAGGCTCTAAGAACGGTCTCCCTTTGGACAGGTTGATGGTGTTCCACCATTTCAGTGAGCGAAGTGAGCGACTGTCCACCAACACCAGATCGGTAAGTTGTCCGTGAGCTTGGTTCCACTGTTGTGCTAAGCACTCCTGTAAGGGACGCATTTGAAGTCGTGCGTGTGGGACTATGGAGATGCATGACGCCATCATGCCTAGGAGCTGCATGAACACTCTTGCTGGAAGAGATGGATGAGTTTGAAATTGAGAGATGAGATTTTGTATACTGGTTATCCTGGCAGTGCTGGGATAGGCAATGGCTTTGGATGTATCTATGGTTGCTCCTAGATACTGATGTAAGTGGGAAGGTTGTAGGTGGGATTTGGGGTAGTTGATAGTGAATCCCAAATCGTGGAGAGTTTGAATCGTGCGATGAGTGTGGAGAACGCATTTTTGGTATGTATTGGCTTTTATGAGCCAATCGTCCAGATAGGGGAAGACATGGATCTGTTGTCTTCTGAGATGCGCTGCCACGACTGCTAGGCACTTGGTGAACACTCTGGGTGCCGTTGTTACTCCGAATGGGAGAACTGTAAATTGATAGTGTTGCCCATCTACCACAAATCGTAGATATTTTCTGTGAGCGGGATGCATAGGGATGTGAAAGTATGCGTCCTTGAGGTCCAATGTGGCGAGGAAGTCTCCCTGTTGTAAAAGTGGGAGGACTTGTTGGAGAGTGGTCATATGAAAATGATCCGAATGTATATACTGGTTTAGTAGTCTGAGATCCAGTATGGGCCTTAGTGTTTTGTCCTTTTTGGGAATGAGGAAGTATAGAGAATATACCCCTTTTCCCTGATGTTGAAGGGGGACTGGTTCTATCGCATGTTTTTGTAACAGGGATTGAACTTCTTGTTTGAGGAGAGAGAGATGATGCGAGGACATTGGACGTTGTTTGGGCGGTATGTTTGGGGGGGATTGTATGAGTTCGAGGCAGTAGCCAGACTGGATAATTTGTCTTACCCACCTGTCTGTGGTGATGGAAGTCCAGACAGGTAGGAATTGTTGGAGTCGCCCCCCGACCGGAGTGGAATGGTCTGGGGGGAGTGGTGGCAAGTCACTGTTTGGTGGCTGGTGAGGTGCGGGTGTTGTTGTTGTTGCCCCGCCCTCGACCTTTGTTATTGTTTCCCCTATAACCTCCCCGGAAATAACCTCTGTTAGGGGATGTTTGTCCAGAATTTTTAAAGGTGGACGTGGTCTCAGTTGATGTGTTTTTGGAGCCTCCTCTATAAAAAGAGCGACGAAAGGAACCCCGGTTTTGATGAGACTGCAGTGCTCCCATAGACTTGGCAGTTTCATTATCCTTTTTCATTTTTTCTAATGCAGTATCCACTGCAGGGCCAAATAGCTGCTCTTGGTTGAAAGGTTGAGCTAGAATTGCGGTTTGAACCTCCGGTTTAAAACCGGAAATACGGAGCCAGGCATGTCGTCTGAGTAAGACGCTAGTATTGACCGCTCTAGAAGCAGTGTCTGCTGCATCTAAGGCGCATTTAATGGAGGCATTAGATATTAATTTGCCTTCTTGGATGAGGTCAGAGGCCTGGGACTTAAAGGGTTCAGGCAGATGTTGCATAAGGTCCTCAAGTTGGTCATAATGCGCTCTATCATACCTGGCTAACAGGGCCTGGGTATTCGCAATACGCCAATGGTTAGCCGCCTGCGCGGCGACCCGTTTGCCTGAGGCTTCTAAAAGCTTAGACTCTTTGTCTGGGGGAGGCGTTTCTCCAGTTGTCTGTGAGTTAGCGCGCTTCCTGGCATTTGATACGACTAGGGAGTCTAAAGGGAGCTGGGCCTTAATGTATGCAGGGTCTTGCGGGGCTGGTCGGTACTTTTTTTCGATGCGTGGGTTGAGAACCCTAGCTCGAACAGGGTCCTTAAAGACTTCAGTAGCATGCTTTATAACCCCTTTGATCATGGGCAGTATGTGAACAGTCTTTTGTGACTGCTCAAAGGTATCAAGGAGAAAGTCCTCTTCAAGGGCGTCTGTGTGCATTGTGACGCCGTGGAATGTTGCTGCCCTATTTATAAGTTGGCCGAACCCTAGGTGGTCATCAGGAGGGGAGGGCTTGGAGGGGTAGGTAGTGGGGTCAGGCATGTCAGGTATAGGATAAGACCAGTCATCCATGGGTGCTGGGTCTGGGAACGTAAAAGGGTCGTTTGGATCAACAGGATCATTAAATAAATCAGGGTCCGCCCCTCCCCCTAAGTCATCATTATCATCCTGTGGAGGAGGTGAATGATAGGGAGATGGTAAAGGTAAAGGTAAAGGAGAATCAGGAGGAGGAGGGGGGGACGGGTTAGGAGGTAAAACAGGAGAGGAAGGACGAAGTGGTGAAGTAGCACAGTCCTTTTTCCGTATGGGAGCTGGGGGAGGTGTAGTGTCCAGCTTCCGCTTTTTATATGGGATGGCAGTCACATGTCCCGTGTTAGGATTGATGTAGATCCGCTTTTGAGTAGGATCTGGTCGAAAAAGTTCATCTGGCTCTGAAGGTGGTGTCTGCGATGTCCGCTTCGGGTCTTTATGAGCTTTTTTCGGCGGGGACGCAGTTTGGCACCGATTATTTTTTCGGGTCCGATGGATTTTTCGGTGCCGACTGAGTTTTCGGTGCCGACTGAGTTTTCGGTGCCGACTGAGTTTTCGGTGCCGACTGAGTTTTCGGTGCCGACTGAGTTTTCGGTGCCGACTGAGTTTTCGGTGCCGACTGAGTTTTCGGTGCCGACTGAGTTTTCGGTGCCGACTGAGTTTTCGGTGCCGACTGAGTTTTCGGTGCCGACTGAGTTTTCGGTGCCGACTGAGTTTTCGGTGCCGACTGAGTTTTCGGTGCCGACTGAGTTTTCGGTGCCGACTGAGTTTTCGGTGCCGACTGAGTTTTCGGTGCCGACTGAGTTTTCGGTGCCGACTGAGTTTTCGGTGCCGACTGAGTTTTCGGTGCCGATGGACTTTCAGGCATCGATGTTGAAGAACGTCTCGGTGCCGGTGGAGACTTCGGTGCCGAGGAACGTTTCTGTGCCGAAGGAGATTTCGGTCTTGGAGCCTGTTTCGGTGCCGACAGTGGGTGTTTGGGTGCCGAGGGTGTTAAAGGCACAATCAGGTGAGGTTTGCTCGAGCCCAAGCCACCCACAGGCTTAGATGTCTTCGGAGCCGGGCCCGAGGGCGGGGCTTCTGAAGAGGATTTCCGGTCGCGACTGGGCCCAGCTGGCGGAGTCTTGACCAATGCTTTTTTGGATGGGGCAGGGGCAGGGGGGGTGGTACTCACACGCTGCCCTGGAGTGATGAGGTCATCGGAATCGTCGGCCTCGGACACGATCGAGATCTTCGGTGTCGTCTTCGGGAACATCTTGAGCAAAGATGTCCTCCGGTTCTGGAGCTGGTTTGGCCATAATATGGCGTCGAGCTCTTCGGTCCCGGAGGGTCTTCTTCGAACGGAAAGCGGAACAAGCTGGACAGGTGGACTCGTTGTGTTCCGGCGACAGGCAGAGGTTGCAAACCTCGTGGTGGTCACTGTGGGGGAACTTCGCTCCACACTGGGGGCATTTTTTGAAGGGTGTCCTGTCCATCAGCCGCTTGCGGAACCGGTCCGAGTTGAGTTCGACGTCGATGGAATGAAGATTAAGTATTTAAAATGATTGCTAGAAGTTTTCTGCTGGAGCGGAAAAAAGTTCATCCGAACCCAATGGCGGAAAAAAACAATCTGCCGATGGAGTGGATGCCCATGCGCACTGTTGTCCAGGGGAGGAGTCACCAACCTCGTGACCAAAGGCTTCTTCCGAAGACAACAACAACCTGCAATCATCCGAGCCCAACACCAGATGGCGATCTTATCCTCAGTGTGTGATCTGCAGCTCATATGCCTCGAACATTACAATTACTATACATATCCTGTAAATATAAACTCATAGTCTGTACTGTATTCAACTGCATTACCGATAGATCTCCTTAAAGCACATTTGGGCACAGTTAACACTAAATAAAACTACAAATAACTAAAATGAAAATGAGAGCACTACTGATTTTTATCCAATAAGCATATCTGCCTTGAACTCACTCGAGGAATGATTCAATGACCATGACAATTACTAAAGCAACAGTCTCACTGCTGCATTGACACAAAGGGATTTATGATTAATGTAATATAAAGGATCCACATGCTACCGTTCCATGTCGAACCCCTCCCGCTTTGGTTTCTGGTGCTGCCTCTTAAGAGGACCAGTGCTTTCCATGTGGCTTGAACTGACAAACAAGTTACTTACCTTCGGTAACTATGTATCTGTAAGAAACATTAGTTAGTTAGATTCTTCACCTTAGAATATCCCCAGGCGTCAGGCAAGATCCGGAAAGTTTTTTGTGAGCAATACCCCTGCGCGTCGCTAGGCATCGTCTGCGGCTCTGCGTCCGTCATCGTGCGCCGGGATGACGTCGGAGTACTTAGACGACGCTCTCGAGCGCTGACGTCAGTTCTTGTACATAGCTTTCCGCGCCAGGAACGCAGAGCCATGCAAGAGACCGACACTGGTGCCCAAAAAAAAATTCTAGGGCCCTGAAAGGGATGACCTCAACCCTAGATATCGGTTCGCAGAACGGGGAGGATGGGTGGGTCGGTGAGGAATCTAACTAATGTTTCTTACAGATACATCGTTACCGAAGGTAAGTAACTTGTTCATCTGAAAGGAACACGTTAGTTAGATTCCTCACCTTAGAATAGATACCCCAGCAATACCAACCCCGGTGGTGGGTCTGCGAACCAAGATCACACCAGAAAGTCCTGGAGAACAGAACGGCCAAAGAAGCCGTCTCTCCGGACTTGGCTGTCCAGGCAATAATGCTTAGCGAACGTGTGCAGCGAGGCCCATGTTGCCGCCTGACAGATGTCCTGCAAGGGGACTCCCCGTCCCAGTGCAGTGGAAGCCGCTGTGGCCCGAGTAGTATGGGCCCTCAGCCCTACAGGAGGTTCCTTTTTAGCTAAGGAGTAACATGCCTTCATACACAAAAACGACCTACCGGGAGATGGTCCGTTTGTGCACCGCTCGTCCCTTCTTGGCACCCACGTAACCTACAAAGAGTTGGTCGTCCACCCGGAACTGCTTGGTGCGACCCAAATAGAAGGACAGCGCCCGTTTTGGGTCCAGACGGTGGAGCCTCTCTTCCTCTTTCGAGGGATGTGGAGGCGGAAAGAAGGTGGGCAAAGTGACAGACTGCCCGATGTGAAAGGCAGTCACCACCTTAGGAAGGAAAGAAGGACGAGTCCTGAGAACAACTTTGTCCGGATGGACAGAAAAGAAAGGAGGCTTAGAAGAGAGCCTGGAGCTCACTCACCCTTCTAGCAGAGGTGATGGCCACCAGGAAAGATGTCTTAAGCGTCAAAAGACAAAGAGGACAATTATGAAGTGGCTCAAAGGGAGCACACATCAGAAACGTCAATACCAGATTCAAATCCCACTGAGGCATTCCGAAAGGGACAGGAGGAAACATGTGAGTAATGCCTTGAAGAAGTGAGAAACAACAGGGGATTTGAAAAGAGAAGGCTGATCAGGAAGCCGTAAGAAAGCAGAGACAGCTGAAAGATAACCTTTTAGAGTGCCCAGAGCAGAGCCCTGCTGGGCCATGGAAAGGAGAAAGAGAAGACCCTCAGAAAGCGGGGCGGAAAGGGGATCCACAGCCTTCGCTGTGCACCATGCCACAAATTTGTTCCACCTGCAGGCGTATTACGATTTTGTGGAGGGACGCCTGGCTGCCAGAACAACATCACAGACTTCAGGAGGCAAGTCAAATGGCATCAACTGTCGCCGCTCAATCTCCACGCATGGAGGTGGAGACTGGACAGGTTCGGGTGGAGGACCGTCCGAGCTGCTGCGACAGAAGGTCCTCCTGAAGAGGCAGTCGTATCGGGGGATCGATCGACAGACTGAGTAGCTTGGGATACCAGTACCTTCGTGCCCAATCCGGAGCCACCAAGATGACTTGGGCCCGGTCGCGCCTGATCTTCTTCAGCACTCTGGGCAGAAGTGGTATAGGCGGAAAGGTGTACAACAGACCGCAACTCCACTCGCGACAAAAGGCGTCCCCGAGCGAGTGCCGCCTTGGAAACTCCAACGCGCAGAACTGCGGACATTGCGCTTTCTCTTCGGTGGCGAATAGATCTAACCAAGGCTCTCCCCACTGCCGAAAGAGGCCTTGCGCCACATCCGAGTGTAGACGCCATTTGTGATCCATCATGCACCGGCGGCTGAGTTAGTCTGCTCTGGTGTTCAGGGAGCCCGCCAGATGTTGAACCATCAGGGTGATGCCCTGATGTTCCAGCCATGTCCAGAGGCAGAGCCTCCTGACAAAGATTCCACGACTCCACCACGCCCTGTTTGTTGCAATACCACAGGGCGGTGGTGTTTTCTGTGAACACCTGCACTACACTTCCCCGGACAGGGGGAAGGAATGCCTTCAGTGCAAGCCGGATCGCTTTCAGCTCCACAAGGTTGATATGGAGCCGAAACTCCGCCGGAGACCAGAGGCCTCTGATCTCCGCCTCTCCCATGTGGCCCCCACATCCCAGGAGGGTCGCATCCGTCACTACTACGTGCTCCGGGTGGGGTAGGGTGAGGGATCTGCCACTGACCCAATCGCGGTCCGCGAGCCACCACTGCAACGGCCTTGCAGTGCCCTCCGAGATCAAGACACGGTCGGACAGGTTGCCCCGATGCTGGGCCCACTGAAACTTCAGGTCCCACTGCAGCGCCTGCATCCGACACATGGCATGATGTACCAGCAGAAGGCCATCAGACCAAGATGCCGCAGCACCAACCTGACCGAAACCCGGGATAGAGGCCGAAAGATGGGAATCAGGGCCCGAATATCCCGGACCCGCTGTTCCGGAGGATAAGCCCGGAACTGCTCAGAGTCCAGAACCACTCCGATGAAGAGGAGCTTCTGGGAGGGACTCGGATGCGACTTCGGCACATTGATGAAGAACCCCAGCGAATGCAGTAGGTCGGCTGTAGTCTGGAGGTGGGAGACGACTGCCTGGGGTGAGCCCGCCTTCAACAACCAGTCGTCGAGATAGGGGGAAGACCGGAACCCCCAATCTGCGCAGATGAGCTGCGACCACCACCATCACTTTTGTCAACACCCAAGGGGCACTGGTGAGGCCGAAGGGGAGCACGGTAAACTGAAAATGCTCCTGGCCCACCGTGAACCGCAGGTAACGCCGGTGGGCCAGCAGGACGGGGATGTGAAAATAAACGTCCTGCAAGTCCAACGCTACCATTCAGTCTCCAGGGTCTAGGGCAGCCAGAACCTGAGCTAAGGTGAGCATCATGAACCTTTCCTTCCGGAGGAAGGCGTTGACGCTCCTGAGGTCCAAGATAAGGCGTAGGCCCCCCCTTTGCCCTTCTTGGGAACCAGAAAGTAGTGGGAATAGCAACCACGACCTACTTCTGGACCAGGAACGCGCTCGATAGCCCCCTTGGCCAAGAGGGCCGTAACTTCCTCCTGCAGAAGATTCACGTGATCTTCCGACATGCGGTGGCATGGCTGGAGGGGTCGTCTCAAAGGGGAGGGAGTAGCCCCTTCGGACGATTTGCAGCACCCACCTGTCCGACGTGATGGAACGTCAGTGGAGCAGGTGATGGCGAACTCTGCCTCCCACTGGCGTGGAATGGGCCTGAAAACACGGACTAGGAGGGCTTTGAGGCGGATGCTACCGGGGTACATGTGGACTGACCGGCATGTTGTCACCCAGTACCGCCTTGGCGGAATCCACGTCCGCGTGCAGGTTGGTTCTGCTGCCGGTGGCTAGGCGGACGTGAGGGGGCGCCCCTTCCTTGGCCACGAAAGGGACGAAAAGCTGAAGTTTGCAGTCGCGGGCCGAGAGGCCCAAGGACTTGGCCGTAGCCTGGGAGTCCTTGAAGCGCACCATCCGTCTTTTTGCCAAAGAGGCGACTGCCATCAAAGGGCATATCCATGAGGGTGCTCTGGACATCCCTTGAGAAACACGTGGACCGCCGCCAGGCGTGGCGGCGGAGCAGGTTGGTTCTGCTGCCGGTGGCTAGGCGGACGTGAGGGGGCGCCCCTTCCTTGGCCACGAAAGGGACGAAAAGCTGAAGTTTGCAGTCGCGGGCCGAGAGGCCCAAGGACTTGGCCGTAGCCTGGGAGTCCTTGAAGCGCACCATCCGTCTTTTTGCCAAAGAGGCGACTGCCATCAAAGGGCATATCCATGAGGGTGCTCTGGACATCCCTTTGAGAAACACGTGGACCGCCGCCAGGCGTGGCGGCGGAGCTCCACCGTGGTCGACATCGCCCTACCCAGCGAGTCCGTAGTGTCTAGTCCACATCTGATAACGTGTCGCTCTGCATCCCGCCCGTCAGCAAGAGCCTGGGCGAGCCGTGTCCTGGCCTCCTCCGAACACTGGGACAGCACTTCCTCCACCGTATCCCACAGGGAGTGAGAGTAACGGTCCAAGAGACAAGCGGTGTTAAGAGACCGCAGTCCCAAACTAAGGGAGGAGAAGAGCTTCTTACCGAACTGTTCAAGCCTCTTGGATTCCCGATCCGGGGGAGCGGACGGGAAGGAGGACTGGGAAGTAGAGGCCTGGATGACCAGGCTCTCGGGCGTGGGGTGTTGGGACAGAAAACTGGGGTCGCCCGGTGCAGGGCGGTGGCGCCGGGCCACATTCCGGTCCACAGGAGGTACTGTGGAGGGCTTGGACCAGGTGCCCTTCAGAACGCCCACTAGTGCCTCATTAAACTGCAGCAGAGGCTCCGAGGAGCTTGCTGACGGTTGGAGCACTTCAGTGAGGAGGTTAGTCCTCACGGCCACAGTAGGCAGCTCCAGCCCAAGGGCTTCGGCTGCGTTGCGCAGCACCACGGAAAATGCAGCACCTTCCTCCGAAGCCACAGTCGGAGGAGAGATTAAGCCAGTGTCAGGAGAGGTGTCAAGACCACTGGCATCCCCAGCTCATCTGCCCAGTCCAGTGATAAGTGGGCCTGCAAGGCCAGAGGGTCCTCAGACCCCTCCCAGTCGTCACCGTCATCCGATTCTTGGTAGACAGGTGGAATGATCGGAGCAGGGCGAAAGATGAGATTGCCACCCGTCTGTGGCAGCGCCGCTCAGACGCCGGGCCCGGGACTGAACCAGGGAACGGCGTCGTCCGAAGGCAGCGCCGGAAGTGGTACCGGAGGCAACGCCGGCGGAGGGGTTGTGAGGTCGACCGGCGTCGTCTGGGATCCAGGCCAGGATCCCACGGGGACCTGCGGCGTTGGGACCAGAGTAGATGACGGCACCGGGGTCGGAGCCGCCGGCCCACTAGACCACCCCCCCCCCCAGTCGAGCCCGCGGGGCCCGAATGCGTGCCGGCAGGCGTCGACGGCAGAGCCAGGCCTCTCTCATGGCCGAGAGGACGGCACTGATCTCCGCCAGAGTCGCTTCGGTCCCAAGGACTGTCGGGTATGGGGACGGACGCGACTCCTGCGGCTCTGACGGAGCCGCATGGGTGGTACCAACCGAACCCTCAGCAGAGTCGCGCGACCGGCGAGGGGAGCACGAAGAGCGATGTCACCTCTTGGACTTCTTACCATGCTTCGACTTACCCGAAGACTTGGAACCGGACGAGTGGTGGTGACTGCGGCTCCGCGACCGGTCCCTCGACGACCTCCTCGACAGGGACCGTGAACGGCACGGAGCCGACTGCCGGAACTCCAGGAGCTTAGCCTTCGAAGTCAGGGCCCGGCAGTCGAGGCACGACTCAGAATCGTGGTCAGCCCCCAGGCAGAAAAGGCACCGGGGATGGTGGTCCGTAACCGACATTAGTCGGTGACAGGAGTCACAGGGTTTGAAACCAGGCATCCTACCGGCACCAGAGTCGAGTCGACAAGAGACCAAAAAGAGTCAAATAGTTTAGTCAAAAAATGACTTAGGGGGTAAGCTCTTCCCGGATTGGCGCTGTCTGGCGCAGAAAAAAAGAAGAACTGACGTCAGCGCGCGAGGGCAGCGTCTAAGTACTCCGACGACTTCATCCCGGCGCACGACGCTGACGACGGACGCGGAGCCGCAGACGACGCGCAGGGGTATTGCTGACGAAAAACTTTCCGGATCCAGCCTCACGCCTGGGGATATTCTAAGGTGAGGAATCTAACTAACGCGTTTCTTTCAGATAAGGCCCCTAGGAAACCAAATTGCCTTAAGGCAAACTTTTCAATATGGGCATCAATGGCCATAGATATGTGCAAGTAGTAGTCAACCGAGATGATCAAGCAAAGGGCAAGGAAACGTGTAACAATACTCATTTAATGTCTCCCGCCACCAGATGTAACAGAGAGAAGCAACTTCCCGACACATGTTGGCCCAAAAAGGACTTCTCCAAGGTAGGTTCCAGTAGAGCCTCGTAAAATTGTAGCAAAGGCTCTATCACTAAGGCAGCAGATTGTTGTAGCAAAGGCTCTATCACTAAGGAAGCAGATTGTAAGATTTCTGTCAAAACTTTAAACTTGCACACCTTGGACAGCTAAGTCAAATATAACGTCCCTGCGGATTTATGTATTAGTGAGATAAAGGAAGGGTCATAGAGTGGAAAGAAATGTACACTTTGAGAGATATGTATCTAGGCCACAGGCATTTTGTGAGTCACAATAAAGGTCAACAACAGAGTACAGGGAAGGAAGCAGGCGGTTGGTCTCTGAATCATAATCTTCCGTGCACCCATAGTACATATCAACCATGGCTATGGCACCAGAGTCTGAGCCAAGTAAGTCCTCCCTTTGAGTAAACTTCAGGGTCAGTGAAGAGAATTTTCTTCAAGACAAGTTCTGACCTTCTCTTGCACTACCCAGATTATTTCTGGCAACGTGGAGGGCAGCACCAATTATGACTTAGAACGCAGGGCTGTGATAGACTCCTAGGGCAACATTAAAATATGGCAGTGGGTGGGCAGGAGATGGCACAACAGTTTTTTGGGTGACAAGGCCAGAGCCTCTGGAAGCTTGGAATAAGGGGGGCATCGGAGCTGCCACAGACACCAAGCACGTAAGAGCGCTTTCACCCTTGGGTAACGGTCAGAGGGTAAACGAGACATCTTAAGGATAACACAGCTTGATGGAAGACCAGGCATGTGAATTGGTTTGGGAGACCAAGTTTAAAATTCCAGCTGAATCTTCTCCTGCTTTGAAATTGGCACAGAGAAGGAAGGCAGAGTCTGACATTAGGCAAAGAGACTGACTCCGAACAGTCACAGGATCGAATCATTGGGGAAAATATTTTAGGAGATCGCTTCCTCACAGGACATTTTCCTGTGGCTAAGGCGTACGCTTGGGTATGTTCCCGCGGGCCTTGGCCAAAAACAGCTTCACCTCATATTCATTAATGGCTTTCGGGTGCTTCAGGGAATACGAATCATAGGGTATGGCATCATGATCAGTTGCAAGACACTTCACAGAGATATTTTGACAATACCATAAAGACACCAGCTTGAAGCATTTACGGCAGACTTTAGTCCTGAAACCTTAGTAGGATACATTTGACCGATCCCTGTCATCATCTGATAATTTGTTGTTGTTGAAGCAATGTAAGAAAAACAGGAACTGATGTCAGTTCCCATGTAGGCATGTTTACACACCCCAGGCTTTGTGTGGTGGGCGACGTCCTAGCTGGAGCTATGTGGTGCTGGGGGGCACTGTACAGCTACTCCTGGGAAAAGGTTTTTGAGATCAGTCAGAAGCCTGGGAAATATTCTACAGGAGAGGAATCTGCAAGAAGATGCATCCTTTAGAATAATCCATCTAACTAACAAATAGCTTTTTGTTCATTGGAACAGCAACTTATTTTTTTCGTAGGGTAACAGCTACTCCCCTAACGGCTGCAAAAGCATTGTGAGTGTCTGTCTGTTTTGCACCCAAGATTATCTAACACACATGTGCTCTTGATGGTGAGGCAAGTTGCCTTTCGCCATAAAAATTATTTCTGCTATGATCTGTTGCAAAAACTTCAATCATGCTGTGTTTCAAGTGCTATAATAAACCATTTGCATTTACTGTGAATATAGGTACCTTAGCTTTCCTTTATTGTTTTTATTAATTCGCCTAAATCATCTACCAGCAGTTGACTTCAGTCTGTCACTGGGATTAGTGGAGTGGTCTCTTCTGAATACTTCCTACACTTTTTCACATGGCTTGTTAGCATGTTTTGGCTCATCCTCCCAATTACCATTGCAATGCCACTGTTCATTAGCTTTATATGCGAGTTCTGAACTGGGAACATCCAGGAGTATGACTTCCGTTCCTTTAACCCTAGCTTTGGCATTGAACAGTCCCAACCTTCTTCAACCGATATTAGCTATAAGCTTGCAGAAGACCAGTGCTTCACGCACAATGGCACTCCGCTCTTGTACACAGCCAGCCCATCCCTAAATTGCTGCCCTTGAGAAGTAAGGCGGCTGCTCATCTACACTGCTGACCAGCCACAAGAGGCGGCCATTCTTCGTCTACAAGCAGTGCACACCGTCACATTACAACGTTTTATTCTTTTTTTTAAAGAGGTTCAGTAAAAGAAGCCCTTCGTGTGTTTTTAGTATATTCTTTGAAATTACTGCGAGGGGGCCTTCGGGCCTTTAAGTCATATCAGTTTTGCCGAAGGACAATGTCACAAATTCTGTAAAGAAAGTGGCTCAAATAAACAATTCTCAGGACAAAGAAACGATAGTGTAATAATAAATGATTAGGAATTCAGCCGTGCATGCGTTTCTTAACAGGGGAAGTAATCTGCTCTATTGGCACGAGGTTTTTTTTTTTTTAACTTTTTTTTTTTTTATCTACGGCAGCACAACCAGCCTGAACAAAACAGGAAATTGTGTGTGCCTGTCAGTTAATGCTGGACTACCCCATTCAAAGAAAGGGGAAGTGTGAGCAAAGGACCCGATCATGCACAAAGACTATGCAAAACCAAGACTGGCTTGTAAATATTCCTTTTTCAAAGGCACTTCCCTTAAAAATCGGATAGGAGGAAACACAGCACAACCAGCACAGAGGGCACAAAGGATAGAGGGGAAATGCTTTTAAATGCATTTATTAACGACTCCCTTCCGATCACCATGCTTACAACAAACAGGTCGTGCCTGTCATTAAGTATTTCAAGCCCTTCATCTATTTATTCATAAGGAGATCAGGGTCCATAAAAGAGCATCAATAGCTGCCAATGGTCACCTCATAAATAATAAAGTATACAATCCGGAAAACGCAAGCTCTTAGCAAGCTTCATCGTGTAAAGCACTTGTTATGAATCCTCAGTATTGTACTTTGATGCAATATGCACAGTCAGTCGTCAGCATCGCTATGTGTTCGGCCTTCAGAGCTCTGAAATTGATTTGGGTGCACTTAAATGACCCAGAACAGTTAGAAATACTATCCGTTTCCTATCTAGCAATAAGATATTGAGTATAGTGAATAAAGCATAATCTGCAATCCCTTCTTTCGAAAAGTGTAAAACGTTCAAATATTTAACTACTGCAGAGGCAGTCAAGAGATTCACGTGAGTTACACGACTTGATCATGTTATAGAAGTTAAACTACATCGACATTTCGTATAAATGTTTAACCACAGCCTAAAATTCATAATTGCCATTATAATTTATCTGTTTCTGTGAATAAGATTTAAGGGGAAGAGAGGGGTGAAAATCAGAATAGGGCCAAATGAAGAATCTGTGCTATTAAGTAAGCCTGAAAAAAGAAGGTTTCCCAAAATTCAGCAGGGCACATATTCCTACGTTGTGGTGCCAGACTTTGGATTAAGGCATGTACACATCAGTCAGTCAAAAGTCTTTATTCGGTTTAAGTGCAAACCATAAAAGCATACTACATAACAATGTATAAAAACAGTTGAAGGGACATAATTCATTTTGAACAATCAATAGCTCCTAAAAACCTATAAAAACATCCAATACGACAGTTAAAAACAATTCCATTTTAACCCCTTCAGCGCGGCACGGATTTCCGCGCCGCGCTGAAGATTCCGTGCGCGGGCGGGGCCGTGACGGAGCGGTTCCGTCATGCGCACAGCGCAACCGACGCACGTGACGGAACCGCTCCGTCACAAGCGTCGAAGGGGTTAAAAGCGATAAAAAGAGGGTATACATAATATGATTATACATTCATTTCCTCAAAAATCTAATAACTGCAGATAAAAAATTTGCAATACATGTACACATTTAAATCAAGAATGCAGTATGTATCAAAGGGGCTCTTGTCATTTATGAGGGGACATTTTAGATCTCTGAATGTTCGGAACCAATAAGCAAAGCAATGTCCTCTGAATATAAAAAAGACCGTATGCCCACACTAAAGGGTGTACTTCACTCAAGTCCTCGAGAATGAAGGCAGTCCTTCAAGAGGATTCGGTGAGGATCAGAGACATGCCATAGTGTTTGAACAGTTGATAATTCCTGAAGTTGGTGTTTCTTTACCAGTCTGAAGACAATTGCAGGATTCCATTTCTGTAACTATGTCCTGTGAGTAAAATGGAAGTCACCACCAACTTAAGATTTCCGATGGTAAGGCACAAACAGAAGACCACTCAAAGAGCTTGGTTTATGCGCAAACTTCAGCCGTGACAAGTTAGTAAACTAGCATTGTCAAAGCCAATAGGTCACGCCTATGCAAGAGCTATTGGCTTTGGCATGTTGCACACCATCATGGCTGCTGTTAAGCATGGCTAAAAGTTCGTGGCGTAGTGGAGAGTCACATGGAGTGTCGGAGTGGAATGGCAAAGAGTGGAGTAGGGTGTCGTAGAGTGGAGTGGCAGAGTGGAGTGGAGTATCAGAGTGTAATGGCAAAGAGTGAAGTAGAGTGTCGTAGAGTGTAATGGCATAAAGTGTCGTGGAGTGACAGAGAGTGTCATGTATTCGAGTGGCATAGTGTGGAGTCGCATAGAGTTGAATACACTGGACTACTGTAGAGTGTTGCAGGGTATAGTGGCATTGAGTGCAGTGGCAGAGTGAAGCGTCATAGAATTCAGTGGAACAGACTAGAGTGGCACAGACTAGAGTCTAGACTAGGGTCGTGAAGAGGTGCAGAGTTGAGAGATGCAGAGGCGCAGGGTGCAGTGGCGTAGAGTGGTAAAGAGTGTACTGGTGTAGAGTGGAACACGGTAGAGTAGAGAGGCATAGTGTGAAGTGGCTTAAAGTGAAGTGGCGTAGAGTGGAGCAGTGCAGAGTGCAGCGGCATGGGGTGGTGTAAAGTGAGGTGTTGCAGAACAGAGTGCAGTGGAGCAGTGCAGAAGAGTTAAGTAGCATAGAGCGAAGTATGAATGGTATGGCAGCGCACTGCCATTACAGACAACACTTTCAATTGAAAGGACCATTACATTTGCACAGACATACAGTTTTGCTAATAAAACTATGCAGTACACAAACAAAAATGTTTTGGAGATGGCATCACCTAGTGTAATGATTTGTTTTGATCATATTAAAGTATTTGTTTCCAACACACTTCATAAATAACAAAAATGTGCTTCTTTTGTGTTCCCAATTCTGATATATTCTAAAATACTTACACAGTCCATTTAAATGTCATGTGCTAGAAAAAACATCTTCCCTACCCTCAGTATCCAGCAAGTTAGTCACATAAGTCCTCTCACTGTAAAGTCAGAGAAAGAAAAGTAAGCAAGCACCTTCGGGAAGACAGTGCCGGACAGTTGACCTCCGTTTTTGAATGCGCAGCAAACGTGACAAGATAACAAGATTTGAAGGCCTGTTTACAGAAAGGAAGTTCAGGGAAGAACACAGTAAACAGGCTTTGGGCAACAGGATGGACGACCTAAACATGGAGCCTAAAGCACAAAGCCAACAAATAGAAAGCCAGAAAACGTCAGTTACAAACCACAAAGCCAATGGTAATCAACGGGCGGAATGCATTCCTAGGTCAACTTTCTGAAAGTCCCAAAGAGGTCTTCAGCACTCAGGTAGACTGCGACCTGAAATAATGGCATACACAATTATGTCGTCAAACGCAGAACTATCCTCGCTACTTTGAGCATTATGTTTATTTTTGCCATCTCAAAGATACTTTTGTACATGTAAAAAATACTTTCAAAATGAAATCTGAAAATCAGTTTTGGCTCTGACAATATTCCCCATATGAACCTCTTAGCAATCAACCCTACCATCCTCAAGTCACCAGAACTGGGGCACATATAAAAGAGAATCGTATTGCGAAATAAGTAAGATTCCTGTGTCTAATCTGAAACAAAACTGATACGTTTAATAAAAGAGACTTTATTTTCTCAGGTCAAAAAAATGTGAACGCGGTTTGAAAATAAATAGTTATTAAACTTTAAAACATTTTTGCTCAGTCTTAAGATAATACGGTTGAGCTCGTTTTCTTTAGGCGAGTCACAGCCTCCTCCTTTGTACAGGATCATAGCGTTCCCATGTCATTGTCTCGCCTATGTTTTGTCAGGCAATCGAGCATATAGGTTGATTGCACCCTCGTTCCATTACTTTTAATGGACGCATTACATGACACTGGTCAGCTAGTGGAAGACTGATCGGCTGTGGCTCGTATTGTTATTTAGTTTCATTTCGAAAGGTGCTTTTAGGGAGCTCAGATGGCTTCTGAAGAGGTCTGCCTTTGGGAGGCAGTTTTGCCACTTTAGGACAGCACATGCTTCGCAGCTCCAACTGAAGCTTCAAAGTAAATTAATGACTGAACATTGCTGGCAGTATCTTGTGTGTCAAAGAATTCAAAGTCATGCATGCAAATGACTAATGCGAATTTAGGGTCGACTGTTAACGGAAACGGTGTTTGCACATTGGAAGCTGTATTGAATGTGCCAAAGTAATTCCATTCCAGATGGCTGTACTATATTAAAGGGCCTGCAGCAAGGAATTATTAGTGCCAATTGCGTGTCCTGCAGTAAATGTTTTAGGATCAGCTGGCAAATATTTAACCAGTACTTTACAGAACTCGAATATGTGGATGTCTTTGCGACTGATGTGAATAAGTTACTAAGTGAACCTTTACATTTCACGTGCAGACCAAAAATTAAAGTCAGGAACTGACAACTTGAGACTACCAGAGTAGAATATTTCCTTAGAAATAATCAAGGAGTTAAAAGCCAAGCCACTTGCTTTGGAAATACCCAGGGCCACTTGTCTACTAGGCAGAGGGCTGTCTGGTCTATTAGGGTGATTGAGACCATCACCCCACCAATAATATTCAGGAACACAGAAGTAACAAGCTTGCTGCTTTAACCCAGTTTAGGACACCACTTTATTACCAATATAAACACAACTGTTAACTTACAACAGTGACGGACTTTCAGCTTGTTTCCCTTTTGTCGACTAACATTAAGCACGCTACTGCTCGGAGACCAACATGTTAATAAAGGGCATTATTAAAGACATGACTGAGCATGCTTAGGCCCAATGGCTGAAAATGCAGGACTGTTTGAAAGTAATCCCATGGCATGGGGCCAGTAAACCACAAGGCAACATCTACTTGCGCAATTTTTGCTCAATGACCTTAAGTGCTGCCCACAACACACAGTGGATCATGAAAGTGAGAAGAAAGTGTAGGTTCAAAACTTAAAGTAAGAGACTGTTTTCTGTTACTCTTGGCAGCGCAAAATATTAAACTGCCAATGAATCATTAAGTTAACTATTAAAAACCATTAGCAAACAGAAAGCCGAATATGGTTTTGATATATACATTTTCCACACAATGCTCTATAAAAAAAACAAAAAATAATATTGAAACACTGGGGTCATCTTTAAAAATGAGACTGACGGTGTTATCAACAGAAACCATTTTTGTAGCAAAGGGAACTTTTCTGGATAAACAGATTAAATACACATGAACCATACGGCATGAATGACACTGATTTTCCTGGTTTTACATTACAGTACTAGTTTAAAATATGAGTAGCAGGTCTATCAATCTTATTAACATCTATAAAATATTCCTAAAGGCCTTTACACGTTCAATAAACATGTTTTTTCTTTATCCAGTTCTAAGTAGTACTTAAAAAACACGTTTATTTCAGCTTCACAGATTTAGATGACGTTTTCCATTATGAAAAGGCATGCATGCACCTTAGGCTCCCAGTCTTCTCTCGAGTAGCCAACTGTGATGTTTAATACATTCTATGAGCGACCTCTGTTTAAGGTAGAGCTCAAGCCTCTGACCAATCACAGACACAAAATAAATGATCTTTTTCTCCCTTATGTGCACAGACGAAGGAGATACGACTCACCCCCGTTCACTCTATTTTGCCACTGAAACATGGACCACCTAGCTTCTCATCAGTTAGCGAACCACTCACTCGCCATTCACCTGACTTCTGGAAACCGATTTATGTCAATAATGGTAAGAATTTGGTTACTCTGGTACAAGCCAATAAGTCAGAAAAGATTAATGTAATTCAGGTTTGTTTTCTTCTTTAGAACTAGACCTGAACACCAACTATCTTCACAGCAGTTAGAAAACCACCCCCTTATGCCATTTACTTTTGGAAACAGAGGTATGTAAACAATGGCATAAACCCAGAATTCCATAAATAACTTAAGTCGCTAGTTATTTATGTTCTAAAGGTTTGTTCCTGGTCTACAACGATGTGAAATTAATGAACACCGATACCTCCTGATTAAGAGTATTGTAGTTTTATTAAGCGCAAACTCGACCCGAAGGTATCAAACCGCTTTCCATGAGCACCAATTGTGTTACAGATGGCAACATTCATTTTTTTTTTAGGCACGGTTAGATTAAGGGCCAGATGCATCAAGCATTTTTTGCCTTAGCAAACGGCCGATTTGCAGAATCATCCATTTGCGAATGCAAAAAAATGCTCTTCCGATGCAGCAAACTATTTTGCGATTTTACCGAATCACCAAATGGGTTTGCGATTTGCTATTAGGAAGGGGTGTGTTTAAGGCGTCCCTTCCTAATACTGAATTGCACCGGTATGCATGAATGTTTCGCAACCAAAACGCGGTCGCAAAACATTCGCATTTTACCACCTACTTCAAGTAGGTGGTAACCAATTCACAAATGGGAATGGGTCCCTTGGGGACCCCTTCCTCTTTGTGAACGTCTGTAAATTCATTTTCTAAGAGCAGGCAGTGGTCTCACGGACCACCGCCTGCTCTTAGAAAATGAAAGGAAAAGTTTATATTTTCTCTTTTGTAAAGCATCTAGTTTTCCTTTAAAGCAAACGGGCTCCTTTACAAAAAAGAAAAAAGATCGCTTTATTTAAAAGCAATCACTGACATGGTGGTCTGCTGTCCCCAGCAGGCCACCATCCCCGTGATTTTTGCGTTTCCTAGGGGGACGCAAACTGTGACCTACCTCATTAATATGCATGAGGTAGGTCATTTGCTATCCCCTAGGTATCACAGAAAATGTTACACACTTTCATGCATTCCATTTCGTAATTTATTTTCAAATTGCGAATCGCAGGGATTCATAATTAGAAAATTGCAAAAATGTTTGTTGATACATCAGCCCCCAAGTGATTTGCCGAGAATCACGGATTGAGAACAGTGTATTGAAACGACCAAAATACAGTGCAAGAACATCTTATACAGATCGGTTATGGAATAACAATAAAATGAATTAAACGCTGCATGGAAATACCATTTATTACACCTGTGAATTTAGAATAAATAAGAATAGTAATTTATGAATTTAATTTCAGTTACCAAATGTGTTCTGTTGGTGTGCATGGGCGAACAAGCCTATGATCAGTGCTTTAAGCTGTGATTTCGAAACAAATTTCAGGCATTGAGTTTATTCTTATACCATGCTTCAACTTCAACACTTCAACCCACTGAATTAGCTTAATAACAAAGGGGGGGAGGTCTTCTTTTAAGCCAAAACAGGCGTGTTGTTTCTTCATGCAAATAATTGTCCGATTGTTCTATACACACAATAAGCTTCTCCACTAAAATAGGACCAAATGGAATTAATTAGATGCGCAGTATGAGGGTGTGCTGCTATTTCTTGCTGGGTCCTCTTTCAAAACATATTTCTGTGATTAACACAAAATTGGCTATTTGTTTTAGGTGCTGGACATACCTGGGACTTGCCCACTGAGGGGAATCTGCTTTGTGAAAGGGCTGTGATTAATTTACATGGGGCTCATTCACTAAACAGATACATGTGTCCTCAGTAGTGCCTTCTGCCCCTTGCTCATTACAATCTTTTTCTTTATTAACATTTTTTCTGAGGCACACACATTCCAATAAAATATTGGGCCACTTTATTTGGAATACAAGAAAGGACATTTTACAATTTACAATGGCAGGGAGAAAGTGTATGCATTTGATAGTTCAACAAATTGAGAAAATATATGGTTCAAGGCAAAAGCAAGTTACATTTATAATTTTGTGTGTATTTGTAGCCAGTCATTGCACCAAATCATTCTTGTAGCTGCATCAAGGGCAGTCCAGATCGAGAGCCTCTATTCCAATGTTGATATTTTGCAACTTGTTTGAGATATAGATGTCTTTCACTTGATTTGATGGGCATCAGCTGATGTTGAACACCCTTAATCATGTCGGCATCCAAGTTTGCTATATTAGTTACCATGATGCCATAAGATATGGTCCTCCTTATTAGCTAAGAGCTCAAACCTGGCTCTCGGAGGTGTTCAACCCATGTTTTTTTCTACATTGTTTTTAGGGTCAGAGTGGATTAAAAGCAATTCAGTTGTATTTGGAATTAAATTAAGCGTCCGCCACTTCATCCAGTTTTATAATTTGCTGAAGCAGTCTTTACTTGACTAATGGAGATGTAGTTTATTGATCCTTAAATAAATCTCGGTGCTGTCCCCATGTTGATGTTATTAAAGGCCTAGTGAATCTAAAGGTTCATGGCAAGATGTATGTAAAATAGGAGCCCAGTACTGAACCCTTTAGGAACTCGAAGGCTATTTATACAAAGTGAGAGAATTTTTCATTAATTTTAACTACCCGGCAATGATCACAGTTAAGATTTGAACAGTTGAAGTATCATCCGAACAACACCAACTAGAGTAAAGAGGGAGTTCAGCAATTCGACATCTTTGCTGTCTAAATTCTTGGCCACACTTAAACAGGCCATGGCTAGAGATCAGTAGATTTAGGTGAGCTTGAGTTGGTGGGGATTCTGGTGGGTCTTCAGAAACAGATTTAATGTTTTCTTACATTGGTGGAGGAGTATTTTGAATTTTTCAATTCAGAGTTTGGTGGTTGGAAGGGAGGCAACCAAGAGAAAGAAAGAGGGAGCGAGAAAGAGGCATGGCAGGGACTGGCATTTCCGTAATCATAGCTTTGGTGCTGACAATTGTACTACTGAGTTTGTCTTTTAGTGCTATGAGAAATGCGGAGAACAGATGCAAACTCATTTCCAATGACTGCACATTTATTTTCAGAATATTGTATAAATATACTGATGTGGAAGTCACAAATTTTGATCAGAAGAACTCATGAATTCGAGTTTATGCCCATGAGGTCCTATGGCATCTTTAGGGACAATGAGTGAATTAAAACAGCAGGCAAACAATGTCTAGGTGTCCAGCTTACTTATCAGCAATTATGGTTTTCATATCATAGCTGTGTTTTTGAGAACCTCTCAGTGTAGATCAATCCGGAAGAAAAACAAAAAGAAAAAGAGCCATACAAAGCACTAAACAGAGAAAGGTTTTGGCTATTACTCCCTGCTGGGTTTGACTGGTTAGAAACTTTGTGCTTCGACTGAAACAACAGGGCCTGTATTACACAGATTATGCTAAATACAGAAGGCCTGAGTTGGTTATGGTAACAAGTCACTGATCCAAGCTGTAAGCTCAACTGGTTCACTGGGAAAATTGATGTCGGGTACTGTAGGTCTCATCTGTTTCTTAAGCAAAGTTACAAAGGTAGTAGGCCTGAATTATTTATGGTGAATAGCATGTGTTAAAGTAAAGGGTGGATTATTATTGCGCTGCTTAGGCCTACAGACAAGTATTTTCTAAGGCAGACCCTCCGGTAAAACACAATACAAAGGAGCTTTGCATGGAGTAACCCTGTGACAAATACAGTAGGAAGGTGTTTCACATGGAGAACTATGACAAATATTATAGGAAGATGCTTAACATTGAACAGCTTGCCAAAAACAATATATGGTGGATTTACAGTGCGAAATATCCTCAGACAAGTGCAACAAGAAGAGGTTTTACACTGTAAACAGAATGATAACCAGCATAGGAAGAGGTTTTGCATTATGAACACTCAAATGCTCTCGGAAAGGGTTTAGTACAGAAGCCCTATTTTAGGCTGCCCACAGTAAATGCTTGGTGTTGCGAGAAAAATACTTAATGTTCATGTCAACGTATACTTTCGGTCTGCAAGAAATCATGTTTGAAAAGGCTATTGGTCAGGTTTATGTCCATGATAAAATCAATTGACTTACTTTACTGATTTTTAAATGTAGCACTAAAGTCAGCAGACCTATTTTACATTGTGAACGACTTGTCAATGCATGTAGATTTAACTTTGACAGTGAAAAGCCTCATTATCCATTAGGTCAACTGCTTTTTTGTACGATTGGAGGATGCTGCTGTGTAAATTGTCACTCTGTGCCTCGCAGATAATGGGTGCACATTACATTCACAGGGTTAGTTACCCCATGTGCTATTTCTTTAGGGTATGTGATCTGTACTATAGTTAATTTGCAAGGCCCGCAAATGAGGGGTTTGGATTTTTACTCTACCTGAAATCTTGTAATAACTTGTCATTTTGAGTTTAGTATTTAGCGGTGTGTGCATTAATGTAGCTGTCGGTCTCAAAGAAAAAGCACTAGCTAGGCTGATTTTTTAAAAAGCTTGGCCTAGTGACCTTTAGAGAATCAAGAATTAACAAGCATTGGCATAGCCAATAGGTTTCACCTTTGGGACCTTATAAGTATTTAGCCATGCAACAGTTGATGGCGCTGCACCAAGGATATTGTGCTGAATAACTAAATACTTATAAGGTCCCAAAAGGCGAGATCTATTGGCTGTGCCAATACTGGGGTTTTTTTTTTTGGGGGGGGGGGGGGGGGGGGGGGGGGGGGAGGGGAGAGAAAGCTTAGTGGGTGTTTTTTTTGTTTTCAACTAGAAGGGTTGTATTAACGGTAGAGATAGGAGAAGTGGGGGTGCCTGTAACCGCTGTGCATGCATTTTCTTTGCTTTAGACCTTGATTTGTTGTAGTTGCGTTTTATTATTCTGGCAATAACGACAGCCGTACACGTAGAAGCCTTCCTCTTCCTTCGGAAGCTTCGCTCGACTCTGGCCTCTGAGCTCGTTTGAAAGATTCGTTCGATAGCCGCCTTGTAGTTGCGGAGTCCTTGTAGCAGGGAGTGCCGGGCCGGCATCTGGTGTGTGTTTGATGTATGCTCCGAGCCCCCACGAAGATGCTAGGTGCCAGCGCATCTCGAGGCAGGGGGCGGGGGGCTTTTACTTGAGTCGAGCGCTATGAGATCACCGAGCTGTGCTCAAAAACCCCGTCAGAGAAGCATTCTTGAATGCATTAGCCAAGTGCACGTGTGCCAAAGAGCTCGGCAGCAGTATGTGGCAGACGAACAAGTTACTTACCTTCGGTAACGCTTTTTCTGGTGGATACAGTATCTGCCTGTGGATTCCTCACCTTGTGAAAATCCCCTGCGCCAGCAACATTCGGAAACTTTTGTAGCAGTGCACGCCGATGGGGTAGACGACGACGTCACAGAGACACAGCTCCGCTCGCGACTCCGCTGACGTCACCGGCTCCATAAGAAGACCTCGTCGGCGTGATGACGTCAGTTCCGCCCCTTTTTTCCGTGCCTTCGAGGCACACGGACGGACTGACAGCAATATATATACACAGTATACACAATATGCATATCAACACACCCAGTGTGGAAAATAAATAACAAAGCACAAGAAATAACATAAGGCCTTTGACAGTGATAAACACATTTGAAACCCATCAATAGAATTACAGGCATAGAAATACCAGTATAGAACGATGGACAACGGGAGGCGGGTGGGTCGGTGAGGAATCCACAGGCAGATACTGTATCCACTAGAAAAAGCGTTACCGAAGGTAAGTAACTTGTTCTTCTGATGGATACATCTGCCAGTGGATTCCTCACCTTGTGAATAGATTCCACAGCAGTCCCCACTCCCGGAGGAGGGTGTCCACCCTTCTATACCAGAAAATCCTGCAGGACGGAACGAGCAAAGTGTCCGTCCCTCCTCACCTCGGTGTCTAAGCAATAATGTTTTGCGAAGGTGTGGAGGGAGGCCCAAGTTGCCGCCCTACAAATGTCCTCCACCGGAACACCCCTAGTTAAGGCAGATGTGGAAGACTTTGCTCTGGTAGAATGAGCCCTCAAACCGTCCAGAGGCTCCTTACCAGCTAGGGAGTAGCATATCTTGATGCACAAGACAATCCACCTGGAAAGCGTGCGCTTGTGCACCGCTCGACCTTTCCTGCAGCCAGCAAAGCCCACAAAGAGCTGGTCATCAATCCTGGAATCCCTTGTCCTGTCCAGGTAGAAGCTCACCGCCCTCTTAGGGTCCAAGCGGTGAAGTCTCTCCTCCTCCTCCTCGGAAGGGTGAGGGGGAGGATAGAAAGAAGGAAGGGTAATGGACTGCCCCAAATGGAAGGGAGTTACCACCTTAGGCAAAAATGCAGCCCTGGTCCGGAGTACCATTCGTTCAGCATGAATGGTCAAGAATGGGGGTTTTGAACTTAGAGCTTGAAGCTCACTTACCCTCCTTGCCGAGGTGATTGCAACGAGGAAAACTGTCTTAAAGGACAACAACCTCAAGGGACACTTGTGTAAGGGCTCGAAGGGAGAACCCATAAGATAAGATAGGTCAGTACAAGATTTAAGTCCCATTGAGGCACAATAAAGGGAGTAGGAGGAAACTTGTTTGTAAGGCCCTTTATAAAACGAAGAACAATAGGTGACTTGAACAGCGACGGCTGATACGGCAAACAAAGGAAAGCCGATAGAGCCGATAAATATCCTTTCACAGTAGCCACAGCAAAGCCTTGCTGAGCAAGAGAAAGGGCAAACTGTGGAATATTAGACAGATGAGCCTTCAAGGGATCAATGGACCTCTCTCCACACCAGAGAACAAATTTAGACCACCTATATGAATAAATAGATTTGGTAGAGTGTCGCCTGGCCGATAAAATAACATCCACCACATCCGGCGGGAGAGAGAAAGAATTCAGGTTGCCCCGTTTAATCCCGGAGAATGTCTGCATTGTCAGCATTCCGTCCATCATTTGTTTGTTGTAACGCTTTTCGCCCTAAGTGGGATGGGGATTCCCAGACGTGGGACCCGTGCTCACTACGCCACTGGAGTCAAGCTATCCTGGCTGATGACGGCTGATAGCCAGAAACCGGTCCTAGGATGCTTGATTCCGGTCCAGGGAAGACATGGCTTGGCAGTTCGGGCTGGACTGTTCCCATGAGGCACAGGGTCAAGACTGATTTGCATATGGCCATGTCCAAACTGGGGTGGTGTAGTGGGCAAAAGAACGATGGATTTAACCCAGATCTCTTGACTGGGGGAGAATGTCTGCATTGTCAGCATTCCGTCCATCATTTGTTTGTTGTAACGCTTTTCGCCCTAAGTGGGATGGGTATTCCCAGACGTGGGACCCGTGCTCACTACGCCACTGGAGTCAAGCTATCCTGGCTGATGACGGCTGATAGCCAGAAACCGGTCCTAGGATGCTTGATTCCGGTCCAGGGAAGACATGGCTTGGCAGTTCGGGCTGGACTGTTCCCATGAGGCACAGGGTCAAGACTGATTTGCATATGGCCATGTCCAAACTGGGGTGGTGTAGTGGGCAAAAGAACGATGGATTTAACCCAGATCTCTTGACTGGGGGAGAATGTCTGCATTGTCAGCATTCCGTCCATCATTTGTTTGTTGTAACGCTTTTCGCCCTAAGTGGGATGGGTATTCCCAGACGTGGGACCCGTGCTCACTACGCCACTGGAGTCAAGCTATCCTGGCTGATGACGGCTGATAGCCAGAAACCGGTCCTAGGATGCTCGATTCCGGTCCAGGGAAGACATGGCTTGGCAGTTCGGGCTGGACTGTTCCCATGAGGCACAGGGTCAAGACTGATTTGCATATGGCCATGTCCAAACTGGGGTGGTGTAGTGGGCAAAAGAACGATGGATTTAACCCAGATCTCTTGACTGGGGGAGAATGTCTGCATTGTCAGCATTCCGTCCATCATTTGTTTGTTGTAACGCTTTTCGCCCTAAGTGGGATGGGTATTCCCAGACGTGGGACCCGTGCTCACTACGCCACTGGAGTCAAGCTATCCTGGCTGATGACGGCTGATAGCCAGAAACCGGTCCTAGGATGCTTGATTCCGGTCCAGGGAAGACATGGCTTGGCAGTTCGGGCTGGACTGTTCCCATGAGGCACAGGGTCAAGACTGATTTGCATATGGCCATGTCCAAACTGGGGTGGTGTAGTGGGCAAAAGAACGATGGATTTAACCCAGATCTCTTGACTGGGGGAGAATGTCTGCATTGTCAGCATTCCGTCCATCATTTGTTTGTTGTAACGCTTTTCGCCCTAAGTGGGATGGGTATTCCCAGACGTGGGACCCGTGCTCACTACGCCACTAGAGTCAAGCTATCCTGGCTGATGACGGCTGATAGCCAGAAACCGGTCCTAGGATGCTTGATTCCGGTCCAGGGAAGACATGGCTTGGCAGTTTGGGCTGGACTGTTCCCATGAGGCACAGGGTCAAGACTGATTTGCATATGGCCATGTCCAAACTGGGGTGGTGTAGTGGGCAAAAGAACGATGGATTTAACCCAGATCTCTTGACTGGGGGAGAATATCTGCATTGTCAGCATTCCGTCCATCATTTGTTTGTTGTAACGCTTTTCGCCCTAAGTGGGATGGGTATTCCCAGACGTGGGACCCGTGCTCACTACGCCACTGGAGTCAAGCTATCCTGGCTGATGACGGCTGATAGCCAGAAACCGGTCCTAGGATGCTTGATTCCGGTCCAGGGAAGACATGGCTTGGCAGTTCGGGCTGGACTGTTCCCATGAGGCACAGGGTCAAGACTGATTTGCATATGGCCATGTCCAAACTGGGGTGGGGTAGTGGGCAAAAGAACGATGGATTTAACCCAGATCTCTTGACTGGGGGAGAATGTCTGCATTGTCAGCATTCCGTCCATCATTTGTTTGTTGTAACGCTTTTCGCCCTAAGTGGGATGGGTATTCCCAGACGTGGGACCCGTGCTCACTACGCCACTGGAGTCAAGCTATCCTGGCTGATGACGGCTGATAGCCAGAAACCGGTCCTAGGATGCTTGATTCCGGTCCAGGGAAGACATGGCTTGGCAGTTCGGGCTGGACTGTTCCCATGAGGCACAGGGTCAAGACTGATTTGCATATGGCCATGTCCAAACTGGGGTGGTGTAGTGGGCAAAAGAACGATGGATTTAACCCAGATCTCTTGACTGGGGGAGAATGTCTGCATTGTCAGCATTCCGTCCATCATTTGTTTGTTGTAACGCTTTTCGCCCTAAGTGGGATGGGTATTCCCAGACGTGGGACCCGTGCTCACTACGCCACTATAGTCAAGCTATCCTGGCTGATGACGGCTGATAGCCAGAAACCGGTCCTAGGATGCTTGATTCCGGTCCAGGGAAGACATGGCTTGGCAGTTCGGGCTGGACTGTTCCCATGAGGCACAGGGTCAAGACTGATTTGCATATGGCCATGTCCAAACTGGGGTGGTGTAGTGGGCAAAAGAACGATGGATTTAACCCAGATCTCTTGACTGGGGGAGAATGTCTGCATTGTCAGCATTCCGTCCATCATTTGTTTGTTGTAACCCGTTTAATCTCCAGGCATGAAGGTGTAAGCTCTGGAGGTAGGGGTGTAAAACCTGCCCCTCCGACTGCGTGAGGAGGTCTGCCCTGAGAGGGAGACGGAGCGGAGAGCACGAGGAGAGGTGGAGAAGATCTCTGTACCACACCCTTCTTGGCCAGTCCGGGGCGATCAATATGACTTGGGCCCGGTCTTGGTGAATCTTCCTCAGAACCCGAGGAATCAAGGGTATGGGAGGAAAGGCGTAAAGGAGACGAGAGTCCCATCTCAACTGAAACGCGTCCCCCAAAGCTCCCTGCATCGGATACTGGAGACTGCAGAATGACGGACAGTGCGCGTTCTCGCGGGTGGCAAATAGATCCACCCGAGGAGATCCCCACGTCCGAAAGACGTGACGAACCACCTCCGGATGGAGCCTCCACTCGTGGTCGGCGGAGAACTGCCGACTGAGACTGTCCGCACGCACGTTCAGCACCCCGGCCAGATGATTTGCCATCAGACAAATCTGATGGTCCTGAGCCCAGGACCATAGACGCAGGGCCTCTCTGCAGAGGAAAAGAGACCCCACCCCTCCCTTCGTGAAGACCCGAGGTGCAGAAGTAAGACCAAACGGGAGGACCGCAAACTGATAATGTTGCGACCCTACCGTGAAACGGAGATACTTTCTGTGCGACTTCAGGATTGGGATGTGAAAATACGCATCCTGCAAGTCGATGGACACCATCCAGTCCTCCTGATTCAGCGCTTGAAGAACCTGAGCAAGGGTGAGCATCTTGAACTTCTCTTGTCTTAGATAAAGATTCAAGATCCTGAGGTCCAATATCGGACGCAATCTGCCATCCTTTTTTGGAATCACGAAATACCGGGAGTAGCATCCCTGACCCCTCTCCTGCTCTGGAACCACCTCTATCGCACCTTTCTGAAACAACTTCAGGACTTCCTCCTGCAGGAGAAGACGGTGGTCCTCCGAGCAAGCCCCTTGGCAAGGAGGGTAATTTGGAGGGAATTCCCGAAAGGGAAGGGCATACCCATTTTCCACAAGATCTAGAACCCAGAGATCTGTAGTTACAGATTCCCAATCTTGTAGAAAATGGGTAAGCCGGCCCCCCACAGGACCAGCATGATCCGGAATGGCGGATCTAGGGTTGTTTTGCGGTGGTGGGAGGGGCTGAGGAAGAGGAAGAGGAGGAGAGCTGACGGCCACGTGTGCGACCCCTGATTCTTCATCTGTAACCTCTTGACGAGGAACCTTGCTGCTGCTGCTGTTGCTGAGTCTGCCTATAGGTTCGAAAAGATGTCCTCCCAAAACCTCTGTACCTCTTAAAAGACCCTCTCGACTGAGACTAGAGTCCCAAAGATTTAGCAGTTGCCTTGCTCTCTTTGAATCTTTCCAGAGCAGCATCTGCCTTTTTCCAAAATAGGCCAGACCCATCAAATGGTAGATCCAATAGGGTTGTTTGCACATCTTGAGAGAACTCCGAAGTTCTCAACCAAGCACTTCTTCTAGTTGCAACAGACGACCCTATGATCCTTGCAACAGAATCTCCAGTGTCCAGCTCACTTTGGATCACTTGTCGCGCAGCCGCCTGAGCATCAGCCAAGATGTCGTTAAAACCAGATCTATCCTCATCAGGTAGTTTCGGAACCAGTTTCTTAGCCGAATCCATCAGCGCGTGTACATAGCGTCCCAAAAGACATGTGGCGTTAGTCGAAATCAAAGCCATGCTGGCTGATGAAAACACCTTCTTTGCCGACTGGTCCAGCCTTTTTGCCTCTCTGTCCCCAGGGACCTGTGGAAAAGCTCCTTTAGACTTCCCAGAACAAGCCGCCTGAATTACCAGGCTCTCAGGCGATGGATGAGACGACAAAAATTCTGGATCCCCTGGGGCCGCTCTGTATCTCCTAGCAATCGTCATAGACACCGCAGGAGCAGAAAAAGGTTTGCGCCACACCTCCAACACAGGTTCCACAATGGCCTCATTAAAGGGAAGCAAAGGCTCGGATACCGCTGTGGGAGAATGCAAGACTTCAGTCAAAATGTTCGACTTAAACTCCGTTGTTGGAGATCAAGCAACTCCACAGCTCTCCTTATGACTGCATGGTAGGGTGCAACGTCCTTGGATGGCTCATCTGATGGCGGAGTAATCTCCCACTCAGGAGACAGGTCTAAGCCACTAGCCTCCTTAAGCTCATCAAAAACCTCATCAGACTCCACCAATTCTCCATCTTCCGCTTCCTCCTGAAGGTATCTCTGCTCCTCAACAATCCTCTGAGTCTCCCTTCTGGAGCGAATTAGAATCGGCGGCGGCGCCGTAATAGACTCAGACGGCGCCGGTGCCGGCGTCGACCGTGGATCCGGCGGAGCCATCGGCGTCGAACGAGGTCGAACCGGAGCCGGCGAGGATGGAATCGGCGTCGACGTTCTCGGAGCCGGAGGATTCCAAGACGGCGTCGCTGGATAAAATGGATAGAAAGGGGCCTGAGAAATGCCAAAGGACCCGTCGGACCCGCAGGTGCACCAGGGACATACATGGCACGAGCAAACACCCCATACATCGCATTTAAGTAATGCGAGGGGTCCTGACCTGGCCCAGGGAAGGCAGGATACTGGCCAGGCCCCACCGGACTCGGACCAACCGGCGCCGACGGTGGAATCAACGGCGTCACAAGCTCACCCGGGGCTTGAAGATCTTCCGGGGCCGGAGATGGAGACGGAGACGGAACCGGAGCCGGAGATGGAACCGGCGTCGGAGTCCGGGCTGGAACTGGCGAAGCCGGAGACAAAGAGACCACCGGAGATGAAGGACCAGCAGGCGAACCCGGCACAGGAGAAGGAGAAACAGAGTCCCTTCGACGCCGAGCAGGTGACTTCGGCTTCGGCGCCGTGCTCTTATCTGAATGGTGCCGAGAGGAGGGTCTTCTCTTTTTCTTGTGCTTCTTAGCTCGAGAAGCATGCCCCGAAGTAGACTTCGACGCCGACCTAGACTTCGATCGAGACCTCGATCTCGATCTCCTTCTCCCTCTCCCTCTCTTGTCCTTCTTCATTCTGGCAATAAAGAGCTTTGCCTCCCGTTCCTTCAGAGCCTTCGTGCTCATTTTTCGGCAGCTGGTACAGCCATCCACGTCGTGGTCTGAGGATAAACACCACACACAGTCCTCATGTGGGTCAGTGATGGACATATGCTTGCCACGCTCCCGGCAAGGCTTAAACCCAGACTTCTTTGTCGACATCTTCAAAGAAGACAGGAAAAACAACGAAAATACACAAAGTATCAACGACGCTAACAACAGCGATTCCCGAAATCCGTTTGCTTCGACGGCGCGGAAAAAAGGGAACTGACGTCATCACGCCGACGAGGTCTTCTTATGGAGCCGGTGACGTCAGCGGAGTCGCGAGCGGAGCCGTGTCTGTGACGTCGTCGTCGACCCCATCGGCGTGGACTGCTACAAAAGTTTCCGAATGTTGCTGGCGCAGGGGATATTCACAAGGTGAGGAATCCACTGGCAGATGTATCCATCAGAAACAAGGCTTATCAAGACGTGAGTGATGAATGTAGCGCAGCAGAGTTCAGCGCTGAATCCCGCAGTGACACCCTAAAACCACCTGATAGTAGCTTTTATCCTGTGCTGCTGGAAGAAGTGGGACCTGTTTAAAACGGACGCCCATGCGCATCCCTTCCAGGGTTTTACTCCCTCCTGGGTTCTAATCTGGGGCCCGCGTGTGTTTGGAGATGGTGTTGAGAGCAGGGCATTGCTCACACCAGCTGCACCTCACAGCCGCACCACCGCCAGGCTGCTGCCAACACCCTGTGTGAATGTGAAGCCCCTGGTGGGAGTCAGACAAGCAGGAAGTGGGATAAGAGAGGGGGTGGCAAATAGTGAGCACTTTTGCGGCCGCTTTGATGTTCAGTGGCCACGCGGCTCACTGACAACATCAAAGCGGCCGCAAAAGTGTTCACGCAGGCTGACAAATTGTGCCCGCGCCCGGTGCACATGCACTGTAGTTGGGAGGCCTGAAAAGCCACTAGTCTGCACTTCCAAATCCCGCTTACTAAAACTCTCGCCAGAGTGGCGCTAGAGCGCTGGCTCAGGCGAGACCTAAAAAGGGCTCTTGGTACCAGTTTGTGTCTCTACGGTACAGAGGCTTTATGAAACCAAATGTGAAGGAACACACCATTGACACAATGAGGGATATTATATAATTGTATTGTGAACTCCTTGCGAAACAAAAGGAAGGGCATTACACTGAGTAATCTATACAATAAACCCTTTTGTACTGTGTATGTCAGAGGTCAATTTTTAGGCATGGCCACAGTAAATAATTGGGTGTCTCAAGAGGGAGGTTTTATTTTTATGTCAACGTATACTTTGGGTCGGTTTAAAACGTTTAATTAATTTCTTTAGGTGAGACCACATGGTCATATTTATATTCATGTTAAAGCCAACAGTTTTATTTTAATGTTATTTTATTTTTATTTTTTACTTTGACGAAAAAGGCAGTTGGCTTCTTATTCTACACAGTAAATGACCTGACAAAGCTAACCTTGATGATCATGAAAAACTTTAAGTGTTGCAATCAGTTCAAAGAGGAGCACTGCTGTTTTTCAGGGTTAGAGACTGTATTTGCATCAATTGACACCTGGTAACAGAGGTAATTTGAACAAAATGAATGTACCCAGTGCTTTCAATGGAAATAGAGAAGTCATGGTACTCACTATCCAGAGTACCCATTTGCTCCAGAAATGTGCTGGTACACTCCCATTAAACGCATTAGAGAAGTGCAGTTACTCAGTACTGGACAGTACTGCCAATTTAAAGCACTGAATGTATCAGGTCAGTTGCCAACTTTGATGTTTATTTGGAACATCTGTTTACAGCCTGCAATTATACGAGGCCCTTTTCAATTTGCAATTACAGTTCAAATCTTGACAAGATTTGTAATTTTGTGCATAGTATTTAGTTGTGTGTTAGTTAAAAGCCCTTTTCCTATTTAAAGAAGCGTTGGCCATTGTTATTTTCATGTGTTGCTAAGTTTTGATTATACATAATCTCTCCAAGTCCGCTACAGACTAGTTTGACTCAGTACAGGGCAATTCAAAATGGCCACCAAGTACCCCTTTTGAAGGAGCATAACACAGTGGCTCAAGGACACCAAAGGAAAAAGACTCCTATTGACAATCGGAGCCCATTAACTACCAAGACATCAAGTAGTCCTGGGACACCCTGAACAAAATTTCTCAAATACCACAGGGAGGGGTTTTACATTGCATTCTCTGACAAAGGTATAAGTAGAGCATTGGCAGCTCTGACAAATTAAATGGGAAGGGGTTTTACAATATGAACTTTGACAATTACAATAGGAAGGAAGTGTACATTGTGAAAACTGACAAATAAAACCGGGAGGGTTTTAAAGTTTTGAACTCTGAAACACCAAAGGAAGGGGCTGTACCTTTTTGCCTATCTGACAAATCCAATAGGAAGGGGGCGGGGGGGGGGGATCTATGATGCAAAATCTAACAAATGTATTAAGGAGGAGTTTTATACATATGTCCATTTTCATGATATATCCTGAGGGAGATTGAAGGTTCATGGCAATGCATACTTTGAGTCTTCCTAATATATCCGATGGGCCTTTCTTGACAGAGACCCCCCCCCCCCCCATTATGTCTATTATTTCATGTTAAAGCAAACAGTTGTTTTACTGATTATTAAATGTGGGCCCAAAGATAGCAGCCCTCTCTTTTTACAATTTTAAAGATTTGACAAGGACTGAAGGCTTAATCTTTTTGAAATATAACTTGTTTTATCTCTTTCAGTAGTCCCATATACAAGCATTACGACTGTTTTTCAAGATTAAAGCTTGCTGGAGCACAAACTGCCCAACAGCATCTCTCAGATAACTGGTGCAAGCTAAATTGAAAGGGTTACATGCCCCCTCGAATATTCCTTTAGTGTATGTGATTTGCATCCTCTATAAACTGGAATGCTGTAAAGGAGGGATTCCAATTTGAAAATCCACTTAAAATCTTATAAATGTGTCATTGTCAGTATTTATTTGTTAGTATTAAAATAATTTCATTATTAAAGAAAAAAAAAAGTTGGTTGTAAATTGATTTACTGTTAATTTTCTGTGGTGCTAAGTTCTAGCTCACCTCCCGAGGCGACCTAGGAATACTCTACCGAAGTACCCTAATAGAACAGCATTACATGGCAAATTCATTGACTTAGTCAGGGGTTTACCCTGTGAACTCTATGAAAAATGCAAGAGGAAAGTGTTTTACATTACAAACTTTGTGATAATGACAAATGGATGATGTTAGAGCTGTCAGCCTCAGAGTGGTCTTCCCCCAAACTTATTGCCTCCACCCCTCCAGTTTTTCTGAATTCATTTTTGTTATCCTTAGGACTCTATACATTTTGCCACTGCAGCCCAGTGGTAAAATGCTTGTGTTCTCTCCTTTAAGCATGGTTACATTGGCAAACACCCACATTTAATTTACTTTTAAGACCCTAGTAAAGTGGTACTACCGGTACCCAGAGCCTGTGAATTAAACTCTACCAGTGAGCCTGCAGCACGGACTATGCCCCCCAATTAAGTAGCCTTTTAAAACAATACATACATACAAGTCACGCCTAGGGTAGGTCATGGAGAGACCAGAGGGCAGGTACCAATGTATTGAAAAAGCAGGACATTTACTTTTACGTTTTATATATCCTAGCAGTGAAAAACTCTCAAATTCGTTTTTCACTATTACAAGAACTACCTCTACCATGTGACAACATTGGATTACCTAATAAAATTTAACAAGTGATAACTTTTGAGTGAGAGCAGGTGGGAAAGTCATGTTTGGTGCCTGAGGAATTGCTAGTTAAACCCTCTAGAATGGTAAAGAGGGATTTTAAGTCACAATCCTGAAAATGTTACTCTTGTAAAGATTGCATTTTCTTGTCCTAACCATTTGGAGACTGCAACCCGTATCCTGGGTCACATGGCTAGGTGTTTAAAAACACTTCTGATATTCTTTTAGGACACAAAGGGGTAGTAACTCTGGCATTACCCTTATACTTCGGGAATGTCTTGCTCCAGTGACGTTTGTTGGGCAATAACATTTTGCATTTGAATGCCGATAACATGGAGGTGTTGGTTCTAGGGCATCTACCTTAGCCCTCCACCTCTATTTGGTGGTCACCGACTCTTGGCCTACTCTCAGCCCCTGCTACAAGGTTCAAAATTAATGGTGGTACTCTTAGCAGCACTGATCTTACCTACAGCTCACAAGTGAAAAAGATTGCTGGAAAAGTTGCTTCCTTTTGAACAGCCAAAGGAACATTCTTGCTTGCCTCTGAGTTGATGGAAGAAGTTTTGTGATTCAGGTAGCTATCTTATCCGGTTTGGATTATAGGAATGCAGTCTTGCTTGGCTTACTCAAATATCTGATCTGTTACCTCTAGGTTATTCACAATGCAGCTCTCCATATATTACTTCATTTACCTCAGTATGCTTCAGTTAAATCCCAGGTGGACTTCCTCCACAAGTTACCAGTAAATAAAGTAACAGGTTACCTACCTTTGGTGATGTTCTTTCTGGTGAATACTGCAACTGCAGATTCCTCACCTTGTCAATATTCCCCAGGCGTCACACTGGATTGAGGAACTCAAAAGCAGTACTCCTGCCCGCTGGTAGGTGGTGTTGTGCGGATCTGTACCAAAACCATTCTACTCCAGTAGTGACGAACAGAGCCATGTATAAGCGCCACCCATGCTCACGGGTGTCGGTTTCTTCCACAGGCTTGTCTTTGACTTGAGACACAGCGGGCATCAGCAACTGGTATGACCAGTGAGCAGACCTCGAGAATGGGACCTTATAGATGGAAGCAAGCCCATTCAACAGAATGGGAGGAGCAAGGGCTGTGAGGAATCTGCAGTTAGACAGAGTATCCCCTACAAGAGAATTACCTAAGGTAAGTAACTTGTTCTTCTGATAGATACTTCTAACTGCAGAATAGTTACCTTGTGAATAGATACCAAAGCAGTACCTCTGAATGAGGTGGGTCTATGGAACGGCTCAGATCAAAAAGTCCTGCAGAACCGAACAGGCAAAATGCCCATCCAGACTAACCTGACTGTCAAAAGCAATAATGCTCAATGAACATTTGCACCAGTGCACACCAAGTAATCTGACAGATAATCATGACAAGCACTCTGTGTCCCAGCACAGTAGAAACAGCCTTGGCAAGAGTGGAATGGTCATTTAGACCACTGGTGGCTACTTTTTAGCTAGCCTGTTTTTAGTTAACACAGAGAGGCTTCTTTTCTAAACTGTGTTGCCTTTCTTTGCTCCCGAAAAGTCCACAAAGAGATCATCCACCCCATTGTATCTGGTACGACCAGTGTAGAAATCGAAGATACACTTCTGATCCAACGATGGAGTCACTCCTCCTCTTTCAAGGGGTGAGGCTGGGCAAAGAAGGTTGGAAGAGTGATAGACCGCCTGACATGAAAAGGTGCCCCTACTTTCAGCAGGAATTCAGCTGGAGTCCTCAACACCAATTTGTCTGTAAAAAAGGTTGTAGAAGGTGGCTGGAATGAAAGTGCCTGCAACTTACTAACATAACAAGCTGGCCTTACTGTGGCCATAAAGACCACAGTAAGGTCAAAATGGCATACAGTACCATTGTGCATTGACTCAAAAGGGGTGACCATCGAAAAACTGAGAACCGTTTTCAAGTTCAACTGTGGCATCACAAAGGACCTTGGCAAAAACATATGTTTTAAACAGATTGAGTACCTCATCACAATAAGTGATTGGAACAAAGAAAGCTGATTTGGTGACTGTAAAATAGCAGAAAGAGCAGACAAATAGCCTTTAATCAGTGCGCTGATGTCCGTTTCTTTTCACGACTTTACACGCCAGAAGCATGGAGCCACGATGAACACGGACCACTGGTGTGCATGATTAGGGCCCTTATGTGGGATACCCACTGTAATCTGTAGAGTGGGGAGGATGGTAGGTAAAGAATCTGCGGCTAGACAGCATCTACCAGATAAGGTGCTACCGAAGTAAGTAGCTAATTCATCTGCTAGAGACTTCTAGCTGCAGATTTCTTACCTTAGAATAGATACCCAAGCACTACCTCCGTGGAGGTGGGGCTGCGAAACGGATACCAGAAAATCCTGCAGGACTAAACGGGCAAAGTATCAATCACGACAGACCTGTCTAGGCAGTAGTATTTTGAGAACGTGTGCAGAGACGCCCACATTGCTGCCTGGCAGATGTCCAGGTCAGGGACTCCACAAGCGAACAGTGATTGCAGCTTTGGCTCTGGTAGAATGAGCATGCAATCACTCTGGCGATTGCTTCATGGCCAATGCATAGCAACTTTTTATGCAGAGTACTATCCATTTTGAGATGGCCACATTTCTGCACCGCCTTCCCTTTCTTGGCCCAGAAATATCCTACAAAGAGTTGATCGTCCACCCAAAACTCTTTGGTATGATCAAGGTAGAACAACAGCGCTCTTTTTGGGTCCAAGAGGTGGAGTCTATCCTCCCCTTTTTAGGACGTGGTGGTTTGTACAAAGTTGGGAGAGTGATGGGCTGGCCTACATGCAATGAAGTCACCACCTTCAGCAAGAAAGATGCTCAAGTCCGAAGGACTAGCATGTCTGAATAAAACAAGACAAATGGATGGTTAGCAGACAGTGCCTGCAACTCACTAACCCTCCTGGTGAATGTTATTGCCACAAGGAAGATGGTCTTGATGGTGAGAAGTGGAAACATGTGTTGAAGACCTTACAAAAAATGATTTACAATAGGTGACTTGAACAGGGATGGATGGTCTGGCAACTGCAAAAAGGCAGAGATGGCAGAGAGGTAACGTTTGATGGTGCACAAAGCAGAGTCCTGCTGGGTCAAAGATAAGAATAAACAAGAGAACTTGTGAAAGAGGTGCAGCTAAGAGATCAACGTTGTTCACTGTACACCATGCTACAAACTTGTCTCAATGGGAGGCGTATACAGTCTTGGTGGGGGGGGGCGCATGGCTGCCAAAATAGCATTTCAGATTTCAGGTGGAAGGTCAAAAACTGTCAACTGTCGCCACTCAATCTGTACGCAGTTCAGGTGCCACACCCTGCCCTGTTGCTGCAACAGGAGCTCCACCCACAGAGGCAACCTGATTGGAGGACCGATGCGCCTGATCAGAAGTTCTGGGTACCACACTCTCCATGCCCTATCCAGGGCCACAAGGATGACTTTGGCTCAGTTGTTCCTGATCTTCTTGAGCACTCTCGGCAGGAGTAGTACTGGTGGAAAGCTGGGCAGAAGGCCGGAGCTCCACTTAATACGAAAAGCGTCTCTGAGCGAGAGCTGCCTTTCAAAACTCCAGCATACAGAAGTGCTGACATATTGCACATTCTCGGCAGTGGTGAACAGATATAACGAAGGCTCTCCCCAATCATGAAAGAGGCTTAGAGCCACGTCGGGATGGCATTTACAACTGAGATCGCCCAAGAAGTCATCCGCTCTGGCATTCAGAGAGCCAGCGAGGTGTTGAGCCACTAGGGATATGCCCTGGTGTTCCAGCCAGAACTAAAAGGTGCAGCGCCTCTTGACAAAGGGTCCACGGGCCTATCCTGGCCTATTTGTTGCAGTACCACATGACATGGTGTTGTCCATTAACACCTGCACCAGCCTTCCCCTTAGCAAAGGAAGTCCTTCAATGCTTGTCGGATTGCCTGAAGCGCCAGAAGATTGATGTGGAGCCTAGATTCTGGAAGAGAGCAAGAAGCAGTGTTGTATCCGTCACTACAGTCCCTCTGGCTAAGAAAGGGAAAGGGGTCTACCTTTGACCCAATCTCGCTTTTTTCAGCAACCACTGGCGGTCTATTGCAGATCCCTCCGAGATGTGGACCATGTCGGAGAGAGTACCCCGATGCTATGCCCACTGGAACTTCAGGTCCTACTGCATAGCCCGTGTTTGCCAACAGGCATGTGTCACAAGAAGGATGTAGGAGGCCATGAGGCCCAGCAGCTTCAGAGTCCGTCTCAGAGAAACCCAGGATAGAGACTGAAACAACCGCATCATAGCCTGAATATCCTGGACTCACCATTTGGGAGGATAGGCCCAAAACTGCACAGTGTCCAGAATAGCTGTGATGAATGGGAGCATCTGAGAGACAGCCAGGTGTGACTTTGGCACGTTGATAGTGAACTCCAGGGCGTGCAGAAGTTCCGCTGCATTCTGGAGATGGGAGACTACTGCCTTAGGAGAGCTCGCCTTCAACAGCCAATCGAGGAGGTAGGGGAAGGCTGGAACCCCTGACCTCCACTGATGTGCTGCAACCTCAGCCATCACCTTGGTGAACACCAGAGGGGTGCTGGCATGACCAAAAGGGAGCACAGCGAACTGAAAATGCTCTTGGCCAACTGTGGGTCCTGCATGACCAATGCAACCATCCAGTCTCCCGAGTCCAGGGCAGTCAGAATCTGAGCAAAAGAGCATCTTGAACTTGTCCTTCAGGGCAAAGTGGAGAAGGTGCAGGTTGAGGACAGGATGAAGGCCTCCATCCTTTTTGAGCACCAGCAAGTAGCGGGAACAGCAACAATGCTTTACTTCTGATCCTGTAACCTTCTCTATGGCTTCTTTGTCCAAGAAAGACACTTCCTGATGAAGCAAAGAGATGGTCGGCTGTCAGCTGGTCTTAAATGGTTAGGGGTTGCCCAGAAAAGGGAGGAAGTAGCCCTTTGAACAATTCGCAAAGCCCACCAGTCGGATGTTACTGACCGTGCAAGTGATGGCATATCCTGCCTCCCAATGGGTGCACATGGTGAGGACATGGCAAGCTAAATGGGTTAGGAGGCTGCGGCTGCTAAAGGGGGGGATGGGGGGGGGGGGTTGGACGACTGGCTCGACCTCTGGCTGGAAGCTCCACGTGGTCTGTGGGGATCGGGTCCTGAACCAAAAAAAGTTGCAAAGCCTGTTGGCCATGGTGGCTGGGCAGGTAAAGATGCGGTTGGCAGCCCCTTCCATGGCCACAAAAGGAACAAAAGGTGAAATGGGGTTGACTAGGGGCCACGAAAAAGGTCAAGGACCTGGCCATAGCCCTGATGTCCTACAAGCTCTTCAGAGCTGAGTTTGCCTTATCTCCAAAGAGACGAGTGCCATAAGAGGGCATGTCCATGACAGAAGCCTGGACATCCTCTGAAAAGCCAGTGGTTCTCAGCCAGGCGTGGCTTCTCAAAGCCACCAATGATGGATGACATTGCTCTACCCAGGGAGTCTGTTGTATCCAGCCCACATCAGATGGTGAACTTTCCTGCATATCTGCAATTGCCTGTAACAGTATGGCTCAGGCCTCCTTCAAAACCATTGACCGCACTTGCGCAAACAAATCACAGATTGTGTGGGTATATTGGCCCAAAAGGTATGCCGTGTTCATGGACTGTAATGCTAGACTGGTGGAGGAGAAAATCTTCTTACCAAATGTTGTCCAGCGTTTTGGACTCCCTTTCCAGTGGAGTCGAATCAGAAATGCCAGGGTCAACTCAGGATGTGGAGGCCTTGTTTAACAAGTTCTCCGGGGTGGGGTGCTGGATGAGAAAATTGGGATAAGACTGGAGCAGGGCAATGGTGGCAGACAATTGTCCTATTCACAGATACCCCTTTGCAGGGCTTTGACCAGGCCCCAAGAAGTACATTTGCAAGTGCTTCATTAAAAGGGAGAAAAGGTTTTGATGGGGTAACTTCAGGCTGAAGCACTTCTGTCAAGATATTTGTCTTGACTGCCACCGAGGGTAACTGAAGCTCCAAGACCTTAGCCGTCCTCCTCATCATCACCACAGAAAATAAGGCACCCTCCTCCATAGCCACAGTAGGGGGAAGAAACCAACCCAGTGTTTGGGGAGGTGTTCAAATCCCTGGCATTTGCCAATTCCTCATACCAGTTGTCCTCAGCATCTTCTACAGGGTACTGATAACCATAAGGGTTCTCAGACCCCCACCCATCCGCCCCCAAGTACAGGCCTAGCAAAAGAATAAGGCACTGGCACCAACATGAAGGGGCTGCGCCGTCTGTGCTGAAGTCCACCTAGCTCTATGTAGGGTTCTGAAAGACCAAAGGGGATGGCACCATTATGGGGCGATGGCGGCATTGGAGTAGGCGCTGGGGATTGTCTAGGTGACCACTGGCGCTGCCTCTGATCCATCAACAGATCCAAGGGAACAGACAGGAGCCAGGGGTGGATACACCAGCAGGGGCCCCTCCTGAGCCCAAGGGGCCCAAAGATGCTCTAGAGGGGGCGGGCCACCCAAATATGAAGTGTATGGCCTCATAGAATTCTCTTAACTTCAAAGGTCACTGCGGCTCCCGGAAACTCTGGGTGGTACGGAGACAGCCAGGCACAGGCGTCACCACAGAGCTAGGCCTTGAATGCCGACGCTTCCTTGGCTTGTCCGATATCTTTGACAGATGTGGCTAAGTTGAAGATCTCTTCGACTTCTTGCTCTTGTTATGTCTGTGGGACTTACTCCATTTCAAGTGCGACAAACAATTTCAGGACCTTCCTCTCGACTGAGATCTTGAGTTGCAGTGTAACGCTGCAAGGAGCTTGAGGGACCACTCCCTCAAGGCCTTGGAGTGCATGGAATGGCAGTCGATGCAGGTCTTTGCGTCATGGCTGCGCTTGACGAACCAGAGGCACTCCAAATGTGGGTCTCTCATCATCTGTCTGTGATAGTCGCCACACGATTTGAAACTGGGCTTCCTGGCAGACATCCTAACACACCAGGAGACTGATTCTCAAAAGATCTAGACAAAAAGTCCCCAAAAATGGTCAGTCAAAAAAGACTGGAGGAAGCTCTTTCCGGATCTGCATTGAATGGTGTGGAAATACCTGGCCTCAGCACGCTGTAGTACATACATAAGCACTGCGCATATCACTTTCGGCGTGGACGATGAGGATGACGCCACACGGAGCCGAACAACGCCACTTACCAGCGTGCAGGGGTACTGCACAACAAAAGTTTCCGGATCCAGTCTGACACTAGGGGATTATGCTATGGTAAGGAATCTGCAGCTAGAAGTTTCTATTGGATAAAGTGCACTGAGTCCTAAAGCCAACAAACACAAATCCTGCAAACAGGAGGAGTGAAGGCAATACCACACCGAAGTCATGTTTAACACACTTAATGGTTTTGTTTCCAAATTTGAATCTTTGCTAATAAGGTTATCTTATAATACTGTAGCGTTTCATTTCAGTGCAAGTCTTAATGCCGCCAAAATGATTTCTCATCACGGTTACCATTAAAGAAATCACAGTTTCTGCAACACAGTTGTTCAAGAAGCTCCAGAAGGGATGGATCCCTGACAGATTTTCACTGTGCCTGCATAAGATTAATGAATTCAAAGAGAATCTAATGGCACTCACTTGCAGAGTCAGTGTGTCAAATTCAATGTCATGATGTAGACCTACCAGTTCAACTTCTGGCCCCACTGCAGCACTGCTACACTGCTTTTCTATGGTTGGCAATTACTTTCAGATCATTAACAACCCCTTGTCCTGCTTGACTTCTAAACAGCCTTCAACACCATCTCTCATGAAGCCCAGCTTGACACCCTAGCATTCTGGATGCGATTCAATGCCACTGCCCTACATCTGTTGATCTCATACTTTGAAAAGAGACACCAGGTGGTCTATGCGAGTATCTCCAGATCTTAACCTACCCCCGTAACATGCAATATCCCCCAAAACTCCATCCCTTTGCTGGTTATTTTCAACTTGTCAAAAGAAGCCCAGACAGTTCTACATGTCTATGAGATAAACAACTATCCATAAGCAGATGACCGTTCTAAAAAGCAGTAATGACATTGCCCTGCCAAAGAACTGCCTCACTAACATACAAGCTTGGATGCCCAGGAGCTATTTCAGCCTGATCCTGGCCACAATAGAGATGTGTTCTGTTAACTAACAGGCCCAGGACTTGGACACCTTAATGTCACAATTCCACATCACCAACCTCGCCGGCTGCAGGCCTTGAAAATCCATCTAGCCCGCACACAAATGCAAGAAACTGAAGATAGACTTGCTTCACCTGACACAAGTGGTGAAAAATGTCTTTGACAGGGACAGTGTCCCTTAGAGCATTACCGAAGATAAATAACTTGTTCTTCTAATAGATACTTCTAACCGCAGTTACCTCACCTTTAGAATAGATACAAAAGCAGTTCCTCCCAAAGATGCAAGGTATGTGAAGTGGACACGGATCAAAATGTTTGAGGGCCTAGTGGGCGAAATTCCCTTTCGGTCAAAATGTAAGGCAGTAAGGCTGTGTGAGCATGTGCACAGACATCCATGTCTCAAACGGACAGATGTTTAGGACAGGCACTAAGTATGCCAACACAATGGTAGCAGTCTTACCCTGGTGGAATGACCTCCGTCCTTCCAGAGCATGCTTTTTGTTCAGTTTGTACCAAATCTTTAAGTAAAGGACTATCCAATGTAACCGAGTCCTCTTCTGCCCCGCCTTCTTTATCTTTGCCCCAGAGAACCCCACAAAAAGCTGATCGGCTACTCAATGGTCCTTTTTATGATCAATGTAAAAGCTTAAAGCACTGTTGGGGTCCAGCCGATGGAGTTTCCCCTCTGTGAGGGATGAAGGAAATCCAAAGAAGGCAAACAATTATGGATTGCCCAAAGTGGAACGGAGTCACAACTTTGGCAAGAAGGCAGTCAGAGTTACCAGCACCAGTTTGTTCAGACAAAATGTGGTGGCGCAAGATCTCGCAGGCCATTTCCCAGAGGGCATGCATATCGGCCCAATAAACAAACTGCATTGACCAACCTCACGCTAGCAGAAGAGAACATTCAATTTCTTAATGCCTCAGTCCTCTTACAGTCACTATCCATAGAGTTGTATGGAACTAATTGGGATTCAGCTACATGGTTGAAGTCTGGTCAGACTCTCTGGAGAAGAATGTTTAGTGAGGAAATCAGGGTCGTGAATCACCGATCTGTGATGTATGGCCACATGCCTATTCACTGGATGGCAACAACAGGGCTTTGAACAGGTGCCCATTAAGTGGTCAGTGAGGGCTCCACTGACTGGGATCAAGGGATCAGATGTGGCAGGCCCAGGGTGTAAGATTTCCTTATTGACATTTGTCAATTTCAAGAGAGAGGAGCAGTTTGTCCAAGACTTCAGTTGCCCATCAAATTACCACGACAAATGATGAACTCTCTTCCACCGAAAATCCAAATGGCATCTTCAACGCTCTTTGAAGGAAATGATCAAACCCAAATCTGTAAAAATGATCAGCTTCATTCCATTCCCCATCATAATCTTCATCATCATCTCTGGGCGGTGGCAAGCTTAGGTTAGAATTGAAGTCCTAGTATAGGCAGCTAGTATTTGCATAGAATTATAATCAGGCTGTATGGTAACTGGTTGTGCTCAAGTAGTTTCGTAATGCATAGTCAATCAGGATCATGCTCGGGTCAGGTAAGGGTCAGACATCAGGACCAGCACTAAATCCACCTCCGGCACCATCAGAACCGGCATAAATGAGGAAGGGACCATTGCAGGTCATGGAGCAGAGGTGAAAGTCTGTACTAATGCCGGTACAGAGTCTGTAACAGGTCCAAGGGGGTTAAGTGGCACACAGACTGGGTCTGTCACACGTTAACCCTAATGAGGGTCTCCTGCGGATTCCTGTGGCTTGAAGGTGCCAAAGGAAGCTGGAAGAGTGCCAAATAACTGCAACATGACCTCCTTAAAGTCTTTGACCTGCTATAGTGATGCCAAAAGCCCAGGAAAATAGGGGCACACCAGGACCAACTGAGGGATCGGTTCAGAAACCGGAGATCTGGAGGGTGACGCCCCGGCATTTTCTCTTTAAATGTAGAGTGGCAGAAAAGGCTTGAAAAAGGCCTCTTACAGCTTGTTGTGTCTTTGTATCCACAAAGGAGGCTCCAACGAATTGACTCCTGAAGTACACTTCTTTGTCCTGGGTACAAGAGAGAGCAAGTACAATCCTTCAGGGGTCCCCTCAGGTCAAAGACAGCAGATCTAGTCCTGTTATTATTAATCTTCTGCCGGTCCAGAAAGTGTTCTGAGGAGAGTGCCTTGAGATGCCATATTTATGACCAGCACTTGCTAGTTGGTGTGGGTGACTTCATGCAGGATGAGAACCAATGGGTTTTAAGTTCCCATGGTCAACCCTACCCACTTTCGCAGCAGTACTCATTTGTACTTCTGTAAACAATCCCACAGTGCACCTTACTCCTAAAATTAAAAATGGAAAATCTCTACCACCCTTGTGCGGAGCCTGTGTGCCTACTCAGAGGTGTGGTCAGGGAATTGAGCAGTCCTCTCCTCGGTGGTCGCTCAAAACATGTTCTAGGGCTAAACCCCCCCACCCCCTACTGAGTTTAGAACCAGTCTGGCTTAAGGGAGTATTCCAGAATGCCTCACCTTGAATTCACTTGTGAAAGGCAAGCCCCCTCACAAGCTAACAAAGTTCCTGGCTCCATTCAGACTGGTTTTCCTGCAAGGGGAAGAAAAACCCCTCCCACTGTGTTTGGTGCAATGTAGCTAGGGGAACAAAGGGTTCCATTATCCACGACTCACCTAACATTTATTTGTGAAAGGGCAGGCCCCTTTTCAAGTTAATGAAGTTCCTGGGTCCACCCTCACAGATCTTCATGAATGGAACACAAGAACATCTCCCAACTCCGGCCATTGTTCCTGCTGTGGGGGTAGGTTTCACACCTCCCTAAAAGTTAGGCACTTGCTTGGCGGCTGCTAGCAGGCAAATGCAAATCACTCTTAAGGACTTTCAGGAAAAGTTACTTTTCCTACATATTTGTTAAAAATTCATGCCGTTTGTTTATTCCGAATGCTCCTGGCCTATGGCCACGGCCTGTTACATGTGCTCACGAACTGCCGGGAGCTTTGCCTCTGGATCGTTTGAATGTGTGGCGTTGCACTGCGGGCCCTCGGGCTCTATAGCGGCCGGCCCTGGTGGTTGTAGGCCCTTGTCTGTATTTTATTGTGTACCAACGGTTTCTAATAAAAATTTTAACAAAAAGAATTCATGCCGTTAATAGACCGTGAAAGTAGCCACAGGGGCAGCAGGGCTCTTTAAATATAGCAATTCATCATAGAACATCTTTAAAATCTCATTGTTGTGCTTTCCTTGCATCAGGTAGCCACATGAAAACTGTTGCCAAAGCAAGTTCACAATATCGCAGAATTCGGGGTGTCCTAGGGTGCAAGTACAACTATAATGACAAATAAGGATGATCTGGTAGATACCATTAGAATTCAAAATGTAGGATATACACTGCAGCCATTAGCATTCTAGAGGAGGGTCAGGGTAACTAGCACGGGTGTCTCCACATCGTGAGCAAATCGTCTCCATTTCGGTTTCTCGAGTCAAACTGTAGCTTTAAGGGTGTCCCGTGACGCACAAGAAACAGAATGCTGTCAAGTTAAGGAATAATGCAACAACTAAAAATTGTTCTCCACAGTTCACATTAGTCATTCGGCCATTTTGAATAATATTTTGTAAAATAAATCTAAAACGTAGTGCTCCTGTTTGTTCTCAATTGAAATGATGCGCACTACGCCCCTACAACGGCCACAGGACTCCTCCATTACTTGCTGCGATCCAAGGTTTTTGACCCGTTATCAATTTCGAAACTAGGACAAGAATTCTCTGCAGAACTGAGCGCTGGTCATCCGCACAGCAAGAGCGGCAATGGGAGGCTTGAGAAGACCCTGCTGCTCAGCCACGCATCTGTATGCACACCTGTGCTTCTCCTAAGTGCTGGCTTTTGAAGACTCCACGGAAATACTAATGCAGCAGCAGGGTCGGATGAGAACTCCATTTCTTCCAGTGACACATCTTTTACCTAAATATTACAAGTACATTTGAACAAACCCTCCCTCCCCTATGTATGGAAATTGTATTTTACTAACACTAAAGTCGCATGATGAACAGCGAATACTACGGTGTGATAACTTCTTCAGTTATTAGTCAGATTTAGTTTTTTATATCCCGACGAGTATCTGCCGTCTTTATACTGTGTAGATTCGAGTGTCCACTAAACCCGACTGGCAGTAGTTTTAATCTTATTCCGATAAAAAGACATTTATGTCCTTACTTCAACACCTTTCCAACTCATTCTGATAAGTGAAGACAAACCATGCTTGCACAGCTCCTATGCTCTGGTGTTATCTTCCTCAGACGGCTCACTTTCTGTGAGCGGCAGCAGCTCGCCATGGAAAGACGCATGGAAGGCAGGTGCCGAGGGTGCAGCTCCTTCGATCTGCGGCTGTACTTGAAAGCTTCTGCACTTTGCACCACAGACATTATGACTAATGCACCGCGCGATGCCAGTACTCCTGCAGCCTGCTGAATAAATACACATTCGGCTCGGGGAATGGGCACACTGCAGCCCGAGCTGCAAGTGGCGTATTCATGCACTTCAATATTAATGCGGCACGTGAATTCTAATCTCGTCTAACACTTTTGTTCTAAATGTGTCACTCGGATACGAAAGGAAGCCGTATTCCTTTCTTCCGCCGTCTGATGATCTCTGGGCCAGTCACTGCTGCTGCCAGTCAACTCACTGTCTGGATGTTATCAGGCTAGACAGGAATACTGCTTCAACTTTGTAACTCGTATGCATAATGCAGCCACGAGGTCAAAGTTGTTTTCAGCAAAATGTCTGCACGTCACGGGAAAACAAAGTACAAGTCAGGAGCTTGATGTCTAAGAAACATACACGACAGTATCGGACAGAGGCGCAACTAGAGCCAAATTTCGGGGGGGGGGGGGGGGGGGGGGGGGGGCTGAGCAAAAATATCGGGGGGGGGGGCTGAACTTTAAGCAATAGGCAGAGTGGAGCTGCAGGGGCTCTTAGAAGGGGTAAAACAACAGCGAGGCCTCATTAACATGCAAATGGTCTTTTAAAGACCTGTAAATTGCTCGGGTGCGGCTGCTTTTTTGCCCGGGAAGGTGTCTCATCCCGGGCTGCCACGCACGAGGGGGGGGGGGCTGAAGCCCTGTTAGTCCAATGGGTGTTGCGCGCCTGGTATCGGAGTACCGGGTTCAACGGACGGGCGCGGCGGCGGTGCGCCGAAGGCGCGCCAAAGGCAAGCCCGTCTGCGCCCGTCCGCGACCTGACGGGGCCAGGGGCCACAACCCCTGCCCCCCACACCATCCAGGTCAGGACATACAGCTCAGCCGCCATAAAAAAGATAAGACCTCCTATTATGGCGCATTGCCCGTACCCCTTCTCTCCAGCCGATCTCCCTATTCAATGCCCTGGCTGCAAACACTCCTTTGATACCAGCGAGGCACTAGCCACGCCACAGGACTACCAGATGTACCTGTTAAACTGCCGATCTCTTCCTCGGCATAGCATGCAGATATGCCTACTCCTAGAGAACCACAACCCGGATGCCATCTTCCTGACGGAGACATGGCTCACACCCCATTCAGAGCCAGACTTAGTCACCGTCCTTCCCCCTGGGTTCCAGATCCATAGAATGGACCGGACCAAGGGAAGAGGGGGAGGCCTGGCTATCATTCTAAAAGAGAAATACTGCGGGCGCATTTCGACCGAAGCTATCCCCGAATGCGAAAGCTTCACATTCAGAATAGACTTCTCTGCGAACAGCTCCTTTTCTGGTACCCTGATATACCGCCCCCCAGATTCAGGAAAACTGTTCATTAGGTCTCTACCAGGTATCATTGCGAATCGGCTTCTAACCCCGGCTAATTACACAGTTCTAGGAGATTTTAACTTCCATTTTGACTCCCCCACAGACCTTGTTGCTAGGGAATTAACAGAGGACCTGGCAGCTCTGCAATTGACTCAGTTGGTGAGGTCCCCCACCCATGAAAAGGGAAACTTGCTCGACCCAATCTTTAGTAACTGCACCGGACTAACGGTCGGGCAACCCACTCGCCTCCCATGGACAGACCATTTTCTAATCCCATTCACTTGGTCTACCATCAAACCTCCCTCATTGCCTCCTCGTTCTATAACTAGGAGGAATTGGAAAAAACTTTCCATAGAGCCATGGACAACTATCCTTGAAGACTCCCGTCCTCCTCTCTGTACTAACCCCAACCAAGCAAATAACAACTACGAGGGTTGGATCAGGAAATCACTGGACACGATCCTTCCTCTAAGGAAATCCGCTCCCAAGAGAGCACACAAGTCCGCTCCCTGGTTCTCAGATTCCCTAAGAGACTTAAAACGCCTCTGCAGGAAAAAAGAGAGAGCCTGGAGAATAGATTTCCTCCCAGAAAACAAAAAACACTATAAAGAGGCGATTAAGGCCTATAGAAATGGGGTAAGAACAGCTCAGTCCGCCTACTTTGCAGACCAAATAATGGCAGCAAAATCAAAACCCAAGGAGATCTTCCATCTGGTCAAGAAATGCATTACTGTCAACACTGCCCCCCCAGTCCCGAAATCACTAGAGCAATGTAATGAACTGGCAGACTTTTTTCACAATAAAGTCACGCAGATCTATTCTGCTTTCCCGGTAACAGCCAACAATTCAACTAACCAAAGCCCCATTAACAATTCCCTCCTGCAAGGACAACCGATGCTGGATCATTTCTCCTTACTAAACTTGGAGACACTGCAACAACTGGCAGTCCAAGTCAAATCTGGGTCTCCCCTCGACCCTGTCCCACCAGAAATACTGCTCCAGGCAGGCCAAGCCATCCTTCCAGTAGTGCTAGAGCTTCTTAATTCATCCATTTCCTCCTGCACAGTACCTACCGGGTGGAAGAAAGCCATGGTACGGGCTCTGTTAAAGAAACCCACCCTCAATCCAGAAGATCACTCTAGCTACCGTCCAATTTCATTACTTCCCTGGGTAAGTAAAGTGCTAGAGAAACACATAAATACCCAGTTGACACAATTTCTGGAAAGCCATGCACTCCTGGACCCATCCCAGACAGGTTTCAGGCCAAAACATGGCACTGAAACTGCGTTACTGGCAGTCGTTGAAGAGTCTCGAAGGATACTGGATCAAGGAGGATCAGTGGCAGTGATCCTCCTTGATCTAAGTGCAGCCTTCGACACGGTCAGCCACGCCACTCTGCTGAACCGTCTGCATAACATCGGTGTCGGAGGCGACGCTCTAAAATGGCTGGAATCATTCCTGCACAATAGATCCTTCCAGATCTTTGATGGGGATATAACATCAGTCAGAAAACCCCTAGACTGTGGAGTACCACAGGGCTCCTCTCTGAGTCCTGTGCTCTTCAATGTCTATATGAAACCATTGGCTGGGCTCGTCGAACCATCAGGCATAAAAATTGTATCATATGCCGACGATACCCAGCTAGTGGTTTCATTGACGCAGGAAAGCACCGGCCACACTTCAGGAAACCTGATAAACAGCCTGGAGGATATAAAAAAGTGGATGACAGGCTCTTCATTAAAGCTGAATGGAGATAAAACGGAGCTCATGCTCCTAGGCACCACTTCACCCACTCTAATCCCTTCCATGTGGCCTGGATGTTTGGGCACACCCCCCATCCCCAAAGAGAGTGTAAAAAGCCTGGGAGTATGGCTGGATAAAAATCTTTCCTTCTCCACCCAGGCCACTAAACTCTCTGCTACCTGTCTTGGCTTACTTAGAACACTAAGGAAGGTCCTCCCCCTCCTCCCTAGGGAAGCTAAACAAGTGGCAGTTCAGGGCCTGATCCAGTCCCGGCTGGACTCAAATAACGCTCTGTATGTGGGGGCCCCAGAGCTGTCCACGCGTAAACTGCAGGTCATCCAAAACTGCGCAGCACGCATGTTGCTGCAGATTCCTAGGACGCAGTCTGCAAAATCTGCCCTGGCCGCCCTACACTGGCTCCCAGTAAAGCAGAGAGTGGCATTTAAGGCACTATGCATCGCCCATCGAGCTTTCTGGGGGTCTGGTCCAAGGATCCTCAACAAACTGGTCACTCAATACCATCCTAACAGAAACCTTCGATCCACGGAAGCTTTTTTAGCCGTAGTCCCAAGAGTGCGAAGAGCCAGGACCGGAGGAAGGATGTTCTCCTTAAACGCCGCGAAGATGTGGAACACACTCCCGCTTCAAATCAGGTCCAACCCCAACTTACTCTCATTCCGAAAGCAGCTGAAAACTTACCTGTTTGCTAAGTCCACCTAAGCTCGTTTTCCATCCCTCATCAGTTTTGTTTTTTATGCCTTTAGCGCTTGGACGCCCATTGGGCAGCAATCGCGCTCTATAAATCACAATACAATACAATACAATACAACTGTCGTTATTTGTCATCTTATTCAATAAAAAAAAAAAAATCAAATATGGCAACTGGAATTATCCACATCTTTGAGGAGTAATCACTGAATAACATCCGTATTATAAACGATCAATTGAATCATTACTATAAGAAAGATGTCTCGAAGGCAAAATAAATTACTAAATGAATACACAAATGAATATCTTTACATTTTAATCCTAACAAATCCACATTACTTAACTTGGGTAATGCCTTATCTGGTAGAGACCATACAGACACAGATTCCTTACATTAGAATATATACCGGGCGTCACATATACGAAAAATCTTGAAAAGTAACCCTGAATGCTGGTAGATGGAATCAATCCGCACCATGGCTGCCACAAGGCCATGATGTGCAAGGTGAATATATAAGCGCCACCACAGTGCGTTGACATCACGTTTTTTTGTGTGGCAGTTGTGCCCCAGAAGCACTGAGCCACTTCAGAAAGCTGACGGACCAGTGTGGAGATACCCAGGACCTAAAGAAACCGAGTTAGGAGAAACCAGCTTGCAGAAGTAGGGAGGTTGGGAGGGTTGATAAGGAATCTGCAGTTCGATAGAGTTTCTACCAGACATGGTGTTACTGAAAGTAAGTAATTTGTTCATCTGATAAAACCTTCCAGCTGCAGATTCCTTACCTTAGAATAAATTCCAAAGCAGTTGTGTCTGCAAACTGGTTCAGAACAAAAAGTAATGGAGGACCGAATGGGCAAAATGCCCATCACAACGGACCTGACTGTCAAGTCAGTAGTGTTTTGTAAACGTGTGCAGAGAAGCCCAAGTAGCAGCCTGACAGATTCTCAGGTCAGGGACTCCACAAGCTAAAGTAGTGGTCACAACCTTGGCTCTGGTGTAATGAGCTCACAAGCCTTAAGAGGGTTGCTTTTTGGCCAGTGCATAAGAGTTGTCAATGCAGAGCACAATCCATCTGGAGATGGTCGGTTTCCGCATGGGTTATTCAGGTTTTTTGCTCCGACAAACCAAAGAGCTGCTCATTTACCTAGTGGTCTCTGGTGCGATTGATGTAGAAAGACAAAGTTATTTTTGAGTCCAGTTGGGTGCGTCTGTCTTCCTCTTTAGAGGGGTGAAGCAGAGCTGAAAAGCTCAGCAGAGTTATGCTTTGGCCGACATGGGAAGGTTTCACCTTTGGCATAATCTCATAAAAAAGGACATACACTAGATCTTATTTTCTCAAATGATCCCCTCACCTCGGTGTTAGGAGTTACCTCCGTCCCCTGGTCTGATCACTGCCTGTTTAGATTTGGGCTATCAAATCCGGCCAGACTAGTAAAAAGTAAAGGCCAGTCCACCTGCGTCAGAAACTGGTCCCGGATTGAAACCAACATCTGGGCTAACACCCTGAAGAGCTCCCTACCCATTCTAGACCTCGGCCCAGAGGATGATTTTAATAAATGGGAAGCCTGGATCAGCCAGTCACTGGAGATCTGCGCCCCCTGGAAAAAAAGCCCTCTCCAGACACACCAGACCAAGAAAGCCCTGTGGTTCAATGAACAGCTGCTGCCCTTCAAAAAGCTTTGTAAGAGAGCAGAAAGGGATTGAAGAAAAGACTGACCCGGATAAAAAAAATGAATTACAAAGCTTCAGAATAAAATTTAAAGTCCTCTGTATCACGCACAGCGCTATAAGTAACAAAGGCCCACCGAAACTCAGATCCTTGAATTCGTGCTCCACCCCCTTGAGATCTTTAAGATCCTCCCACGCTCACTTCCTCACTACCACCAGAATTAAAAAATCCAGATGGGGAGGTAGCTTTCTCCAACCTGGTCCCAAAACTGTGGAATGCTCTTCCGCTGGACCTTAGAGGGCAGAAAAATGAACTAATTTTCAGGAAAAAGTTGAAGACCTGGCTTTGCGAATCTAGCAACTAATGGGCCATTCTCTCACTACAGTTCTTATCGTCAGCACTGGGAAGCCTCCGGGTAGCCAGGGGCTTTATAAATCACATAAATAAAATAAAAGAGGCACATGTGCGGAAAACAAGTTTGTTTGTGAAGAATCTGGTATATGGACAGTGTAAAGAGAGCATCTGTAGCTCGGTAACCCTCCTGGCTGAAATAATGGCTACCAGGAAGACTGTTGTGATGGCCAAGAGACACAGGACAGCTATGCATGGGCTCGAAGGATGAAAACATAAGAAAAGGTTAATATTAAGTTAAGGTCCAATTGGGGCACAATGAAGGGCCAGCGTGGAAACGTGTTGGAATCTTTTCGGAAACAAGTCACAGCACGTCACTTGTACAGGGAGGGCTGATCCAGCAACTGGAAGAAAGTTGAAATGGCCAAAAGATCCCCTTTAACTGCTCAAGGCAAAGCCTAGCCGGCCTAAAGATAAAACTAACAGTGCCTTCAGACAAAGGTACAGAAAGCAGATCAACAATCTTTTCAGCACACCAAGCCACAAACCAGTACCAACGGCAGGGTTTTACAGTCTTTGTTGATGAACTACTGACTCTCATGATAACTTCACAGGCTTCAGAGGGAGGACCAAAAACTGTGGACGCTCAATCTCCACGCATGAAGGTGAAGCATGAGCAGGTTGGGTTGCATGACCCTGCCCTGTTACTGCAACAGGAAATCCCTGCCCCTCCCCGAAGGGGCAGTCTGACTGGAGGGCTGATGCTCACGCTCAGAAATTCGGGATACCATACTCGCTTTGTCGAATTCGGAGCCACATAGATGACTTGGGCCCACTACATCCAGATCTTCTTCCAAACCCGATGCCGGAGTGATATGAGCAAGAAGACGTACAGGATTCCTAATTCCCACTCGAGACAAAATGAGTCTGAGCAAGAGCCTTTGAAATGCCAATGCACAGAAGTGAAGACAAAGTGCGTTCTCAGAGATGGCGAAAAGATCTAACCAAAGCTCTCTCCAGTCACAGAATAGACCATGCATTACCTCTGAATGGAAACGCCATTCGTGATCTGCTAGGCATCAATGGCAGAGTTCATCTGCCCTGGCGTTCAGAGAGTCAGACAGGTGTTGGACAAAACAGAAAATGTCCCGACGTTCCAGCCAAGTGCAGAGGTGCAGAATCTCTAGACACAGGGTCCATGACCTCTCCTCACACGGTTTGTTGCAATATCACATGGCCGTAGTTTATTCTGTGAACACCTGAACCAATCTCCCCTAGATGGAGGTTAAGAAGGCTTTCAATGCCAGTCAGATCACTCTCCACTCCAACAAGTGAAGCTGACACTCTGCCGGGGGAGCAGAGTACTTTAATATCCACCTCTCCTAGATGGCCGCAGCAACGTCGGAGTGATGAGCCTGTCACCCCTATGATATCTGAATGGGAGAGGAAGAAGATCTGCCGTTAACCTAATTGTGGTTCGGCAGTCACCACTGCAGGTCTTACAGTTTCCTCGGAAATACGGACCAGGTCATAAAGATTCCTCTGATGCGGAGTCAATAGGAATTTCAGGTCCCATTGCGGAGCCTGCATATGCTAGTGGACAAGCTTTACAAGCAGAATTCAGGAGGCCATGAGGCCCAGCAGCCTCAGTAAGTCTCATTGAAAATCCAGGATAGAGGCTGAAACATTGGAATCTTAGCTTGAATATCCTAGACTCACCGCTGCGGAGGGTAGGTGCGAAACTTCAGCATGTTTATAGTGAACCCCAGCGAATGCAAGAGGTCTGCCATAGTCTGGAGGTGTGCGACGGCTGCCTAGAAGGAGCCTGCTTTCAACAGCCAGTCATCGAAATAGGGGAAGACTGTAACCCCTGACCTCCACAGATGGGCGGCAATCACCGCCATCACCTTCGTGACCACCCGAGGGGTGCTGGTAGGGCCAAATTACAGCACAGTGAACTGAAAGAGCTCTTCACCTACCGTGAACCGCAGGCAACACCTGTGGGCCAGCACCACAGACATGGAAATATGCGTCCTGCAAGTCCAATGCTACCATCCAGTCTCCAAGGTCCAGGACAGACAACATGAGCATTCTGAATTTCTCCTTTTACAGGTTGAAGTTACCAGGGTTTAAGCCTAGTATAGGACAGAGGCCTCCATCTATCTTCGGCACCAGAAAGTAGCAGGAATACAAACTACAACCTGTTTCTGATGTCGACATCCTCTTGATAGCTCCTTTAGCCATAAGAGCCTGTGTTTCCTTACACAACAGGGAGAGAGGGTCCTCCGTCAGCCGATCTGCCAATGGTGGCATAGATGGTAGGGTTTTTGTGATGGAGGGGTGTAAACCCACTGAAGTATTTGGAGCACCGAGTTGTCTGAGGGAATAAGCTGCCCTCAGAGCAAGTGGTGCTAGACCCTACCACCGACCAGCTGACCATGCTGGAGAGAGGATGTATTAAAGTGGTTAGGAGGGGAAGTGGTGACGAACTGGGCAGATCTCGGAGCTTGTGTACCACAAGGCTTATGTAAACTACGTCCGAGGCCACAAAATGACTGGGGAGTCTGCTGCACATGGTGGCTTGGTGAAAAGGAGTGCACATTACTCCTACCGTAGCCGCAGGAAGGGCGGAAGGAAAGGCAGAAGGCAGGTTGGGGCAGGTCTGGGGTTGTGGAGAGTCCCAGTGGCCCTGCTATCCTTAAAGCGTTTGAGCACCGATTTTGCCATATCTACAAACAGGTGGTTGCCATCGAAGGGCATGTCATTAAGGGATGCCTGGACATCTCCAGAAAAGCCAGCTCGAGTCATCCAGGCGTGGCAAGGAAGTGCCACCAACAAAGCAAATCGCTCTACCTAGTGAGTCTTTTGTGTCCAGTCTGCATCATATTGTGAACTTTGCTGCGTCTCTCCCGTCAGAAACAGCCTGGTTCAAGATAGCAGTCTCTCCTTTGATACCATAGGCAACAAAGCGTAATTGAGAATGAGGCGATGGCAGTGGGCAAGGTCCTGTGCACAGAAGCACCTATGCAGGGCTTGGCCCAGGGTTTGAGGAGGAAATCAGTGAAGATTTAATTAGAGGGGAGAAGAGGTTCCGGGGGCTACCACGAATAGAAGCACCTCTTTCGAGACATTATACTGAACTGCCACAGAGTGCAGCGTAAGGCCCAATACCTCAGCTGCTCTCCTCACGAAGTGAGCTAAAGAACGATGATGGATTCAACCCAGATCTCTAAGTGGGGGTGAGTGTCTGAAAAGTTTTAGCACTCCACCATCGTCTCCTTCTATTTGCTTTGTTCGTCCAAAGTTGACAGGGTATGCCCTTGCTCACTTTGCCACTGGATTCAAGTTAGCCTGGCTGAGGGGTGTTACCCTGAAACCGGTCCCAGGATATTGGTTTCCGCTCCAGGGAAGATCTGGCTTGGCAGTTCGGTCTGGTTTGTTCCCATTAGGCACTGGGTCAAGACTGATTTGCATATGGCTGGGTCTGATTTGGGGTAGCGAAGTGAGCTAAAGATGGATGATCGATTCAACCCAGATCTGTGACTGGGGGCAAGTGTCTGAAAAGTTTCAGCACTCCGTCCATTATCTCTTTGTATTTGCTTCCCACACTACTATGTACAAAAAAAAGAAAAAAACCTTCTTCCGTAGCCACACTAGGACGAGAGACTAGGCCAGTTTCAGGAAAGGTGTCCAGTCCACTGGCATATGCCAGTTCCTCATACCGGTTATCCTTGCCCCAGGGAACTTCTAGGGTGGTCAGGATAACCCTGGGGATCCTCAGATCTGCCACAATCTTATTTGCCACAATCTTATTTGCCACAATCTTATTTGCCACAATCTTATTTGCCACAATCTTATTTGCCACAATCTTATTTGCCACAATCTTATTTGCCACAATCTTATTTGCCACAATCTTATTTGCCACAATCTTATTTGCCACAATCTTATTTGCCACAATCTTATCCCCCACAGGGCCTGTCAGTAAAGGGAGACCCTTTCTCAGGCCTGGATGGTCTTGATCTGGTCCGCGTCGGAGTCAATGCCGGTCTGTCCCTGTATCGGAATCGTGTCTAACGATGGGTCAGCGGTGCCACAAACAGCCCCACTGGAACAGACTCCAAGGAAGACCATTGACTCGCGACTGGAGCCAATCAGGTTCCTAGAACGGATCTAAAGGGCCCAATTGGCGCAGCGAGTGAACCCACTGGTGAAAATCCAGTTGCAGCACCTGCCAAACCTGCGAGTCCCAAAAGCACTCCTAAGGGGCTTGCTCGCCTAAATAGTTGGTAGAGGGGCTCATAAAATTCCTTTAGCTGGGCGGAAGGTGGCTTCCAGCTCCGTGAAACTCAGGGAATCGCAGAACAGATCCAGATTCATGGTCAATGGGTGAACGTGGAAGCGGGATCGAGATCTGTGGCATTTATCCAGTGACTCATCCAATGACAAAAAAAATCTTTCTTGTGGGGCTTACCCAATGATGATTTGGAGCGTGACAATGATCAGCGGGAAAGACTCTGAAAGCCGGCCCAGGCCTTCTTTGCCACTGGGACCTGAAGTGCTGCGAAGTGGTTTGGTGTCGGACGATCAGGAGCTTCAGGGCATGCTCCCAGGTCACCTTGGGGTTTATCTCTTGACAGCCTGGGTGCTCCTTTATCCTTGGCAAGGTAAGGAATCTGCAGCTAAAAGTCTCTATCCGATAGACAAAGTAACATTAACTGCTAAAATCAAATAACATTCTTCATAATTTTAACACATCAAAGTATATCTACACAATACTTTTTGCTTGCAACAGTGGACAAATAAAGTTTGAATTAACTTTTGTATACTTTTGAAATACTAAATAAAATAATTCATGTCCATTACTGGACCTTAATCATTTACACAAATTCAGAGCTTAACTTAAACCAAATTCAAAGCTTATATGACACCCAAACAGAGAAATTTACTTTGGACCCAAAAGCATTAAAATGTGTAATGTGGCCAGCTCAAGGAATTACCGGACAAAGAACATCACTACTACAAACCATGCCAACGTTCCATGGGAAGCATCCAAACAACAACTCAAGTAATTTATCTGTTCCTGAGTTTTCCTCGAAGCACCTCATCCTTCCGAAGCATACATCATATGTATTCATTTGCTCAATGGTGACTCAAGGACCATTGTTAATTGCACTCGGGTTGGTATACTCTTAGCCTCATGGAGGAGACTGTGTAGGGAACTGGAACTGACTAGAAAGAAAGGAGGGGAAGACTATGGCTAGGGACACCTAACGGACTATCAGTAAGTCTGTCACTATCAACGAGGAGCACAACTAGGCAATTGTGTTAAGCAGACAGAGGCTGAGTAAAGCGGAAATGCTAGTAATAGCAGAGTCTGCTGCAATACCTAAATGGCAGAGGCCCAAAAAGTTGCCAAAAGATTAGAAGGAGAGACGCGGGCAGGTAAAAGATGAGGGCACTAGATGGTGGCACAGAGAACATGCGGTGGCAAGAAAACAGAGCAGCCTATCAAGAAAGTAAACACAAGCTCGGTGGAAACAAAGGCTGCTAAGACACAGCCTCCAAAGAAGAGGCTCGACTAAGCAAAGAAAGGGCAAAGAGAAACACGTAGCTGGCAGGGGACAACCCAAGGCAGTGTCTACAGAAAAGCTAAGGTCTCGATAAGACTGCAAAACACATAGCGACCCCAAAAGGGAGATACAAGGCACTGCAGTTACTGAAAACAGATCAAGAAAATAGCCCCACTGCATAAACAATGAAAGCGCGATTTGTGGTGCACTGCCTGAGGCTTAGCTGTTGACCTGTTGGCATAGAGGAAGCAAATGATTAGGAAAACGGATAAGTGGCAGAGTCCTGTGATATAGGGCAGAGATAGTACTATCAGTGCACAACAACGGAGCATCTATCGCCGCCAACTTTCAGGAGGGAATGAAGGCCATAAGCTCCTGGATGTCATCAAACTGCCTCAAACTTAACTCCGATAAAACTGAGGTGATGACATTCGGGAGCTTACGCCCAGCATGGTCCCCTCAGTGGTGGCCACCTCAGATGGGTTCCCCCCCCCAACCGGTGGTCAAGGTCCGAAACCTCGGAGTCATTTTTGACAATAAACTTACTTTCATACACCACGCCAACGCTGTTGTATCATCTGCCTTCTACACTCTAAAAAAAATAAAAAAATTACTTCCTTACCTACCACAGTCCGCGGGCAAAACACTTATCAGCACCTTAGTGTTCTCGAGAACCGATTACTGTAACTCTCTTCTCCTGAATGCCCAAGAACAGGTCCTCAACAAGCTCCAGACAGTACAAAACGCGGCGGCCAGAACCCTACTATCCATTCCTAAGTTCACTTCAATCTCAGCTCATATCAAGAAACTACATTGGCTTCCGGTTAGGAGCCGAATTAAATTTAAGGCTCTATGCATAGCCTATAAAACTCTGAACAATGCAGGACCACAGTTTCTAAAAAGAGCTCTCCGCCCACTGGAACAATGCAGGACCCTTCGATCTTCCTCTGCCTACCTGCTGAACGTCCCTAGGACAAGAAAGGCCAGCTGGGGAGACAGATGTTTCACAATCGCCACGGCCAAATTGTGGAACACCCTACCACTTCATATTAAAACTGCCCCCACGCTCCTCAAATTCAGAAAGAGCCTTAAAACATGGCTGTTTTCATTGTCCTAAACTCCCCCGTCACACCATCAGCGAGCTCTGTAAACACTAGCGCCGAGACACCCGTAGGGGTATTTGCGCGCTTTAAAAATTGCAATAAATAAATAAATAAATAAATAAATAAATAAATAAAGGACAAGACAGGCCCTTAAATATTAGTCAGTAAGAAGGTGAGAGAAGTAATAGTACAAGTATGAAGACAATGGAAGAGAGGACGGGTTGGAAGAGAGGGGCGATCACCATCAGGAAAAAAGAGAAGAACAAGCATAAGTAGTGGGACAGTCATTCGCTAAATAAACCCTGGATCCCACCCTCATTCACTCAGGATTTTTATTTAGGCAGTCAAATAAAACAGTTACATATATAAATTGTGGTAAGTCACACGAAAACACTAACCTTCACAACAGGTTACACAGAAGGAACTGGTCATGATTAAAGATAAAGGCCCAGAGTGCACTAACCCAGAAACAAGCATATAAATAAGCCAGAGCGAAGTGACCCTAAGCACCAGATCTCATTCAACACACAGGAGGAGTAGGTGCAAGAGGCCAGAAGAGCCAACTCATCTACGGAAGTGACTCTGCAAGCAATAAAATACACCCATTCAGCCTTTGAAAACAAGACTGGAGAAGCTGGCTCCTACATGCACTAGACCTGAAAAAGGAAGACTAAGCCAGAGCGCTGCCTGTGAAAATGGCTGGAGATGTTAACACCATCAGAAAAGGCCTCCTAAAGCTTTGTTTTAGAAAGAACACCATGCCATTGCCCCTCCCTCCCTCCAAGACCAATATTAACCAAAACGCTTAAGTGCAGCAACAGGCACACAATCCTGAAGGCATCCCTTAATCATGGGAAAGCGAAGATCAAATTGGTAAACATCATGGTCTTCCAGTACTATACCAGGCAAGTGCTAAAGCAGAGAGTCCTCTGATGAGCTTCAAAAGAAACTTAAACCCATGCAGTTGACTCATATACTCCTATTTCCAGCCAAACTAAAAGTCATACATAATTAAAAGGACCTTGTTTTCAACACACCCAAAGAAGCATGGATTTGGGAGGGAGAACAATAAAGCATATGGAAAGAAATGAGAAAGATGAGAGAGTGAGAAACAGAGGAGACCTAATATGACAGGCAGCATAAAGTGTTGGCCCAAGAAACTGTGCCAGATAGATGGAAGTGGAAACAGAAGCAGATGGGGCCAGAGACAACTTAAATACAAACGATCAAAATGTAGGTTACTTGGTCACATAATGAAAGAACAAAGATAAGGCAGAGATTCTGGGGAAAGAGCCAATCCAATACCATACCTGGTGACAAGAAGGAAGTGGGGAGAGGAGGAGCCTACAAGCTCTTAACACTGTTAGGCTGTTGGAGGGACGGGGGTCTTGCTTCTGCTGTTGCTCCTAGGACTGCTCGACATGGTTCAGAAATTCAAAACATGCATCGGGTACAAAATAAACTGGAAGAAGTCTACACTGCTCAATATATCCTCAAGGGAAGAGCAGAAGGTGAAGCAGAAATCCCAAATTAGAGTTTGCAAGGACTAGTTTAGACGCCATCTATGTGCAAATTCAGACAAGATCTGAGACATTGGCGGGCGTTTCCACTGTCAATGGTGGGAAAAACCTACCCAGTTTAAATAACCTCCTTCCTATACATAATCCAAAGTCAAGTCAAAGATAGCTTTATTCGATTTTTAAAATTAAAATCATAAAAGCACAATCAAAAGAAACATAATTAAAAACGAAATCGAATTTCATACAAGTTATGTTCATCATAAAAGGGGATAGCAGACGTAGAGACAAACACTAAAAAAATTAATCCAGAGTTAATCTACATCGGATTGCGAATTTTAAAAACTTGGATACTGCACTAATAGTTATTTCATCTTCCAATAGGAGTAATTTTAGATACGCAGATTTGCACTGTCTTAGGCCCCAGATCTTAAGAAGGGGAATCAAATATTTCTTTCTTCCCCAAGCATAGTACTTGCAAAAAAAAAAAAAGACAATGTATTGAAGATTGCAAGGCAAGATCATCACAGGGGCAATTAATTAAATTAAAGGACCAATCATTACTCACTGGGAGTGTTATCAACCTGTAAAAGGTACCAGTTCTCAGGCGCGATAGCAACATTCTGTCATAACAAGGGTAGTCAGGAGACAAATAAAGCTGCAAGCCAGGGCCCTGGGCAAGTGCATTATATTGAATTACAGAAGACTTAGTCCTCTCCTCAAGCCATCTTTTGTTCTCCAGGAAAGCAAGACAACTTTTCTTAAAAGCCTTTCTGGAGATCAGGGATAGCGAGGAGGGGTTATCAAAAAAAGCTCGATGGCCCATATTAATCATAAACTCATTAACATAGAGGATCCAATGAATGTCTTTCCATCTCTCTAGTTTGAGACAATCATTCAAAATAGATCTATTAAAAACAGTTGCTTCTGAAGTCCATATCTTATGCCATAAGAGTAATGGGTTGATTTTAATGAGATCCGAAATATAGACCAAATCCAGTTCCTTATGGCATATATATGTTGAAGTCGATTTGGGGACTGCTAACAAATAGCGGAGGAAACGGTTTTCTTTTACTTGGATTTCCTGGGGGTCTGCAATACCCCATATGCCAGATCCATATAAAGCAGTTGATATTCATTTAGACTTGTAGATATCCGTTAAAATACGTACAGGCCTGCCCCCTAATTTATTGGCAAACTGTCTAATTGCTCCTATGGTACGAGCGAAAGCAAAATTCCTGGCCCTAATTGCTGCTTTCCAAGTACCTTTTTGATTAAAAACAATCCCCAAGTATGAAAAAGTACTAGTAAGTTCTATCTTAGACTTATCGATAAAAGTCTTACAAGACAATTTATTCTTAGACGAGCAGCACATGGTAAAGGTTTTCCCTATGTTTATTTTTAAACCCCTAGAACTCATAAAGAGAAAAACTGGTTAGAGCCTTTTGAAGGCCCAACTGAGTTCTAGCCATGATGGCCGCATCGTCAGCATATAATAAAATGGGAACTGCGGTGCCATCAATTTGAGGATAGTCTAGTTCTTGTTTGATTAAGAAATCTGCCACTTCGTTTATATACAAGTTAAAAAGAAAAGGTGCCAGAATGCAACCCTGTCTAACACCTTTCATAATCGGAAACTTGCCAGTGCACTCCCCTTTATTTCCGAAACGCACCTTGGCCCCTGCCTCTCTATATAATGCTTTAATAAAAATAAGGATGTTTGAATCTATGCCCAAACCTAATAAAGTGTCCCATAATACGTCGTGGTCCAGGCAATCAAATGCTGAACTAAGGTCAACAAAGGTCATAAAAAGATTACCCTTTTTTGCCTTCATGTATTTGCCAGTTATTAAAGCCAAGTTGAGCCCTTGTTCAACAGTACCTAGACCAGCCTTAAAACCGTACTGGAACTTGGAAATAACATCACATTCCTCTGCCCAAATGTGCAATCTATTTAAAATGATTCTACCTGCCACTTTCATAAGTCAATCAAGTAGGGAGATCGGCCTGTAACATTTGGGATCAGTTCGATCTCCCTTTTTAAAAATAGGCACCACAATGGCTTCCTGCCATGTCGGTGGGAATCCCTTTATATTAAAACTGTTTAGCACATTAGTCAACAGGGGGGCCCACAAAGAGACAGTATCTTTATATATATCTGCCGGGACCCCGTCAGGCCCGGGGGCTTTGTTTCTAGCACATTCCTGTAGGGCCAATTCCACTTCAGAAGGGGAAAAAACAATACCTAAAGGAAATAAAGCAGGGACAGTAGATTCGATAGCAGGCTGCTGGGTTAAGGATTTAGAAGCTATACTGTGCCAAACATCTTTTTTATATAGCTCAGTAAAGTGATCCACCCAGGTTGATTCTTCTATCATAGGGTCCAACTTATCAGAATTCCTTTCAACGAAGAAGGGGGCATTTACTGCTTTCCAGAACGCAATATTATCTCTCAGGGTGCTTGCCTTTACTTATGCGTTCCACGCATTCTCCTTGAGCTCCCGCTTCCGTTATTTTATCGATGTTTTATAAACTGCCCTGGCAACTCTAACCTCTAGCATATCTTTAGGTTTTTTCTTTAAAATCTGCTTTAAGTTAGAATGTGCCTTAGAGCAGTCCGAGTTGAACCACCCAAAGGTTTTTTGGTAGGCCTTATCTCGTAGGGTTCCTGTTAGCTTTTTGGCAATAGATGAAGAAATCTGGTCAAAGGCACAAATGGTCAAACTAGGATCAGGGTGATCCTCTAGGCAAATCCTGACATTTTTATATTGATCCAGTATCAGGTTCTGGAGAAAATTAGATGGGTCGACCTTATTCCATTTTATGGCATATCCATTTTGTCTTGCCAATGAGATAGCATGGCGGGAAAGATTTTCCGCTACGTTTGGGACAGATCTAGTACCCCTATCGATATGAAAAATTGAGCTGATCGGAAAGTGATCACTCATAGCAGTGTCTAATGTTTTAAACATCAGGACTTTACGGCTATGAGAAGTACTAACCAAGGTGTAATCTATAATAGACTCTAGACCACGCCCATTAAAGGTGGGTTGGAAATGAACCTGAGGCGTACACAGTTTGTTTGCAAACCCCAAGTCCCAATCAAAAATTGGACTGTTAAACATGTTTCCCACTGCAGTATGCTCAAAATGTGTACATGGGTCGCCAATTAAATTGACCATTCCACATATACCAGAATTGTTATGTGAGCACAAGCGACAATTAAAATCTCCTGTCAAAATGATACAAGTATCATTTTGTTCCGAACCAATTGCACCGGATATTAAATTATTTAGATCTTCAAATACTTTGTTCAGATCATCCTTCGGGATATTATTATATAAATTAACTAGTATAAGTCGGTTTCCTCCTGCAATTAAGCAGAGGACCTGATAAAAATTGTGCCCCTCTATACTCTGTTGCTTTATTACCAAATTTACCATGTTAGAAATATAGGTAATATAGGTACAAAGCCCCCCCGAGTTTCTACCTCTCCTGGACTGTGTTGCAGGGGTAAAAAATGTACGGTACCCTGCAAGATGAATCTCAACCTGCTCCCAACACTCCTGAAGACAGATGATGTCATTCTTCTCAATTAGGTCACAAAAGATGGGATCGACCTTGTTTGCTAGACCTGCTATATTCCAAGATAGAAGAGTAAGCTCTCCCCTTGCTATGTCTTGATGTTCCTTGTCAGGGGAACAATCTGCACACGAGTTTAGTTCCATCAAGGAAATGTTGTGTTCAGTATCTAACTCCTCATCAGAGGGGCAAGCCGCACGTGAATGTGTTTCTGCCAAAAGAAAATTGTATTCCGCGTCGGGCTGTGCTATGGGACGGGCAATTTTCGGAGGTAAAAAAATTTTTAAACCAAGGCCAGAATGTGTAATTATTTCTGACTCTTGATTATCAAATTCGTCAAATCCAAAATACCCCATTTTACATTTTGGAGGTTTTTTTTCGAAAGCTGAACTAAGAGCATTGATGTGGGTTGCTGAGGCATTTAGTATAGACAGGCGGTATATAGCCCTCCAAAATATTAGATATTATTGATTCTCTTAAATGGTTGTGATTAACAGCTGGTCCTTTCCATCAAACAATTAATCATCAGCCCACCTGGACTGAAAAAACAAAGATGCAAAAATACACATGCACTACTTATAAAAAGAGGCGGGACAGGATCCCATCTGCAGACCACATTAGTCAAAATTTTGAAGTTGGGCACTATGGTGTTGGGTTGGAGGAACAGGAGGATGAAGTGAATCCCATTGTGGGTGGGAAACCTGGAAGGAGATAAGGAATGAGTGCTCGGTTTCGAGGACTGAGACCATATAAGCATCTCCACACTAGGAGACTTTTTGGAGACTAAAAATAGGGGGAGTCTGAAAAGTGACTGGAGTAATGAAGGACTGCGCCCAATTGCAGGAGTAATATCAAATAAATGCTACACAAGTTTTTACATACTTGCTGCTCAAGCATGCAATGAGTACCGCTGAAACTAATCGGATTTCATTCTGTACCACAAGCAGCACCACTTGAAACTAGGATCCTCATGGAGAAACCTAGGAAGGAGTTGGGGGTCTCAAATTTACAGAATGCTTATAAACACTCAAACTCCTGCAGGGACCTACCAACAAATGAAAAAATGAACTGCGAGTGATGGCAGGCTCATTTTTGGAGGATGCACTTCAATATCCCAGGTTGGGACTATATGAACCAATTTTAGGCAGATGCAGTTACAAATCTTACTCTTACTACGACAGAAGTCAACAACATAAGATGGGTCTGGCTCCAAATGTGGATTGAGTCCCATATAACAATAAGGAGGGAACGCTTCTAAACAATTTATGCAGCTGTGGGGACATACACCTCCTAATTCAGCCCAAACTCCATGTGTTATATGAGGTCCCGGAGATGGAGATACCCATGTCACCATAATCTGCCATGCCTGGGATGCAGATAGAGAGCCTTACCAAGATACAAACTGATCTGTGGCACATTAAGACTGAGGTAGCAAAACAAAAGATTATGAAAGACTAGGGTGACTTGATGAGCTATCGGTGCAAGTAGGTAAACCAGTACGAATCACAGCAGGGAGGCAGAGAAGGTGGTAAATGAAGGGAGGGGATATCCAGAAAAGATTGAGGGTTTGGATACCATGAGGAAAACATCTAGGACTGACAGAGCTGATGCCCACCAGGGCTTCAACGAATCATGGCGCATGCTAAACCAAACACCACAAAATCTGTATACCAATAATAACTAAAAATACAATCATTAACACGTACTTAAAACAATATGCAATACGAAATTTACAGCAGGCTCTGTGTTCTAGTTAATGGTACAGTGATGTGTACACTGACCGGTAACCCATTTATGCCAACGCTTTTTGAATGGGTTACATCAATGGTGAGATCATAAGCATGGCACTTGTTGTAAATGTTAGTTTGTATGGCTGTTTTGAGTGAGTTATGGATTTTGGGGCTAATCATAATGGTGTACAGCCTTTGGCTGTGAGTAGCACAGTTGATTACAGGGTACGGTCTACAGCAAAACGCTATGTATGCCCCACACTGCGCAAGCTGTCAACCTCAGCTGTGCATTGCCTTCGGGAGGAATCTGGAACAACCAGGCCCTACTGGCATAGGTTCAAGGACATATGGCTCTGTTTCTTGGATCTCAGAGACTGTCAAGATGGCCTAAAAATAGGGGGGTGGGGGTAATCCCAAAACTGACATTTTCCTTTTTAATTTCAATAGGATTCTTTTGCTTCTCATTACAGAAGACTGGTTGACCGGACCCACACCACACATGTAAAAGGAACTTGAACAATTACATGTACAGTAGTTTGAGAAATTAGCATTTAAAAAGTGCTAAAATCTGGGGATTAAGAGGTTAAAGTTCAGAGATATGCTGGGGTGCGATGTCTCCATTGAAAAGCCAGGTCTTGCGGAAACGGTGGGAAGAGGGAAGAAACTAGCAGAAAAGGCAAAACCGAGGACAGAAACACAAGCAGAAAATGGCAAAACAGAGGGCAGAAAAACAAGCAGAAAAAGGCAAAACAGAGCAAGCAGAGGGTAGCAGGCAGACAGGCAGCAGAGGGTAGCAGACTGCAAGCTGGACAGGAGAACTGTAGTAGACGGAGCAGGCATGAGGACCTGCTCAATGGGGTCGTGCTGCAGCATCCTTAAAGTAGGTTCTGGAAGGAGGGGCGGGGCGCATAGAGGGGAAGAGGGAGGGCGCATAGAGGGGCGGGGCGCGACAAGGGGCAGGGCCGCGACAAGGGGCAGGGCCGCGACAAGGGGCAGGGCCGCGACAAGGGGCAGGGCCGCGACAAGGGGCAGGGCCGCGACAAGGGGCAGGGCCGCGACAAGGGGAACGAACGAGGCTAAACAGAGGGAAGAAAAAAAAAGCAGAAAAGGTAAAATGGAGGACAGAGAAGGCAAAACAGAGGGCAGAAAAACGAGCAGTAAAAGCAAAGAACAGAACATTAAACGAGCAGAGGGTAGCGGACCTCTGGCAAGCTGGACAGGAGAACGGTCTCAGGGGGAGCTGGCATGAGGACATGGACCATTAATTCATACATCCTTTCAAATACATGGCTAATTTGTGAATCCAAAGAAAAAATTAAAGCGCGCCATTAGACGAGGAAGATTTATTTTTTCTGCATCGTCCAATGTGGATCCTCGAATCCCGCTGGGAGTTTATAATATATATATATATATATCACTGAAAAAACCATAGGTTTCACACGTTATAGTTAGCGGAAATTTTACTGATAAAAAACCAATGAAATTCCCCCGTTATAGTTAGTGCAGGCAACTATAACTCACGCGACCGCAATCCTCTGCTGATGCTAATACTGTATTTAGACACTTATTTGCCCATGTCTTCTTCCATAAATTTTTAGCTATACATATATTATAAATATTTTTTTTTCATAAAGACACATATGTCATCAGCAGAAGATTGCGGTCGCGTGAGTTATAGTTGCCTGCACTAACTATAACGGGGGAATTTCATTGGTTTTTTTATCAGTAAAATTTCCGCTAACTATAACATGTGTGAAACCTATGGTTTTTTCAGTGAATTTGCAAGGTTTTTTAAATGCTAATTCCTAACTATAACGTGTGTGAAACCTATGTTTTTTTCAGTGAATTTGTACGGTTTTTTAAATGCTAAGTTACTTTACGCCATTCGTGGCGTGCGCGCCCACTTAACGCAGTTCGTTCCGTGCGCGCACGGTGCGCTTCGCGCACCGTGCACGCACAGTGAGCACGCGGTGCGCTTCGCGCACCGCGCGCCCACTTTACGCAGTTAGTGCCGTGCACGTTACGCTAGATGGGCCATGTACGCACGGTGCGCTTCGCGCACCGTGCGCACATGGAGGACATATGATGCACTTCGTTTTCAAAGGTAATATTTAAATTTTTCACACCTCTAAGCCATGCACAAATGGTGCCCTTCGGGCACCATTTGCACACGGGGTGGGGAGAGTGTGGATAATTTTTTTTTTTTATTATTTTTTTACCGTACGCGTACGGTAAGCGTAATCGGCGAAATTAGCGAAAAAATAAAAATTCCGTTTTTGGCCTTGGGGGATCTTTGGGGACTCCCTCAACATGGCTAGGTGTTTTGGAGCTGTCCAAACAGCCCCTTTACATGTTTTTGTGCTTTGTATTTTAATCCACACTCTCAGTGCGAGAGAGAAAATGGCGGCCGCCGCTTCCTGGTTTCGGCCGATTCAAATGTTTACTAAGATCTAAGAGCCAATCAGAATCGCGCTCGCGCACGCCACCGTACGCGTACGGTAAGCGTACCGTAAGCGCACCGTAAGCTGGCTCAGATATATATATTGATTTAAAGGCTATTTTCTCAGAATCTACTGAACAGATTTACACCAAACCTACAAAAGGCACTTCCTTGACCTGAGGACTACCTCTCTGCCAAATTTCTAGTAATTCTGTTCAGCCGTTCGGGCTGTAGCTGTGTCTAAAGGTCCTATGGAAAAATGCATGGGAAAAACGCGTTTTGGGACCCCCCTTTTATCTCAGCCCCCGCTTGACGATTCCCCCCCGAGACTTTCAGGGTAGGGGCGGAGCGTAGCACCCCACCTATTTTGAAAAATTCGCGAGGATTCGTCGACCGGCGCCAAAGTTATTCAAAATAGAATGTTGCGGATTTCCTATGGAAACGTGGTCCTAACTATAACTACCTACTGGCGACCGCCAGTAGGTGATTATATATATATATATATATATATATATATATATATATATATATATATATATATATATATATATATATATATATATATATATATATATATATATATATATATATATATATATATATTCCACACACAGAGTTCGGATTGGCTGGCCGTCAGTGTCGCATCTGTTGCAGATGCAATTAGCCAACACGGTGCATCGAGCACCAAGGTGAAAAACATTAAATGAAAAGGGGCATAAGTATAGGGGGAATCTACACGGACACCGGGGCCCATGTAAACGTAGTTGCATCAAGGCTTGCTGCTTAGCCTTCCTGCACTCTCGTGTGCGAACTTACATACACTTTATTCAGAGGTCCTGGAGTGTAATGTAGATGTTCTTCACAGAACGGAATTTTCAACAATGCACTACCAACTAGATGGCCTTATGAAAGTGCCGTGGAAACTTAACTGAAGTGACGGACGATCAGAGGAATGAACTTTGTTTTCCTATTTCTCAATGTGCTCTGGATCTCTTCCACTCAGACATTCCAGAACGATTACATAACGCCAGGATCACCGTTCTCCAAGCACCTGATGCCGTTATGGAATCACAAGATGAAAAAACAGTGCCCAATCTGCAATTATCCCGGTGGAGCAGAGAAAGAGCTCTGTATATAATTAATGGGCATCAACAGCCACTTTAGCCAAGTAACTTATAACTAAACATGCTATTTATGCTGTGCAAAACATTCCGATACATATGGCACACCATTTAAGTCGGTATGTACATTTCCAGGGTTGAATGCTGAGATTCCTTGGATTCCAATCATTGTACTCTATCTTTTGTGCCAATTTGGCTGAATTTAAGATTACTTCCCCCGATTCAGAAAAAAACACAAGGTGCCTCGTTGCTATGTTGATATTACTGAAACTAGTATAGAACAGGGGTTACGCTTTAAACAGGCACCTATGAAGCAAACAGGTACGGCCTTTATATAGTGCATGCACACAACAGACGGCACACAGACATCCAATTTTGCAAAATACTACATGCCTACAATAACACTTTCTCACACAAGTAGACCAATAAAAGTTAGAACACAGACGTAACAGCCAGGCATTTCCCAAGGTGAAACGGTAGAGGGTGGTGAGTTTAAGTAGGATGATGGGCAGCAGTGGCACCCCAACATAAAGGGTGACACTGCCCGCCCAAGGTAAAAGAAGGGGTATCTCACCAAGGTAACGGACAGAAGCTACCCCATGCAAAGCTAATGAGCGTCAGGGAGGCCCTCGCCAAGCTAATGTGCGGCATAGGCCCCCCCACCAAGCTAATGAGCAGCAGGGGGCCCCCCACCAAGCAAATGAGCGGCAGGGGGCCCCCCCGCCAAGCTAATGAGCGGCAGGGGGCCCCCCCGCCAAGCTAATGAGCGGCAGGGGGCCCCCGCCAAGCTAATGAGCGGCAGGGGGCCTCCGCCAAGCTAATGAGCGGCAGGGGGCCCCCCCGCCAAGCTAATGAGCGGCAGGGGGCCCCCGCCAAGCTAATGAGCGGCAGGGGGCCCCCCCGCCAAGCTAATGAGCGGCAGGGGGGGCCCCGCCAAGCTAATGAGCGGCAGGGGGGGCCCCGCCAAGCTAATGAGCGGCAGGGGGGGCCCCGCCAAGCTAATGAGCGGCAGGGGGGGCCCCGCCAAGCTAATGAGCGGCAAGGGCCCCTCCACCAAGATGGGCAGCAGGGGGTCCCCACCAAGCTAATGAGCGGCAGGGGACCCCCGCCAAGGTAATGGGCGGCACAGGGGCCTCCCGCCAAGGTAATGGGCGGCACAGGGGCCTCCACACAGGCCACCACCAAGGTAATGGGCAGCACAGGGGCCTCCACCCAAGGTAATGGGCGGCACAGGGGCCTCCACCCAAGGTAATGGGTGGCACAGGGGCCTCCACCCAAGGTAATGGGCGGCACACCCCCCCTCTCCCCCCCTAGGTAATGGATGGTACAGGGTCCCGAAGCTAATGTGTGGCACATGGGCACCCTCCCACCCCCACAATGTAATGAGTGAAACAGTTGCGCCCCCCCACCCCCATTGGTACTGGGCAGCACAAGTACCCCAACTGGTAACTGGCGTCAGAGGGGCTCTCGAAAGTAACGGGCAGCATACTGCACCCGAAGTTAGCTAGTGGCAAAGGGGACCTGAAAGTAATTGGCAGCAAAGGGCTGTTGGCGCGCCTCACGCCCCCACACTCCAAAGTAATGGACAGCAGGGTACCCAAAAGGTAACTGGCAGTGGAGTCCGGTCAACAAACCTGATTAGTAGTTTATGCAGGGGCACAAAGCCAGTGGGCAGTGGCTGCAGGGCTCCGGATGAAGGCCAATGGCAGTGAGCACTGGAGTGTGCGCGTTATGGGAGCACGTGGGGATGGTAAAAAGTTGAGCCCAGATTAATTGAAAATGGGGGGACCAGACTAATTGTAAATAGGATGACCCTCACTTATGTCCACAGTGACGCCTTCAGATAGAACAGAGTTTTTTGGTCCGAAGCATCCTGCATTGTGCAGCATACAAATAAAACTAATAAGGTCCCAAAATGAAAAGGTTCTGTGGGCTAACATGGACATTTTGGATGGAAAATTTAAAAAACTAAACAGAAAAACCGGATTTTAAATTATGATCAAGTTACTTTAGGGCTTTATTTCCTTCTCAATGGCCTACATTCAGAACAAAAACGTGTGTTTTAAATAAGGCATGTAAAGTATCATTTATTGTGCTAATTGACAATCGGAAAGTGGGAACACTAAATATCCTAGATGTACAAAGCTCTTAAAACACACAGGCCCGGATGCCAATTAGCAGCCAAACTTACTTGGGAGAAAGAACTTAATGACCACCTTATAGACACCAAATGGAAAATGGCGTGCTCACTGGTCAAGGGGAGGGGTCTCCAGATTTAGGTTGATTCACTTTAATGTTAATCGTACATACCTCATGCCACTTAAGCTGAACAAAATATATCTGAATCGCTCTGCCTCATGCCCATGATGTGGGCAGAGGAGAGCAACCTTTTCACATTTGACATGGTTATGTGACTCAGAGCTGTTGTACTAGAGGGAGGTTGTGGAACGTATTTGTACAAAGACGGGGATACTGTGGACCCCTGCCCCAAGAAGTGTCTATTGAGAACACCCCAAAAAGAAGCACAATAGATTCCTTCAGTTGGTGCTACTGTTAGCAAAGCAACAGATTGCCATGAGATGGCGGAGTACCCAGGGACCAGTATTGGAGCACTGGGTGGGAGACACCATTGAAAGGTCACAATTGAGGAGACTCCTATTCGGCCCTCCCACAGCGATGAGTCGCAGAAGACCTAGAGGTGTGAGGGGAGATACTTACCACCTTTGAAAGGGTGGGAAAGGCAGGACGAGGCTTGGGGGCCCTACCATGTGCAACTAGTGACTATTTTACTGGAACCTAGGACTACTTTGACCTAAAACAGGGAGACCGGGTGGGGGTGAAGGGGTAACAAGGAGGTATATCCATGATTTAAGGCTGTATTCTGAAATCATTGACACTCAAATGGGAAAGGGGTGCAAGTTGTACAACACACATGGCTTACAGGTATATTCAATCTGGAGGGGGCAGTACTATACAAACATGTTGGAACCGGTGAAAAAAGGTCCCAGTCGGTTTGGTATTTTGTTGTTTGAAGTGTATGCATGCCAGAATATAAATCCATAAATAGTTTTTAAACACCCTAAGTTACATAAAACATACAACACAGGTAGGCTGACATAATAGTCTGTGGGTTTTATAAAAATGGTGAGGGGAAATAGTTCATGCATATACATCATTATGACTAATATTCAAAACGACGAGTAAATATAACAAATTCAGGCTTACAAAGCTCCATTTTTGGGAGAGTCATATTGATGAAATATCTTTTCCTCAAAAATATAATTAATTCCTCGGGGGAAACTTGCCTTCAACCTGGGTCCTCAGTATATCTTTAAAAAGGAATATTCCAATGTCTACAAAATCAGGAATTTTAAAAATTGAGAGAAAAAGCCTGAAACATAAAAGTCACTGTAGTCTGTAGAAAGGAGCAGAGGTAGAAAGTACAAAAGAAAAAAAAAAAAAGAAGGAGAAAACAAATCTAAGGATGGAAAAGGGTATGGGAGCGGGGGAGCAGAAGGAAGACAGATGCCCACAACACTGTCTGGTGAGGGGGAAGGGATCAAAGGAGGAGAGATGAAGCAAGGTGTTAAGGGTAATCACAGGAGGGGTAGACCACCCTGAGTAAAAAAAAAAACAAAAAAAAAAATGAATAAGAGTGGTGGAGGGAGGGTGCTAGAAAACAGAAAGAGAAAAAGTGGTAAAAAGGATGGAGTTTAACAAGGAGGAGGAGACAATTTATCCTGGTGAAAGCCATTCTTTGTGAAAAATTTGTCAGAAATGTTTTGACGTGAATAATTCATTGTAGCCAGTTTCTTCAGATTTGGATTTTTGCTATAAACACATTGAACCATGTCATCAATCAGTAAAGGCATTCTTTCTAAGAAAATTCACACATTCAATTAAATTTCACCAGAATTATGAATTGGTTATGGTCAGGCATCAATAAACTAACTAGAGCAGCAAGACGTCAACATGGATAGGATAAACAAATGCACAACAGAGGGCTGTACTCACTCCATAGAGAGGAATCCGTTTCAGGGTGACTGAACAAGAGGGTAGCTTTCTTCAAACATGATTGAGCTACAGCTACTAATTTTGCTTCAGGAAAATTGGATGGAACCTAAGATAAATCAGAAAAAAATATAAAATGTTAAAAGTTTAAGATCAATGAGAGTGGTTAAATTATAGTTCAGCAAAACAAATATCCAACCAGATATCCGTCCTGTAAAAAAAGGATTCTAGGGACTTAATATGTGAGGAGTGATAATTTGTCCAACTTGGGTAATGACCCAGGGATCATTTAACATTCCGAACTAGGATCTCCCAGGAGTCTAATGGGAAAAGACCTGTGAAGTACTGCCTGACCTAGCTTGAGGAGGAATATTGGAGAGGGAATATACAGGAACCAAGGGGTCAATAAATGCAAAAGTGTCCCATTTAAATATAGACCGGAAACATTTCCCAACAACGTACTTATTTTTGTAGGAGTAGCTACTTCGGATGCTACTGTTATTATACAATTAATCAGTTGTGTGGTAATTTTACTAATGAAAGGTAATGAAGATAGGTAAAGTCTGATATTCCAGCAATTGAAATTGTGAGTTGTATCCTGCAGAACAGCATTTTCTTTTTTTTTTTTATTTACAGATGAGAAAAACACAACCAATTTGTATTTTGTTTCTTACATAACTAGGAGAAGACCCCAATGAAAAAAAAAGCACTAAGTAACTTTGATTTTTTTTTTTTTACGGTTTAACTATTTGTGAAAGTGGGGTTTGTTGGTAAATAAATGCTTAGTAGAAGCCCTATATACAAACACTTTCTGGCCCAAAATTTGACAGTGGTGTACAATAGGATTCATCTGCTTATTAGGGTAGTCACTGGTCATCGAAATCGGGACACAGCAGAATGTCTGCACTAGTAAATCTTTATATCAATTATTTCACAGTAAGCAACCTCACGAGTCAACATTTAGGAAGAAAAAAAAACTATGAATGGTATTACTAATTAGAAATGACTTAGAATTCACCAAGACAGGCCCCCCCATCATTCAAATCTCTGCAAAGATTCCCTCCTTCCAGGTTCAGCCAACTCTCAACATTCTGCAGTAAGCATGCAGTGTACTGCAAACCTTTCGATATAATTGTATTGTTATCAGCAATTAATATCAATAAATCCGACGTGGTGCAGGAATATTTAGAAATGGGAGGAGTGGGAATAGCAATAGAAGACGAAGAGGTAATAGCAATAGAAGACAGAGTGAGCTAAACAAGGTTTTGAAGGGTTCCAAGTTCAAGTACATGGTCTGTTACTGAATAATAAGGAGGGTGACTTGCAGCTTTTCCATGGCTCTATACTTTGAAACACTGTCCTCTAAATAATTTCTACCCGAATTCACCAATCCTGCTACACTTACAACTCAGTTGTTACAGGCTGCAAGATCAAAAGGCCCCGAGGAGTAGCCATTTGCAATCCAGCTCTTCAATTCAACATTCTGACAGCTGTCTCTCGTCCCATGTCCTCTTAAAAAGCCTTTCCTTGCTGCTCTGAAGCAGAGGTCAATATTCTTCTGGGCTATTGGGGTTCATTCTAAGTGGAAGTCTTATTAACATAGGTCACTTTACTGATATAGCGAAGATGCAGTCCACGACCGTGCACTTTCAAAAGATTTTAACCATATTATTTTCTTTAGCGCAGGTTCGTTTTTAATGTATGCCTCATGAGTGTGCATCTTATTATATAATCTGTTTATTGGCATTTATCAAAGTTTACAGCACACATTGAAGCCAGAGCAACTTAAAGCAATAGTGATAAACGGCATGAACCCAAGCAGATACACTTGAAGTATCGGAGGGTAGGCATATGTCCAGGTCTCATATCGATATTCAAGGCGTCTCAGCTGCAGGGGAACTATAAGGCCCCTGTCAAGTTCTTGCCCCCGGAGAGACCTTCCTCCCATAGGGGCCTGTCAACGTTCGGCCACCTTCCCCAGATGCCTTTCCATAAACAGTTAGCGAACCAAGACATAATGGGGTAGAACTTCAGATACCCAAGCAAAAACAACAACAGCCCCGCAACATCTGGCGTATGTTCTAGCATCACTTAACTCAGTCCACCCGATCCGTCCCCCCCCCCCCCCCATCTCGATGCCCCTTATTTAACTACTTTATTGGCAATGTCATATTCGCTTTGCGCCCCACCTGTGTGACTAGGCCCTCATCGCAGTACTGTCCATCTCGTCCCTGGGTTGGCCACTATCCAACCGCTCTAGGGGGGTGCCCACCCCGTGACCGATCCCCATACACTCCCCGTCTAGTCTCACCATGGCCTGCAATAGTGCCTCCCACTGATGTGCTATAGGCATCTTCCTGAAGCCCAGTGTTTCCTCCCTTGAAAGGGCCATACCCTCCGCCTTGGCCCACACTAGGAATGATCCCCGCCATGCCCGCGCATGAGGTGGGTCAGCTGCTTTCCATCGCTTAGTGAGCAGCCGCTTCGCTACCACCATCCCCAGATCGATAAACCGAGAGGCGGTCTTCGTGGAGGGAGTCCTGCGGAAAAGGTGCAGCAGGTAGGTATGCCATTCAAACGGGATGTTATGTCCTGTGCATGTGTAGAGTGCCTCGTGCACCACCTGCCAGTACGAGCACAGCGCGGGACAGCTCCATAACATGTGAACCAATCCGGCATCTAGTTCTGCACAGCGAGGACAATCCGCGTCCGCACGATGAAAATATCTGTTAATGGATTCGGGCGTAAGGTACGCTCTATGTAGAATAAAAAAAAATATTTGGCGGAAGCGCATGTGCTGGGGAATTTTCGTCGGGCCCTGCAACACTCTGTCCCATTCTTTATCAGCCATGGGTCGGGCCAGATCCGCCTCCCACTTACAACGCAGTGGAGTCAGACTGATCGCTGCATGCGTGCGCAGGGAGGCCGCGAACCATCGGACCAGGTGCCTCCCTCGCTCCATCACATGAAGGTATTGCATCGTGAGATGCTGTTCTGGTTCCTCCCGAAGATCTCCCCATCGGCACGCGAGCGTCGCCACCAGAGACCGGTGGCGAAGTAAGTGGCCAGGCGGAAGCCCGGTCTCCTCCGCCAGAGAGGCGAACGGGAGGAGAACACCATCTCGGTAAAGGTCCCCCATCGTTTGTATATTTGCCACGGTCCAGTCTGCCAGCTCCGAGGCACTAAGCACTCCCAGTCCGCTAGGGGATCCCTCAATCGGTATAGCCGGGGCATAAGGGGTCCGAGCCAGAGTAAGGTAGAGAGCACGACTGTAGCACTTGTAGGCCACCACCATAAGGAGGGGCACAGGTCTCACTACTTTCGCAGCCGGGTGGAAAAGGTTGAGGAGACCAGCTAGGGGGAGGGTGGGGTGCCGTGGTCGCCGTATCGACCCGCCCTCTATCCCCCAACCAGCGGGCTATCCATTGCAGCTGCGCGGCCAGGTAATAATGCTCAAAACACGGCATCGCAAGGCCTCCCTGGTCAGTGGGGAGATATAGCTTGGGCAACGCGACACTGTGACAGGCGTTACCCCATATAAAGTCCCGAAGGGGCCGTGTAAGGGTTGTAAAAAAAAAAGGAGGCCGGGATATAGGTGGGCAAATTAGCGAAGTAGTACAGGAGCCGGGGTAGAATCACCATTTTGACTAAGGCGATTCACCCCGTGACCGCCAAGGGGAGGGTGCCCCAGAACCGCATCTGGGTCCTGACCGCTGTCACAGCTCTGCCCAGGTTGCCCTCCACTAGGTCTGCTGGTTGTCTATATATCTGGATACCCAGATAACAGAAGGAGTCCGGCTGCCATTTGACCTGCACGCCTCCGAGATTGTAGCTCACGTCCTGGGTGTCGGCTCGAAACGCGTAGAGGCATTCACCCGGAGGCCCGAAAGAGCAGCAAAGTCTAGCAGAATGCGCTCCAGTTCGGCCAGGATGTGTGCCACATCCCTGACGAAGACCAGTAGATCGTCCGCATTAAGCGATACCTGGTGCATCGCATCCCCCAACGGGATTCCATCAGCCAGCACCTTGCGAAGCGTGGCGGCAAGGGGATCTATTGCCAGCGCGAAGAGGAGGGGTGAGAGCGGGCTCCCCTGCCTGGTGCCACGACATATCGGAACGGCGTCCGATATATATGGCCCTGTTCTTACCCTCACTGTGGGGTCCTTGTACAATAGGGCCGCCATTTGGAGAAACCCAAGGCCCAGCCCATAGTGCGACAGCGCCGCTACCAAGTATTCCCACTCTAGGCAATCAAAGGCTTTCTCAAGATCTAGGACCAGACAGCCAGCCCTAGGCCATTGCTGCACACTGTCATGGGCCACCCGGAAAAACCATCGCAGATTATGAGAGGTACTACGCTTGGGTACAAAACCGTTTTGGTCCCAATGTATTAGCACCGACACCGTTGGGGCCAGCCACTCTGCTAGCACCTTAGCCAAAATTTTATAATCCGCATTAAGTAGAGTGAGAGGACGATATGACCCCAGGTTGATGGGATCCCGTCCAGGTTTGAGCAGGGACACCAAGTGGGCCTCTCGCATAGAGGCAGGCAAGGTGCACTCCTCAAGGGCCGTAATGTAAAGAGCGTGCAACCTGGGCACAAGTGACTCCCGATAGGCCTTGTAGTATTCTGCTGGTAGCCCGTCCGGCGCCTTCCCAGAGGCCAAAGAGGCCAAAGTGTCTCCAATCTCCTCTTCTGTGAGGGGGCATTCAAGAGTTTCCGGATGCTCCTCTGGGACCGTGGGCTAACAGGCAGCCTCCAAAAACCTATCCAGGTCCTGCCCCTGCCGGCGCCCTGTCGAACGATATAGAGCCGCATAATGTTCCGTCATTACCTGATGTATTTCCCACTGTGTGTGCACGAGTGACCCGTCGGGCCCGCCCTGTCAGACGTGGCATGTACGCGAGCTGAATGAGCCGCGTAATTGTGGCAGCGCAAGCGCTCCAGCAACTCAGCATGGCGTGCCCAAAGCCACGTCAGCCGTACCGAGTCACGACCCCCACCCTCGCCATGAAGCTCACAAGAGAGAAGGCGCGACTCCAGGCCCGCAAGCGACAGCGTGAGCCGCCTTCGTATATTCCATGTCGCACCCAGACAGTGTCCCCTGATAGTGGATTTATGAGCGTCCCACTCTAATTCATTACTCGCCGTTCCCTCGTTCAGATCAAAGAATTGTTCGATCGCTGTGCCTAGGGAGGCGCGAAATTCAGCGTCCTCCAAAGCCGCCGGTTGAAGCCGCCACGAAGGGACAGGGGGCCGACCGGAGTCCCATGCGAGACGCAACCTAAGAGGGTGGTGGTCTGAATGGGTCTGACCCAGATACTCTGCTTGGCCCAACAGGGAGTCAAAGAGTGGGAGCCCACCACCCGGTCTATACGAACGTGTAGGTCATGCACCACTGAATAATACGAGTAGATGCGATCGTCAGGGTGTAAAGTGCGCCACAGATCGCATAATGCCCAATGCGACAGCCAGTCGCTGAGGGTCCGCGCATTAGAGACCGCCTGTGTGTTGCGGAGGGGCGGAAAGGACCTATCTAGTCGTGTGTCAAGGACAGAGTTAAGTCCCCACCCAGTAGCCAGGGAAGACCCGCATATGGCACCAGCACTGTGGACAAGTGGGCCAAAAACGACGGTTGGTAGACATTCGGGGCGTATACTGAACCTAGTAATATATGTTGGCTGTTCAGTTTCCCACGACCCTGTGTGTATCGCCCTGCTGTGTCAGCTACTACCTCTGTGCACGCGAACGGTGTGCTCGCCCTCACCCAGATTAATGTACCACGGGAATGTGCAGAGTACGTGGTCCCAAATAGCTGGCCCCTCCAACGAGTGCACGTAGCCGGTCGAGCTCAGGCTGCGTCATGTGAGTCTCTTGGAGAAGGGCGATGGCCGCCTTATGCCGCTGCAGGTAACCAAATTGGAGTATCGTCGTTCAGGCGTGTGCATTCCCCGTATATTCCATGTGATTACGTCAGTTGCAGCCATCTAGAGCAATTGAGAACTACAGCGGCCCACTGGGGCAGGGGCGAATCGGTTGGAGGGGTGAATATAGACTCTGTATGTCATGCCAGTGTGTTGTAACAGAAACCCCCCTAACAAAAGAACACTTACGTACTGCTGAGTAAATGTAATAAAGAATAATAACAGTGTAACTACCAGGGCAAACCCCCAACTAGGCATTCGTCCAAACTGCAAGCTAAATGCTTATTGAGTAAAACTAAGCCAGATAATGACTAACGGGTGCGCAATGTGGCTGTAGCGGACGCAACCTGCACTTTCCCTGCGCTACTTCTACATACGCCAGGTGTGCCTCTGATGTCACAAGTGGTGCTAAGCATGCGCAGGTGGCTCCACCGCACCTCCCTACACCGCCCGCCGCCAACCCCCCCACAGCACTCAGGACCCACCCCCCCCTCGAGCAGGGACTCCCCCCTCCACCCCATCTACCTAGCAGGAGCCAGCAGACTTGTGCATGCCCATATCCGACACTGCACCACATCTTACAAGGAAATAGGGAGAGACCCCTCCAGCTGTCCCCGCAACATTTTGTCCCAGCTCATGAGTGTGCATCTTGTTTGAGATGTGATTGGTGATAACCTGCAGTCTTCCACCACTGATCTACTTAGAAGGGAGAGGATTGGAAAATGAAACCCTAAAGTTGTCAGCAAGGGGATGCTTTCTTCTTGTTCAAAGACAACAGTAGGCGATATCCATTTGCATACTCCAATTATTTGAAATGTATTTGTAATCAGTAACATTAGAAACTGAATGGTTTGGATTCTTGAAAATGTTTTTTATTTAAAGCCACTCATAAAACGAATGTGAAGAGTTGGGATAAATCTGTCTATCGTGATAGTTTTAAAAGGATGCTCACAAAATATTTCAAACCACCATTGAAACCCATTACATTCATACAATTTGCTTGAAAAATTGTGTTCTAAAAAACACCATTTGGTTGCCTTTGTAAAAAAAAAAATTCCGATTGAAGGTGAAATGCACCCAAACCTCGCACCTGACTTATTACTGATCGGTCCCACTAGGTCTGCATCAGAAAATAATCAAATGGGTCAAAACAACGGGCTAGGGACACCCACTTTGTCCTCTAATAACTAATCATTAAAGAAAAGAGTGCATTTCTAAACACCAACTAGCCCAAACAAGCCAGTAATTAGTAGGGCTCCCATGAATCCTAAATCAGACATCAAAATCCTTACCTACAGCAAAAGAGAGAAAAAAACACAAAGGGCAAAAGATGAGAAAATCTGAAAAACAGTGGCAAAGGAAGAAAGCAGCAAAGGCAAAGATCCTGCAAGAGTGAGATCAAACGGCAGGGAGTGTCTGGTGGTGGATGAAAGAGGCATGAGGATAAATGAAAACTACGCAGCCTTGACTTTCAGCACCCTTGATATTTATTCTTAGCGCTGGCCACGGACCTCTAAGCAAAACCTTTGGCCCTAGCACTTAAGTACGGGTGCTGGCCCTAGGCCCCAACAGGACCAGACATGGTATATCCCCAGGGGGAGATGGGTAAACTTCGATTGTACTGTTAATCAATAAACAAATACAAGCTGGCAGTGCCAGGGCTTCTGGCTGCTTTAGGCCGGTTGTCCCTCCTGTTCATTGTCTGGGTACGCTTCTGCCACTCTAGGAGTGCCCGCCCCACTAATATTCTCCTGCCCAGACGATACTAGCTCACATACTAGGTTTTCCCAGGCTCTGGCCCTTTCCAGCTTGCCTATTCCCCGACTGGCCTCGGAGTAGTAGCTTGCCTTCTGCTCCCGTCCATCTTTCAAGCTCCCTCTTCCAGGTGGTGATCTGTGGTCCTCTTGGGGCCTTCCAGTTCCTGGCTATCTTCCTCTTGGCTAGGACATAGGCAAGATCCTGAAACTTTCACGTAACCTTGCTCTTGGCTGTATGAGGAAACCACCCCAAGAGGAAGTGTTCTGGGGTCTGTGGAAATTCCTTGTCAACCAAGTCGCCTATTACCTGCCGTATTTCTCCCCAAAAGACCTGAAATAGTGGGCAGTCCCAAAACATATGGAGAATGTGCGCCTCTCTCTCCCCGCATCTCGGGCAGGCCAATGACTCCACACCAAAATGTTTCCTAATGCGGGCCGGCGTTAAATACGCTCTATGCAGCACATAGTAGTTAATTTAAATTGTGCTTTCCTGGATGCCTTTGGGGTGCTTTCTATGATTTTGTCCCACTCTCTCTCTGGTATCGGTTTACCTAGATCTTCCTCCCATTGCGGCCTCAAGCACACTAACGGCTGTTGCATATCCTTCTGTATTGCCTCATAGAGGTAGGATATTATCTTAATTCTTCCTGCCGAGAGCGCGACAAACCTGCACCCCACCAGCGCTCGCGGCTCGGCACTCCCAGCCTTCCAACGCATCCTAACCCTGTGCGTTAGGGCCCTATGTTTCAGGAAGTGACCCCCAGGTAAGTCATACGCAGCTTGCAGGTCTTCAAGGGGGAGGAGCGTGGAATCCTGGTATAGGTCCCCCAACTCTTAGTCCTGCATCAACCCAGTCTTCTAGCCCTGCCCAGTGCTCCCCCTGTGGAAGATAGCACAGCATCGGTGGTATGTCAGGGGAATAGGGAGTCGCAGCGCCCACCTTCCTCAAGTATCTGGACCAGCAGCGCACCAGCACCCGAGTTGCAATTGTGTCTTCAGACGTGTTTTTACGTACTCGCATAAAGATTTTTGCCAGATTCGCAGAATCTGGTGCGTCTGGGCAACCATCGTTCCCTGTCGGGGTTACGATCCGCTGCCAACCATTGGATCAGCCAGTATAGCTGTGCAGCTAGGTAGTAACTCAAGATCAGGCACCGCCAGCCCACCCTCCGCTGTGGGGCGCCACAGCGACACCAAAGCCACTCTTCTTCCTGTACCCCAAATAAAGGACGTGACCATTGAATCTAATTCGTTGAACATCGCCCGTGGGATCCACACTGGTAGAGTCCCGAAGTAGTATAGTAGGTGTGGCAATGTTACCATTTTCAAGACCACTACCCTCCCAGCTACAGATAGTGGGAGTGTGCTCCAGAAGTCCATCTTTGTTTTCGCTGACCGCACTGCCTTACCCACATTTCCTTCTAATAGGTCCACTGCTTCGTGATAAATTTTCACTCCCAAGTACTGTAGGCAGTTAGGTTCCCACCGTAAGCGTTCCAGAGTAAGCGGGGGGGGGGGGATATCTGGCGCCAGTGGATATAGGCTGGATTTTTGCCAAATGACCTGGAGGCCAGACAGTACCAAAGCGGGCCAGTATGGTGCGCGCTCCATGCAATTCACCTGCCATGTCATGCAAAAAGATCAAGAGATCATCCGCATACAATGCTATAACATGCCGCCCTATTGCCGTCTCCAGACCCCTGTAGTCCTGGCTGCTCCTTGCCCTGAGCACCAGTGGCTCCATGGCCAAGGTGACAAGAGCGGGAAGAGGGGGCATCCCTGCCTTATGTCTCTCTCCACCTTCTGTCTAGGTGAGATGATTCTCCCAGTGCGCACGCGGGCTGTGTACAGGAGCCGCACCCATGTCAGGAATCCCTCCCCCCAGACCCATCTTGGTCAGGACTTCATATAAATACTGCCACTCCAGGCTGTCAAACGCTTTCTCTATGTCCACTGCGAACACTGCCGCTTCCTGTTTGTTTTACCCTTCAGAGTCCATCACCGCCAGGAGTCGTCTGATATTTATGGCAGTGTTCTACCCAGGGATATATCACGCCTGGTCCGCGTAAACCAGATGGGGCATGTGTGGTAGTAAGCGTGATGCAAGGATTTTACTCAGTTTAGGGCCACTCTGGCACTTCCGGATAGCTCTCCTAGTTCTCAGGCCCTTTGGTACATTGTGACCAGGCGAGGGGGGGGTGGGGGGGTTTTGGGGGCTCATCCTTATATTGAGTAAAATTCGTCCGGTAGGCCATCTGTACCCGGGGACTTGTTTCGCGCCATGCCCTTAATGGCAACCTGTATCACCCGCTGCGCGATATCAACCCCTAGTAGTTCCGCCATTTCCGGGGCCAAGCTCGCAAGTGGTAGGTAGGTCAGCCAGGTAGTTTTCCACCTCTGCCGGCTCGCACATGCATGTCCTCGTATAGAGTTTGGCATAGTAACGTGCAAAGACCTCATTGATCTTTCCTTGCATGAAATGTCTGACCCAACTACTCATCCTCTATCTCCGTCAGTGGGGAGCCCCTACTCACTGGGTTCGTCAGCCATGCCAGGAGCGATCCTGACTTGTCCTTTTCAGCATGTGTACGTTCTAAATATTTCTTATAGTCAAAGATTCTAAGCCTTTACGTTTGCTTTGCCACTTCCTCTTTGGCGTCCAAGAGTGCCTTTTGAAGCTCCGGGTGCCCTGGCCATCTGCGTTCCACTTTTCTGAGAGCTGACTCTGCCCCCTCCACTTCCCTCATGATGACACGCCTGAAGCCCATGGAGCGCGTGATACATTGGTCCCTCAAAACCACCTTAAAAGCATCCCACTCTGTGGTCAGTGATGCAGTCGTCCCCATGTTGATTCGGAAATAATCTGTTATTTCGCCTCTAATCTTCTCTCTAAAGACCTGGTCTTCCAGCATGTCCGAGCGAAGTCGCCACGTAGGAATAGCCCTTGGCAGATTCGTCAATTTCAGGGACATAACCAGTGGATTATGGTCCGAGATGGTACGCGCAAGATATTCTGCAGCAGTGGCATGACGCGGAGCATCGACTGAGCATAGGAAAGCATCTAGCCATGCGTGTACCTCGTTGACTGCCGAGAAATAGGAGTAGTCCCTTCCCTGCTGGTTTAGGGTTCGCCATGCATCTAGCAATTCCCAGCTCTGCCGCGATGTAGTGAACGCATGCGAAGCGCGAGCCGCCTTGGAGGTTTGCAGTGGGGGGTGGGACCTGTCCAAAAGCACGTTGTCTACGCTTTTAAAGTCGCCCCCCCCACTATAACAGTACCCAAAAGATATTGTGCTAGTCTGTGGCTCAGCGTTGCAAAGAAGGCAGGCTGTTCTACGTTTGGGGCATAGACACTAATCATGTTAATCTCTCGACCTTCCAGTCGCCCCTTAATGGTCACATAGTGACCCTCTGGATCCACCACGGAGCTTAGCACCTGGAACGGGACTCCCGCTTGAACCCATATTAACGCCGCTCACGCATAGGCCGAGTAAGTGGTGTAAAAGAGCTGCCCTCTCCATCGTCTGTGTAATGTCTGTCCCTCCTTTTGTGTTAGGTGAGTTTCTTATAGGAGAGCTATCTGGGCTCCCCATCTCCGGATTACTGAGAGGACTTTGTGGCATTTAGACATGGTATGTATACCCCTAATGTTCCAGGTCATGTATTTGTAGTGCTGTTTGTCAGCCATTATCAAGTATTACTGTGGTCCGATCACCTCCCAGGCTGGGTGGCGCCCCATGCACCTCCCCCTCACCCGAGCCCGCATTTTATCCATCATTCTGCTACTCAAGGTTTCCCCCCCCCCCCCCCCAAATTCAACAATAAACATGTCCCCGAACTCCCACTCCCCAGGATAAGCAGGAGTTAAACCCCCATCCAAACTAGTTTAAAACGTCTACAAGTGACTGCTTGCAGGTCAATCAGTCCGTCCCAGGGGGTGGCCACTCGTCGATGCTCTCCCAGTCTCTGCGGCCGGCATCCTCCTCCGTAACTTCAGAGGTCTTCCCCACAGCAGTCCCCCCATATTCACCCCTGTACCTGAATGTAGCTGCAGGAGCGCCACACAACATTTGAGTCTTGCACATCTCAGTCTGCCGTTCCTCACCACTGGATGATGGCATCCGTTGTCTGCGGGGTGACAATCGGGAGTGTCTCACTCTGCGCCTCAAAGTCACTGGACCCAACCTCGGAGCCAGTGTCCGCTGCAGCTTCGCTGTCTTCAGGAAGGTCCTGGGTCCGCACCCCGCCGCTGAACAGGGCCACCACTTGCATCGCCTTCAGCCGTTCCAGCTGTGCCTCCTCCTGCAAAGGCTCCAGAGTCTCCGCCCCAGACCTCTAATTTCTAGAGTGAGTTTCTCGTGGTCTTCCTTTTGTCAGGTCCCGTGGCTGTTCTGCTCCTCCATGACGGTACAACCAGTCGGATGCCTCTTGAGGGGTTTGGAAGAACTCTGTGCCCCCAGCTGTGGCAACCCGCAGCATAGCCAGGTACTGCGTCACGTATTTGTAGTTCAGTTGTCGCAGCCTCTGTTTCACATCCCGGTAGGATCCCCTCCGCCGCTGCACTTCTTGTGAAAAGTCTGGGAAAATGTGCACTGTGGAATTGTGCACTTGTATGTCTCCTTTGAGGCGCGCCTGGGTCAGGATGTGATCTCTGTCCTTATCATGTAGGAGTTCCGATATCACCACCCGTGGGGGGGGGGGGGGGGACTCCCAGTAGGGGCGACTTAGCGGGGACGCGTTGCGCCCTTTCCAGGGCAAAACAATTCGATAATCCGTTCGGCGCCACTTCCTCCCTGAGCCACTTTTCAAAGTAGTCTGTCATGTTGCGGCCTTCAATTTTTTTCTGGTAGCCCCACGATTCTCAGGTTGCTTATGCGTGACCGGTTTTCTGCATCTTCTGCCCTGTCCTCCAGCATTCGCATTTTTGTTTCCAGCAGAGCCATTCGTTGCTTCATACCAGAGAGCGCCGGTATTGCTTCAGCGAGCTCCCCCCTCATTTGCCTTGACCTGTCAGTCAGCTTTTTGTGGTCTTCTCGGAGCAATCCCATGTCCAGGCTCAACGAGTCAATTTTACCTTCTAGTCGCTCGCTGGATGTGGTAATAGCCTGCAAGATATCCTGTAGTGGGGGGACTGCAGGGTGCTCCCCTGCTGTGCGGTCTTCCCGCTCCCGTCCGCAGACTTATTCATGGTAGGTTTTTCTCTGTCCTTTTTAGGGGGTCTCCCCATGAGGTCTTCCCGCCCGTGATGCCCCTGGTGCTGCGCGTACTCCTGGGGCGCTGCAAGCCGTCCCCGCTGGGTGTGCGCTCACCCACTCTGTCAGGGTCTCGGTGTCCCACCAGCCGCCTGGGCCGCTACAGATTCCCGCCCTCCGAGTGTCAGTCACCCGGGGGACCCAGGTCTCCCAGTGCGCATGATGCGAGTAGGCCGGTTCTCCGCTGGCCCCTGGTCCGCAGGCCCAGTCACTGAAATTGATGGAAGCTGCTGTGTGCGCACACCTAAGGTTTCAAGCCTAGGTACAAGGCACCAATCAGACCCCAACTGTTAGTCGTCTTCATTGGCCGCTGCCACTGGCCGGATCCAGGTCACGCAGCAGTCTTCTCTTACCCCCAGGACCTGGACAGGAGCCTCCAAATACTTCTACTCAAGAGCGCTTGTTCCGTCCAACTGGCTGGGCACATGGGGCCTGCCAAGGACCAAGTCCACTCTCCGCAAGGAGCTCTCCGGCCCCTCACCCAGGAGTCGCACGGGGGGGGGGGGTATGAGGCAACCCAAGCCTCGTTTCACCCCCCCCCAGTGACGCGTGTTGATAGCCCGGTGCCTGCCTCAGCGTCTTCCGTGTCTGGGTGCACTGTCCCGCTGCTTCCACCTGTGCGACTGTTCGAGCCAATTAGTTTCCTTGGGCCCCCCACACACAAGTGCCACTGCCCCATCTCTGGCTATTTGTCGCGAGAGGCTTTAACCAGGACCTCCGATTTTCAATCCTGCTCTGTAAGTCTTACTGAAGGGGCCTTCAAGCCTGGAACATTATCCCGCACAGGGGGGCGAGAGGGGAGCACTCTGGGTCTCAGGCAGTGTCGTATCAGCCACCCGGTCTCAGGTTCACTGGTTGCTGCTAATTGGGCTGCCATCTTACCGCTGCTCTACTCCACATGCGGCGCGTCCGATCCTTCTATTCGGAATTTCAGGGAGCCTCTCCGGGAGCCTCTCCGGGATCCCCGGGTCTGAGGCGCCGCTCCATGCAGGGAGTGGAAGGAGGGGCACGTCATCTCCCAAATCCCATATATTTCTTTAGAAGGCCAATGTTCGTCCCGGTTCCCTTAACTCTCGCTGGGCGCCGCCATCTTGGCTGGATGTTCGGCCGTACTCCCAGCGTCCATCTTTTTGCGGTCTGGGGCCACGAGGGAGGTTCGTTTCACCTCCGGGGCACCCCTGCTCTCTACTCAGCTACAGGAGTGTACTGTGAGGCGTCATGCCCCGTGTAGGGCGTCAGGATGGCCTTCGATGGCGGGCGGCCGGTCGACTGGAGCTCCCAATTAGTGCTGCTCACACCATTGGCGCCAAGCCACACCCCCTCAGGTACAGGGTTTATGGTTGCCAGCATAAGTGGAAACAAGTGGGCCACTGAAAGTGCTCAGTATATTAGCTATTACTAACTTAGTTGTGCATTTGAGGTCTCACATACCTTTGACACTTTCTCAAAGTCTAAACAAAGTCAAGAAAAAGGCTGCTCACCATTCAAAGTCAAGTCAGAAAAGTAACATTTTAATGAAAGAACAATATTCCAGAATTTAGGCTGTGAAGAAAGTAATAGGTTTCTGCAAGTACAGTAACAAAAGTAAGACAAACAAGGTTTGCGAAAGTAAGTTTAAGATAGATTGGAGACTTTTGGACCAAATCACGTGTGGAGTCCGATGTAGATACTGGAGCCATATTTGAATTTTTGAATAAGCACACAAAAACTACACATACAAAGAATCCAAATGTCAATGGCTTGTATAATCAGTGGCACAGCCATGTCTTTGTGGACCAATGGTGGATATGAAAAGGACTAAATAAAGGGGAATTTGCAAAACAAACTGGAAAATAATGCCACAAATAGTATCCAATCCTATATTGTCCTGTGCAGAATACACCCGATGTACAATGGTTTTAATTTAGACAAAGGAAATAGATGGTTCTTAGAAATGGGTAACTGAGACAAGAGATGGACATTAAATAATAATGATTAATCATATTTAAGTTCAGTTTGTTGATTTTAATTTTTGCAGCTGTCCAGTCTCAACTGCTCATTCATGTTCTTTGTTAAATTCATGTTTGGTATATTATCTGACCACTAAAATATAGGACACAGGCCTTATAGTGTTTAGAGCAAATGATGATGCTATTAACTATGTGATCATATATGGTCTGTGATTGATATTTACGCTACTAAAATCAATAAATATTTTATTAAATATAAAACAACCTTGGATACACAACTTGGTCTCGCCACATCAAAATGTTAATCACCCTTACGTCAGACTCCATTTTTAGGGCCACATTTCCACCTCTCACCTTTAAGCGAGCCCATCAGGATTCGGTTAATTTTTTATTAGAAAAAGTATCAAAAAGATAAAAAACACATTTATTGCAAAAGACATACATTCAAGATCACCAAGACGTCAACAAAAAATAGTAAAGTGTGATGTGATCCATACATAGCCCAAAAATATAGATCGTTTGAGTAATATACGATCTCATAAAGGTAGTAGGACATACCAAATGCAAATCCTTCCATAACTGGAGTCCACAGTTTTACTAGTTTGTCTCTTATGATTGGAGTAAACAATTGTGACTTCCAGCCCACAAAAGAAAAACTCATGCCAGGAAGACCCATATCAGGTGCTTCGCGCTGTAACCATGCACTAGCAATACACAGTCTAGCCACTGTGATTGCAAAGAAGTGATTTACCCCAAGTGGCAAACCAAAGACGTTTTACTAGTCAGATTGATTCCCTTTTCTAGGAGTATTCGAACCAGTCCCACGTAGAAAGAAGGAGGTAGACCCTCAATCACTATATTTCTTCCTTTATTACTAAGAAATAAGGGCTGTGTCCCATTTTAGAGCACCATATAGTAAATTTCATCTTTCACCAGCAAAATATAAAGATACTTATGGTGGCCCAGGGCTGTCAGCTGTCCAAATGCATTCAATAGACCTATAGGATACCTGCTTCCATGAGTCTTAAACACAGGAAATAATTCAATTTCAGGGTGGGAAACCAAAAATACCAGTAAAGAGAACTCCTGTTTGATCTCATTGCTGCCACATACATCTTCACCAAGAACCTAGCCATAGTGGTGGCGTTTCTGTAGCAGATGCTGACACTTATTTACAAAGCCTCCTGAGAAGACATTACAGTCTGACTCACTCAGAGCCCTCAGAATTTTGTGTAAGGGGATCCAGTGCATAAGGGTGGTGCTGGAACTCAGTGTGGCTAAGACTTTTCTTAATACAGAGAGAGAAACATCAATCAGGCTGACAAAACACTGAGCTATGGTGAATCTGGAGAGGAAGAATGGTCATTTTTGGGGAGTGTGGTATTTGCAGTCTCAAAGGTTTTGGACCACATTCTCAAAAGAAAGTTTTCTTTGGTTCTGCTGAGCCTGGTTGAGAACTTGCAGAACAAGGACTGTGGTATGATTTAGTGGAGATGTTCTTGCTGTCACCAGTGCACAGATGCCCTCCTCTCGTGGCAGGGTCTGGTGTCAAAATCACCCTTGAAGGAGTGTCATTATGGCTGTTGATAGCAGTCTCTGGAACATTCCACCCTCATCACCCTCCAGCCCAAAAGTAAGCATTGTTGAGATGAAATGACTTGTAACATGGATCCCCTGCAACATCTATCTTGGAAGGCCCAACTGAACAACATTGACTAGTAACGGTACATTTGAGCAAGAGGACTCGTGCATGGTGCGGATGCTAAAGCCACAGGAGCTCAACACAGGGTTAGTGACGGCTGCACTGGAGATGGTGGGAACTACACAAGAGCAGGTGAGACATTTACTAGTCATGGAGTCACAGAGATCAAGGAAAACTGCCTAGCTTTTAGTTTTGGAATCACAGGCTCCGAAAGTTTGAGTCAAGGATTGACGTTAGCAGAGAGGAAAAGCATGCACTCTGGTCCAAAGGGCATAAGGAGGGTTTTGGCAACTGCTGGTCCTTTATAGACCGGTCTCTACTACTCAAAATGTGGGTGGGCAGTGGGAAGAAATAATCATTTGGAGAGCTAGTTCTGAGGTGAACGAATGACAGACCCATGTAGCACACCAATAACACTGGTTTCTTCAACTTGAAATTGACAGGAAGGGTGGGGGGGGGGGGGGGGGTCACAAACCTGGGTATGTTGTAACACAGGAGTTATTTTTTATCTCCCAGCAGGAATGCTGCAGTTAATTCCTGAGGCATTAGCGCATCATTCTTTTGATGCAAACAGACAGAGCTTTGTAAACATTAACTGAAAGAAATGCAGACGTTATGCATGTCAGCTAGAATCAGGAGCACAGCAATGAAAGGTATAGGCGTAGAAGGAAAAAGATGGAAGTAACAAATAGCAAAAACATCTCAACAGATTAAAAGATGCAAAAGTTAATAGGAGCATCCCACTTTAAGGACTCTGTTGAGCATGAGAGAACCAGTTTTAATTTTTTTTACTCTCACTTTGTCTTGGTCTCCCAAATTAAGGTCATGATACTCTGCGATATTGAGGCTAGATTTCACCAGTCCCACAATCCTGGTGATAACTCCAGGCCCAGCAAGAAACCAAATGAACAGGCATGGCATCTGGTTTAGACCCGGATTCTCACAAACTAACCGTTCAGTAGGACGGGATAAAGCCCTCAAAATGGGAACTGGGATACTACAATAAGCTCTGCAATTAACTAAACAAAATTCTAAAGGTACCAATGGAAAACCAACAAGGAAAGTGGAGCCTGAAAGTGAAAAGTTCTCAAAGTCACTATAATTAAATTCATTTTCCTCACTATTGTGCACATGGTTACTGGAGCATGGGTTCGGGATGTTGTGAAGCTTCAAACTCACTAGACACAAACAAGAGACCTCTTATCTGCCAACTCTCATAAGGTCAACTAATTCAGAACAGATCTGTGAGCCAAAGTTCTACCAACAAATGCATGAGAACAACTTCCTAAGAGTTAATGCCCACCGTTTAGAAGTTCATTTTTCCCAAGTATGATTAAAAATCGTAATTTGTTTTTAAAAAACAATGCAATTCAACTTGCTTAGTAAGGCCACTGAGCAAGACCTTGTCATTGGAGGATACAAGAACCAATGACTGAAAAGGCTCGATCTCATCTATTAGGCATCTTCAATGTCTCGCTCGAGACCATCTGTCCGCTAACTACAACCTCCATTTTTAACAAACCGAGCTCTACTTCTCATAATCTTAGATATATCCAGGTTGATGGAAAGGCTGAAATGAGAACCATAAAAAGGGAAAAAACACTCAAATCCTGCCTGGGTAAACTGCAGACATGCTGCATGAAAACATATAAACCTGTCAGTCATCAATGAATGCTAAATCCACCACCGATCCAAAATGAACTAGCTGCCATCGACATGGAACCTTCGTCAATTCAGAAACTCCTCAACACTACAGTTGACATTCTAGAGCCATATGGAGTCGATCTTTAGCAGGACTACTTATGTAATTAAAAGAGAAATATGTCACTCAGGAGCCTGGTGGGCAAGCAGAAAGCGGGGGCAAAAGGGTACAAGTGACATTATGTGTAGAAGCACCAGGCATACTCAGCCAAGGAGCAGCTCAGCCTCTAATACTTTCAATTGATTTTGGTTCGTTATCAAAGTATATTCTAACATTCTAGAACATCAAAGTCGAGGCTGTGCAGAGCAAGGAACTATAAAAATTATATTATAACTCCTCCTTCACTTAGAAAATGCAAACAAACAAAAACACAAGAAACAGACACTAGCATACAACAGGATATATAAACAATTTGTTCACATTACAGTTGAATACCCCCATCCACATGAAACAGCAAATACTCACATGGACTATCCATACGAAGCCAAAATAGTCTTCACAACCTCGGACAGAAGATCAGAGGAACGCCACATTTGTCCTCTTTTAAACAGAGGGCTATGGTTCAACTTCTCACACCACTTACTATACCCCCAGTGGGACCAGGGGGCACCAGGAAAAGTAATTGGGCAACAACAGACATCACCCTCTAATGCACAAAGAACCAAGGTGCACATTACCACGCTGTACATAAAACCAGAGCACTCACAATTACCACATTAAACAAATATTCTTAAGTAACCATGGCAAAAACACTACACGCACACCAGCATGCAACCCATCTATGCTCACGCTGCTATTGTTGCAAAAGAAAAAACTTGCAGAAGAAACAACTTGCAGAATAACACTGCAGGGATAGTATTAATTTTGATAGACCACATAGGCATGTAGCCTCCGGCACCCATCTTACTCTCCAGTATACAAAGATTACATCTGGATTCCCATGTTTCTTACAAAAATTTGTTTGGTGTGCATGCATTAACTAAATAGTATTTTTTTTTCCACAAACATTGGTTTTGTAATGTGTACAGTACATGTGATATTGATGGCATTGTAGAACATTGTCATTCATATATCGTTGGTAACATACATTCTATTTCGTATGACTAGATACCTTACTATGAATACAGATCGCAGTTACATACATTAGCTTTGCTGTAAATTATTCTGGCGCGCCGGCCTGTAATTTCATTGGATATAAACTAATGAATGTTACCCCCTTACTTAGTGCTCAATCGTTTACTAAACACGTGATATGACCAGTTTCAATTAAAATGTAATGGTTTTCCATGGATTTGCTAAAACCTATATCTTTGTTTCTAATAATTAGAGGGAATTGTCGGGGTGCACTTGCTAGTGAAGCACACCCATAGTGTTATTTCTTTAACATCGTCCCGAAGATTAGTTTCCTAAAAGTGTTGTCTTGGTGTTCGTGATCTGCAGAATTGGTTTAGGAGCAGTGTGGATATTATTCAGAGTGTCGGTGTGCCCAAAGCTTTGAAATATTCTATCATTACGTCCCATTTCATCGATATTGGCTTCTTTCGCACACCCCTGTATTTCTCTCCGTGGAGTGAATTTTTTCCTGCCCTCCCCCATCGATTTACTTTTTCCCGCCAATTTATTACACATGGTGGAGAAGCGGATTTCCATCTCCTAGCTATTAAGCACTTTGCAATGAGTAGTGCAAGATCTGCAAATTTGACTTGCACTTTTTGGTTCCTGGGTCAGTGGTGTAAGCCTAATATACAGCTTTTGGCTGTATTCCAGTGTGCTCCTCCCGTTTTTTGGTTTATCGTGTCCGTCACATGTGCCCAGAAGGGTGAGAGGGCAGGGCATGTTCATAACATATGCAGCAAGTTTGCAGCTGGAGCCACACATCTTGGGCATTTTGCCGGTACTTCTGGGTACATTTCGTGTAATCTGTGCGGTGTCAGATATGCTCTGTGCAGCATCATGTATTGAATGAATTTGAATGTAGTGTTGCGTGATACTTTCTTTAGGAAAACTGATGGAGCATTCCTTTCTTTATCCTGGAGTACCTTGCCCAATTCCTGGCCCCATTTTTCTCTTAATTGCGTAAGGGGCATAGCAGCATGTGTGCGCAAGCCTCTGTATAGCCATCTTATCAAATGTCTGCAATTGCACATCAAGTATAGGGAATAGAAGAGTTCATGTGTGGGAGGTTCTGTGTCATTCAGAGTCCGGCGCATCTGGACATATCGTGTGATATTTACGTGAATCAGGAACAGGGAGTCTGGGAGACCCTGTTCATGAACGAAGTCAGTGTGGTTAAGGAGCATCTCATTGCCAAATAATGCCCCCACCGTTGTCACTCCTGCCTGTTCCCATAAACGTATACGACATCTCGGCCGTATTCCAGTTGGGGTGGGGAGGTCTAAGAGTGGAATGTTTGGGGCATAGGGAAGGGCATGCTTTGTGTATTGCGGGGCTAGTCTCTAATATGTGAGGGCTATTTTTAATACTGGTGCTGTAGGTGGAGTCTTTGTTTGAGGAAGGAGTAATGTGTGCAATGCACCCTGTGCAAGTGTGTTCGGCATGTAGCCTATTTCATGTAGAATGAATCCAGCCCACCAGTACACTAGCCACTGCAATTAGCTTGCTAAGCAATATGCTCAGAAATCCCGTGCTCCCAAGCCGCCATCATCTGTCGATAACTGCAGTTTCGTTAGTCCAACACTTCTATGGCCTGCTCCCCATATCACCTCCGTCAAGAGTGTATTTAGAGCTGTGTGTTGGGATCACTACGGGTAGATTGGTAAAGTAGTAGAGCATTCGCGGAAGCATGACCATTTTTTTATATTGCTATGTGCCCAGCTACAGAAAGGGGGAGGGAGGTCCAGAAGGATTCTTGAGAACGCAGTGAGGCTATCACTTTTTGGAGATTACCCTCTAGTAGATCCCGAGTTCTATATATTTGGATCCCTAGATATTTTAAAGTGATAGGCGCGACCTAGAGCGGTTGGTCCCCGAATGACATCTGCATGGTCTGTGGGTCACTTATAAACAAGAAGACATGTGATTTAGTTGCACGGACAGTGAGCCCCGAAATATGTTCAAAGAGTGTGAAGGTATTGGGAGTGTATCATCATGCAGGTTCTTCACATATATCATCTGCATAGAGAGAAAATGCATGTGTTATTGGCCCTACAAAGATTTCCCAGTCCGGTGCCTCTTGTCGTAGCCTCAATGCAGCAGCTCCAGCGCCAATACAAATAGTATCCGAGATAGAGGGCATCCTTGCCTTGTGCCTCAGCGTATGGGGTAGGTCTGTGATATGCGCATACCTGTACGTGCTCTTGCAGTAGGTGATGTTTAGAATAGTTTCACCCACTGCAAGTATTTCGAAGGGATGCCAAATTTACTAATGGCTGCTAACATGTACTTCCAACTTAGGGTGTCAAATGCCTGACGTAAATCAAGAGATATGTACCCGGCACCTTTGAGATCAGTAGGAGCTGCATCCATTACATGATATAATCACCGTATGTTGAAGGATGTATGGCGTCCCGGTACAAATTTGCACTGGTCTATACGTATTCGTTGTGGCAATAATGGGAGTAATCGGTAGGCGAGCACTTATCCTAGTATTTTATATTCAGTATTTAGTAATGACAGTATTGGCGTTATCCTGTCATACCTTTGGGGTCTCTACCTGGTTTTGGGAGCAAAGTCAATAACGCCTGCATCGTGGAGGGTAGGGTGCCTATTTGTAGAGCTGTTTGATATAGTTGTTCCAAATGGAGGACTAGCTGGGCTGAAAAAGTGGCAAAAAAACTCCACTGGAATACCATCTAGGTCAGGTGTCTTTGCGTGGGAGTTCTTTAATAGCTTCTTTAATCTCCATTTTGGTGACTGGGGCAGCTAGGGATTTTTAATCTGCTGCCTTCAGCTGTGGGTAATTGAGCTTATTCAAGAAATCATCTAATTCTTGATTTTGTATCGCTGGGGGGGATGGGGGTGCATCGTATAGTAACTCAGAGTAACTACGAAATGCGGACTTGATCCCTTTGTGTGTGGTGACAGTAACCATGGTTGAGGTGTTCATTTCTAAGATAGGGACTGGTGTTCTGGCTTTCCATAGTATCTGTACCAGTAGGGTGCCTGCTCTGTCAGCTTCCGTATGGATTCTCTGGGTGTACGATTGATGGTCTATATTACAAAGGAGCTCTAGTAATTATGCGTAGTCAATGCACACCTTTTGGAGTTCCGTTGCTTTTTCAGGGTTATTTACGGCAGCTTGTTCTAGAGCCCTGAGCTGGTCTTCTACTCATTTCAGCTAATAGTTAACTGTTTGGCGTGCTCCTACTACTGAACTAACAGATGTGCCTCTAATGACAGTTTTGAATGCTTCTCATTCGATTAATCGGGAAGAGGCTGTATTAGAGTTTTCTGTGAAATAATTACTGATGGCAGTGGCAATTGTGTCTTGGAATACCACGTCCTCCAAGACTTTAGGGTTTAATCTCCATGTGAAGACAGGTGCAGGGATTCGTCCCCAAGTCAGAGTGAGCTCCAGTGGGTTATGATCCGATAATGTCTTCCTGAGAGAAGTAGTCTGTGTGACCTGTGGTAGAAGGTTATTAGAGAAGAATATGCAGTCCAGTCTAGTATGTGGTGGGGAGTAACAGGAGTATTCGCGTAGGCCTATGTTTTTGCTGTGCACTGCATCAGAATGTGCCATGCCCCGTGCCCATATACGGAGGGCTTTGGCTTGCCAAGTAGCAACGTGCCATGTAACGGGGGGAGTGGTCCAGTTCAATATCGAATACTGTGTTGTCATCCCCCCTAGCACCCAAGGGTACCCCAATCAGTCTGCTACTATTGAGTTTAGATTTTCAAGGAATTTGTCCTGTCCAGTGTTTGATAGATATATATAGAATATATATATATATATATATATATATATATATATATATATATATATATATATATATATATATATATATATATATATATATATATATATATATATATATATTTCACTGAAAAAACCATAGGTTTCAGGGGCGTTATAGTTAGCTGGACTTTTCACTCGTACAAAACCATTGAAATTCCCCCGTTATAGTTAGTTCAGCTAATGCACTGCTGATGACGTCACATATTACATCACACATGACATGGCCAGTGACATCACTGATGACATCACTGATGACATCTCAAATGACATCACTGATGACATCACTGATGACATCACTGATGACATCATCCAGTGAATGTGTGTTTTTCTGATGGAAGAATAAATGGGTATATAAGTGTCTAAATGGATGATTTGTTTTTGAAAAATTGATTGTATAACTGACTGATTAAGTGTATCTTAGTGAATACATGGCTTAGTGAGTAATGTTTAAATATGTAAATATCTGTATCAGTCTCTCACTTTGTGTATAAGTGGCTGCATGGGTTGGTGGGTAGCTACATGAGTGTCTATATAGGTTATTACTTGGTTTTTAGTGATCCAGTATATATATATATATATATATATATATATATATATATATATATATTACCTACTGGCGGTCGCCAGTAGGTAGTTATAGTTAGGACCACGTTTCCATAGGAAAACCTCAACATTCTATTTTGAATAACTTTGGCGCCGGTCGACGAATCCTCGCGAATTTCTCAAAATAGGTGGGGCGCTACGCTCCGCTCCTACCCTGAAAGTCTCGGGGGGATTCGTCAAGCGGGGGCTGAGATAAAAGGGGGGTCCCAAAACGCGTTTTTCCCATGCATTTTTCCATAGGACCTTTAGAACGAGCTACAGCCCGAACGGCTGAACAGAATTACTAGAAATTTGGCAGAGAGGTAGTCCCTAGGTCAAGGAAGTGCCTTTTGTAGGTTTGGTGTAAATCTGTTCAGTAGATTCTGAGAAAATAGCCTTTAAATCAATATATATATCTGAGCCCGCTTACGGTACGCTTACCGTACGCTTACGGTAAGCGTACGGTGGCGTGCGCGAGCGCGATTCTGATTGGCTCTTAGATCTTAGTAAACATTCGAATCGGCAGAAACCAGGAAGCGGCGTCCGCCATTTTGTCTACCGCACTGAGTGTTATGTATCAAACATGATGGCCAAAAACATGTTATGGGGATGTTTTGACAACTCCCTCTCACATAGTCATGTTGAGGGAGTCCCCAAACATCCCCCAAGAGCAAAAACGGCATTATTTTTTTTTCGGCAATTTCGCGGGGTACGCTTACCGTACGCTTACCGTAAGCGTACGGTAAAAAAATAAAAATAAAAAAAACACTATCCACACTTTCTCCACCCCTTCTGCAAATGGTGGCCGAAGGCCACCATATGTGCATGGCTTATCAGAGCACAGAAATTTCCCAAAAAATTTCAACAGATTACCTATCACAAGGAAGCGCATAATATGTCCTCCATGTGCGCACGGTGCGCGAAGCGCATCGTGCGTACATGGCCCATCTAGCGTAACGTGGGCACGGCACTAACTGCGTAAAGTGGGTGCGCGGTGCGCGAAGCGCACCGCGTGCTCACTGTGCGCGCACGGTGCGCGAAGCGCACCGTGCGCGCACGGAACGAACTGCGTTAAGTGGGCGCGCACGCCACGAATGGCGTAAAGTCACTTAGCATTTAAAAAACCGTACAAATTCACTGAAAAAACCATAGGTTTCACACACGTTATAGTTAGGAATTAGCATTTAAAAAACCTTGCAAATTCACTGAAAAAACCATAGGTTTCACACATGTTATAGTTAGCGGAAATTTTACTGATAAAAAACCAATGAAATTGCCCCGTTATAGTTAGTGCTGGCAACTATAACTCACGCGACCGCAATCTTCTGCTGATGACATATGTGTCTTTATGAAAAAAAAATATTTGTAATATATGTATAGCTAAAAATGTATGGAAGAAGACATGGGCAAATAAGTGTCTAAATACAGTATTAGCATCAGCAGAGGATTGCGGTCGCGTGAGTTATAGTTGCCAGCACTAACTATAACGGGGCAATTTCATTGGTTTTTTATCAGTAAAATTTCCGCTAACTATAACATGTGTGAAACCTATGGTTTTTTCAGTGAATATATATATACATATATATACATATATACACAATATACACACAGTGAAAAAACCATAGGTTTCACACATGTTATAGTTAGCTGGACATTTTACTGATAAAAAACCAATGAAATTCCCCCGTTATAGTTAGTGCAGGCAACTATAACTCACGCGACCGCAATCCTCTGCTGATGACATATGTGTCTTTATGAAAAAAAAATATTTGTAATATATGTATAGCTAAAATTTAATGGAAGAAGACATGGGCAAATAAGTGTCTAAATACAGTATTGGCATCAGCAGAGGATTGCGGTCGCGTGAGTTATAGTTGCCTGCACTAACTATAAAGGGGGAATTTCATTGGTTTTTTATCAGTAAAATGTCCAGCTAACTATAACATGTGTGAAACCTATGGTTTTTTCACTGAATTTGCAAGGTTTTTTAAATGCTAATTCCTAACTATAACGTGTGTGAAACCTATGGTTTTTTCAGTGAATTTGTACGGTTTTTTAAATGCTAAGTTACTTTACGCCATTCGTGGCGCGCGCGCCCACTTTACGCAGTTAGTGCCGTGCACGCACGGTGGGCACGCGGTGCGCTACGCGCACCGCGTGCCCACGTTACGCTCGATGGGCCATGTACGCACGATGCGCTTCGCGCACCGTGCGCACATGGAGGACAGATTATGCGCTTAGTTGTGAAAGGTAAGCTTTTACATTTTGTTTTGATGTGCACATGCAATGCACAAATGGTGCCCTTCGGGCACCATTTGCACACGGGGTGGGGAGAGTGTGCATAATTTTTTTAAAAACAATTTCTTTTACCGTACACGTACGGTAAGCGTAATCGGCGATTTTTCGAAAAATAATTAAAAATGAATTTTTGGTCTTGGGGGTTCTTTGGGGACACATTCACCAAGGCTAGGTGGTTTGGAGCTGTCTAAACAGTCCCTTTACATGTTTTTTACATTTGTTTTTCCTCCTGCTCTCAGAGTGCGAGAGAGAAAATGGCGGCCGCCGCTTCCTGGTTTCGAACGATTCAAATGTTTACTAAGATCTAATAGCCAATCAGACTCGCGCACGTCACCGTACGCGTACGGTAAGCTTACCGTAAGCGCACGGTAAGCGCACCGTAAGCTGGCTCAGATATATATATTGATTTAAATGCTATTTTCTCAGGAACTACTGAACAGATTTACACCAGACCTACAAAAGGCACTTCCTTGACCTGAGGACTACCTCTCTGCCAAATTTCAAGTACCTCTGTTCAGCCGTTCGTGCTGTAGCTGTGTCTAAAGGTCCTATGGAAAAATGCATGGGAAAAACACGTTTTGAGACCCCCCTTTTTTCTCAGCCCCCGCTTGACCAATCCCCCCGAGACTTTCAGGGTAGGAGCGGAGCGTAGCGCCCCACCTATTTTGAAAATTTCGCGAGGATTCGTCGACCGGCGCCAAAGTTATTCCAAATAGAATGTTGCGGATTTCCTATGGAAACAGGGTCCTAACTATAACTATCTACTGGCGACCGCCAGTAGAATATATATATATAAAAATAAATAAATAAACATATACACACATATATATATACACACATATATACATATATACACACATATATACATATATATACACACATATATACATATATATACACACATATATATACACACATATATATACACACACACATATACACACACACATATACACACATATATATATATATATATATATCTATATCCTAGGACCACATGTATCCCATCTAGGGTACCAAGCAACAAGACATACTTGCCGTTAGTATCGATTCGCTGAGCCACCCAAAAACAAGAATAACCTCAAACACGGCATCCTCTCAATAAATGAGAAAGATATTCGGGACAGTTTTTTAACACACCCTGTACTCCAAAAGAACAAGTTACTTAACTTGGTAATGCTTTGTCTGGTGGATACAGTTATCTGCCAGTAGATTCCTCACCTTTTAAATTACCCCTAGCGCAGCATTCCACTGAAACTGTTTTCATAGTTTTCCCACGTTGACGAGGATGTCACAATAGCACTGCTCCGCTCGCGACTCCGCATGACATCATTGGAGCCCTAAGAAGACCTCGTCAGCGTGCTGACGTTAGTGCCACCCATTTTTTCCATGCCTTCGAGGCGAACAGGTAAACCGAAAACATTTCACAAGTATATACAGAATAGAAAATATGCACATATTGTTAAAAAAGAAAGGAATCTGGAAATACTAAAACAGACATTTCCTAGCGACAAGCACCATATAGCTCCAATGCCAATGAACACAAGACTGTCATACCCAAAACTCTTTTCTGTATAGGTAGGTAGACAATGGGGAGGCGGGTGGTTCAGTGAGGAATCCACAAGCAGATACTGTATCCACCAGAAAAAGCATTACCGAAGGTAAGTAACTTGTTCTTCTGATGGATACATCTGCCTGTGAATTCCTCACCTTTCAAATTGAATCCCCAAACAGTTTCGCTCCCGGAGGAGGGTGTCCACCCACCTATACCAAAAAATCCTGCAGCACAGAACGTGCAAAAATGCAATCCCTCCGCACCTCTGAATCTAAGCAGTAATGTTTCGCAAAAGTGTGCAGGGAGGCCCAAGTTGCCGCCTTGCAGATGTTTACAATAGGGACACCCCTCGCCAAAGCTGAAGTTTTAACTACAGTACAATGAGGTCTAATCCCTCTAATCCCTTCAGGCAGCTTCTTCTTGGCCAAGGCATAGAAGATCTTGATGCACAGGATGATCCACCTGGACAGCGTTCGCTTGTTGACAGCCTTGCCCCCCCCCCCTCCCAATTTTCCAACGTAACCAATGAAAAGCTGGTCATCCAGCCTGAAGTCCTTAGTTCTGTCTAGGTAGAAGCGGCCGCCCTCTTGGGGTCCAGGCGGTGAAGTCTCCTCCTCAGGCGGATGAGGGGGAGGATAGAAAGTGGGTAAATCGATTGACTGCCCCAGATGAAAAGGAGTAACCACCTTAGGCAGGGAAGCAGCACCGGTCCTGAGAACCATCTTATCTGCATGGATAGAGGTGAAAGGAGACTTAGAACTAAGACCCTGCAGCTCACTAAGCCTCCTCGCAATCAGAAAAATAGTTTTGAATGAGAGTAGCCTAAATGGACAACTATGCAGAGGCTCGAAGGGAGACCCCATCAGGAAAGTAAGAACTTATTTAAATCCCACGGAGGCATAATAAAAAGGAGTGGGAGGATATCTATTGGCGAGTCCCTTACTGAAACTCATGACTATAGAGAAGCTCTGTCTTCCAAACCCCCTTTCTTCTCCACACATCCGGACAAAGTGGTGCTTTGAACAAGTCCTTTGTTTCTTCCTAAAGTGGTTACACCATTTCATGTAGGACAATCTATCACTTTGCCCACATTTCGACACCATCCAGTCTTCCTGCCAGAAGAACCTGAGCGCGGGTCAACATCTTGAACTTCTCCTGTTGGAGGCAAAAATTCAAGACCCTGAGGTCTAGGATCAGCCTCAATTGCCCATCATTTTTGAGGATCAGGAAATACCGGAGTAGCACCCCGACCCCTTTTCTGCTCCGGAACAACCTCTATTGCACCTTTCTGTCACAAGGACAGTGCCTCATGTTGCAGAAGCAACAGATGGTCCTCCGAACACCAACCCTGGCAAGGAGGGGGAACGCGCGGACAAGAAGGGCGTACCCATTTTCTACAAGATTTACAACCCAAAGAACTGACACATTTTTAATTTTGTAGAAAATGGGACACCCGACCTTGCAAGAGTCCAAAATGGGGGATCTAGAGCTGCTTCCCAGCGGAGCCAGTGGTGGGGGCAGGGGAGGAGGAGGAGTTGGAGAACTATTGGCGAACAGACCCTCGCAGACCAACTCTTGCCTTCCCTCTGTATGATCTATACAGTGGGTTCTGTTACTGCTGCGGTCTGCGAAATGGAGCAGCCTTCCCAAAGTTTGGATCGCAAACTTAAGGATCTAGCAGTAGCTCTGCTATCCTTAAATCATTGAAGAGCTGAGTCAGCCTTGGTCCCAAAGAGTCCATAGCCATCAAAGGGAAGATCCAACAGCGTGGCATGGACGTCCGGAGAGAATCCTGACCCCCCCCCCCCCAAATCAGGCATGCCTCCTAGTTGCCACCAAAGAGCCACTACCCTGGCAACAGAGTCAGTCATATTGAGCCTGGACTGGATCACCTGACGGGCTGCAGCCTGCGTGTCAGACAGTACTTTAGCGAAATGACCCCGGACATCTTCTGGCAGCATAGGTATCACCTCCTTAGCGGAGTCCATCAATGCAAGGATGTAACGCCCCAACAAGCACGTGGCATTAGTGGACTTCAAAGCCATGATGGCAGATGAAAACACCTTTTTAGCAGATTGTTCCAACTTCTTAGAGTCTCTATCGCCCGGAGTGGAGGGGCTGGAACCAGCGGATTGCTTAGTGGAACTAGGCATTTGAACCACCAAGCTTTCAGGTGAAGGGTGCGATGATGCTGGATCCCTTGGCGCAACCTTATAACACCTTGCCACCGTTCGACACATGTTCTAAGATTGGATCTGTCAAGGCTTCGTTATTCGGAAGCAAAAGTTCCACCTCTGAAGAAGGGGAGTGCAGTACCTCAGTTAAAATGTTATACTTATACCAGTCAGAATCGATTTTGGTGAAGCACAGAGCATGTGCATTGTATTCAGTGCTCCCTGAGCAAAACGGATCGTTTTTTGTGATTTTTAATTAATTTTAAAACTGTGTGATTTTCATGTTGTAAATGCACTCAGCATACCTCTGATACACTTGCACGCATTTTCGCCCATCTATCACGGCGCTAGCTGCCGTTAGAGCTTCAAACCGGGCTCAGGCTTCTCTGCACTCGGCGGCCATCTTGAGTGGGGGCTAGAGTGGTGGGAGCGCTCTAGTGTACCACATATAAGGAGCCCTGAAGCAGCGCTCGCGAGATCTATCCCTTATACCAGTCAGAATCGATTTTGGTGAAGCACAGAGCATGTGCATTGTATTCAGTGCTCCCTGAGCAAAACGGATCGTTTTTTGTGATTTTTAATTAATTTTAAAACTGTGTGATTTTCATGTTGTAAATGCACTCAGCATACCTCTGATACACTTGCACGCATTTTCGCCCATCTATCACGGCGCTAGCTGCCGTTAGAGCTTCAAACCGGGCTCAGGCTTCTCTGCACTCGGCGGCCATCTTGAGTGGGGGCTAGAGTGGTGGGAGCGCTCTAGTGTACCACATATAAGGAGCCCTGAAGCAGCGCTCGCGAGATCTATCCCTTATACCAGTCAGAATCGATTTTGGTGAAGCACAGAGCATGTGCATTGTATTCAGTGCTCCTGAGCAAAACGGATCGTTTTTTGTGAATTTTAATTAATTTTAAAACTGTGTGATTTTCATGTTGTAAATGCACTCAGCATACCTCTGATACACTTGCACGCATTTTCGCCCATCTATCACGGCGCTAGCTGCCGTTAGAGCTTCAAACCGGGCTCAGGCTTCTCTGCACTCGGCGGCCATCTTGAGTGGGGGCTAGAGTGGTGGGAGCGCTCTAGTGTACCACATATAAGGAGCCCTGAAGCAGCGCTCGCGAGATCTATCCCTTATACCAGTCAGAATCGATTTTGGTGAAGCACAGAGCATGTGCATTGTATTCAGTGCTCCCTGAGCAAAACGGATCGTTTTTTGTGATTTTTAATTAATTTAAAAAAACTGTGATTTTCATGTTGTAAATGCACTCAGCATACCTCTGATACACTTGCACGCATTTTCGCCCATCTATCACGGCGCTAGCTGCCGTTAGAGCTTCAAACCGGGCTCAGGCTTCTCTGCACTCGGCGGCCATCTTGAGTGGGGGCTAGAGTGGTGGGAGCGCTTTAGTGTACCACATATTAGGAAACAGTGTTCCACCGCGCTAGCGGTCGCGTTTGCGGGGGCGCCGTCGCTGCGCCGGAGTCTCGCCTGAGTCAGCCCGTCTGCGCCCGTCAGCGTCCCGGAAGCGCTCGGGAACGTTTTCTGGTGGGTTCCTTTTAGCTCTTGGCTCGATGTACACTAGAGATGATCTTCTGTCTTACAATGTACACACTGCTCCATGTCAGCGAGCTATCCCCTACTCTGCTGGGGATATTACTAAGTGCCCCACGTGTGGGTGGATGCCGGACCCCACAATTCCCTGTCCTGGCAAGCTCCCTCTTTTAGGTACTAACTGCGCCTTGTTGAATACTAGGTCTCTTCCTCAGCACGCTCTCGACATATATAATCTCTTAACACAAGATGACATAGATTGTCTCTTTCTCACAGAAACATGGCTCGGTGAGGGCTCGGAACCTGATCTGGCTATTGCCATCCCTCCCTCATATGCTATTTTCCGTCGAGACAGATGCAAGGGAAGGGGAGGCGGAGTGGCACTTATTAAAAGGCACATTCCTTGTACCATCTTGTCGACGGATGATTTACCTGACTGTGAAATCCTTGCCTTCTCCCTGGCCCTATCCCCCCCATCAATCCTGCCTGGGGCTTTTGCTTTATAGACCACCTGGCCCTCTTGGCTCTTTTACTGAGGATTTGCTATCGATCATTTCCACACTGAGTCTTAGAACAAAACACTGCCTAATACTCGGGGACTTTAACATCCACATGGATAAGGGCGAGGATCCTGAAGTGCAAACATTTCTGGATATGACATCGTCGGTGGGACTTCATATGTATCTACAGTCCCCTACACATGAGAAGGGGCATATTTTAGATCAAATTTTTTCGACCGTTCCGGTGGTCCTTTCCTCCCTTGCCCCAGTTCTTTGGTCGGACCATTTCCTAGCGGATTTCACGCTAGGACATCAGCCTGTGGCCGCCCGTATTTCGCAGCGGCTCGCTGCTCGTAGTTCTAGAGCCTTCCACAAAGTCACCCCGGCCATGATCACCCAGGCTTTAGATACCCATCCTTGTGTTCTTACGGGCAGTCTGGAGGATGATGTGGTGTGTTTTCAGAATTGGCTCACTGCACGTTTGGAAGCCTTGGCACCATCTCGCCAGGTTAGATCTGAACTGGCACGAGCATCAGCCCCGTGGTTCTCTGCTGCCTTGGCGGCCAAGAGAAGGCACTGCAAGAGGCTGGAGAGAATTTGGAGGAGGCACTATGATACATCGGCTAAGCAGTCTTACAGAGCAGCAGTGAAAGAATATCACAGGGAGCTCGTTGCAGAGAAAAAATCCTATTTGGCCAGAAGGATCGAGGAAGCAGATAGCTCCTGCAAAGAGATCTTTAAGATTGTTAAAGAATTCACCTCTCCCTCCTGCTGCACTTCTGCATCTGCTTTCTCGGAACCTTGGATCATGGAGCTTGCAGTATTTTTTACTAATAAAATACGTACTATCCAGTCAGCGTTGCAAGGAACCCAGATCATCTTGAGCAAAGGTTCAGAGGTCGATGGCCTTTCCAACCCCTGGTTATGCCCACCAGCTATGCATATGGATTCTGTGGGCCCTACCCTGCACGGTTTTCCCTCTTTAGAGCCTCAGGCCTCGCTTGACCTTTTGTCTAGCCTGAAATCTGGCTCTCCTCTGGACCCTTGTCCCGCCAAGTGTCTTGCGACCCTGGCACCTGCCCTTAATCCGATCATCAACCCTCTCATTAATGCATCTTTGAAGTCGGGCAAAGTCCTCTCCTCCTGGAAACAGGCCTTAGTTCTTCCCCTCATTAAAAAACCAAATGCAGATGCTAAACTGCATTCTAATTATAGGCCAATCTCGCTGCTTCCTGCCCTGGCCAAGATCACTGAAAAGTGTGTTCATACCACCCTTACCAACTTTGTAGAGGGCAACTCCCTTTTACATCAGTCACAGTCTGGATTTAGATCTAACCTGAGCACCGAGACCGCTCTTCTTGAGGTTACTGAGATTGTGAAGGAGACCCTCGATAGGGGTGGAAAGGCCCTGCTTATCATGCTTGATTTGTCGGCGGCCTTCGACACCGTCCCCCACGACCTCCTCCTAATTAGACTCTGGGAGATTGGGCTGCGGGGTACGGTGTTCGCATGGTTTCATTCTTTTTTGGCCAGTCGGACACAAACGATCTGGGCTCCCCCTTTCTCCGCCCGGATGCCGCAGCTTAAGGTAGGGGTCCCGCAGGGCTCCATACTGAGTCCTTCCCTCTTTAATATCTTCCTTACACCTCTTGCGGCACGGGTGGAGGAGCTAGGGGCCCAGATCATATCCTATGCGGATGACACACAGCTCCTGTTCTCTTGTGACAGGGGCTGTGACTTCGATGGAGCAGCCATTCGGAAGTGTTTGGAGTTTGTGTTTGACTGGTTTGGGAAAAATGGCCTCAAATGCAACTCCAACAAATCCGAGATATTGTTCTTTGGCTGTCCTGCAGACCCACGTTGGAAGCTATGGTGGCCTTCGGCCATGTCTCCCCCTGCCAGCGATTCGGTCACAGCGAAGAACCTGGGTATGATGGTCGATAACACTCTTTACTTTAAAACCCAGGTTGCTGGCTTGACTGGGAAGTGCTTTGCCATCTTAAGGATGTTGCGCAAGTTTCTGCCCTATTTATCTTTGGAGCATAAGAAAATTACGGTGCAAGCATTAATTGGCTCACGCCTAGACTACGCCAACATCCTTTACTTAGGTCTTCCTGAGTATCTGCTGACTCGTCTGCAGATAGTTCAAAATTCTGCAGCCAGGGCAATCTTCGGTTTAACTAGAAGATCTAGGGCCAGCAATCTCCTTGTCTCTCTGCATTGGTTGCCGATTCGTAAGCGTATCTTCTTCAAGACCCTAACTACAGCTTTTAGGGCGCTTCATAATTTCGGCGCTGAATATCTGCAGAGAAGGGTCAATTTCTATCTTACATCTAGACCTCTGAGATCTGCTGCCCAGGCCAAGGCTATCGTTCCAACAGTGAAGCGTGCTCGCTGTGGAGGTCGCTCCTTTAGTTACCTTGCACCCCGCCTCTGGAACACATTGCCCTTGACGTTGCGGGTGTGCACCAATCTCTCGGTTTTTAGGAAAGGACTTAAAACCTATCTGTTTGCTTTGTAATGCTGTTATGGTTAATTCTGGTTATGTTTTCTGTTATGGCTGTTTGTTTGCTGCTGGTATTTGGTGTGATGATCTTTAGCGCCGGGACGCTCTTTGGAGCAGCTGAGCGCTCTACAAAACAAACAGTAACATAACATAACATACTTGACCTCCTGAGTTGGCAACTGCAAATCCAGAAGGTATGCAGCCTTTCTCATGACTGAATGGTATAAGGCCACATCCTGAGAAGGAAGAGCTTTGGGAGAAGAGGGCTCCCACTCTGGTGATGTGTCCAGCCCACTGGCTTCTTGAAGACCTTCAAAGTCATCCATAGGATCCAGTATCTCCCCCTCCTCAGCCTGCTCCTGGAATTCCTCCTCTTCCAAAGCCTTGAGCCTCCCTCCTTGATCGCATCTTCAGAATCTACGTTGTAAGGTGGGTTCTGGCTCCGGCGCCAGAAACATGGGATCGGAGAGTCCCTCGGCGTTGGAGAAGCTTCCCTGGGAGCCGGAGAGTCCCTCGGCGTTGGAGAATGCACCGGAGTCACCTGCGGTGAAGGAGAAGATGGGATTTCATCCTTCCTACGACGCTTCTGGACCGGGGATGCCGACTTTGATGATTTGTCCTTTGAAGAGCGATGTTTGGACCCATGACGCTGCTTCTTTTTATGCTTTTTGGACAACCTTGAGGTGTGCGGAGTCGACGACTTTGACCTCGACTTAGTCCTCTTCTGACCTCTCTTCTCCTTCCTCGCCTGGGACATAAACAACTTCGCTTCCCTCTCTTTAAGGGCTTTTGGATTAATCTGACAACACAACAACCTTCCCTTGATGCCGTGATCAGATGACAAGCACCAAAGGCAGTCTTGGTGGGGGTCTGTGACAGACATCCGGCCAACACCTTCCCTACAGGGTTTAAAACCAGGCTTCTTCTGAGTACCCATCGTACAGAAGCAGTGGTCGACAGGATGACGTCGCAGTGCCTACTTAGACACCACCCATGCCCTCTGACGTCCGTTCTGACATGACTTTCCACGCTAGAAGTGCAGAACCATGCAAGACACGGACCACTGGTGTGCCACAACTAGGGCCCTGCTTTGGAGTCCCTATCCCTAGAAGTCAGTTCGCAAATCGGGAAGGATGGGTAGGGCAGTAAGGAATCTACAACTAACCTATGTCTAACAGATACATCGTTACCAAAGGCAAGTAATTTGTTCATCTGAAAGAGACAGTTAGTTGTAGATTCCTTACCTTTACAATAGATACCTCAGCAATACTGTCCCCGAAGGAGGGCCTACAAATTTCAGATGAGAAAGTCCTGGAGGACCGAAAAGGCAAAATAGCCATCCCGCCGGACTTGGCTGTCCAGGCAGTAATATCTGGTAAACATGTGCAGAGATGCCCATGTTGCTACCTGGCAGATATCAACTAGTGGGACAAAGCAGTGGTTGCTCCCATAGCCCTAGTGGAATGAGCACAAAGCCCCACTGGAGGATTCTTCTTAGCTAAAGCATAGCAGATCTTTATATAAAGAAGAACGTATTGAGATATGGTACGTTTTTGGAACAGCCCGGCATTTCTTGGCACCTATATATCCAATAAAGAGTTTCTCATCCACCGGGAAATCTTTGGTGAGGTCAAGATAAAATGACAGTGCATGTTTAGGGTCCAGACGGTGGAGTCTTTCCTCCTCCTTGGAAGGGTGCGGAGGAGGGAAAAGGTGGTCAAAGTGATAGATTGTCCTACATGAAATGATGTAACCACTTCAGGAAGAAACAAAGGACTTGTTCTAAGCACCACTTTGTCCAGATGCACGGATAAGATAGCGGGTTTGGAAGACAGCTTGTAGCTCACTCGCCCTGCAAGCAGAGGTGATGGCCACAAGGAAGGCAGTTTTGAGAGTGAGGAGCCTGAGAGGACAGTTCTGAAGAGGCTCGAAGGAAGCACACACAAAGGTGTGAGAGAACAGGATTTAAGTCCCACTGGGGCATTATGAAAGGAGATGGAGGAAACAGATGAGTAATGCCCTTAAAAAACAGATTGACAATAGGGAACTTGAACAAGGATGGCTGATCTGGCAGCCAAAGAAAAGCAGAGATAGCTGCAAGATAACCTTTGAAAGTGCCCAGAGCAGATCCCTGCTGGGCTAAATAAAGTATATACAAAAGGACCTCTGAAAGAGGGGCAGAAAGGGAATCCATAGCCTTTGCTGTGCACCATGCCACAAACGTATTAAATTCATAGGCGTATACCTATTTAGTGGAGGGACGCCTGGCTGCCAAGATATCATTACAGACTTCAGGCAGGAGTTTGAAAGTGGTCAACTGTCGCCGCTCAATCTCTAGGCAAGGAGGCGGAGACTGGTCAGGTTCGGGTGGAGAACCGTCACCTGCTGCTGCGACAGAAGACCCTCCTTAAGGGACAGTCTGATCAGAGGATCGATGGCCATGCTCAGAAGCTCGGGGTACGAGACTCTTCATGCCCAAACCGGAGCCACAAGGATAACTTGGGCCCGGTCGCGCTTGGTCTACGAGCACTCTGGGCAAAAGTGGTACCAGCGGAAAGGTGTACAGGAGAACGCAATTCCACTCGCAACGAAAAAAGTGTCGCTGAGCCAGTGCCGCTTTGGAAACTCCAACGCACATCACTGCTGACATTGCACGTTCTCTTTGGCGAACAGATCTAACCAAGGCTCTCCCCACCGCTGAAAGAGACCTTGCACAACCTCCAAATGAAGACGCAATTCGTGATCAACCAAGCACCGACAGCGGAGTTTGTACGCCCTTGCATTCAGAGACGCCGCCACGTGTTTAACTACCAGGGTCATGCCCTGATGTTCCAGCCATGTCCAGAGGCTAAGACAAAGGGTGCACAACCCCACTCACCCGGTTTGTTGCAGTACCACATGGCAGTGGTGTTGTCTGAACACCTGCACCACTTTCCCTTTCAGAGAGCGAAGGAATGCCTTTAGTGACAGTCGGATCGCCCGAAGCTCCAACAGGCTGATATGGAGCCTGGACTCTGCTGGAGAACAGACGCCTCTGATCTCCGCCTCTCTTAGATGGCCACCTTATCCCAGGAGTGATGCATCTGTCACCACTGTTAGATCTGGTAGGGGAAGGGAGAGGGATCTGCATCGGACCCAAGCTTGGTTCATTAGCCACCACTGCAGGTGTTGTGCAGTTCCCTCTGAGATCTGAACGTAGTCTGAAAGATTCCCCTGATGCTGCACCCACTGGAACTTCAGGTCCCACTGCAGAGCCCGCATATGCCATCTGGTATGATCCACTAGCAGGATGCAGGAGGCCAGGAGGCCCAGCAGCCTCAGTCATTCTCACAAAAATCAGGGATAGAGGCTGAAACATAGGTATCACAGCCTGAATATTGCACACTCGCTGCTCGAGAAGATAGAAACTGCACTGTGTCCAAAACAGAACCAATGAAAAGGAGTGTCTGAGAGGGAGTCAGGTGTGACTTTTGGCACGTTTATAGTAAACCCCAGCGAGTGCAGGTGGTCCGCCATAGTCTGGAGGTGGCAGTCAACAGCCTGGGGCGACGCCGCCTTCAACAGACAGTCGTCGAGATAGGGGGAAGACTGGAAACCCTAATCTGTGCAGATGAGCTGCGACCACCGCCATCACCTTCATGAACACCAGAGGGACACTAGTAAGGCCAAAGGGGAGCACAGTGAACTGAAAGTGCTCGCGGCCCACCGTGAACTGTAGATTGGCGTCTGTGGGCTGGCAAGACGGGAATATGGAAATATGCGTCCTGCAAGTCCAACGCCACCATCCAGTCTCCAGGGTCGAAGGCAGGCAGGACCTAAGCCAACATGAGCATCTTGAACTTCTCCTTCCGGAGGAAGAGGTTGAGGGCCCTGAGGTCTAGAATAGGACGCAGGACTTTGTCCTTCTTGGGCACCAGAAAATATCAGGAATAGGAACCAAGACTTACTTTTGGCACAGGGACCCTCAGGTGAAGTCCTCCTGAGGCTTGAGACGGGAGAAACCAACGCTTTTAAGATATTAGACTCGCGCTGTGTTTTTAAAAAGAAATCTGCCTTTGCTGCACTTTTAAAACACGGTCTTCTAAATTGGTTTTACCTGCACTTTTGCACACTGTGGACTCACTAGCACAGAGTCCACAGCACGAAGTTCCCCGCAGGTCTAGCGCGGGACCACCGTCATTTTGGAGTGGAAGCCGGTCAGCGGGCTAGTTGCTGATGCCCCTGCCGGTATTTAAACAGATGCTGGCATGCCACAGGCGCACCGAGGGCAGGCCCGTCTGCGCCCGTCCGCGCTCCGCGCCCCTGGCCAAACAATGTCAGGGATTACAAAAAGGATTTGCTATTGTAGCAATCTTTTAAAAGCCTTCAATCCCAATAAAGCAGACCAAAATTGCCATATTCTGCACCCAGAAATCAGGAATACTCAAAACTTGGCAATCTGTCCGGGCTGCCATAATGAACTACCTGAAATAACATCTTCTCCAGCGTCTGCTCTTAATGTTGGACAGGTAAGGACAGGGAATGCTTGGAGCCGCGTCCTCTTCAAAGCGAGGTCACTGATCAAGCACAGTACGGAATGTGCCTCCTTGATGGATGAGGGAATTTTGAACGCCTTCATCACAGAAACCTGGACTGACGATGCGTCCGGTCCTAGTAAAAGCTACGCCACCAGACTGTTACTCACGAAATAGAGAGCAGAAGAAAGGAGGTGGACTAGCTGTTATTCACCACAATACAATTACATCTTCCTTTAACCCATTAGTTTATGAGGAGTGCGAAGCATTAGAATTTTGTCTAGAACAACTTTTAATCTGACCCACACATCAAGCAGGTCACACGCTCAATGGCATCTTCTCAAACAACCCTCAGATATCCATGACGAATCGTCTCTCCCTAACTTGGTCAGATCACTCGGCCATTCTGTTCAAGCTCACTATACACAGCCACTTGGGAAATTAACACCATAAAACATTTCTAGAAACAAGAGCCTGGAAAATATAGAGGAGGAGGAGGAGCTAATCAGAGCGCTCTTGGCAACGAATACCAGCTCCCAACAAATCTGGACCAAGTAACCAAATCCAATTCAAATTGGTTAGAGGAGGCAGGGAATAAACTAGCCCCCTTAACTCTGATACGCATCTGCAGGCAACGGCCCTCAGCACCTTGGTACTCACAGGAGCTTAGGGACCAAAAACTAGTTTTGAACACAGGGAAAGAAGCTGGAGGAAAGAAAGTAGAAAGAAAAAAGGAATACAAGATGAGCTTGGCTAAATGTTATAAAGCACTAAACAAAAGTACTTCACGGAAAAAAATTCAGGAGGCTAAAAAGTCGCCCAAAGTGCTGTTTAAAACAGTTAATACCCTAGCCCAACCCAGTCCCCCTCCCATCCCCAGCTTGTCAAGACCTATGCGACAAGATAGCCAAATTCTTCTTTGATAAAGTTAATGCTATCTTTCCTAACTTTTCAAATACAAACCCTCCTGACACACCCACTTGCCAGAAAGAATTAAATGATAACATTGAACTTAACAGATTCAGCCCCCTTTTAGAAGGGGATACCCTCAATCTACTAGCCAAGGTGAAGTCAGGCTCCCCGTATGACCCATGTCCGACAGATAGTTAAACAAGCGTCAAAGATAGTAGTGGGTAAGCGGACATCTATCTTCAATTTAATTTATACAGAAGGATACTTCTCGAAAGACTGGAAACAGGCGTCAATATTACCCCCTACTGAAGAAACCCAATTTGGATGCTAAAGATCCAAACAATTTTAGGCCTATATCCAGACTCCCCCTTCCAGCAAAGATAATAAAAAGGAATATGAATGCCCAACTCAATCAGTTTCTAAAATCATCCCTGGCGCTGAACCCGACCCAATATGGATTTAGAGAGGGCCACAGCACGGAAACGGCGCGAAAAAAATCCACAGAGGAAATCAGGACCATTCTTGATCAGGGAGGAAAGGCCGCCCTGATCATGCTGGACCTCTTAGCGGCATTTGACACGGTCCATCATACCCTACTGGTGGGCAGATTAGAAGAAATAGGAGTGAAGGGCACGGCCCAAAGACTCCTCAAATCCTTTCTCTCAGAAAGAACCCAAAGGATTAATCTAGATAAATTTGAGGCGGAGGCTTTCTCCTTTCCCTGTGGAGTACCCCAGGGCTCTTCATTGAGTCTGATGCTCTTTAACATTTGTGTCTCCTCCCTGGCCCCCATCATCGAATCCTTTGGATTTCGTTTATCATCATACGCAGACGACACACAAATTGTGGTAGCAATAAGACCCGAGCGGCTACAGGACATTACATCCGGACTACAAGACTGCATGAACGCAGTAGGAACCTGGATGGTACAAAACTGTTAAAAGCTGAACTCCACAAAAACGGAGGTTCTGCTTTTCGGCAACAATCCAACATTTTGGACCCCAGCCTGTTGGCCGAATTCCCTAGGACCATTGCCCTCCCCAACTAGAAAGGTTAAAAACCTAGGAGTATGGATTGATGATACTCTTAGTTTCAAGGACCAGGTGAACTTTGTGGCATCTACCACTTCGTACATTATCAGATCTTGTAAGAAAATAATGCCGCTACTACCCAAGGACGCACAACAGACGGTAGTTATAGCATTGGTAATGTCGAGGTTAGACTATTGCATTAGTTTCTACCTCAAGTTACAAGAAGGATCAATGAATAAACTACAAATGCTGTAAAATGCAGCGGCCACACTCCTTACGGGCATCCCAAAATATGCATCGATTAAAACAGAGATCAAAAAACTTCACTGGGGGGGGGGAGGAGCCTAGCGCGCAACCAAGATGGCCGCATAGGTGCGAGGCTCCCGAGGACCTCCGCAACCTCCTACGTTTATCCTGTCTTCATCCTGCATCGGTTGAGGGGACTGTGTCGGTGAGCCTGAGCCGAGGTGGTACCAGTTTTCCGTTTTTGAATCGGACCCCGGGTGCCGGGGTGAGCACCGACTGAAGTTTGCGGCCTACTTCCCTCCTGACCCCGGATTCGAGTTTGGGAGTAACCCAGTGGCGAAGTGAACAACAACGGCGGGCTGGGCCTGGCGAGTCGCGTACCCCGCACTTTCACTTTCGCTTTTGACTCCCCTTGCCGTCATCGCAAGTGGGATTACGGCGTTTCTTTGTGTTGGGGTGGCCTCGCTGGGAGACCCTGCCTGCCTGCGGTGGCCCGCTCTGCCGTCCTGGGGTGACCCCCGGGGCTCTCGGCCTTGATTGATTGCTTGCTCTCCACTGCGTACCTGGTGAGGTCGCGAGCCACACGACGATGGCCACGAAGCAGGAAGGGGATCGGTTGAAGGCCAAGTCTACCCGGCGTGGCACCGCGCATCAGGCTAACATTATGGACCGCTACACCCTCCCGAAGGGGTCTCCCGGCGGATCGCACAAGTCCTCCGAGTGCCCCTCGGATGCCCCGGATTTGCCTGCGGATCTGACTTTGCAGGATGTTATGGGCGCCATTGCTGAGATGAAGACCTCAGTGGGCCAGCAATTCGACACCTTGGCACATAAACTCGACGCGGTCCTCATCGATGTCAACCTTGTTAGAGCCGATCTCTCTAAGACAAATGACCGGGTCGACTCTTTGGCCCACACCGCGTCGGGCCTCACGACTGAGGTAGCGGCCCTTCAGACGGAGGTGCATCGGCTCCGTCAGGCAAGTGCGCTCCTGGATCGGCGCCTGGAGGACTCCGAGAGCAGGGCCCGGAGGAATAATATCCGCATTATTGGAGTGCCTGAGAGGAGTCGGCGGCGGATCTCTTTGTGGAGGACCTGATCTCTACCCATCTCCAGCCTAAGGGGCTGAGTAAATTCTTTGCGGTGGAGAGGGCCCATAGAGTTCCCGGAGGCAGGCCGAAGGTCGGAGCCCCTCCGCCGCCTCTTATTGCCCGTATTTTTAACTTTCGGGACAGGGATGCGATTCTGCAAGCTTCCAGACTGCAAGGGCCGATTAAGCTGGAAAACATGGAGGTGAACTTTTATCCTGACTTCACACAGGCGGTCCAGAAGCAGAGATTGAGTTTCCTGGGTGTCAAGCGGCGGCTTCGGGACATGAACCTAAAATATGCCATGCTCTTCCCGGCCAGGCTGCGGGTGGAGGTGGATGGTCGCACTCACTTTTTTGACCGTCCTGACATGGCCGGGGACTGGTTGGACACTTTGACTGGGGGACAAGGTCGGGATGGGGGGGGGGGGGGGCGACGGGAGGTGAGCGCTCACCGGACCGGGTCTGAGGTACTGACACCGTGGCTCACCCCGGATGATGCCACTTTTGGCCATGCTTAGGGTCTTTTGCCTATTGTGCCTTGTTTCCCCTCCATGGGAGGTTGTGCTGGGTCTCGAGGGGGTTCTCCCTCCTCCTACAGGGGGTCTTAGTAGTTCCATTTACATAGGGGCGACAGGCACACTGCAAGTTGGGGGGGCTGTTTGGGCTCATGCAGGGGTGCAGGGAGGGGGGAGTTTTGTTGGGGCTGTTGGGTTGGGGTTGGGTATTGTTTATTTGTACCACAAGGCAGATGTATTGTTGTGCTACTTCTACAGTGCTCCCTGGGGGGAGATGGCTCGATTTCGGCTATGATGGGGGGTAGGGGACTGAGTCTTTTGTCCTGGAATGTCAATGGACTGGGGGAAAGGATAAAACGGGGTGTGGTCCTGCAGTTTTTAAAACGTATTTCTCCCGATATAGTATTTCTGCAGGAAACGCACCTCATTGGAAACTCCTTTCGTGCTATGAATAGACGGGGCTATCGCCTTATAGCCCACTCGGGCTTCACCTCTGGTTCGAGGGGCGTGGGAATTATGGTTAAAACTTCGCTCCCGTTTGAAATGGATGAGGTGTTCCACGATGACAGGGGACGATATACGGCTCTGGTGGGTAGATTGGAGGGTAGAGTAATTGTTTTAGTTTCTGTATATGTACCGCCAGGGTTGCAAACAACTACTTTCGCTGATCTGGGACGCCTCCTCCTTGGCCTTCCGGAGGGGATTCTAGTGGTTGGGGGAGATTTTAACGCTGTAGTTTCCGGTACTGAGGACCGTCACCCTCCTAGGGATCTCCCCCGTGCCCAAGCGTGGCTCTCAGGCCTCTTGGATACATTGGGGCTGGTGGATTGTTGGCGGCTGAAACACCCTACGCAGATACAGTACACCTTTCATTCCGGGGCTCATGGCAGTCTTTCAAGGCTTGATTATGTTCTGATGCCAGCGGCACAGGCGGGGAGGGTTGGGGAGGTACGACATTTGGCGCGGGGTATTTCGGACCACTCCCCGCTCCTGCTGCACTTCGACATTGTCTTGAGGGGGGAGGGGAGGGTGGTCCCGGTCAATCCCTGGTATCTGTGTGACCCCACCATTCGTGCAGATTTGGTTAAATCTCTGGAGCGGTATTTTGAAGATAATGTGGGGTCTGTATCGTCTGCGGTCTCTCTGTGGGAGGCGTTTAAGACGGTAATCCGGGGGGAGGCCCTGTCCCTCATTTCCCATTCCCGGAGGCGCGGGCGGGAGGAGGTGACCCGTATTGAAACTGAGATAACTGAATTGGAGGGTGATCTGGAATGTGGGGTGACGGATGGCAAACTACATGCTCTCCGACTCAAGCAAGCGGATTATAAGGCCCTCGTCACGGAGGCAGCCAGGGGCCTCAGTAGAGAGCAGCATGGGAGACTGTATGATGTGGGTGATAAGGCTGGTAAATTGCTTGCGTGGCTGGATAAAAAGGAGAGAGCGAGTCGAGTTGTCCCGTCGATTGAGAAATTGGATGGTGTGTGTGTGTCACTGATCCGGGTGAAATTGTTGATTGCTTCGCAGACTATTTCCGTGGGGTGTATTCCCCGGTATCTTCCCGCTCGGAAGATGATTCCCATGCCCTGCTCAGGGACATTGCGCTGCCTTCCCTTTCGGAAGAGGATAAAGTGTCGTTGGATGCCGCCCCTACATCTGAGGAGATTGCCCTCGCCATACGTTCGGTCGCTTCCGGCAAGGCCCTGGGTCCTAATGGCCTTCCCATCGAATTGTACAAGCTGCGACCGGATACGCTGGCGCCACATCTCCGCGCTATGTTCCTCGCGGCCCGTTCGGCGGGCTCCCTCCCGCTGGACCAGCGTCTGGCCACTATCGTGGTTATTCATAAGGAGGGGAGGCCGCGGGATCGGGTCACGTCCTACAGGCTCATTTCTCTGTTGAATGCGGAGCCCAAAATTCTCGCCAAGGTGCTGGCTAATCGGCTGGTTAGCGTGGTGTGCGATCTGATTCACCAGGACCAGTCCGGCTTTATCCCTCATCGCAACACCGCGCTTAATCTGCGGCGTCTGCACGGGGTGCTCGCGCGGGTCCCGTTCATACGAGAGCCAGCCATTTTGGCGTCCTTGGACGCCACTATGGCGTTCGACACGCTTGAGTGGCCATATATTTGGGCGATGCTGGCGAAGTTTGGTTTTGGCCCGGGATTCATTGGCTGGGTGAAACGGTTATACTCCGGACCTCTGGCGCAGGTGGTGGTGAACGGTAGAGTGTCGGCTTTGTTTGAGCTGGGCAGGGGTACGCGGCAGGGCTGCCCGCTGTCGCCGCTCCCCTTCGCGCTTGCCTTGGAGCCCCTGGCGGAGTGGCTACGGTGGGAGCCTTCCATTCGTGGTCTCCGTTGGACCCCTGAGTATGAGGATCGTGTATCTCTTTACGCAGATGATATCCTTTTATACCTTGCTACCCCGCGTAAATCGCTGATTGAATTAGTGGATGTTTTGCATTCCTTTGGCCGTAATTCTGGCCTAGTCATCAACTGGGCTAAATCCTGTGTGTATGTCCTCTCCGGGGAGACTCCTATCCTACCGCGGGGCTGCCCTATCCAGGTCGCCTCGCAGGGATTTAAGTACCTGGGTATCTTTATTACCCTGGATGCTGAGGCCCGATATAAACAAAATTTGCTCCCCCCACTCCAGCGCCTGAAGGAGGACGTGGCGCGTTGGAGGCGCCTGCCGCTCTCATCGCTTGGCCGTGCGGCATTGTTTAAGATGATGTCGCTGCCACGTTTCCTATATGCTTTACAGAACACGATGGATGTTGTCCCGGCGCGCTACTTTCGCGAGGTAGAGAGATTGCAGCGCCAACTATTCTGGGATGGGAGGCCGCGTATCGCCCTTGCGAAGCTGACACTCTTGTGGTAAGACGGGGGGGGGGGGTCGCCCTCCCAGACATCAAACGGTACTACTGGGCCTCCCAGCTGGCTGCGATAAACCACGGCCTTTACGGGCCTGCTCTAAACCCGGCCTTTGAGATGGATAAACTATTACTCCCGGGTGGTGACTACAATCGGGCGCTTTATTCTCGATCGCTCGACGCGCGTCTGACGGGCCCTACGCGGGTCATGGTACGGGTGTGGCACGCGGCAAACTTGGCGATGGGGTGGAAGGATCGATTGACCCGGGCGACGCCACTGTATGCCTCTGAGCGGCTGGGCTCCCTGTGGACCTCGAAGGGCTTTGAGAAGTGGGACATGATAGGCATCAGCAGGGTGGGCGATCTCTGGACGAGGGGGGGGATTCAAAACATTCGATGTGCTGCAGACGGAATTCCAGTTGCAGGACAGGGAGTACTTTCGATATCTACAGGTCCGTCACGCGCTGGTCTCCGTATTCCCGGATGTTGCCTCCATCCCGGAGTACTCCCCTCTGGAAGATAGAGTGCTAGATGGGCATGTGCCGGATGGCACGATTTCCTTGATTTACAAAAAGCTAATCAACGATCGCTCGGGACTGTTGACTAGCCTTCGTGAGGCGTGGGTCGCCGATGGATTGGAGCTGGACGACGAGGACTGGGTGTCTGCGGTGGCCTCCCCGAAAGAGGTGGCCATACCGGCCCGCCTTCGCTTCGTCCAGCTCAAAATACTCCATAGGGTCTATGTTACGGGGCCGAGTCTGATGCGTATGGGATATTCTGTGGATGGGTTGTGTAAGCGTGGGTGTGGTTCATTGGGGACCTTCGTCCATATTTTGTGGGAATGTCCGGAGGTGGCGCGATTCTGGCGTGGTGTGCATGCGGTGTTGCGGGCGGTCACACATGTGCCGCTGCTTCCTGAGGCGAGGAGGTGTCTGCTAAATGTGTGGGAGCCGACTGATTACTCAGTGCCGCAGACGTGGTGGGTGACTCTGGGCTATATGGTGGCAAAGCGTGACATAGCGCAACTGTGGGGCTCCCAGAGGTCGCCAACGATCTCGGCATGGAAGGACAACATGGATTGGTGTATGTTTCGGGAAAAAGTGGTGTATGTCGCGAGAGGTAAGCCTGGGAAATGGGTGAAAGTGTGGGGCCCCTGGAACTCCTACCGTGGCGGAATTTGTACCCCGCCGCTGACGCCTGAACTGGCACTGGCCCCGTCTCCCTAGTCTCCTTGGTTCTGGGTACGGAGTCCACTTTGTCTCCGCTCTGGCCTGTCCCCCCCCCCGCTTTTCCTGTGTATCGGTAGGGTCCTCCCCGGGGGAGCGCATACTGCTGCTTCGATTTCTTGCTGCCTTGTGGATTTGTTTGTTATTTCTTACATAAAAATGGAACCGCCATCTGGGGGGTCCGGACGGTGTGGCCGCCAATGTTTTTTCTTTCCAACTCCTGTGATCTCTCTCACGCTGCAGCGTGTTTCCCACTTGTATTCTATGCTCTTATCGTTTGCTAGCGGCCGGCCCGAAGGTTGTAGGCCCATTTTTGTAACTCTTGACTTCTGTAATAAAGGTTTCAAATAAATAAATAAATAAATAAAAAAAACTTCACTGGCTGCCGATTAGGAAGCGCACCCAATTTAAGGCGCTGTGTCTGGTATTCAAGGCCCTTCAGGGAACAGGCCCAGACTTTTTAAAACACTTCCGCTGGTACTCACTTAAAAGAGCACTCCGGTCCTCAGATGCTAAATTGAATATGCTACTTACCAGTATGCATCTGTTCTTGGCATGTAGGGCTGCTGACATTCATATCTGTGCATAGATCGCCGCCTAGTGTTGGGTCCGGATGTTTGCACGTTGTTGTCCTGGAAGCGTCTTCGAAGTATCCTGGGATAGGTGACTCCTCCCCTGGACTACAGTGCGCATGGGCATCCTCTCCATCCTCAGATTGTTTTTCGCCATTGTGGCAGTGATGGAGTAGATATAGAAAGTGATGACCATGCTTACAGTAATTCTGAGAGCTGTAGCTGCTACAGGCGCCGGGGAGGAGGGAGGGCGATATGAATGTCAGCAGCCCTACATGCCAAGAACAGATGCATACTGGTAAGTAGCATATTCAGTTCGAGGCATGTGGGCTTCTGAATTCATATCTGTGCATAGAATATATAGCAGTGCCCTCTTATTAGCGGCGGCTACCAGTGCCAGCTGCAGCGGTCTGAAAAAGAGTTTTGAGAACAGCCTGTCCTACAGCTGCCTGCTGTTTTGATTGCACATCTACACAATAGTGTTTGGTAAATGTATGTGTAGTGGACCAGGTGGCTGCTCTACATATGTCATGCAAAGGAATGTTTCCTAGGAAAGCCATTGAGGCCCCTAACTTACGTGTTGAGTGGGCTCGTGGGGGAATCGTTAAAGTGCGTTTAGCCTTTTGATAGCAAATTTGAATACATTTAACGATCCATCTGGCTATTCCTGCTTTGGAGATAGCGTTACCTTTGTGGTGTGGGGCAAAGGCAACGAAAAGTTGTTGTGTTTTCCTAAAGGGTTTGGTCCTGTCGATAGAATACATGAGGGCCCTTTTGACATCTAGTGTATGGAGTGCCCTTTCTGCGACAGTTTGTGGGTTTTGGAAGAAAACGGGCAGTTCAATGGTTTGATTCATGTGGAACTGCGATACCACCTTTGGCATGAATTTGGGGTTGGTACGTAGTACGACCCTGTTGGCGTGAACCTGTATAAATGGCTCTTGAACGGTTAGTGCCTGGAGTTCACTAACTCTTCTCAAAGAAGTGATCACTACTAGGAAAGCTACTTTCCAGGTAAGGAATTGAATCTCGCATGAGTGTAGAGGTTCAAAGGGTGGACCCATCAGGCGTGTGAGGACCAAGTTGAGGTTCCACATCGGAGCCGGTGGGTGGCTTGGTGGAATGACTCGTTTGAGTCCTTCCAAGAATGCTTTGATGGCAGGCACTCTGAATAGAGAGAGGTGTTGCCTGGTCTGCAGATAGGCTGATATTGTGGTCAAATGGACACGTATAGAGGTGTACGCCAGATTGCATCGGTATAGGTGTAATAGGTAACAAATAATGTTTTGGATGGATGCGTCTAGCGGGTTAATGTCATTATTATTGCAATAAATGACGAACCTCTTCCATTTTGCTGCATAGCAAGCTCTGGTAGTGGGTCTCCTGGCCTCCTTAATGATGTCCATACAGTCAGGTGGCAGGTTTAGGTAGCCAAACTCTAGGACTTCAGGAGCCAGATTGCCAGGTTCAGCTGTTGCGAATCTGGGTGCTGAATCTCTCCATGGTTCTGCGTCAAATGCTCGGGTTTGACCCGCAGCCTTTGATGCGGCACCACGGAAAGTTCGAGAAAGGTGGTGTACCACGGCTGGCGTGCCCACGTTGGAGCAACCAGGACGAGCGTCAGTGAGTGTTGACGCAGTTTGCGTGCCACCAGCAGTATCAGTGGTGCTGGGGGAAAAGAGTACGCAAATCTGCCGGACCAGTTCATCCATATCGCATTGCCCTGCGACTGCGGATGTGGGAACCTGGCGGCAAAGCTTTGGCATTTTGCGTTTTCGCTTGTCGCGAATAGGTCTATCTCTGGATGACCCCACTGCTGGAAGTACGGTTGGAGTACTGATGGGTGTAACTCCCACTCGTGCATCTTGTGGCTGTGTCTGCTGAGCAGATCCGCCATCTGGTTGTCCTTGCCGGGGAGGTGTTCTGCCATGAGGAACATGTTCCTTTGAATGGCCCACTTCCACATGCTCTGAGCCAGATGAGACAACTGTGGAGAGTGTGTTCCTCCCTGCTTCTGTATGTAGTACATGGCAGTCATGTTGTCCGTCCGGATCAACACGACTTTGTTGCACAAGTGTACTTTGAATGCTTTTATAGCGAGGAAGATTGCCATCAGCTCTAGAAGGTTGATGTGCATCTTCTTTTGTTGTTGTGTCCATAGTCCCTGCACTGTGTAATGGAGTACATGAGCTCCCCATCCCTGGAGAGACGCGTCCGCCGTCAGTATTATCTGTGGGACAGGCTCTTGGAACGGTCGGCCCTTGCAAAGGTTTTGTGGATTCCACCAATGCAGAGAGTTGTATGCCCGACCGCTCACCAACACTAGGTCTTTCAACTGTCCTTGAGCCTGATTCCACTGACGTGCTAAGCACTCCTGAAGCGGGCGCATATGTAGTCTCGCGTGGGGGACTATGAAGATGCAGGAGGCCATCATGCCTATCAACTGCATGAACACTCGCGCGGGAAGGGAGTGTTGTGGTTTGAACTTGGAAATCAGCATTTGCATGCTGTTGATTCTAACCAAATTTGGCTGAGCTGTGGCCGCCAGAGTGTCCATAGTCGCACCTAGGTACTGTTGTACGTGTGCGGGCTGTAGATGGGATTTTGGGTAATTTAGTGAGAACCCCAGACTGTGAAGGAGGTGAATGGTGCGGGACATGTGGCTGGCACATTGCTGGGCTGACTTCGCTTGAACGAGCCAGTGGTCCAGGTAAGGGTAGACGTGTATGTGCTGCCTCCGTAGATGTGCCGCCACAGTAGCTAGGCACTTTGTAAACACCCTTGGTGCCGTTGTCACGCCGAAGGGAAGGACTTTGAATTGGTAGTGCTGCCCTTGAACAGTGAACCTGAGGTATTTTTTGTGTGAGGGGTGAATGGGTATGTGGAAATACGCATCCTTGAGGTCCAGTGTGGCTAGAAAGTCTCCCTGCTTGAGCAGCGGGAGGACTTGCTGTAGAGTGAGCATGTGAAAATGCTCGGAAAGAATGTATCTGTTTAGGGGTCTCAGGTCTAAGATAGGTCTGAGTGACCCGTCCTTTTTCGGTATTAAAAAGTACAGGGAGTACACCCCCGTACCTTGCTCGTGGACGGGTACGACCTCTATTGCGCCTTTTAGAAGCATACTTTGCACCTCCTGCTGTAAGAGCGTTAAGTGCTCTGAGGACATAGGACGGTTTTTTGGAGGTATTGTGGGTGGAGTGGAGGTTAGTTCTAGACAGTAACCGTATTTGACAATATCTTTGACCCACCTGTCCGTGGTGATGGAGGTCCACGTGGACAGGAACCTTTGTAGCCTTCCCCCGACAGGTGTTATGTGGTCGGGAGGAAGGGAGAGGGCGTCGCTGCTTGTTCTTGGGGGAGGACCTGGTGTTGCCGTAGCCGCGTCCTCTGCCCTTTGTACTGGAGCCACGATATCCACCCCGGGTGTTTTTATCGTAGGTGGTTTGTGTATTGCCCTTGTTGTAGGTTTGCTGTGACCCTTGTCCTCTACCTGCTCCTCTATTTCCGGGGCGACGAAAGGAGCCGCTCCGAAAGGACTGAGTCTGGAGAGCCCCCATGGACTTTGCAGTGTCCGTGTCCTTCTTTATTTTCTCTAGGGTGGTGTCAACCTCCGGGCCGAATAAATAGTCGGGGTTGACAGGCTGGTTGAGTATGTTGTTTTGCACCTCAGGTTTGAATCCGGAGATTCGTAACCAGGCATGTCGTCGCAGCATGACGCTAGTGTTTATGGCCCTGGCAGCTGTGTCTGCTGCATCCAGCGCACACTTGATGGATGCGTTTGTGAGGAGCTGTCCCTCTCTGATGAGGATCTCTGCACCTTCTCTGTATTGGTCAGGGAGATGTTGGATTAGTTGCTCTAATGTGTCGTAGTGCGCTCTATCGTAGCGAGCGAGGAGTGCTTGAGTATTGGCAATGCGCCATATGTTGGCTGCCTGGGCGGCAACCCGTTTGCCAGAGGTCTCTAACACCTTGGACTCTTTGTCCGGGGGAGGAGCGTCACCTGTTTGTGAGTGTGCCCTCTTGCGAGCATTCGCAATGACAATGGAATCCAGAGGTAATTGGCCTCTGATGTAGGTAGGGTCCCCAGGCGCTGATCTGTATTTCTTGTCGATCCTGGGGTTTAGCACTCTTGCTCTGGTGGGTTCCTTGAAGATGTCCTTTGCTGGTTTGAGGACACCCTTCAACATGGGTATAGTTTTTATATTCCTTTCTGAGGATGCAAAAGTATCCATAAGAAAGTCGTCCTCGACGGTGTCCGAGTGAAGTTGCACCCCATGATTGGCCGCAGCACGTTCAATTAGAGCGTTGAACGCTGCCGTGTCCTCTGTGGGAGATGTTTTTGCTCCATAGAGGTGTGGGTCTTGTGCATCCATAGGTGCACCTGGGTCCACAGGGTCATCCCAAGTTTGATCAGGGTCCTGTTGGCCGTCAGGGTCCATGTCTCCGGGGTAGGGGACTTGGTCACCCATGTAGTCCACCAACGCATCCGTGTCGGAGTGTGTGGGAGAGAAGGATTGTGGATCCTGGTAGGGTGAGTGGAAAGGTTCGTAAAGAACTGGTTCTGAAGCCACAGGCAGCTTTCTTTTAAGTGGAATCCTGAAGGAGTCCAAAGCTGGCTCCGAAGTTATTTTCCGTTTGTGGATAATCATCCTGCCGGTGTCGGCGTCGATTAGATGCGATGGAGACGTCTCCGCAGAGCGTTCGGCAGGCGTGATCGTGGTATGGGTCACCCGTGTCCTGATTTGGAACAGTTTCGGGGCCGTGGATGGTGGCAGGTCAAAAGTAATGTTGGCTGGTGTCGAAGAGGCTGCTGGAGCTTTAATTGGTTCGGAGCCCGACGTGTCCTGGAGGACCATTTTCTTTTTGGTGCTTTGCGCAGCAATGGGTCGCGTCTAGAGCGCCCTCGAGTCTTTTGCACCGACCGGTTCTGTTGAGGCGGTCGTGGATTTTTTCGGCGCCGGTGGGTCATCGAGTCGAGGGGCGGGAATGGCCGTCGACTTTTTCGATGAGTGTGGCTTTGGTGTCGCCGTGGAAGCGGTGTGAGACGCAGAAGGCTGTTTGACCTTTGGGGTCGGAGTAGATTGCGTCGGTGCCGGGAGCCGAGCAGGTTTGGTGGTACCGAAGGCCTTCTTCCTTATGTCGACTCCGACGTCGGCCGCTTCGAGTTCGGCACCGAAGTCTCGTTTGGTGCGCTCGGTGCCGATGTGTTTTGCTGGCATCGAAGGTGTGGAGGGCCTCGAACCGACCAGCGCCACTTTCGGTTTCGGTTTCAATTGAACCAATACAGCGTTCGGTTTCGGTTTTGAAGAAGGGAAACCAGCCGTTTTGGGCATTAATGGCTGCCGCTGAACGTCCGAGGCCGGGCCCGAGGGCGGGGCCGAAGAACTGCGGGATAGGTCTCGGGTAAGGCCCGAAGGCGATCCCTCGACCGGAGCCATAGACTGTTGCACTGGGCTTTCTTCAGTCTGAACGGGTAGGCCTTGCTCGTCACCGGAGCTACTCTCTTCGGCCCCTAAGGCCTCATTGTAGTCTCCTACCTCGGTGTCGTCTTCATCTCTGCGAAAGAGTGTTTCGTCGACGTCTTCCGATCCGGAGTCATGTTCGGAAACGGGACTGGAGGGTAGGTTCTCCACTTCTTCGACATCTTCGGTCTCGGCGTTTAAGATGTCGACCGGGGCCGGTGCCGCTTGCTGCGCCTCGAGTCTCGCTGCTCGTCGATTCCGTAGAGTCTTCTTGGATCGAAATCTGGCACAGGCCATGCATGTAGATTCGTCGTGATCCGGTGAAAGGCATTTGTTGCACACCGGATGGACGTCGACGTGGGGATATTTCGCATTGCATACCGGACACCTCTTGAATGGTGTCCTCGATTCCATCGTTGATGTCGAATCGACGGTCGGGTAAGATGCGAAAGTTTGTTCTGGAAGTTAGTAAACTAACAAGATACTATCGATACCGATCGAGAACAGTACCGACGCGAACTAAAGGCCTTTTGGCCTGAAAAAAGATTTTCCTAACTTGAGTCAAGATAGCACATCCGAACCCAATGGCGGAAAAAAACAATCTGAGGATGGAGAGGATGCCCATGCGCACTGTAGTCCACGGGAGGAGTCACCTATCCCAGGATACTTCGAAGACTCTTCCAGGACAACAATGTGCAAACATCCGGACCCAACACTAGGCGGCGATCTATGCACAGATATGAATTCAGCAGCCCACATGCCTCGAACTGGTGATGCTACCCCAGACGAAAAAAGCCAGCTGGGGCGGCAGAAGTTTTATTGCCAAAACTGCTAAAACATGGAATACTCTTTCAATACATCTAAGACGCATGACAAATCTGATGGTATTCAGGAAGGCTCTAAAAACATGGTTGTTCACAGACTTGCCCGCCCAACACACTATTCTATGAGCCTGGAGTTCTTCACCTCAGCACCAGGACACCTCCGGGTAGCAGCTGCGCTGTACTAATGTAATTAACATTTAGCACCCTTGGCCAAAAGAGCTGAGACTTTCTGGCGGAGAAGTGCCAGATGATCCTCCGAAAAGCGTTCATGAGACGGTGGCATGGAGGGAGGAGTAGTCTCGAAGGGGAGGAAACAGCCCCTTTGGGCGATTTTCAAAACCTACCTGTTCGACGTTTTGGGGTAGCCAGTGGAGGAGGTGATGGCAAATCCGGCCTCCAACTGGCAGTTGATGGTCCTGAAACGTCAGACTAGAAAGGTTTGGAGGCTGCGGCAGGGGGGAAAGTGTGGACTGGCCAGCCCGGCCGCTGGCTTCCAGACCCTCCCCCCCCCCCCCCCCTCAAGGTCGCTGGGTCCCAAGTCTGCAGCCACCTAGAGGTTGGGAAGTTTGAGTGAACCGGTGGGTAGACTGGGCCAGGCATGGTCGGGTGCCCCTTTCCGTAACCACGCAGTGGACAAAAAACAGACATTAGTGGCCAAGAAGGTGCGGTGAGGCCCAAAGACCTGGCCATAGCTCTAGAATCTTTAAATTGCTCCAGCAGTGAGTCTGCTTTGTCACCAAACAGACGACAGCCATCAAAGGGCATGTCCATCAAGGTTGACTGGACATTCCCTGAAAAGCCTGATGTCCTCACGAGGCGTAGCGTCTAAGGGCTACTGACGTGGCAATCGTTCTGCCCAGTGAGTCGGTGGTATCCAGTCCCCATCTAACGGCGAACTTGGCTGCGTCCCTCCCATCCGCCACTGCCTTGGAGAGAACGGCCGAGGCCTCCTCCGAGCACTGAGGGAGCAACTGCGCAACCATATCCCAGATGGTATGCGAGTAGCGGCCCAAATGGCACCAGATGTTCACCGACCACAGAGCCAAGCTGGAGGAAGAAAACATACGCTTCCCAAGATGGTTAAGCTTCTTGGATTCCCTATCTAGAGGGGCAGAAGGGGGTTGAGTCAAGAACACTGGGTCGCCCGGGCGGTGGGGGCAGGCAATTGTCCTCTCCACATGAGTCCCTGTGCTGGGCTTGGACCAAGTGCACATGAAGACATCAGTGAGGGCCTCATTGAACGGCAATAAGGGTTCAGGAAGAGGAAGCCGCAGGCTGCAGCACCTCTTTCAGGAAGTTAGTCCCGACTACCACTGAAAGGAGCTCAAGGCCCAAGACCTCAGTTGCCCTTCTCACCACCAGAGCATAGGACGCTCCTCTCCATAGCCACGGTAGGGGGAGAAAGCAAACCAGTGTCTGGAGAGGTGTCCAGACCACTGGCATCACCCAGGTCCTCTCGTCAGTCAGGTTCTTCTAGCTGGTCAGGTAAAGAGTCAAGCAACTTCTCCCAGTCCTCATGGACCCTCTGGTCAGTAGGGAACACCAGGGATGAACAGGGGAACAAAAGTACCCTCTTGCGTTGGTTCAGACATCAGACGGCTCCAGGTCCAACTCTGGGATGAGGTTGGGGACGGCGTTGATCGGGGGCACGGTTGACGCTGGGGCGTAATCGTTGGGATCAGCGCCAGGGAAGATCGAGTAAGATCGACTAGCATCGATCCAGATCCAGGCTTGGATCGGCCGGGGCCCGTCGGAGCTGCCGGCATCGAAAGCCCAGGACCCCTGACCCGCAACGGAGTCAGACTTCCAAAAGAGGAGGTGCAAGGCCTTGTAGAACTGCCTAAGTTGGGCAGGGGACACTCCAGCTTCCGGAAAGGGTGGGAGGCGCAGTCGTACCTGGAACATGCACCGGAGACAAAGAATTTGAGCGACAATGCTCCATTCCCGCGTCGCGTCAGCCGAGCGAAGGGGAGAAGATGAAGAGCACTTGTGCTTCTTCGCCTTCTTTTTGTGTTTCGACCTACCCGAAGACCTTGACTACTTCGAGTGCGACGAGGAGTGGGGGCTCCCCGAATAGTCTCGGGACTTTCGGGACCGTTCCTGCAAAGTCTTCGGGTGCATGGCCCTGCAGTCGGAGCACGACTTAGGGCTGTGGTCACGCTCCAAACACCACAAACACAATAGGTGCCGGTCCGCAACAGACATCTTGTGACAGGAACCGCAGGGCTTGAAGCCGGTCCAACGTTGGGACATCCCTCGCACACCTGGAGTCAAAGACTCAAAAAAGATGCAGACAAAAGTCGCAATAAGGCTAGCCACTGAATGGCTACGGGGTAGCTCTCTCTGATCTGCGCTAGGCTGGCACAGAAAAAGAAAGAACTGATGTCAGCACGCGTGAGCGGCGTTTTCCGTAGGCACCGCGACATCATCCTGGTGACCACAACCGCCGACGAAAGCGGAGACGACCTACACCACCTACCAATGCACAGGGGTGCTAAAGAAAATCTCCGGATCCAGACTGAGGCCAATTCTAAAAAGGTAAGGAATCTACAACTACCTCTTTCAGATTGCCCACTTCTCTGCAGGGGCTTTTGAGGGTTCCGGAGCCGAGGCAACTATAATAGTTCTACCAAAAGAAGCAAAAGACCCATCCAACCCCAAAAAATAATCACCCCATATCACTTATATAAATATTGACTGCAAAACATGTGCACAACTTCTGGCACTTAGGATGGATCCCATGAGTATTCTGAAGTCTCAGGTTACCGTCTCAACGAAGACAAAAAACAGAAGTACTTCCACTCAATGTGCACTGCAACAGCTCTGTTATCAGTGTTTATGGCCTCAAACAGGCCCCTAACAAGATGAAATATTTGGGAATCTGGTTCAACAATCTCAAAGATTCCATGGACCTGAACAAAAAAAAAAAAAAGCTACTAGACAAAATTAAAGACTTGCTAGACAATTTGGCTACCAGATTCGTCACTTGGTGGGGAAGAACAGAGTCCATCAAAAAGATGATCACTCCCTTAATAATTGTTTTTATTATGTCCCCCGTATACCTTTCAGATACTTTTCTTTAAGAAAATAAATGCGATGCTCACGGAGTTCCTATGGTGTTTCAAAATAGCCAGAATTGCCCTAGAAAAACTAAGGCTATCTAAGAAAGATGATACCAACATGCTTTCCTAACTAAACAGGGAAGCCAAGAGTTTCTGCCTACTTTGAATACCTCCACCTCTTGGCTCACCATCGAAAAAGAGCTTGACCAATGTCCCTTGCAGCCCTCCTCACTTTTAAGAAAATGATACAGACCCCTCTGCGAACATAGACTTCTACCATGCCCTAAAAATTAATTCACTTATAGCCGACAAAGTAACAAGCCCTCCCAACCTACCCAACACTTTAAAAACATACACCAATTGCGCACACCTAGCATCCAAACTGTACTCTCTCCTTTCTCCCACAAAATCATTGCTTACCAGAACAATCCAAGATAAATGGGAAACCCTAATTTCCAACTCAAACTATACCCAGGAGGACTTCCCAAACTGGCAGTCCATAAGGGGGAACCTTCCTTCTAACAAAATAGCCCCATCACTTGCACAATGTCGATACTGGGTTGCCAATATGGCTCACTGGACTCCGACCAAACTTTGTAAACCAGGCCTTAGGCCCTCTGACACCTGCTGGAGTTGCGAGAGGGAAGCAGGAGACTTGAGGCACATGCTACTTGACTGTACCTTTACTCAGAGGTTCTGCTGGATATCAGCAGTACCATATCACAAAGCTATCATAAATTTGACTCATATCTGAACAGTCATTACACTTGGAGCCATCCTCTCTGAATGGAAAATCTCATCCAAACTCTCCTCCCTTACTTGGTGGGAATTACTTCAATTTACCAGAGTTGCAATTAACTCACTGAACACATACCACTAGACACCACCACCAAGAAGTGGTAGAATCTTGTTTAAATTAGACAGCTTTATGTCAAACGTGTCCCTACAGCAGCACTAACCAATCCAGTCCCCTCCTCCCACCCTTAACCTAACCCCACCTCTGCATCTCCATCCCACCCGCCTACCCATCAGCTACACTCAAATTTCCCCCTACACTCTCCCTCATCTCTTTTGCTCTTCACCCTCACGCACACTAATAAGGTACTTTACACGCCTCCCTCAGTAACCAACTTCACTCTTTTCATACAGGCATAAGACAACCTCCCTCATCTTTATAAACAGATACACCTATACCTCCCCTCTACTTCTACCTATACATAAAACCCACTTATTATGAGATATACTGTTTCTATACAGATTGCCGGTACCATCCACCCTATGGATTGATTTCTCTGTATTTTTTCAGCTGTATCTTACTGTTTGAACAAAATCCTAATAGGAACTTTATATTAAAAAACATTTTAAAGGCCCATTTTCCATTTCCATGGTGTAATGCAATGTCTCTACGCGTTTACCATACACACTTAGAATGCTTAACCCCAATGCCAGGTGAAGTTGAATGCTGCCATAAGGAAAGTCAAGCAGAATTAAATCGCAAGCAACAGGAAAGACAAGCATGGATGGTCTAAGGGTTTAAACTTGCACAGCTCAAACATAGTCAGATAACAATTATAATATACAGGTGAGAGACGTGGACACGTTTATTATAGGCTGAACTCTTAAATACCAGTGCTGAACAGTAAACCCACAAAATAGTTGCATGCAGCCAATCCACAGCGGATTATGCAACGGGTCCAGTTCTCTAGCACTGTTGAAAATTACCATTAGCATTAGTTGCTGCTTCGTTAGCCTAAGGCCATTTGTGGATTTTTTTAGTTATTACATTTTTCTCAAAACTTCTAACGCATCTTTGTCTCATCAATGAACACAATGCACATTCCCTTGTTGACACGCTGCTACAAAACTCTTTCAAGGTCTCCCCAGGCCCAGACATGTCGGTTGGCTTCTTGAAGCAGTGCTCTAGTTGGCAGCTCCTGAACTCTGAAATTATATCAGACGGGAGATACTGTTTGCCAATGCCTTGAGGCACATAAAGCGGTTGCACTTATACTGCGAGCAGGGCTTTAAAGTGGGCCGGGTCTCACCGGCTCTGAGCACTGGCAGTTTTTTAATAGGGGCCTCGAAACGGGCCTCTATCGGGCTCTGTTTTGTGCGCTGGTCAAAGGTGGTCTGGTTTTTTTCCCCCGGACTGCAGTGACCAGTCCGGAAAAAAGTGCCAGGACGCAAAACAGAGCCCGATAGAGACCCGTTTTTAGACAGCGGGCACATCGATGAACCCTGCTCACAAGTGGAAAGTTATGGCATGACATCATGCCAGGTGAGCGTTGTAGGGGGAAGGGAAATCCTTTAAAGAGTCTTTTTCTCTCTGGATTTCACTTCTCTTTTTAAAACGCAAGAGCAGCAACATTGTCGTGGTGTCACCAGGGCTTTAAGTGGATGCTTTTTCAATATTCTGTACAAGCCACAGTTGCTGTTATTTATCTTATGCAACTAACATCTATTGCCAAAGCCAATAGTCCTGACTTTTAGGTATGATGTTACGTGTTGTATCAAATACCTGGATGCAATGACAGAAACAGCAAAATACAAGTCGGGCGGCACACTATGCTAAACACATATTTTTAACGTACTGTGAGAGACTCCCCCAGTTTTTTCATCCCCCTTAAAGCCCTGACTGCGAGTCAATAGTGACAGATGCCACCTCCTACTCCCCTTGCACCATCCCCTTCTTTTATCTGAACGCCATCGGACATTTCCGTTCATTTCAATTCCATGATCTTCTCTCAAACAAGCTGAATGCCGTGAAAAGACAAGCAGCTCTAATTTAGGAAAGAGTTTAATACGTACCTCGGTACTGAACTTTACAAGGTATTAACCATCTGCAGACCAGCAACATCTCCTTTTACTCGTTGACTTTATGCTTGTCTTTGACCCTGGTCCACTATCCTTTTCAACCCAAATAACAGCCTAACATGGCCACTGATATTTCACTATACTAATCCTTTATAGGTTCCAAAGTAGCGAGCTACTCGCCAAAAAAGCATTTCAACACCCCATCAGGGGTAACAAGCACTATATAAATGCAAACCTTTTTCTCTCGTCTATCCCTCCGCTATCCTTCTCAATCCAAATAACTGACTGATATCCACCACACAAATTACTTTCATATTTCACTATACTAATTCACCAACAATCCTTTATGGGTTCCGAAATAGCATACTACTCGCCAAAAAAAGCACTCCAACGCCGCGTCAGGGATAAACCTCTGTTGATGGACCTTACTGGAATACCTTCGATTTGCACTTCAGTTTTAGATTAATTATTTATTTCATGTACTTCGTTTGAATAACGTGCTCTTGCTTTCTTCTCCCCACCCCCACTGCACCTGCAGACGTGCTTTTTTCACCTAGACACCAATGAATCAATGAGAATATAATCTTGATCCTTCTTTAAGGCTTACTGACGTGTCCTTCCTACTGTGCCCCCTTCCTGATATCGATCTTTACATGCTACAATATAGTTCTGTATCGAACTACTGCCTTATCCCCCCCACCTGGGATACCTTCCCTGTACACCCCCTTTCCCACCTCCCTTCATACATAAGTATGGCGCTCTCTTCTGCACCCCTCTCCCCCGCTGGTCAGGAGATCTATAACTTAATAGCTCCTCCATCTTATTATATTTTCTTTTTTACCCGAACTGGTTCACTCCCTTTGTTTCTCTCCCCCCACCCCCCTAATATAGTACCATCCAGCTTTATTCTGATATTTTGAATTATTCTGCCCGTTAGGTTGTATCAATCTGTGCTTCCCCCAAGTCATGGTTTTTATTCTTTGTCAATTTGTTCATATCGCTTCATTTTAACAGTAATCTTTCTCTGAAGCTGGTTATGTGAGGCACATTATTAATGTCTTGGGAATGCTGCTATCAATATAAAAACACAAAAACAAAAGCTAAAGGCTTCGTGCAGTAATCCGGTAAAAAAGAAGACCATGTAGGTAGCAAAGAGATGCATGGCTTTGTGGTAGCAGTACAAATGTACAAGGAACAGACCAAGGGCGCTGGAGAACACCACTTCTCAACCCCCAAAGTTTAGAACGGACTTCAAGCCACCCACAGAGAAAACACCAACATTCGAGGCAAACCAGCCCAGTATGAGCAGAGGGGGGGGGGGGGGGGGGGGGGAGTAAAGGCACAATGAAAGCAGATAACAACTGCATTTTACTTAAGTGGTCATTGATAAATTCACATATCTATTACCCCTACCCACCTCAGTGTATGCAAACCAACCACTTATCTGTTAACCGACTTAACCGCAACATAGTGTGGTCTAGCTCAACCCACTTGCAATGGTTCTACTGAGACTGCTGGCTCGTTCGCCCACACATCCAGAAGCATGCAAGAGCATGCATGTAGTGCAGTGCCTTCAAATTGACTTGTATCACATTGTGTTTGTTTTTATATATGGGACCCGTTGAAAGACAGGCAATGTTCCTTTAACAGTTTGACAATATGGTAATGAATTCTAATGTTGCCAAACGTTCAAGTTGTGTTTGTATTTTATTTGTACGTATTGGTTTTGTTAAGTGTTTTTACTGCTACTGTTTAAATTATCTACTTTTTATGGTCTACAACTCTACATAGACCAAAATAAAGTTTGTTGGCATGGAATGGTAATTTCAACATCAGTAATTCCTAGATGCTTTTTTCTGTGGCTGTGCACACAAAAACTAGACAGCAGCACTGCCAGCAAGTGGCAATTATGCAACCTGAGAAGAAACAATGTGCGCCAAACCAGACAAAGCAACACTGACAAAAGCATGCATGTTTGTATGTATTATGGTAAAACAATTCTTAATAAGGGAACACAATTATTGCACTCTTTAACACGGTCTCTCCTAACATGACCATGAACCTCCAACACAATAATCTGAAAGAAAAACAACCGAACAGTCCTCTTAAAGTCTTCGCCTGGTCTCAAAACGCATCAGAACGCAGGTGTGCTGTGTGTAGACAGAAATCATTTAAACAAAATAAACAACCAACCAATTACAACCTTGTAAGGATTTCAGGCCCACCAAGCTTTATGCGGTAAAACCCATAGCTACACACAGTCAAGTCAATTAATAATTAACTGTTGTTGTACTAATCTCCAAATTAGCCAGGCAGTGCTACCTGTGGCAGACTGTCAAGCTTCAGTGTAGACAATTAAGTGCCGAGCACCGGAAACCACCAGCTCAAATTAAGCACTGCTACTTTGTTATCTAATGACCACTTCATAAGGTTATACTATCACAAAAGCCCCACAAGCTAGGAACAAGACAGCAGCTGGCTGGAAAGGCAGCAGCCGGCTGGAAAGAGGAATGTATGTCGTTACAACGAATACCGTTGCAACGCATGCCTTTACCACGCATGCGTTACAATGGAATATTTCCACGAATTACCTTTACAACGAATATTCCTTTACCACGCATACTTGCATGGTAATGGAATACTTTTTGTAAAGGTTATACCCCTCCCCTGTACCTTTACGTGATTCCCCTTCCCCCAATACTTTTTATAATTACCCCTGCCCGTTACCCTCAATCTATATTTATATATTTTAAATTTATATTCTCCTTACCTCTTCACGTCGTCTCTTCTTTCTTCCTTGTTGACGTTGTACGTCTTAAAGTGGAAGCGTCATTCCCTTTCACCTAAAACGACGTCGATTTCCTCCACTTACCCACGTTTTTTCAGGTTCTTTTTTTTGGGGGGGGGGGCAGCCCCCCAGTCCCCTTTCTTTTCTCACTTTTTATTTTGGGGGGGGGGGGGAAGACCCCCCAAGCCCCTTTTTTTTTCTAATTTTTGCCTTTAACTCACGTCTTCGCCGACACTAAAAAAGGACTTCATGTGACGAGGAAGACGACGTTCCAGTCCAGCTTGCGAGCTATAGACGTTCGTGGAAGGAATAAGCGTTGTATAGACGTTTACTTGGTAAGTGTACCGTTGTAAACGTAACGCGTGGAAATGCCTTCGTGGTAAAGGATGTTTCCCGAAAGAGAGCATAGGCTCAGCTAGCCATCACTGTAGGAGAAAGTGCCCACCTGTCCATCTTGGAGAGAGAGAAAAAAAAATCCCACACAGCAAGGGAACAAAACATGTTAATATTGGCTAAACTACAACCAGGGCTCACGGTTTTATGGTATTTCTTATTGACATTTCCGTCTGTATTTATCCATATTTATTTACGGTTTGTCGAAAATTTAAGCTGAAATGAGTACGTTTCAGCATTTATTTAAACGGTAAAAATGAACTCCTGCTTGAATGCCTACTGTTTCAATGCTGTAAACACTCGCAGAAGATAAATCAATGCACTTATAAGAAAATATACAAATTTCAGTATCAATCATGTGCATATCTAATATGTTAAAGCCTCTTTACTAAACGTCCTTTCTTTTTTAGCCCCCTTACCCATCAATCCACAAAGTTAATGGCCTGGCAGTCATGCCACGGATATAGCTGACCTCATATTAACTACAGAACCCGATCTCATAATTCTGACTGAAACCTTGCTAAACAATTCTTCCACGCCCCTCTTAGACATACTAGTCCCCCCCCCCCCCCCCCAACTACTACATCACAAGACTTGACAGACTAGATAGGCCTGGGGGAGGCATTGCCTGCATCTATAAGAACTGCCTCTCGGTGAACCGCATCAACTCACCGGTGCTCTCTTCATGTGAGTAACTTTGCCTAGACATCAAGAACAACAACAAGCCTCTATGCTCTCTTCATTCTTTTTACCACCCTCCTGGGAACAATCCCATTTTCATCGAACAAATAATGGATATCATAGCCGCAAATGTCGGGCAACAAAATACGCAAATCTTCCTGGGGGACTTCAACCTCCACTGGAATGATCCAGAAGACTCTGAGGTCAATAGCCTCAAAGCTTTTCTGTCAGATCTTAATCTGGCCCAAATATGTGATGGCCCTACCCACGATAAGGGTTCCATCCTCGACCTAGTAATTGCCAAAACAGACTCTACCCAGCTAGATTCGATCCTCCCCTGCGATTGGTCTGACCATCACATAATCACTTTCCACATCAACAAGGAAGTCAAGCCACTCTCTATCCAACCAATGAGAACGAAAATTTGGAAGAGGAATCTAGAAAACATCACCCCTGCCTCTCTCACAACCGCTAGTCACACCCTTACACTCCCACTGGAGGGTCAAAATGATGTACATGTTCTAACCAACCACTACTTCAACTCGATGAGTCAGGTACTAGATAACCTAGCCCCACTACAACTGAAAAGAACCACCGCAAAAGGATCAAACCCCTGGTATGATGGTAGGCTAAATGAAGACAGAAGATATCTAAGAACAGTTGAAAGACAATGGAGAGCTGTTCCATCTGCTGCCCACCTCAAATTGCTAAGAAGTAAAAGAAACTCCTACTATAGAAAGATTAGACGATCGAAAGCTGACTTCATTCGTCAACAATTGGACCAAGCCAAGAATCGTCCCAAAAGACTATTCGAAATAATCAAAGCCCAATCCAAGGGCCTGTCTCACTACCCCCAAGCTGATCCCGACACACTGCCCAATTGTGAGGATCTTGCATAATTTTTCTCAACTAAGACTGAAAACTTTAAAACAGTCCTACTTAATGATCTTTTATCACATACTGGCCCACAAAGGAGTGGTGCTCCGTCCACACCTAGCATCCCGATAATATCCCCTCCAAAGCCCGCACTCAAGAACAATGCCTCCTGGACCGACTTCAGCTGCTACAATGAAGAAACTATTTTAAATATGATCACAGCACTGAATCCTTCCAATCACTTCACAGACCCTCTCCCAGCAACCCATTTAAAAACCTTCACGCCATTGCTATTACCCCTATGGACCAGGATTATAAACACTTCTCTTTCACAAGGAACCATCCCAGACATCCTCAAGGTGGGTCAGATATCCCCCATCCTAAAGAAACCCTCGGCGGACCCAGCTGACCTGAATAACTATCGCCCAATTTCCAACATCTCGACCCTCGCCAAACTGCTAGAAAATTTGTTCACGTGCAGCTTAGTAATCACATAGACCACTTCAACTTGCTAGATCAATTTCAATCGGGCTTTCGATCTGGGCACAGCACGGAATCAGCCATGACCCACATAATTGATGACGCGCTGCAAATCTTGGATCAAAACAAAGGATGCCTGCTAATCCTGCTTGACTTATCCTCAGCCTTCGACACAGTCAAACATGATAATCTTCTAGACCTGCTGAAACACAGGATGGGACTATCTGGTACTGGTGTTAAACTGGTTCACGTCCTTCCTCCAAAACAGAACACAAAGATTCAAGATTAACCAATCGCTCTCCAACCCCTCTCCGGTCACTCTGGGAGTACCCCAGGGTTCATCCCTCTCCCCGACACTCTTCAATATGTTTATGGAACCTCTCACTGAGCTACTCAATTCATCTAACATCCAATATCACATGTATGCCGACGACACTCAACTCTACATTAAGGTCCACTCACTTGATGACATCAAGTCCCTTAATTCAACACTCCTTAAAACACAGATCTGGATGGCAGAAAATCATCTAAAACTAAACAGTCTAAAAACTGAATTTCTACTAATCGCCCCTCCCAACCAAACGGCCACCATCCTTGAATGGATGAAGCACATTACAGCATTCGATGGTCAACCTATCATCATTAACTCAGCTAAATCACTGGGAATAACCATGGACAATAAATTAAATATGCAGAAGCACATCAGCGCTGCAACCAAAGGAGCTAATTTCCAGATTAACACCTTGAGAAAACTGAAACCCTTCATACCGGCCAGCGACTTTAAACAGGCAGTTCAATCTCTAGTAATTCCCAAAGTGGATTACGGAAGCATTGCTCTCTGCGGCCTACCCAGATCAACGACCGCTCCTTTAAGAGCCACACTCAATACAGCTGCTAGGCTCATCACAGGCTCCAAAAGAAACAGCCACATCTCCCCTGACCTTCGTGCCCTCAACTGGCTTCCTTTTGAGGCCAGAATTCAACTGAAAATCGCTTGTATGACGCATAAGGCCTTGCATCACAAAACACCGAGATACCTAGCGGAGAAATTGGTACTTTCGGGTGGTAACAGATCCACTAGGAGCTCCAGCAATCTTTTACTTAAACCACAACGGTTCTCCAAGAAGAAAACTTACTACCGCTCCTTCTCAGGAATGGCTCCCAGGATTTGGAATGCCTTGCCACATGAAACGAGACTTAATCCATCCGCAGCATTTTTCAAAAAAGAAGTGAAATCTATTCTTCTATCCAAATTCACTTGACTCGGATATTCCCATGTTAATACATGCTGTTCGCTATGCTCATCTTTATTGTATTAACCTACTATACGTCACCTATATGTTTTTGTTTTTTGTTGTTGATTCTCTGTACTGTAAAGCGCTCTGATACCTGCAAGGGTCTTGTTCGCGCTATACAAAACTGCTAAAATAAATAAATAAATAAATAAATAAATAAATAAATAGACAGGCAGTATTTAGAATTTCCCAAAAAGCAACACAATTTCCGTTTTTTTTCCAAATCTAAAAATAAAAACATACAAGAAAATAAATGTTTTCTGTCTGTATACATCTGTAAAAATCAGTAAAAACGGAAAACAGGGAGACTTAACTATAACCAAATCAAGATAGAACTTGAGACTTTCAAACAAGCAGTGGAAATGCAATCGGTCTCGCATTTGCTTGAGTTGGAACTATTGGCATTGTAAATGGCATGGTCTTTTACCAATGTGTTAAGGAGTGTGTGTATGTGGTGTATAGTGCAATTGTGTGGGTTGGATTAGTAATGCAATTGTGTGGACTGGAACTGTGTGATTGGGATTTCAGTAGTGGAATTGTGTGGTATAGTGTGTTGCTACACTATGTGGATAGCATTAATGTGGTATTGAGTCATTTACTGAATCATGCGGAGTGGGTTTGTGCGTTTTGAAGTTTAAATGATTCTGGAATAGTGTGTCATGTTGTGGAGGGGTATGTAGGGGAGTTTCATTATGTAGTGTGCGGTTGAATTTTGTGGTACGATGTGGAATTGTGTGGTGTGGATTGGATACATGTGGTGTGCTGTGTGAGTCTATCGAGTTGTATTATGTGGTTTGGTGTTGAATTATGTGGTGTGGATTGGACTACAGTCCAGAATTTGGTGGTGCGTACGAAAAAGACTCACCCTCATATTTCAGGTTTGCCTGCACCTGGGAACAACCGTGAACGTTTAATACTGGAGCAGCCTATTCAGACACGAATATTTAGGGGGGGAGGGGGGGAGGGGGGGGGGGGGGGGGTCGGGTGTGGTTCATTATATCCTGTAAGAACAGAGGACCAAATTTGTAGAATGAATCCATCGGAGACAATGGAATTTGATTTAGCCCCAGGACCGCAATTATATTTTCTGAGGCCATATACCTGCCTTATAGTAAGATTTTGATTTTGCTACAAGTATCTCAAACATGTACACTGGCAGGATTAGGGCACTGCCTTAGTCCAGCCTAAAGAATATAATACATGGAACCATTGACCACAGTCACCGTACATCAGAAGAATTAAACAAAAATCTGTTCTTAAGAAATTATATTTGGAGAAATCCTTTATACGCTACTGAAACGGATGCATGGCTAGAGTGAGATAGTCATCAAAAGTCTAGAACTGTCTTTGGACCTTGGGATTTTGGCCAACTCACTCGTGGAGCCTTCTCTTCTGCCCACCAACAGGATCTCGGTTTACGAATGACATAGGCAAATAGAACAGTCCCACATTCAATGAATGATGTGGTCTTTTTATTTTGCTACCATATTCTAGTCTAGTTTAGTTTCCCAGTCTGAATTAAATCTGTATGAAGTCTATTTACAAATGAAACCCGAAATGATCTTGTTAAATTTACTAGGCCAGTGGATGCTTGCAGATCTTTAATGATAGTCGTAAAGAAATTGTACCATAGCTGCCAAATACCTTTTGTTAAGTTCACGACAAGGTCCTCTGATAAGGTTACTCTGTACTCTTAAGTGGCCTGGCACTTGTTTGGTGGTAATGATGTATGTTTTCTTTAATTTAGTCCAGGAATAATTTTTTGAAAACTTTTCAGAATTGTGCATGGGTAGGATAAATATGAAATCCCGATCTTAGTGTGCATGTGTGAATCAGCTGGAGTGGTTTTTTGAAGGGCTGATTAAATGATTACATGCTGCTGATTGGGGACTCTTCGCATAAGGAAGGAAGCATTTAGGATGTCTATTATTTTTAGGGACAGCACTGGTGAAAAATCACTATAGGCACAGCAATGCACGTGGCTATTATGATGCATATGAGGGTTTGAGCTTCAATGTTTTCACATTTCGTCCATCAGCAGAGCCTAGGATGAAAAAATTAAACTTTTGCTAAGCATGTAATTTTGGGAGTGTAAGGGGGCAACTCAATTGTACCGAAGCTTGTGTTGTTTGCTATTTGTTCTTTTAAAATCAAAAAACAGCAGCAAATCAAAAGGGCGTTTTTGAGATGGTTTGTTATATTTTAGAGCCTCTGATAAACGAGAAATTAAGAAAATCTACAAATTTGATTGATTGCTTTGCTGATGCAATCGGCACAATTCTCCTTTACTGAATCCTTGACGAGGGTGTTATATACACACACTGGCCTGTCCTGCTTATTTCAAACTGTTTTTTCTGCATCACTGGATGTACATATGCATTGGCGTTTAAGACTTGGCTGCTTTTTGCAAGTTACAAAGGTTTAGGTTAATACTTTTGTGCGCTGCTTTCATTCCTTTTCTTCACCTTCTTCCACTTTATTGGAAGTGGCAAAGTCTAGTCGATTGAAATGCTAGTCGAGCTTTAGGGTCGGTTAGCAACTCTAGTCTTGGTGCTTAAATAAGCGTTGTACATGTCGTTTTTGTGTACGTTCATTACTGCATAAATGGATCAACAGTGGGCTATTACGATCACTTGCCACGTTCATAAGGCGCATGAGATCAGCATGCAATATTCCATAAATTAAGAGTAGTGAACATTTTAATTTGTTTTGACTGGTGTAAAGCTTGGTTATGAAATGTGGCCTACTCTGTGCATAGCGCCTTTCGCCAGATGAATAAGGCTGTAGTCTTCCATGTGATCAATTAGGTCTACTGCCTGCTAGCTCTATGGGACATCCACCCACACACTGAAATCATATGTGCAGCAATTACCGGTCTGTTTGCAGGAATAAGGCCAAACCAAGATTCTAGTCCACACAGCAGTAATCTTGTGGATCACTACTACAATGTCTGTCAAGTTTGGGTTGCGTTTGTATGGTGCAGTCATGCACTCGAATGGGTGTAAGCAGAAGAGGACATTCTGTGCACCGGAGACGCTCCAACCCTCCTATTCCTGTTTGCATTGCAAGGATTGTTTAAGCAACGCTGATCACTTAAAACCCTCCTATGCAGTCCAACACTTATCTACCATCAGGTGAGCAGTGCTAAAATCCAGTTTGAGCTATTTTCTATTGCGTCTCAAAACAGCTTGAACCCGGATTACTGGTGTGAAGGAAGATTTCCCCCTTAAAGACCAACAGAAGCATGGCCGTGGCAATACTGGTTTCCAAGCATAGTCTTTCTCCTCTAGAAGTGTGGTCCCTGTGGAGCAGGGCCCTGCTGTGCCTCCAGCAGCTAGCTCTCTTGTGGCAGACAGTAAACTGATAGCATTAAGAGCTTTAAACGTTTGAGGTTGTCTGAAAATTACGTGATAAGAAGTACTGTTAATAAAATATAGGCCATTTACATAAGGACTGTCTAAACAAAACCCAACAAAAAATAAATCGCCACTAGGTTTGTTAATAGCGATGACGTAAGTCAGTCTCGACATTATTGACCTCGAGCGTTTGAAAGGCTCAGTCAGCCCAGCAGGATTCGAACCGGTGGCCGGCAGGACTCTGGGAAAGCGCTTAGGCTGTGTCCATACTCAAAGAATGCCCCACTAGCTGTCACGATCTTTGTAGGCACACGTCATTTACTGCAGATTTTGCAGCACTTAAAAGCGGCCAACTATTCGCATTTTTCAAAACAAAGCGGCCTTTCTTTCAGATATGGTATGAACACAAATCTCCACGTGTGGTTAGGTATTTAGGCATAAGTAACATATGCGCACAAGAGGCTATTATTCTCCAAACGAAACTAGCAACCAGAAAATGACACACCCCACTACACCCATCATTAGACCGAGGTATTTTAATTTTAACACAATACAGCTGTAGTTCAAGACAGTAAGCAATGTGCCGCCGAGTTATTTTCAGCCTGCATTAGGATTTGTTTTTACCTACAGAAACAAGTTCAAACAAAACTGATTGACTTATGTTTCAACCAGACAGCATACTTTTGTTCCAACCGCTTCAATATAAAAAACAATGACAACCAGGGTTGTGCCTAGATAGAGGCTTACAGCAAGTGATAGGTAAGCATGCATCACTCCAATAACATCCTTAAACCAGGGCAAAGCAGGTGAGTCTTTAGTATTATCAGATACCAAAGGAACCCACGTCTTCTAGGAAACAAGCATTTGCAATGCAATAGGCCGCGCAGTAGCGAGATTTTGAGCTATTGGCATTGTAAATAGCAATGCCTTTTTATTATAATAATAATAAAAGGCATTGTCATTTACAATACCAATAGGTCAAACTTTGGCAAAAGCAAGACCTATTGTATTGTAGAAGGTGGTGTCCTTGAAGAGGGCGATGTGCTCACCAATAAAGTAAAAAATAAAAAATAAAACAGAGCGCCGTGTCCCTAAAGCTGGCGCAGCGCTCAAAATGCAAATATCAAAAATAAAAAAAAAGTGAAAAAACACACGGTGTCCCTGAAGTGGACGCCATGTTCTTCTAAAAAGTAATAATTTAAAAAATAAAAAAGCTTTGCCATTGAGCCGCGAGTGCTGTGGGGTAGGGGGCAGCCACTTTTACAGTTAGAGCGGCATAGTGCTCTATCCGAAATGCAGCCACCATTGTGCTGTGTAAGCGCGCTGCAAATACAAAAAGCAGCTGCAATTGTCCCCATTAGTCAATAAACAAAATAGTGCTCACCCACTTATAACACAGACCGTGTGACAAGCCAAGTAAAAGGTCCAGTCGTAATGGGAGGTAACAAATGCAGACAAGACGGTACCAAGGAGGGACTAACAAGCCTATTTATGAATCAGAAGCCAGCATTTATGAAGGATAATGACACAAGCCAATGACTAATCTGCTCTTAGGTTCGACCTAAAAACAGAGGGCGGAAAGGAAGACCACGGTTTTTGCAAACCTTGAAAATGAAGATTTTTTAGTAGTATTATAAATGATTTTTTGCCTTGATTTTGCAACATGTGACATAATTCAACAAAATCACCCCGGTCAAGAAACGACCATACCACATACCTCAAGTACTGCATATTTCTACAACAGATGTTTATCGAACCGTTTTTTTACTTTGTGCGCAAAAGTCACTGTTTCGCAGTGGTGGAAGTCGGCCACCGCTGCACCGGCGGTACCACCCCCGGATTACAACTTGGGCGGTCAGACCACCATTGGACGACTGCTACTGCCAGGATCCCTGTTGGTGGTGTTGCAGTGGGACTTGAGGCCACAATATGCTTGGCGGTGCCAACAATATGCTTGGCGGTGCCGCTTTGGCACCAAGCATATTATGAGATACCTCTCCACCACGGTTTTTATGGTGGGGAGCCCGTCATCAAAACTGTGGCGGAGAGGAAACCAAGTGGGCCCTGCAGGGCCCCCTGTTATCTCAGGGCCATGGGGTGCATGCAGGTGGACACCTGTACCTCGTGTGTGCAAGCACAATAGTTCTTGCTCCTATGGCATTAACTGCACCAGTCCATGCCATGCAGGTACTGTATTTGACGCTCCCATTGCAGTGCCCATTTCATAGGAACTCCCGTGGGATGCCAACGAAGCACCCGCCAGTCACTAAAAAAGCGGTGATCTCGCGGGCGGTATCCACACCGCCAAAGTCATAATCAGGTCCTTAGACTGCTCGATATATACCCAAGAAACACCTGACACAGTGATTTATGGACTTAATACTTTAAGGTTTGTCTAATGCCACTTGGCTTTCTACTGCAGCAATTTCATTTCGGTAACCCCATACTCTTGTTTTTATTGAGTGCTTTGATGTGCATCAAACACATTGCCAACTATGTTTCAGCAGAAGTTATACCAAATAAAAAAATTCCTCTTAAGTGTTATGGTTTTTATATTAGAACCCCCACTAAACAGATGGTCCCATGACATGAAATGTATTAAATGGATATGCTTAGTGTTTCACAGAGCACTACATTGCAACCCGCTAGAATTGCCAAGCCAGACATTAGTATGCCACCCACCCTTCCAGTCCACAACTTCTTTGCTACTTCCCACTGTAGACCATATCCTGTAATCTTTATGAGACTGGTGTAAACTCTAAACATTTTCAACTTTTCTGTTTTGTTTCACCTCAAAATTGTAATCGTCTAGCTTAATTGGCATTACAATAGACAATAACGAAAGATAAATTGATTTAAACAGATTTTCTTCAAAGTATATAACCCATCAAATTGAGTGCTAAAAGCCTTATAAAAACACAGCTCTTAAAAAGCACGTCTTTCGGAGCACAGAAAAGAAAGTGATATAAGTTGGCCCAATTCATATAATACCTAATGAAATCATTTAACTCAAATTTTTTTTTTTGAGTTCATCATAAAAATGTGGCAAATGAATAGTTATATGCGACAGGGTTTCCTCTGATGTATGGTATGGCAAGCAATTCCCAGCATTGAATTAAGGTACAATTTTCTGAACTCCATGTTGAGAAAGTAATAAACATGAGTTAAGTCACCTCATCATAAGCCATGCAAGTAGAGTGTCCTGTGGCTTGCTGTTAGCCAATTTTTCAGGTACGGTCACCATGGCGATTCAATATGCCTCTGGCCTTTCCATTTGATTCTGAGTCGCACCTTGTCCATCTAAAATTTGGGGGGTTTTGCACCCACAACTTGTGTCCATGAAACTTGTTTCTTGCGCAGACCTAAGGGTCATTCAATTTCTTCTGTCCTAAAGATAGTCTCATGGTTTTGATCCATTAAGGGACCAAAAGGTCTACCTTTTCCTACACATTAACCTTTACAATTTAGATAAATATACCACATGTATTCTCGGCATAGAGTCTTTAGTGATTTGGTTGATTGATTGTTCTAAATAATGGAATGTCTATTCTCAGAAATACTCGAGGAAATACTTTACGACCTTGTTGTGTAACAAATGTCCATGTGACTCCCTTAAAAGAAACTATATTCAACTGTAATTTTTTTCTATTGAAAAACATAACTGAAAAAAACTGCTAGTTATTTTGATTTATATATATTTTTGGCTTTCAAAGATTGTACCCTTACATTAATACATACAAGCAATTTTATTAGAATCTCAACACCAAGTATGCCTCTTACAATTTTCTAGTATTTTTTATTTTGATCGATCCCATTGCTTGAATCTATTTGACCAGTAATCTAAAGTAAGTCTGAAAGGTTTTCTAAAACAATTTCTTCAGGAGTTTTTGTTGTTTGCATTATATAAATAAGTATAAAAGAGAGAGTAAGAAGGGTGAGATCTCGCTCCACTTCCCAACAAATTACGCAAACAATGAGAGAGAGCCCGCAACCAAAATCTTAAACCCTACTGTACCTCTTGCTTAGGCGAGTAGGGAATCCTACTGGGTTTTTAAAAGCACCCTCACAGACTAACACTAGTCAGTAGCATACTTCATCATAGGCTTCCCACCAGAGATGCCTAGAGCATCTGGGTGGGCTTAGACGCCCGAGTTACAGCAGAGCAGGTTTAATTTTGTTGCGCAGGGAACAGGAAAGTAAAATTACCTTAAGGTCTCCCACCACTGAAGCCAATCTTTAATTATGGGAACCTTAGGTAAGGTTAAAACCATAAGTGGATGTGGACAAAGACTTTTATGATCTTCCACATCCCAAGTCTACATGTTTTAGTCATCATCCTAAATGCCATCGGGTCAAATGGCTTTTATCAGGACCAAAAGATCCCTATTACCATGTGCTTCTCCTATTTTGGTTTACACATGCACACTCCAACAAGTGATTATGTGCAAGATTCTCTGTAACTTACAATCTTCACATGATTATGGGTATATATCTGTAATAAGTAAAGCAAGAGACATTATTCAGGATTATAATGGTAGCCATAAACATGCTTTTTTCGAGCACTAGTTACAGACCGCACACTTACCACGCAGACTATCTCACATATGGTGAAAACATAGGAACCAATACAGATTCCCTTGTGAATTAATTACATTTGTAACCAAACGCATTGACATCCTGCAGTAAACAAGATTAGTGTTCTCAAAGGAGAAAAAGTGATGATTATCTTTTAACGTTTAAAGTTAATCATTGGCAGTGGGAAACATGCATTTAATGCACTGCGGTATAGCATCAGAGGAGTTAGACCTACATTAAACGAGATAGTCCCTTACAGCATAGATACTCAGAGGGGGTAGACCCTGTAGCCACACACTGAGGAAAGAGATATATATCAGTAATTCTATGTCAGGACACGGAGGAGAGGATTAGGCGGTTCGCTCTTCACTCACTTACTCCAGCAGCCGTTTTGAAGAAATCATTTACACCATATTACTATTTTTCCCATGAACAACTGGGGAACAAAGAAACAAACAGTCTATCCAACAATAGCGATGCCATCAGTATAACGGTCCTTGTAGCACTTTTATCACCCCCTTTCTACGCTGCTCCAGCAGGAAATCAGATAAGTGCAGTCTCCTCATGTTTATGGTTATCGTTATTGCCAATTGTTGTATGCATGGCGGCTTAAACGGCGACCACTAATGTGGTGATTGATTTTGCCTTGACCGCTGGAGCCCCGTCACTCCTACGCGGTCATTTTAAAATCTCTGCCGGCTCGCATGCGCGGTGCAGTCTTCTGTTCGCCAGAGGGCCCAGTGCACTCTATTTTGCGAGCCGCGCATCTCTGACCGGGGTCCCCCCCCCCCCCCCCAGCAGCCGGAACACGTCAATTTTACTGTTGGATTGCAGTTAAGTGATCCCGCTGCGGCAGTAACACGGGGATGGTCTTGACAATTACAGCTCACGGAAATAAAAACGGACCAAGGTTTCTTTTATCATTGCAGAGCTTTGTTATGAGAGCTACTAATAATTATAATGCAGAGCCACCACCTGGAGGAAGTAACACCCTTCTGGGTAAGACTAGCCTAATCTTTGGGACCTCCCAGGTGTTTTCAATCCCTATAAATCACAGGGGTGCACGTCCCAGTTTCTTCATCTCCCCTTATGAAATTAATTACAGGGCTCAGGCCCACCACATTGCCCAATATTTAAACCTGACTTTTTGCAGTACCCCATGATTGAGTTTGAGGATACGTAGGACTATATGGAAGCGGAGGAGATTACCTACCTCCCACTTGATGAGTACTTTTGCGAAGTGATGGACAGGTCCATCTTCAAGGCTGTTTCGCAGATGGTGGCCCCCCTGGAGAAGAAGATCATGACTCTCCAGGCGCAATGCTGAAAACCCTTTAAATAAAGGGAAGATATTGCAGGGCCACCGGGCCCCCTACCTTCAGGGCAGCCTGCTACCTCTACTCCCAGGCAGTCTCAGTTCCTCGACAAGCGAAAGTGCACAGATGACCCTTGGGTCGATTTCTACACTTTCTCGCGCCTCAAAAAGGCGTTCCTGGACTTCCAGCCCTTGCTGGACCCTCAGATTCCTGGTCTCTCAGGGAATTACCCAGGCAAGCCTCCACAAACTAATCATGGGGATGGGGATGACTCACCCAATACCTCAGACGGGGATAACTCTAGGCTTTGGCACCCAAACGCCAGAACATTAGCGGACCCTGGCCCGTCTACAGACTCTGAACAACTCTTGGAGGGGGGGGGGGGGGATTTGCTGGACCCGGATGATTTGCTATATCTGCATTCGGCGGAGTGGTGCCCTGCACCCAAGGGAGCAGCCTACATGGCAAGCCACCTGATTAAATCTTTTGATAAGGAGGTGAGGGGCTGCCTTATGGCAGAATGCTCTAGGACATTTTTGGAGGGGAAGGTGGCCGCCGCTACAGAAATATACCCCAAGATGGCCACCTTCCTCGCAAAGTTTGTCGGTGATTCCAAATATCAAGACCAACCTGGACAACTGTGATACAGAAGCTGCACCCTCAAAGCCAGACAAAAAAAATAAAGAAGTAGCTGCTAGTAAGGAGCTGGTCATCTCAAGTGACCAGAAGGTGTCAGAATCGGGAAGGTCAGAGGTAGAACTGGAACCGATGCAACTCAAACCAGAATGATCAGTTTTTAGCCTATACGGAGACACGTATTCTTGACCTTTGTCCCCCAAATCATGGCACTGTATAGCTAGTGAGGAAGCGTCTCGGGGGGGAGCTGCTGATTAGAATGACAGGGCCATTAAACCCTGAGGGATTGGTACTGGATAGTCGCTCAGTCTCACATTAAAGCAGCTGCACTGCGCCCTCTCCCCTTCAAGAAGTTTCTCCTACGTGTCAAATCCATGCAAAATCTAATCTCATAAATTAACCCCATACTAAAAACACAAGCCCCACTGCAACAATTCCCCTACCAAAAGAGTTGGAAAGAGACTTGGGCGCTAGATCCATGATAAACAATGAGACTCCATTTACAAATCGTACAAACTTCTTCTCCCAATACGCCCAAGCACAGGAGCTTCTTTACAAAATTCTATGCTGGTGACACTACACGCATGTAAAATGTTTCTCCATACACAGAAAACACACAGCAGAGCAGGGCAGAGCGTTCCACATTAAAAGGGAGAAAACCAAAGGCAAAAATTGGAATGTTGAACAAGAAGGTGTAAACCAGCCATTATTAGCCTCAACTCATTCCACAGTCTTCAATGGAGCCCTTGATATGCTAATATTCTAAAAATTATTTCAAAAAGCAATTTAGACCTTGGCATAATTTCACACAGAATCATCTAAAAAACAATCTAATCAAAAGCTTTCCAGTGACATTAAATAAAAAGAACAGCAGGAAACACACTAGTGTGTTTTAACTGCCCTAGATCCCAATATTGGTTACCTCGTGTTAGTAAAAAAATCATCAAGTTGCATAGAAGTATCAAAGGTATTAAATAAAAACTTGACCTTTCACTTGGATCAAACCTTAACATCTGATATGAAATACCATCAGGACCATGTGTACATGCATACCTTAAGCCAGTGATACATTTCTTAATCTCAATATTTTCTAGAGTCTTCTACGCCACACACCTCATAGATGAAAGAGGGCATCCTGTGCACATAAGCAGACACGTTTGTAATATAGTCTATCTATGGTTTCTCGCAGATGCACAAATTAGCCCTTTTCCACTACGCCTTTCTCCTTCAGCAACAAAGGTCTCTAGAATCTCTGATCAATAATCTTAAGCATAATTGTCCACATAATGGAAGTAAATTTCCGAGTTCGAGTAAGTTGATGTGGAGTCCGGATTCCGCCAGAGACCAGAGTCCTCCGATTTCCACCTCTCCCAAATGGCCATCCCATGAGTGACATCTGTTACTACTGTGGAGTCTGGTTGGGGAATGCAGAGTGGTCTGCCTCTGACCCATTTGCATTTGGTTAGCCACCATTGCAGGTCCTTCGCAGCTCCCTCCGAGATCAGGACCATGCAGGAGAGATTACCCTACAGCTGCACCCACTGGAACTTCAGGTCCCACTGCAGAGCCTGCATATGCTACATGGCATGTGTCACTAGTAGGATGCAGGAGGCCATGAGGCCCAGTGGCCTCTGAGAAATTTGCACCAAAATCCTGGCAAGAGGCTGAAACATCGGTATCATAGCTTGAATATCCAGAACACGTTCGGGAGGAAAGGCCTGAAACTGCATTGTGTTCAGAACAGCTCAGATGAAAGGCAGCGTCTACGAGGGAGTCGGGCGTAACTTTGACATATTGATAGTGAACCCCAGCGAATGCAGGAGGTTCCCCGTAGTCTGACAGTGGGAGACGACAGCCTGAGGAGAGCGCGCCTTCAATAGCCAGTCGTCGTCGAGATAGGGGAAGATAGGCACCCCTGATCTGCTCAGGTGAGCTTCAACCACTGCCACCCTCTTGGTGAACACTCGAGAGGCATGGTAAGGCCAAAATGGAGCCCAATGAACTGAAAGTGCTCAAGGTCTACCGTAAACTGAAGGTAGTGCCGATGAGCAGGCAGGACGGGAATGTCAAAATAGGCACCCTACAAGTCCAACGCTACCATCCAGTCTCCTGGATGCAGGGCAGACAAGACTTGAGCTAGAGTGAGCATCTTCAACATTTCACTTTTGAGACAGTAGTTGAGGGCTCGCAGATCTAGGATAGGAGGAATACCCTTGTCCTTTTTTAAGACCAGAAAGTAGTGGGAATAACAACCACAGCAGACTTCTGACCCTGGAATCCTCTCTATGGCTCCCTTGGCTAAGAGAGTCATGACTTCCTCCTGAACCAAAGTTAGGTAATCATCCACCAGATGATCGAAAGTTGGAGGAAGATGTAGTCTCGAAGGGGAGGGAGTAGCCCCTTTGGACTATTTGGATAACAACTCTGTCAGAAGTGATGTTCTGCCAGTGGTGGGGGTGATGGCTGATTTTGACACCAACAGGCCCTCCATGATCTGGAAGGGCCAGACTAGGAAGGTTTGGAGGCTGTGGCTGCAGGGGGAGGAGGGGGGGGGGGGGGGGGCTGGACTGACCCGAACTCTGGACACCCGACTCTCTAGGTCGGAACGAACCAAGCCCACGGCCATGCAGAGTTTGCTGAACTTGTGCAGTTTTGTGGCTGGCGCGGCTGAAAACCCTTTCCATAGCCACGAAAGGCAAACTGGGCCGTGTGGCCACTGAGTGGCCCAAGGACTTGGCCATAACCCACCAGTCCTTAAAGTGCTCTAGTGCCAGGTCAGCCTGGTCTATGAAGAGACTGGTGCCATCAAACAGCATGTCCATGAGAGAGTCCTGGACATCCGCTGAAAAGCTACAAGTCCTCAACCAGACGTGGAGTCGAACAGCCACAGACAATGAAATTGCTCTGCCCAGTGAGACAGTCATGTCGAGACCACAGCGACATCTCTTCCGGTTGCATCTCTCCTGGCTGATACTGCTTGAGGGAGGATGGCCTGGGCCTCCTCCAGGACCTGTGGCAGCACATGCGCAACTGTTTCCCCATGGAGTGGGAGTAAAGGCCCAATAGGCATGCGGTCTTCACCGACCGCAATGCAAGGCTGGCAAAAGTAAACATTTTCGTACCACAACTGTCCAGACTCTTGGATTACCTACAAGGGGGTGCGGAAGGGAACACATCTAGAGAAGTAGAGGCTTGGATCACCAAGATCTAGGGAGTAGTGTGGTTGGTGGGGAAATTTGAGTTTCCTTGTGCAGGGTGATGGCAGCAGGCGATTGTCCTATTCACAGGAGCCCCTGAGCTGGGCTTGACCATGGCCCGACAGTCGGAGCACAACTTCGAGTTGTGGTTGCGCTCAAGGCACCAGAGACAGACCACGTGTGGGTCTGTCACTGACATGGCGCGGTGATAGGCGCAGCACTGCTTGAACCCATAAGTATTCTTGGGCATGTTCGGAAAAACTCACAACAAAAAAGGGAACGACAAAATGTTAAAAATAAAAATAAGCCTGTCAAATAGTGACATAGGGTAGCTCTTTTGATGGATCTGCGCTAGCTGACACAGAAAGAAAAGAACAGACGTCAGTGCGCCAAGGTGGTACCTATATAAATGACGCGGACGTCACAATGGCGCAGATGACACCAACATTGTCACGTGGGGGTGACTCACGCCACCTACCAGCACGCAGGAGTATTGCTTGAAGAAAAATCTTCTGGATCCAGTCTGACTCCTGGGACATTCAAAGGTATGGAATCTGCTGCTAGAGGTCTCTATCTGATCATAAATTACCTTCATCACCCCAAATCTGATGATTTGTATTTCAAAGCTCCACTAACCACAATAGTGTTAGAGTGTGCCAATCTAAAAACACATACTGACTATTGTATAATAATTTTAACCAACAGTAGCAAAGACAACCTGTCATGCCTCAACAATCTTGTGAAATGGATAATTTATTTTTCATTGCAAGCATATGCCACACAAAAAGGAAAAGAAAAGGACACCAGCATATTCTTGAAGTGACAAGGTTACATAAAAAAATTAACCATCACATAATTTTAATAGGACCAGTCAGCGCTTCCATGCAGGAAGGTGTACTTTGAACAGGAACAAACCCCTTTTCTTTTTAATGCACATGACAACATAGGATTTGTATTGGTGCAGCAACAAATAGATATATACATATATAGCGATATGGCTCAAAGTTACTGTAATCTGAAGAAATTGTTTGAATACATATGGATGACAAACAAAAAGAAAATAAAAAAGGAAAAATAATGGAAAGAAAAAAAGCGTAGGTAAAGTAGTGACTTCTCCCCCTTGCACTAAGGAGCAATTTTTTATGCAGCTGTGCAAGTGATCAGGGATAAAACCGATATCACAGTACACAAGTTAATGGCTGAACAGGGCTGACCCACTGCCTCATGCTGTGGTTGTGGGAAGAAGCGAAATGTGAACGGAGTGACTAGTCTAATGGGTGATGCAGGCTGGCCCAAACCCACTCGGAGGCTGAGATACTGTCACAAGGTCAGACAGTAAAAATAGTAGAAATAGTTCATAATTCCATGCAGTGATAGGTCACACTTTTTTTGGAGGCCTTTGGAAGTAAGGAGGAGTGATCAGTGCCAATATTCTAAAAATTATTTCCACAAGGAGAATTTACTAAATGAAAAGTGAATGTAATTGCAAATGGGTTATCAGTTGAAGGCCCCATCTAACATGACCAGGGACTTTTTAAAGATGAATTAATTGGCCTAAGCGGCCTCCTTTGAACTATATGACTTATGTTAAGCACCTAAATAGCGACTGCTCATTAAAACCGGCATATGCCATGACACCAAGACATATAAACTAATACATTCTATAAAGAGTCTCCCGGCATCAAAGCTTATTCATAGGGAAAGTAGAAATACCCTCGAATAACTCATTCAGCAGCTTGGATTTCCTTTCACTAGTCAAATACAGGAAAAAACAAAATGCTGATTAATCATAAGAGTACTATGTAATTGCACTGGAGGGATACTCAAGGAATAAAACAATTTTTGTGTAACCATTTGAGAGGGTTCTTTATCATGCATGTTCCTTCCAGTAGTACAATCGGGGTATGAATACAAAGCACTACAAAATCTAGATATGTGAAAAATATATTAACAGCAATACTCCATCTGGAGAAATTAAGCTACATGTCAGAGTCAGTTCTAACATTAGGAACAGAAGCTAAAGATCTACGGTAAAGAAATACTGACATTTGGAGTAACTGGATAATTCAAGGGTCCCTGGCTTCCTATTTAGGGACATCCTACTCCTGCCTAATGGCCTTTTTTCTCCTCAATCGTTAACTGGAAGTAAGGAATTGTGGGTTTCAAAATATGGGTATCTTCATTAGACAGCCCTTTGAATTACAGAGAGGTAAGTCAGAATTAGATTGCTATTATTTCAAAGCACAAATTATAAAATGAATAAGACATTGGATTACATTAAACACGCTTCTATAAAAAGCATAGAAGTTACAATGTAAGTGACCCTCAATGAAGAAAATACTAACTAAGCAATGGGAAAGTCAACCGGTCTAACTCTTGGAATCTGGTAAAATTAGCACATTTTTTTTGTGCTGGTATTGGCCTCTAAAATAGAAGGAAGAAAAATAAAACACTTTGTGGCCATGCGCTTGCAATACATATGTTTATTTAAATAATAATAATCATTGCATATTATTTTAAGTTTTACTGCACATCACAGTAAAATGTGATTTCATTACAAGAACGGAGGCTACTACTATGCATACTTCCTTTAATGTAGTCCAAGCAGCCGCATACATCGCAAAGTAAAAAGGTTCCAGAACAGAACCTTATGAACATACAATAGGCATGAGCCAACAACAATCTGCCTCTTTTAAATGCGGCTCCGAGCAGATAAGTTCAACCTTTATTACTTGTTCTTTAATTAACTTTACCTTTTAACTATTTTACTGTTACTTGATGTATGGGATTAATCCCCCCCCCCCCCACCTATGCCTTCATACCGATCTCCAATTTACAGAGATCTCCTTACTTACCCTTTTCTTCACCGGAGCCCACTTCCCCTTTTCTTCATCAGAGCTTACCCCTTCGCTTAACTGATTTCACCCCCCCTTGGGGCACCCCCATCCTTCGTGCCTTTTCCCCTCACGCACATCGGTCCTGTTTCCAGATCGGACGTTTCAGGCATATTTGGCCATATCCTAACCACCAAGAACCTTTGTGGAAGTGGCTGAAATAGTGCGCGATCTTACCTGATCAACGCACTCAACCAAGGCAGACAACCGCTTTAACCTCTAGGGCCTCTCTCCCCCTTTGACGACGCGCGGGGCTCAGGCTCCATTGCCAATGCCGACTTAGAGGAAAAAACCTTGGCAACGGGAGTGCACGTCCTCCCGTTGCCAAGGGCTATTCTCCTCTCTATTATGCCTCCAGCTGATCGCCTAACGCTATCGGGTTCGAGACAATAAATCCCCATGGAAACCAGCAGCAGCTGATCGCTCGAGCCCCCCGGACAGTTGCTCGCGTCTCAATTACGATCAGCTGCTACTACCCTCTTCTGCCTGCATTTTTTACAATTCTGCATAAAAAAAGGGGTTTAAACACACGCAAAAGGTGAAAACTCTGCCTGAAATGGAACATTTCATAAGTGATGCTCTACTAATCAAGGGCCTCATTTAACCAATGTTTGTGTATCTCAAAGGCTGTATATTGTTCAGGTGCCCTGCCTTTTCAAGTAAGGTCTGGCAAGAGATTTAAAGCCCCTATAGAGTCTTACAGTGATTCGCCTACAAAAAAAAGACTTATTTCTAAGCCAGCTTAATTATCAACGCTATGTCTGACACCGACTCGGACGATGCTATTGCCCCCATTCCTAGCATGGACAATGGAGTCTTGAAGAAAATCATTCATAAGGAGATGAGGTCCTGCATGCTAGAAACCCTGAGTCAAGTTATGGCCTCATAGAGGTTCCTCCCTGTCGAGGAAGACGCCATTACAGGAAACCAGGGCTTCCACACCTCTGATGACCTCATCGAAATAAGGGGGAAAAGACAAAATAAAAATACCGAACTACCAGCCCCCAAGAGCACGGGAGGTCCTAGCACCTCAATTATTGATGGAGGTCCCCGCACCTCAAACGCCCTGGGTGTCCTTAGCGGCACAACCTATACTGGTGTCCTCCGCAGCACAAAACTTCAGCGTGCTCAATAGAATCTGGGAGAGGACGACTTTCAAGACAATGAGGCTTCTGACATGCTTGATGAATATGTCCTAGACTTGGATGAAGACGACCAGAAGTTTTACAGTCAACCGAGCAAGGAGGAACTCCCATCCTCATCAGAAGACAATATCCTCAAACCCTTGGGCGAGGAAATGTTCTCTCCGTTTAACATTAAAGCATCCGAGAAGCTCGGAAAGGTGGCCACAGGACCATGTGGCCAAATTCATAAAGAAATGGCTTAGAAACCTGTTAGAAAAAGACACTCGCAATATACTCAGAGCCGAGTGCTCAAGACCCTCCATACAAGACCAGACCTGCCAAACCACTAACCTAGATGAGAGTTAATCAAATTCCTCTTTTTTATTTTTTTTTTGTTTGAAAATGAAACTCACTGATTTATTGTTGTATGTTGTAATGACCCAAAAACTTCCATTGATTTACCTTCATGACTCCTAGACCAATTTAGCATAGGTTCTGAGTTCTTATAAGTTATTGATATATGGGAATGTTCCATCATATGTGCTTCAATAACGGTTATGCAGCTGAGAGAAGGCATTGGGCACAATATAATGTGGAGGTTCAATTACTGGATTATTGAACAAAGACCATTGGTATATTCTTACAGTCTGATTGCTCAAGTGGCAATTAGCTTCGATATATATAACATAACTTATAATAGTATTTATAATTTATGGGATATTGTACCTCTGGTGTACATTATAAGTATACTGAGGAGTTCCGTGACCATACCGAAGAAGCTAAATTCCAACTCCCTTTATATGTTCACGGAACTCCAAAGTGACTTGCAATATCTTTTTAACATACGGCACTGGATATTTAATTCTTTATAATACATCATTACACCATTAAGCATCCAAACATTGCTTAGATTATAGGTGCCTTTCTCTTTTATTTAAAAGAGAAGGTATGGCTGTGGCCATGAAGAAAAAAAGCAGAATCTGTTGAATTAAATTAAACATACCAAATTGCAGTTAAGAATTTGCTGCAAAAAGATATTGGAATCAGATTAATGTGAACTAAATAAAAAAATGTTGTAGATCAGAATGTGTGGAAACATGAAAACAATGCTATCTTTCCTGTAATGATATGTTGTACAAAAATTAGATGTTTCCATAACTACTTCCGTTCTGCTGATCATTTTGAAAAAACAGACTAAAAAAGGAAAAGCCAATTTGCGTTTTTGTAGTTTAAATTGCAGCGGTACTTATGCTCTGTGACCTGCCCTCTACTTTTTTTTTTTTATTAAACATTTTTGCAATGTTGACAAAATTAATACAACCAACAGAACCAGCCAGCCAGTATTATAGTACAACCATATACAGTATGGTGTCAGGCGTCATACATAAGTTAACAAATTTCAATAGTTATCCTGTCAATTCCAAAGTCGACAATGCACAATACTAAATTGAATCCAGGAGTCCTGGGGGCTACAGCTCGCAGCATAATCGCATGGAAAGACAATTGTAGAGTACTACACAGGCAATAATCAAAAGCGGTTACATTGCTTCAGTTCCATCCACAGCGTGGTGAGTAGACAGCGTGCCACCCCCTCATACTGATCCACTTTCTCTCCTGAGGCGGAAGCCGGGAGCGCGACCTGTACTTAATTTTAAAAATTGAGAGTCACCTAATTTGTTGTGTTTTTATAACTCACCTCACTCTTCTCCTGGAACCATTTAGGACCAAAGCCTGATCCTAAACTGACCGCGCAGCAGATTTAGCGCTGCCGCGGACTTGAGAAAAACACACACTTCTTGCCGCCATTACCGGCGACCGCGAGGCCACGCCCATTTCGAGGCCACGCCCCCGTCTTCTGGTTCCCCCTATAAATCATGTGTATATCCCGGACGCGCAGCGGACGAGCGCAGCGGGCGCACCGTCAGCGCGCCAAAGGCGCGCCTAAGGCAAGCCCGTCATCGCCAAGACATCGCCTCTCGCCTGTCCCCCTGGCCAAGCTTCACGGGAACTCCATCAATATGATAGAGAACTTCTTATCGCCCTGAACCCTGGACAGAGCTGTGAGAAGCTATCAGGCTACCTCGGACAGACATGCCTTCAATGTAAGTCCTGCCATTTTGCTACACCCAGCCCCTGTTATTCTGGACAGAGACTAGGCTCGCCTAAACTTACCCCTCTTATCGTCCTCCAACTCAATGTTAGGTCCCTCGTAAAACATCATTTAGAGGTAAATACTCTCCTACTTGATGAGAACCCTGACATTCTCTTTCTATGTGAAACCTGGTTACGCGATGACATGACTAGTCTACCCAACCTCACGTTACCAGAGAGTTACTTAATGAAAACCTTAAATAGAGACGCGAGAGGTGGTGGTATCGCAGTCATCTATAAAAAGCAATTTATTTGCTCTTTCATCAAGGAAGAGATCTCGGGCTGCGAATGTGCTCGATTTAAGATCACAACGGGCCCTCACTTTGCCCTATCTGGCCTCTACATCTATCGTCCGCCCGGACCTGCTTCTAAATTCATCGAAGCTCTCCTTGAGGTGGCAAACTCCTTAGTGGTGAGGTCGGCCAATTTCACTATATTAGGAGACCTCAATCTTCATTTCGATCGGTCTCAAGACCCTATCATCAAAAACCTCCTGGCCGACTTTGCCGCCTTACAACTCAACTCTCTAATCCAGGCCGCCACACACTCGGCCGGGCACATACTAGACCCTGTTTTTACTAACATCCCGGAGGTTAGGACAGAAGTGCCCAAACCTATGGGATGGACAGACCATTACCTTATTAAAATTACTATGCTAGTTAGAGAAACGTTTAACAAGATTGAGCCAACTCGACACCTAAAGAGACATTGGCATAAACTTTCAACCAGTGACCTGCACTCCACTCTAGGAGCATTCCATCATGAGGCAAACTTGGATATCAATATGGACTTATGATGCCTTCCTTGACTGGATTACTAGAGGACTAGATGCTCTCATCCCAGCCAAATGGACTAAAGGGCATAGCTCTCCCTCCAATCCATGGTATAACGATACCCTGAAATCCATGCGAAAAGATTGCAAAAAAGCCGAGCGAATCTGGAGAAGGGAATACAATGATAGGGATAAAGCTTTCTACCTATCCAAACAAAAACTCTACCACAAAGCTATTTGCTCCGCACGTGCCTCCTTCTATGCAGAAGAAATTAACTCTAGCTCGAATCCTGCTAAAGTTATTTTCAAACTGGTACAAGAATTGCAGAGTAGCAGATCCCCTTTCTCCAGCATCACCTCTGCGCAGCACTGTGAGGACCTTGCCACGTTCTTTGTAGAGAAAGTACAAAGAATATACACATCATTTCCACAGCACTCCTCCAACCTGCCTAACTCCACTAACTCCATTACTAATGGCACCACCATGATGTTCATACCAGAAATCTCGTATGAGGACCTAACTAAACTCTGCAGGAAAGTTAAGTCTGGTTCTCCAGCAGACCCGATGAGGCCGACCCAATTTATAGAATCGCTAGAATTTTTTCTGCCTTCCCTAGCCTCTATACTGAATCTTTCCTTTTCTTCGGCTATTGTCCCGACTGTTTGGAAACAAGCTTGGGACTCCCCTATTATCAAGAAGCCCACTCTAGACCCTTCCAAACTGGAAAACTTCAGACCTATCTCGCTACTCCCATGGCTATCTAAACTTGCAGAGGCTCATTTTAACAACGTCCTGTCCCTACATATGGATCAAAACAATATCTTGGACCCATCTCAAAATGGTTTCAGGCCGGGCCACACTGAGTCTGCCCTCCTGGCCACGACTGAACATCTCCGGACGATCCTCAATGCCGGTCAGAGTGCTGCGCTGATTCTGTTAGACCTCAGCGCAGCCTTTGACACGGTATCCCATAGCATTCTGTTAAATCGTCTGGCGACAGTAGGGATTTCCGGCCTTGCCCTGGAATGGTTCCACTCCTTCTTGAATGACAGATCCTTCCGGGTTTCAGCTCCCCCGTTTCTTTCAAAGCCCCATTCCATCGGACAGGGAGTCCCGCAGGGCTCTGCACTAAGCCCATCCCTCTTTAATCTTTATGTGCAGCCACTTGCGGTAGTGGCTAAGGAGTGGGACCCAACGCTGGTGTCATACGCAGATGACATGCAGCTGGCCATCACTCTCACTGAAGGCCCTTCTACTTCGGCCTCAAGATTTAGGGATGGCCTTGCTGCAGTAGCCCAGTGGATGACAGACAACTGCCTGCAGCTCAATGCAGACAAGACGGAGGTGCTGCTCCTCGGAAGGAATACCAGCTACTGGAACGAGCACTGGTGGCCCTAGTCATTGGGCACTGTTCCACCACCTAAAGCCTTGGTCAAGAACCTAGGCGTCTGGATGGACTCCTCGCTCAGCTTTCAAACCCACACAAAAAAAGTGGCAGCTACTTGTGTGGGCCTGCTGAGGAGTCTCAGACCGATACTTGGCTTTTTTTACTCTAAGTTTCGCCAACTCATTGTCCAAACCACAATTCTCTACCGTTTGGATTACGCCAATGTTCTACATCTGGGCGCCAACAAAGGGGAGATAGCGAGAGTGCAACGCGTGCAGAACTCTGCGGCAAGAGCCTTGGTTGGTCTTCCCCGCAGATGCTCGGTCAGAGCTACTATCCGAAAGTTACACTGGTTACCCATTGATTCCCGAATCCAGTTCAAAACCCTCATCATGACATTCAAAGTCATTAAATCCGGTTGCCCAGAACTTCTGCGTCCACTCCTTACACCGTATGTACCTCAGCGCAACTTGCGCTCATTAGGCAAACACCTATTGACTGTGCCCCGCACAAAGCTCTGCCGCACTGGTGGTCGCTCCTTTAGGGTTTTAGGAGCCAAGCTCTGGAACGCTCTGCCACTGAACATCCGTTCTTTGGAAAACCTGTCTACCTTCCGGAAGGCCATCAAGACCCACCTGTTCCCCCCTCCCCTTAGGACTCTTGTCTGTCCCACTCCTTTCTTACTCAGTATAATGTCTGTGGTTCCTTAGCGCCGGGACGCCTCTTAGCTGGGGCAGCTGTTGCGCTCTACCAAAACGATAACATAACATACGGAGCGTCCACCCATCCCACCCCACCCCATAGGGATCACTCAGTCAAGGTATTACCTTCGGACTCCATGCCCTGTCGCTCCCGGGCCCAACTCACAAACGGTTCCCAAATATCGCGAGGCCGGGACGCAGACGGCATCAACTCCCAGAACGTGTTTAGCTGTGTATACCCATACGTTACGTCAGCCAGCCAACCTTTCACCGTGGGCACCCTACGTCTGCCCCAATGGAGCGCTATTTGTCTTTTAGCAAATAATAGGAGCAGCGCATGCAGTTTGCGCGATTTTGGTGGAGTGTCTCTGACATATCCCAATATCCCAAGCACAGGGGACGGGACGTCTGAGCGACCAACAATTTGGTTTACTAAATTAAAAATCTGAGACCAATACCTCTCCAACTTCGGGCAGGACCATGCTATGTGTAAAAAGGAAGCCGGGGAGCACCTACATCTCCAACACTCAACATTCTCACGAAGCCCCATTTTTTTCAGACTGATAGGGGTTCTATAGAATCTGTGTAAGTATTTAAAGTGTATTAGTCGTAACTTATAGTTGGGCGAAAGCTCAGTAAGCTGCCCACAGCAGAACTCCCACTGGTCCTCGGACAGCGGGGATTGGAGCTCCTCATTCCAATACTGAAGAGACCTAGGCGTTACCACCGGCGCCGTGTTTTGCATTTGCCTGTATATACGAGTGACTAACTTGCGCGAGGACGGGGAACTCACCACCACCTCCAAAGCAGTAAAGGTCGGCGGGGCTTCAGGGAATTTGTGATACAAAAATAGTTCAGAGAAGGGCACAGCGCAGCCCCCCTCAGTCGCCGGGGGGGACATGAACCTGCTGTTAGGGAAGAGGTCTGCAAAGGTATGAAGATGCAGTTTCTCAACTAGGTGCTTGGCAACTCCATCCGCAACACATGGCAGCATCGGGTTATGCATCAGGGGGAGCGAGGGAGCATATAGCAATGAAACCCTCGCCCTTTTACGCAACTCCTCCCATGCCCATTGTAGTGTCCCGGCCATGTCCACATCAGCTCTAGGGCGTTTCGCCGTGGCACGTATCGCTACGCTTAGTGGAAGGGGCGCAACAGCATCCCGCTCCACTGCCACATGGGGCTGAAAGGGAGTTGGGTGGGTCCAAAAATGTAAAAATTGAGCCTGAGCGCAGAGGGCATACAGCTTCATATCTGGGGCTCCCAGGCCGCCCTGCCTCAAGGGCAGCGCCAGTATGTCCCATGCCACCCTAGCCTGTCCGCCCGCCCATGCCAGTGTCACCAGGTTGGATCTCAAGGTGGCAAAGAAATGCGACGTAAGTGGAATAGGTATATTGACAAATAGGTAGAGGAATTTGGGTAGTATAATCATTTTGGCCAACGCAATCCGCCCTGTGAGGGACAGGGGCAGTGAAGTTCAGAGCTTCACCTTCTCACCCAACCACATCATCGCTCTTCCATAGTTAAGATTCCAGATCGTCTGAAGGCTCCGACTGATCCAAATCCCCAGGCATTTGACCTCATCCACCTCCCAGCGCAGGGGGTATTCGGAGGACACCTCTGCGGTATTATCAGTCAGGGGGAAGATTACCGACTTGGACCAATTGACGGAAATGCCCGCGAGACCTTCAAAGCGGACAAATTCCCTCAATATAGGATTCAAATTTTCTTCAGGATTGATAAGATAGAGGGTCACATCGTCCGCGTATAGTGATATTAGGAGATTTCTATAACTGAAGCCTATACCCCTTGCCGTATGATGTTGTCTAATTCTGGCCGCCAGCGGTTCCATAGCTATAGCGAATAGCAGCGGGGAGAGAGGACAACCTTGCCTTGTGCCCCGCGAGATGGAGAAAGGTTCAGACACCAGGCCATTTACCAGCACCCTGGCTCTGGGTAAAGTGTAGAGCAAACGGATTTTCCTGAGGAGAAGTGTGCTGAAGCCCATCCTGCCCAGTATAGTAAATAAATAGGGCCACTCAAGTGTGTCAAAGGCCTTGGTGGTGTCCAAAAACACCACCGCAGCCCTGACATCGGGGTGTAAGTAATGCAGGGCGGAGAAGATCCTACGGAGATTATGTGAGGTTGATCTACCCGGGATGAAGCCAGATTGGTCGGGGAGTGCTATCATAGGTAACATGGGCTGCACCCGGTTCGCAAGCAATTTAGCCAGGATCTTCACATCCACATTAATCAGGGAAAGGGGCAGATAGGAGTCTAGGTCGTCTGCCGGCTTATCTGGCTTTAGCAGTGTGATGATCAGTGCCTCTCGCATAGTTGCAGGCAAGACTCCCTTCTCTAATGCTTCTTCATAGACTGCCAGTAACCTGGGCGCCAACTCATCTACGTATGCCTTATAGAAGGCCGTGGTTAGACCATCTGGCCCGGCGCTTTATCGGGTGGTATGCTCTTAATGACCTGTGCCACATCTCCATCATCTATCGGAAGGTCCATGTATTCCCTATGTTTATTATTAAACCATACCAACGCAATTGAATCCAGAAAGGATTCCAGCCCATCCGGGCACGTATCTTGGGTGTTGGTGTATAGTTTGGAGTAGAAATCAGAGAATGCCCCCATGATTTCATCCCGGTCATGAACCAGATCGCCAGCTTTCGTGCGCAGTTCATGAATGTATGTCGCGGCACGTGGCGTTCTTAACATGCCTGCTAAGGCCTTCCCCGGTCTCCCACCCTCACCATACAGTCTAGCCTCAATATATTTCCCTAAAAATGTTACCTCCCGCAGCGCCTCCTCCTCGTATGCCAATAACTTGGTTTTCAGCAGCCCCGCCCCCTCCAATCCGCCAGTATCAAAGAAGGTTTGTTCGAGTTTTTTTATATCGGTTTCCAGCGCTGCAAGGGTGCTTCGTATCGCCTTCAACACCCCGGCCTGCCGGGCAATGCACTGGCCCCTAATGACAACCTTAAAAGCTTCCCACAGAGATTTCTCAGTATCTGCCGATCCCGCATTAAGCTCAAAATAGTCAGTGATATCCTTCCTGATTTCTTCTTTAAATGCATCGTCTAGTAGGGCGTGAGACGGGAGGCACCCGGGATCAACACTTTCAACAGACAAGGGGCGTGGTCAGACAAGGAACGGGGCATATGTTCCACCTGCACAATCCACAGGGCCATGTCTCGCGACACCAGCCAGTAATCCAGGCGGGACCAAGCGCTGCAGTGAGCCGATATACAGGTGCCCTCCCTCACAGCCTCATGTCTGCTACGCCAGATATCAACAAGTGCGCCGTCAGCTAGTATTTCCCGCAACGCGGAACTCGCCAACGGGTTTAGTGCTCTGGCCGCCCCCTTTCTGTCTGTTTTCTCATCAAGCACCGCATTAAAATCTGCCCCCCACAGAATTGTACTACAACCCGTAGCTTTCACCTGTCCCCAAAGCTTATGGAAAAACATGGGGGAGTCAATGTTGGGACCATACACAGCCACAATCACCACCGAAACGCCACACACCAGGCCCTGTACCAAAACATACCTGCCCTCCGGATCTCTCTGTATCGCACCCTCCTTCCAGTCTAGCCCGCGTCGGATCAGCACCGCCACCCCACGGGCATAGTTGGAATAGATAGCCGAGTAGACCTGTCCCCACCTAGTATGACGCAGCCTCTGGCCCGGCGCGGCAGTCATGTGTGTTTCCTGCAATAGGCAGACATCCACACAATGACGCACCAGGTAGGCATGCACCAACCGTGCCTTCCTATGGTCATTTAGCCCCCGAACATTCCAGGTCAGACAGTTCAATGTTTTATCTACCCTGTGCATTTCCCTCTATAGTGTGTAAATTAAAAAAAATGGCATGTTGACAAGGACCATTCCATAGGTAGAGGACACCAGACATGCATCGTACGATAAGAATCCTGGCACTTAACAAAAAAACAAAACCAACCACAACCCCCCCCCCCCCCCACCCCGCACACACCAACCCCCCAACCGGGTTGTAGAATATCCATCCCACATAAGAACCCCAAACAGTCATGGATTGCACAAGGGAACATTCCCGAGGGGGTATAGCTGTGCCGGCTTCTACCCTGTGTGTAACAGGGTGGCCAGAAGACCTGCAGGGGATACGAACCGCCCAAGACCTAGGTAATGGGAGCAACACATTATAACAGACAGCGCGGATTGGAACCCGGGGGTTCACAAATCCACACCCCACACTAGACCATATATTAGCTCCCAGACGAATAATATTTGCGGCTCAATAGGACTTCATCGCCTCTTTAGCGTCAGTAAATATGTGAGCAGTTCCCTCAAATGACACCTTCAGTTTAGCAGGGTAGAGGAGGGAGTACAGAATCTGTGCCTGCAGGAGAGCCCGCTTTGCTGGAAGAAATTCACGGCGGGCCGCTTGGACAGCCGGGGTGAAGTCGGGGTAGAATGAGATATTATTCCCTTTATGCGTGATGTTTCCTCTTTCCCTGGCCAGTTTTAGAATGAGATCGCGATCCTGGTAGTTCAGAAGCCTAGCAATAATAGGCCGGGGTGGCGCCCCAACAGGAGGCCTCTGATCCAGGGACCTGTGTGCCCTCTCCACCACAAACACCGCGGACAGGTGAGGATCAAATAGTTCGTGCAAGAGTTCAGTTATGTAAGTTTCCATTTCGGAGATTGCCGTTGTTTCCGGAATGCCTGTAACGCGAAGGTTATTGCGCCGCGACCTCGCTTCTAGGTCCTCGTTCTTGGCTCGGATGATGCCTAGCAATTTGTCCATATGCAGTAGCTGGTCTTTCGTTTCAACTTGGAATTCATGAAATTCCGACTGTCGAGTTTCAAGCGTATCCAGACGCGTCTCGTGCGTCGCCACCTGCGTTTTCACAGAGTCTAATTGACAGGTATGATTGTCAAGTTTAGTGTCAATATTTCTTAGGCTAGAACGCATCTCAAGCATAAGTGTGCGCAAGTCCTCGCCATGGTCCTCAGCCGCGTATTCTCGCCTCTCCTCCGCTTGAGACTCCGGCTCCAACTCCACCTGCCTCGTGGAGCGCTTATGGTCGAAGGTCAGCTTCGGCTGCTTAGAGTCCTGTTTCCCCATTTTCAGTATAGCGCCCCTATATCTTGCTGAGAACCAGTAGCAGGGGCCCCCCAGCCAATACAGTATCGGAGAGTTAGCAGCAGAGCACCCCCACACCGCAGGCAGCGCACCCTCTGACCGTTTCCGTCTATGGAGACGGGAGGCGCAGGCCATATCCGCGCTGCATAGAAACAACGATGAGGGTTGCTGCTATGTGTGCACCAGAGAGTATAATCTAGTGTAATAATATCCTTACTTGCAATTTAATGGTCTCCTGCTCACTCCTAGTAGCCCACCGTTAAAGCCACTTAAAGAACATCAAAAGTATAATAGAAAGGAGCGGAGTAATGTTACATGTTATAGACAAATAAATGTTGTAGTACAAAATGAATTTGAGTTATTTGTTTTTATTCCTTATTCTTTATAATTATTTGTGTATTTCCTTCCTAATTGTTTCAATTATTCAAAAGTATTCCAATAAACCTATACATTGGTTTCCATCTTAACCATCACATGTAGAACTGATGCATTGATTCATTTATACCAGCAATATTCAAAATTATACACTTTGTAATAAATCAATTCATATAAATGATGCTTAGTATATACAGTTGTACAGCTTAATCCTCAATAAAATGCTCAATATGTACAATTATACAGCCAATGATGCTTAGTATATACAGTTGTACAGCTTAATGCTCAATACAAGGCTCAATATGTACAATTATACAGCCAACGCGTTTCGTCCTATCTAGGACATCATCAGGGCTGTAAAAAAAAAAAAGAAAAACATATCAATATACATTGTTCGATATATAAATCCTATCACGATACCTATATAAGGAAGAAATATATCCACAATATACAGAATATACCTATTTGACAGTACAAACTTGTTGACCATAATCAAAAATATCCATGTATAGAACAGTGTTAACAGCTGCTTGCAATACTGAAAACAATATAATAGTTGCTTCATTCCTTAATTGTCGAAATTATGTCCATAATCCCATCCAAGGCCTGTCACCCATTCAGTATATTTTTATTCAGGAGGATAACCCATAGTCCCCTTTATATTTCAAACATTAAAGTATAATCTTTAAATTAAATTAGTATTTCCTAATAGTCCATCCCTACTGCTTGTTTCTCACCTCAATGTTACTTGAAACAATCCTTGCAAATCTATGCTCTCTTTTCCTTCCGTACTCTTTCCAATTCTTCGTTTCCTAGCACTTGCCAATAATTTCAGTATCTCATTCCATACCTCTGTATATCAGTTAGTTAATCTAAAGACAAAAGACAAGTCAACGATACCAATCCTACATTCTTTACCATTAATGGGCTAACGCATCCTACTACCATGACGTACCTTGGAATAATATATCCCCATATATTCCACAACAGATCCGATAATCCAGCTCAATAGCTAGAAACCACCATCTTTTTTCCCCAGACACTTCCACATCCATACCTCTGATATACAGAGGTATGGAATGAGATACTGAAATTATTGGCATTATTGAAACAATTAGGAAGGAAATACACAAATAATTATAAAGAATAAGGAATAAAAACAAATAACTCAAATTCATTTTGTACTACAACATTTGTCCATGTAACATTACTCCGCTCCTTTCTATTATACTTTTCATATCCGCGCTGCAGCTCACGTGGCAGAAGTCTGCTTAGGCTAGCCACATCAACAGGCGATTGTGTCTCCAGCAGGGTGCGAGGCACATCTCCCCCCCCCCCCCCCCACTTGATTTTTGCTACAGGAGAACCCCCAACAACGTTTTGCTGTACCACATGCAGCGCAGGGGTGGTGACAGCGCCGCACCCACTCTCAGCCGCCAAACAGCAGACAGGACCAAGGCAGTTCTTATCTGTGTACCCGCCACCTCCACATCTGCAGAACACTCACATCATCGGTCACAGCTCCACCATAGCAGAGGGCACAAACCTCCAGGCGCTACGTCGGTGCTCCAATGCCGTACCGGCAGCAGCTCCCAGCAAGGCGAATTGCGCCGGAACTATGACGGATCACAAGGACGATCGGGTCCTCCCTCGGGCCGGCCCGCACCGCTCCACATAGGCATCAGCCACCGCGCCCTCAGTGCTCTTGGCCACCGTGAAGCGGCACTTCGACAGTTCACCGGGTATGCACACAACTCCCAAGCGCCCAGGTTGTCTCGACACGTCTTCACTCGCCAGCCGCAACAGTCCCGGACTTAAAATGGCGGCTCCACACTTCCAATCCACTAACCGTATCTGCGCATCGAGGTCCTCGCCGGCTGCCTGCGGTCGCTTCTGCTCCTTACAACACGAGTTACATGCGCCTCAGTGTATCATTTGTCGGGGCCACCAAACTGCACTTCGCTTCCAGCAATGGCGGCCGGAGCGCAGAGACCCGACCTCCTCCCGGTCACCGCTTTATCACTCAGCCCAGCAGGCGCCAAGTGCAGCACTCGCCACCACCCGTGGGGGGGGGGGGAGTGGGGGGGGGGGGTAGGACATCCGTCGCCAGAGGCAGCCAAGTCCAGGTTCAACTAGGCTACGCTTCTCCTCTCCGGCACAGGCCTCGCCCGGCAGGGCCGCTGCGGGCTCGAGTAGCCGCCTCCCCAGTTCGCGCTCCAGCAGACACCGTCATCGATCACCACCCTAGAGTCCAGCAGGCAACAGCAACAGACAGTCCGAGGAAGGGCGGGAATAAAGCACCTCCGCAGATACCACACCACCACATGCGCTATTTCCAACGGTCTGGGCAGCTCGTTCTCACCCCGAAGTGCAGGATAATGACAGGATTGTTTTCCGGCCAGCAGAGCTCACTCAGAGAGCGGCCATCTCGCTGCGCAGCAGACCACGCCCCCCATCAAATTCCTCTTTAAGCTCGTCAGAGACCTGAGAAAAGGGATGGAAAGATCCCTCAAGGGGTGTCAGGACCGCCTTCTTGACATCCTGGGACCTCTAGCCAGGATCATCGATACCGCCGAGGAAAGCCACGTGAATGGCACACCCCTGGATATGGAATTAATTTGGGGACGGAGCCAGAGAGTGACGATACTGCTGGGCAACACCAACGCGAGCCTCAACGCTGAAAGTAGGAGAGTTGTATTGGCCAAAATCAACCCAAAACGGAGTGATATGGCGGACAGAGAACCCTTTCAGAACCCCAAAGGGTTACTATTCGGCGAGGACCTAATTAAATCATTAGGGAAATAAGTCTCAACCTTTACGGCCTTGGATAAGGCCCAACAGAATATGAAACGTGTATTCAACCATAGCCTTTTTGGTCGGGCCGGAAGAAGGGGCCTCTCTTCCGGCCACTTCAAAGGCCCTACTCAAGATTCCAAGGCTACGGGAGAGGTGACAAACCCTCCAATCCTCCCCCCAGAGAGGGAGAGGCCCTCACAACAGAGGCTTTAGAACATGTGGAACCTCCAGCAACAACAACTCCCAAAGTGAGTACTCTACCTCTTTTTCCTCCTCCTTTTTCCCCCCCAGAAGGTGGGAGGCAGACTCAAATTCTTCAATCAGAATTGGAAATTAATTACTCAAGACCCATGGGTACTAAACAGTATCAAAGGGTTCATGATAGACTTTGTAGAAACTCCTCCTCAAACCTCTTTCCGGAGAGACATCCCGATCACTCTAGACCAACAAAAAATAGTAGAGGAGGAAATAGCCTCTATGCTCCAGAAAGGAGCAATAATAGAAGTCCCACTGGAAGCGTTGAGATTTACAAGTACACTCTTTCTCGTCGAGAAAAAAGACAAGGGCTGGAGACCAGTTATACATTTGAAGGAACTAAACAAATCTGGTTTACAGGCACTTCAAGATGGAGGGCATCCATCTTCTGAGGGATGTGTTACTAGAAGGGGACTGGCTAGTCAAACTACACCTAAAAGACGCATACTTTACCATCCCAATGGCCAAAACCCACCAACCATTCCTTCAGCTCAAGTGGAGAGACCACCTGTGTCAGTTTCAAGCCCTTCCCTTCGGCCTATCTTCAGCCCCATGGTGTTTCACCAAAGTCATGAGAACTATTGACTTATCCTTAAGAGAAAGAGGTATTCGTCTAATCATATACCAAGACGACATCCTTACAATGTCGCAAGACCATTCACAAATAGTCAAAGATCTGAAGACTGTAACGGATCCATTAGAAAGCTTGGGGTTCATTATAAACAAAGAAAAATCGATTTGGTCTCCCTCCAGAACCCTGGAGTTCTTAGGTTTCATGGTGTATACAACGAAACGTCTTCTTTTACTCCCATCAAAGAAAATAACCAAAATCTGGAAAGAAATAAGACATGTCCTGAAACAAGAACTAGCAAGACTGCTAGGTCTCTCTTTTTCCATCCAAGCCATCTTCCCGGGTCCCCTAAATTATCGAGCTCTTCAAAGGGTAAAAGCGAGAGCTCTAAGATCTGGCCTAGATCGGATTTCCCTAGATCAGGAGGCCAAATCAGAACTAACCTGGTGGCTGAAGAATCTAGCTGCCTGAAATGGGAAAGCAATATTTGGTTCAATACCATAATTCATTTTAGAATCAGATGCGAGCCTTCATGGCTGGGGAGCTTGCCTTCTCGATCAGAACACGGGCGGTATCTGGTCGCAAGAAGAGTCTTCTCACCACATAAACTACCTAGAACTAACAGCTGGTCTTTATGCTTTGATGAGCTTCAGACATTCTCTCCAGGGCAGATCAGTCATTCTAAAGATGGACAACATGTCCACAGTAGCCTATATAAAACGTCTTGGCGGTACCATATCTGCGGACCTCTCGAATTTAGCCAAAATACTTTGGATGGTCTGTCTGGAACACAAGATCGCTCTCAGAGCGGAATACCTCCCAGGGAAAACGAACATTTCTGCAGATTGGAACTAGGTTCCTCTTAGATTACAGCGATTGGAAACGCAACGTTCCCATGTTCAGGTGTCTCAACAAAATATGGGGTCCCCTAGAGATTGACCTTTTGCGAGCAGACTAACCTTCCAATTGGAGAAATACTTCAGCTGGATGCCCGACTCGGGTGCTCTTGCAGTGAATGCCTTTCTCCAGTGTTTCCCCATACGCTTTCCCTCCCTTTGCCATGATCCAGAGAGTTCTACAGAAAGTGTGACAGGACCAATGCTGCGTTGTACCAATAACTCCCTTCTGGCCATCTCATGCCTGGTTCCCACCACTCTAGAACTAGTTTGCAACCCCCCCCTTCTTAATTCCAACCCAAGAGAATCTTCTAACAGACATAGATGGAGGAGGTCACCCCCTAGTTCAAGCCGGGAATTTGAACCTTCTTGCCTGGAGAGTGTCAGAAGAGATACAATGAAGTCTCAGGACTTTCGTTGACATCTTCAACTCTCCTTTGAGAGTCTTGGGCCACAGGTACAATAACATATGGAGAAAGTGGGTACATTGGTGCCTGGAAAAGTACCTGGATTCCGTGGAGGCACCTATTGTTGACATAGAAAACTTTCTTGTATAACAGTTCGAAAGGGGTCTCAGCTATAGAACAATCAGCTGCTTTAGATCAGTTATCTCCGCAGGCCATGCCCTTTTCAATGGTAAAACGGTAGGTAAGAAGGTCATTGTTTGTATAGTACGTTAAGTTAATTCTAGATCTTTCCTCAAATTGGCCAGACAATACTCACTTGTATAGGAAAAGTCTATCCATCAAGCTCGTAAAACACCATTATGTTTAATATCTTGCCATAGGGTTTCTGACGTTAGATAGATCCTATAACATGTTTGTTGTCAAATTTGAGCTAATTAGAAGAACCAAGACTATGTCTGATTCAATCTTTTATCGACGTTTTGATTTATGCAAAAAACTTTGTGTGGTAGATTGCATAAGAGTACGATCGCAGAATGAATGATCTTCGTGCTCAAGGTGTGAATCATTTACTTATATCCTTCGTTAAACCTCAGAGCTACAACTTCGGCCTCTATTGCCAGATGGGTTACAAATGTTATGAATCTAGCAGAAGTCGATTTAATTAAATTCCAAGCTCACTCACTTAGCTCTATGGCCAGTAAATCCTTCTGGTCTGGTGGCAAGTTGGAAGATACTCTTAAAGCGGCCGACTGGTCTAATGCTAGCACTTTCGCTCGACATTACTGCAAACCAATCGAACACATGTCTGGTGTAGTCTTACAAAGCTACGAACATGCACAATGGTAGCCTTCGTTCTTGTAATAAAATTACGATTCTCCCATTACCATGACTAGAGAATCTGGATTTCATTAAAGACACAGAGGATAACATTATCCCACCCATCCCTTCCCTTGGAAGACTATGGCCTACATTATATTATTTTTCATGTCTTATACCTTTGTTAGAAAATGTTTTCTTCTAATGACTGTTTTATTAATAACATAGTATTGTTTATGTTGCATTGCTTGTTTTTCTATTCTTTTCCGGAAGTGCTTAGATCTCTTTCTTTTGTCAGGTAACTCAATTTCGTGAAAGTTTGACCTTTTGTTCTACGCGTTCCATCATTCTCCTTCGTTTTGCGATGGTTCAAGAGAAGCGTTTGGAAGATTAAAATTATGGACTTATTTTCTTCTTCACCACATTTAAAAGAGGCAGAACGTTGTTGGCTCATGCCTATTGTATGTTCCGAAGGTTCTGTTCTGGAACCTTTTTACTTTGTGATGTATGCGGTTGCTTAGACTGCATTAAAAGAAGTATGCATAATATTAGCCTCCGTGTCTTTAATGAAATCCAGATTCTCTAGTCATGGTAATAGGAGAATCGCAATTCTCATTGGTGCCAAGGAAAGTGCAGTTTACTATGGATTATTGTAACCCGAAGACTTTGTTTAACCACACAAAGAGGACTACAAAAAAAAGAAATAAAGAGAAAAAAACGAACGTACTGCCAGGTACACTATAGGCTTACGAATGCTGGCATTAAAATAAATTTCTTTTTAGGCGGATGTTCACCCCACAATCAAGAGAAATGCAGTAATTCAGAGTGCAAAAGAGGCAATGCCTAAACAGGACTACCTTATGTTGTGGTAGGCAGAAGCAAAATGTGAACAGCAGTTAACCAGACCAATGGTTGAAGAAGGCGGTCCCAAAAACATCTCTATATATGTATTTTTATTTTTCTACTATAAGATTGGCAAGAGCTCTATGTAGATGTGTCGAAAAAGACATTACTGCCTCATAGCAGATAGCTAATAGTTAATCAGATATATTTTTTTTTTATTTAAAAGCTTCGTCTTTTCAAAAGTTACTTTTTACAGAAGAATAGTACTTCTGTACTCATCAGTTAGAAAAATCATGTCTATTAACCATTTACAATGATAGCAAATGTTTTGTTTTTCAAGTCAATTTCTATTACGCTGAAATATTTATAACTAAACTAAGTCCTGGTCTCCATTTGTCGTAGAGAGATTGTCTGATCTTCTGGAATATTTCTCAAACCACATCCTTGAAGTTGTAGGTCCTCAAAGGAAGGAAGTGAATACTAACTTAGGCATGTCCTAGCTCAGAGATATGATCAAATAGAGAAACTGCCAATGTGATACATTGGAAAAACTGTGTTTAAACTTCCACAAAGTGCTCTATGCATCTAACCGATCTGTATTCCAAAACATATGGCTAGACTGTATCGAATAGAGGAGGAGAAGTTTTGGATTTAAAAAGAACTTGTACGTAACTTCCATTTCTGGACGGCACCAACACAGACATGTAACTGAGCAGACTGTAATGCATCTTGAACAAGGACAAGAGACTTAGGATTCAGGACATGCAGGTCAAATTACATAAAGGCTCTGCTACTAAGGCTCATACACATATTGTAAATGTGCCTATGAGAATGAGAACAGGCCTCATGAGATGCAGGCTGGGCAAGTCGTGGCATTAACCCAAGGCTGGAGGGAAGGCATCAAGCTTGCCAGGTACACTGGATACAACACAAAACATAATGCCTTGAAAAACACAAATTTTCCTGAATACCGCCAATGCACTCGAGTTAACACAGACTACCTACTCAGGCTCCTTCCCTTCTCCATTTGAATTCATGCAATATGGTTGGATAATTTACCAAATTAAGCCTGCAAAGTTCAGTATGAATTTCAGTAGTTTGCAACATGCGCTATTAAGTTATGTTTGTGAGCATACTAGAGGTTTCTCTACACTTTCATGAAACACAAGTGACTGTGTCATGCATCACATTCATTACCCTGAGTGCATTGATTATGCTCCTTCTGACCCAAAAAAGCTTGGCCTACTAAAAAGCTTGTAGATACAAAGCAAAGGTATTCCCCCACCAAAACCAGAGGCCACGAAAGGTAGCCAGTTATGTGGGCCAAAATTGTCAAACGAAATCATATAAAACCTGACAGACAATAATGTACATTGTGAACAGACAAACAAGCCAATGGAAGTTAATGCACATAAAGCAAGAATCAAAAATCACAATTACAGAACGTTGCTTAAAGAAAAGCATTCTGTGGCTGTTCGGAATATTTATACAGCGTACGTTCGATTCCAAGTCATTCAACGCTATAGTTTGAAATACTTTAAATCTACACATGGCAAGTTGTTCAGACACTGTGTATAATAAAAATGCAAATGAAAATAGAGGTTTCTTTTTCACATACATTATAAATCAGTTCATTTTATATTCAGTAGCGCCAAAATGTTTTGTAACCTCATAAACACAAATAAAATATAACAGACTGACCCACTAAATAAAGCAAAAACTGATTTATAAATTAACTGTTTCAATGTGTTGTGGAAAAAAACCATCGAAATTTCCATTACATTTCCTTAGGAATGGAAAACAAAAACTCAACAGCACCTATTTTTTTTTTATCTTAGCCTCTCTTATGTTCCTCACACAAATGGGTTTCGAATTTAAAAAAAAGCAAGAGCAAAAGTGATGTATTCAACGCTATTGGTAAATACTGTATTCCAATGGACTGGATTTGAGCAGTAGATTACTATTTGCCATTCATCTACTTACTTCTCACAAGAAAACAGAATGGACACATTTTACATCTCTATCTCAACTTCTGACAGGGCACTGTGGATTTGATAAACTTGCTGTCTCCAAATAAAAACAAGGATATCACGTGTCGGATACACAGTAACTAGAATAGTTGTTTTAGCAGAAATATTCTCAATGATGTTCACAGGAGCACTGCTGTTCTAATCCATACACAAACTGAGCACTTAAAGTCGGATGTGTACTCCAAAGATATCCACACTGCCATGTTTAAACCCTGGCGAAAAATCCTGTAGATTATTAAAAGAAAGTTTCAGAGGGGCGACGCTGCAATGGTTCACTAATATATGGTGTTCAATATTCTCTCCAGTGAGTCACGTGCAGGAAAGGACTACTACGGACATTTTGCTTTTCAGGCTACTCCGAGAAAGAAGCCTTGTGCCAATGGTGTACAATCGTTTTGGTTTAGCGACTTCTCTCAAGGGCAGAGTCTACTCCTTTCTGTTGTAGCGTTCAGAAAAACTAATGAGAAGCACAAACTTACAAAACACAGTCACATTATACTGTTCTCTAAACTTAACTTTGTTACTTTTTATTAAAAACATTTTTAGCAGTTCTAGTGACTCGCTTTATAGACTTTTCCAGTTGTTAAAATGTTGCTATTCCAGATACAATATATATTAAAGAATTATCCTCCATCTCAATACAGCGAGAAGGATAAAAAAAATAGAAACAGAAAATTATTAACAGGGTTTTGTGTTTTTCCTTCCTTTTTTCTTTAAACAAATTAACATACATAGAGCCTTTCAACAAGTTTTTAACATCACGATATTTAACACAAAATTCTACAGGGAGAATTTAAGTATACCCACGGAGCCTAGTTATCAATTTCTCTGTATTGATAAGTCTTTTACTTAAACAAATGGCCACATAATCACAAACATTGCTGTCCGTTTCATAGAAAGCTCTGTGTAACAAATGTTGTTTCACCGCTGCTGCCAGCTAAAGTCATCATTTCTGCCAAAGACCAGGAGGACTCCTAGTATAGTTGCAAAGAGGACTGTTTCCAGTCAGGACGAGACCAGAGGCTCCCCAATCAATCTTAGTTGCTCTTGCTAAGACTATTGGTAGCCCATATGCTGAGACCACAATGCCTGTTGTGAGAAATATGGCACGCTCCTTGCAAGCATAGCTTGCTGAATCTATGCCATCCACTACTCTTCTTGCAAGGACATAGAAAACACAACAAACAATGGCCCGTATTTGCCATATTGTGGCAGTGCACATCCGGGCATACATCAATTCAATTGCACCTCCAAACAAAAGACTATCATAGCTTTGATGCCAGCCATGGCGTTGTTACAGAGGGGGCGCGCCGCAGGAACCACAGTTGATCAAATATTAACAGTTTGATGTCAGATATTAGGGCAAAGCTGTTAGAAGCATAATTATTACATTTTAAAATGCTCCACATTCATTTTAGTGTCCTCTCTAGTGATAGTATGTAATACAGCTTTTCAGCCCAACAAATACCCTTCATCTTTAAAAGATTGTATCAAAATTCTATAATGGGCACCTAGAATAGGACAGTTACAGATAACAGGAGTGGAGGTCTCTTTGCCCTTTACACACAAATGACAGGTCAGATGAGGTATTAAAGGACGTTCTCAAGTCACAAAAGAGAAAACAAATCAAATTTGATCAAATGTGTTTAATGTCGACATGAAATGTTGGGTACAAAGACAGAACCTAAAACATAGCTCCCTTGAAGAAAAAAAAAAAAAAAAATATATATATATATATATATATATACATATATATATATATATATATATACACACACACACACACACACACACACACACACACATATACATACATACATACATACACACATACACACACACAAACACACACTTAAAAAAACCATAGGTTTCACACAGGTTATAGTTAGGTGGAGATTTCTCTCGTACAAAACCAATGAAATTCCCCCGTTATAGTTAGTTCAGATAACTATAACTCGCGCGGCCGCAATCCACTGCTCATGACGTCACATATTACATCACGCATGACATGGTCAGTGGCATCACTCATGACATCACTGATGACATCATCCTTGTGATAGAGTGGCGGTCGCGCGAGTTATAGTTATCTGAACTAACTAACGGGGGAATTTCATTGGTTTTTTACGAGAGAAATATCCACCCAACTATAACCTGTGTGAAACCTATGGTTTTTAAGTGAATTTGTACGGTTTTTTAAATGCTAAGTTATGTATTTCTTAATCTTAAAAAAAAAAATGAAATGTTTTTTTCCCCCTGGGGGTCCTTCTGTGACCCCATGACAAAGGCTAGGGGGTCAGGAACTCTCTTCCCTGCCCCCTTTTCCACCTTTTTCCCCCTTTTCTTTTCAGTGCGAGAGACAAAATGGCGGCCGACACTTCCTGATTTCGACAGATTCGAATGTTGACTGACATCTAACAACCAATCAGAATTTCGCACGTGCGCGCACCGTGCACGCGTATAGATATTTATATGCTTTTAAATGCTATTTTCTCAGGAAATACTGAACAGATTGACACCAGACCTGCAAAAGGCACTTCCCTGACCTGAGGACTACCTCTCTGCCAAATTTCAAGTAATTCTGTTCAGCCGTTCGGGCTGTACCTTCGACTAAAGGTCCTATGGAAAAATGCATGGGGAAAACGCGTTCTGGGACCCCCATTTGTTCTCGGCCCCCGCTTGACGAATCACCCCGAGACTTTCAGGGTAGGAGCGGAGCGCCCCATTAGTTTTGAAAATTTCACAAAGATTCGTCAACCGGCGCCAAAGTTATTCAAAATAGATTTTTGAGATTTCCTATGGAAACACGGTCCTAACTATAAACTGGCGACCGCCAGTAGATTAGTATATATATTTTTTTTTATTGGAAAAGTTCATCCAAAAAAAAAAAAATCAAAAGGATCAAAAAGTTTGCAATTATTGACAATGCCTCATGATTAAAAATAGTATTCCAATTACATAACAGATATAAACCTCAGCGTAATACAAAGAATAAAAAATCTTATATTACACATTTTCCAAAACCCCCGCCCCATTCTTCTGCATATAATCTACTTTTTATCCAAACACCTCCCAAAGTCTCAGGAAGTTATTATAAGAACCTGCCCTTAATGCATATCCATTTTCCAACTCCTTAATTCTACAATATTTGGACCACCATTGTTGGAATTTCAGGATTACTTCCTACCGCCAATTTTGGAGAATTATTGATCTGGCTATTAAAACGATAATATATATCTTTTTTTGTTAAGGGTCCACTGTTGCTATCAGAAGAATACCCCAGAACCGCTCTCTGGATGTCTATTGACTGTTCCAATCCTAATGTATCAAAACAGTACTTCTCGATCTCAGCCCAGAATTATTTTATTCTTGAGCAACCCCAGATGAAATGGGTCAACTACGCCCCCTCCCCGCTCCCCCAATGCATATTAAACACTTGAAACTATTTTCTGGAATCTGGGGGTCGATATTGTGCAAAAAAGCTAGGGTTCTGTACATAGCCATTTGGTATACAATTGCTTTCGCCTACAATTTGCACCCTTCAAAATGGTAAAATTAAACTCATTTAGCTTATTGAGAGCTGGAGATTTTCTTTAGACTACCATTTATCTCGGGCATTCTTTTGTCTAAGAATAGAAACCCACCAGATAATGGATCTCAGAGTTCTGGTTTCTATCAAATCCTCTGCTAGCTTCAGACTTGTCAAGATTCTAATGGGATCAAAATCCCTTAAAAGTCTTATTTTGATAAAGGACCATTGCATCAGGTTTTTAAAATTTCCGATACTAGGTTTAACCTCACTCAAAACGTTTCAGACTTCCAAATTTTAAAAAACCATGATCTTTCAATATCCACTGCTCTTCCACCTAGGAACGTTTTTCTCTAATAGGGGTCCATCCCTAATACAGATGTCTGCCAAATAGGTAACTCCATTAATGACAGGGATATCATAATGCTTATACATTTGTTCTTTGCACTTTAAAGACCGCTGTAACGTCTAATATCTAACTTTTTAAGGGCTCTTGTGAGGCGAAACAAATCAATCACATATTCCTGAAAAAAGAAATTTCTTCTTAAAATTGATTTAACGATTCAATTTACTCCACACAGCAAAACCACTGTACTACAAACACCTGCTTGCAAATATTTCCTCATCTTCCTAAAAACCAGACGGGCCCTTTGGTTTAGTAGGTGTGGATCGATCATTTACAGGCCCACTGTGACATAAGTAGCCAATTCTGTCAAGGGCGAACAATAACAGAAAGGAGAAATCCTATAAGAAATCCCAAATATGCTGATGAATAAAAATGAGAAGCAATCTCATACTGTAGAAGTTGTAAGTAGTTGACAGGACGGGGCCGTGATTTATGGCTCACGGTTTACAAGCCAACTCAGCCTTCCAACCTTCTGTGAACTCAATTCCATGAATCCCCATAATTCGAGGAAGGGGGTAAAGTAAATCCCAATCATTCAGCATACTGGAGTTAGTGCAGCAACTGGAATTCTGAGTACTACAGTAATTGCTGACATCAATCCCTCCGAGGCAATTTTTACAAGTAAACTTTCAAACCAGTTTAAATTTACAGGCGGAGATCTGCAATAAATCCAACTACATGTGAAATTCAGTGTGGAAAACACCGAGTCTGCAAGCAAGTTCTAATGTTTTTTTAAGAGGACAGCTTGGACCCGGTTATATTTACCGCACCCTAACGTATACATATTTTACCAGATTCCGTAAATAACTTTTCATCCCCCAGATTGGAATCAGAGTCTAAATTGTGTACTATTAACTGCTATTATTTACAGTACATAGAAAAGACAAATACGAGAGAACAAACAATCACTGGTAATGTCAAAACGTTTGGCTTATAGTTAGAATTACTTCTTTAGTCACTGATGAGTTTAGGCATTCAGTTAGTCTTCATACACGTACATTCATCCACTACAGGTTCACTCTTACATGCACTCCCCCATTAGCAATAAAACAGACTTATGAACTTAAGCATAGGGAAGATAAAATAAAGAAATGAAAGTACAAAAAAGAAATCATGCTCTCACTTAAACTTAGCGGGCACTCGATAAAAATTCAAAAATAAAACTCAACATAGCACCGGGAGCCATCTTGAACGTTATTTTATACAGTATTATTGTCCATTTATAATCATGTTGGCATTTTTAGAGCTGTAAAAACAATGATGCACTGTGCATAAAACCATTCTAAGATGTCCATTTAGTAAACATCGCACCTGGCAACGCTTTTCGAAAGCTAATGTTTACACTGTATCACTACTCTATTGCTGCAAAATGGTCACAAACGTAAAAACCCAAGAAGGGAAAAAAACATGATGAGGATCTATAAAAGTAAAAAATGAAAGCTAAATAGGACTTGTCACCAGTTCAGATACCCTTGGGTACTCATTTTCAGGCAGATGAATAGAAATGATGATGCAAAAAGCATTAGAGTCAATGGCAGAACTGGGCTAACTTTTTGCCCCCATGCAGTATGCTGGCATGGGGAGATCAAAATGGGAATGATACTGGAAAACAGAAGAGGGTTGAACCAAAGACCTTCTTGGTCTGTGCAAGTATGTTGAATATTTTTTTTCTGATATAATTTAGAGGTCCTTGCCGACAGCTCTACAGTGCAACTCTTCTACCATCATGGTTTGTCATAAGCATTAACCAACACCAAAATCTTTACAGCAATATCAACCAATCCAGAAAGACTCATTGGCTTTAGCATATGATTTTCACTATTTATAAATCAGCCCTACCTCCTTTATTATGAATGATTACAACAAACCTATCGGGCCAGTGGCATCCGACATAACGTTTCCTAATGAATCAAACAGGCCTGCTCTCTTAATTAGTAGCTCCTCGCCATAACCAAATTCAGCCTGCTGTATGAAGCATGAATATTCCAACTAGGTAACCATCAAGCAAGTATAGTCATTAAAATTAGAAGTTCTACTAAATTGAAGCTGGCCATACACAGTGCATAATGCATCCTTAAAGGGCCTAACAAGGATTCGAATGATGCAAACCTCATACCCCCAAGATTTTGTTAGAAAGGTAACCAACACACGAATCCTTTCCTATTATAGTAACCTTAAAGAATCCATGCAACTTAATACTTGCCTACAAGTGTTAACACAGCATATTAACAAATAGACCCTTAAAGGCCTTTAACAAATCTGTTTCACAAAAAATAAGGCAAACCTTCTGCTTTTTTCAAATAATATTAATAAACAAAATCAGACCCACGGTATCTGGCATACATTTTTCCTAAATAAACCAATCCGGTTCAAATTCATCATCACTGACTTGTCAGCCTAAAATTTTTTTTTTTTAAGTTAGTGCAACTATCTTGATCACAATTTTTGAATAAAGCAACCACCGGTATACACATTTTTTAAACAAATGCAAAATTACAGACAGCCAACACATACAAACCCTCCTAAAATGGATGGTATAACGAGGATTCTCATAGGGAATTTTACCCACAGGGTGGGTCACTGTCACTAGGGTAGCCAACACCAAAAGACCGGGGCTACTAGGTTAATCGCCGAGATTTAATTTAATAAAATATTTGTCTGCAGTCCAACCTTCATTTTTTTAGTGCAGCCGTTGACTCATTGCCAAACATCACACTATCTTAACAATATGGCAGTCGAAAACAAGATAAGGGACACACAGGAAAAGATAAAACCAGAAGCATTTTCTTTTCAAAAATCAAAGTCTGGATGCCGGGATTTCTTTTTTCTGGAAGAGTGCGGGGTGAGCAGCCACTTGGGAAAGGGCCAGTGCTCCCTCGTCCTACTAAGGGAAATAGTATCCTTCTGACCCGCCAGAGGGGTAGATTGGGTGCATTGCCTTCAATCTACCCCCAGGGGTTTGTCACATGGCAGAAAAACGCATGGGTTAGTACCTTGCTGGAATCAGGCCAAGCCTCAACCCCAGAAGAGGCATCCAGTCTTTCTTTTCCCTAGGGGCAGAAAGGAGTTTGCCAATGAACAGCCATCCCAGGAGAAGTTGAAAGGCCATTAGACACCAGGGACTTCTTTTCTCCAGGGAGGAAAGCGGCCCATTGGGCAAGATCCAGTGCTCCCCCTTCCCACCCAGAGCAATACGGTCTCTCTGCCCCCGGGAGGGGAGAGAGTAGAAAGTCCACTAGCACAACACAAATACTTTTAGTGAAATAATATAGGCTGAGGCATGCCGCCCAAAAATTGTGCTCTCCCCCAACCCCAAGGCCCTAATAGTCTTTCTACCTGTTTACAGCATCCCCATACAAAGCGAGAGGAAATTTGGATTTTTTAAAGTAAATCCCAATTTCTTTTCACTTGCCATACTGAATAGTTGCAATATTTGGGCCTGTTCTCAGTCACAAATCAGGGAACCCTACTAAACTCTGATATTTCTGAATACTAGAAACCCAGGGGAGTCCAGATTAGTGTGACTTGCATGAATCCCAGTAAGTTTTCTTACCCACAATGCCCTACAGGCCTCAAACTTTAAATCAATTATTTTCCTCATATGCCGGTAAAGGAAATTTGAGGAATCTGTGAGCACCCACCAATTTCCAATCTCCCCTGTTCCCACAATTCTCAGGATAAAACCGTACCCAGCTTGTTTGGTTGGGCCTAACACCAACACCAGGACGTATCAAACCAGGTATCATGCATAGTCAATATGGCTTTAGCATGGCCTCCTGGTTTGATCCTCTCCTGTTGCAAGTGCCAGGCCCATTCAAACGACTGAGAAGGAGTGTAAGAACAGTGGGTGGTAGGGATAAAGTGAATCCTTGCAGATAAAACAGGTTGTTTGGCTATATGGATTTCTTAAAATCACGCTAGTGACTCCACCAGACACAATCGAAGGGTATGAAATTTTCTCTGTATAATTTAATTATTAGACTATATGAAACATAGCCTCATGAGAATCTGAATTCTGATGTAGATAAATCAGGTCTGGATACATTTGCATTGTGCACAGCTAACGTGTCCTAAGCAAGGACTTTGACCTCCTGATCAGGGAACTCTGCTCTCCCCCTGTCGCAGCTCCGTCACAGCACCTCTCGGATTGCAGGTAGGTGTTCCAGCCCTCCTCCACCAGCAAGCTCCTGCCTGTGCCTCATCCCTGGTGGTCCTGTGGGAGAGCCATGCTCTTCTGCTGGTTCCACTTCTGTCTCAGTTTTTTTTTTTCTGTCCGTTGTGCATCTGTTGCTTTTATTTCTTTTTTGTGTCTCTGTTGTCCATCTCTTGCTTTTATTTTTGTGCCTTGTGGTGCCCTTTTGTATTGTGCCTGGTTTTGTCCTGCCATCGCAGTTTTTCCCACCGCTGCTGCCCCCGTGGCCCCCCCCCCTTGCTGGGTCCCATCCCCGCCTCCCAGCTGCGACCCCATTTAATGGCAGGGACCCAGGTTCTCTGACCCCCCCTGCTAAGACTCAGCAGCCCTCCACGCACTCAATCTTTGAAGACACTACAGCTGCCAGCTGCCTACACCAAACACCACCCACGGACAGTTCTCATGCAGAGACTGCCGACAAACTTCCACCAACCTCCGCACCCCCATGGTCACTGCCCACCTACTGTAAGCCAGCACACTAAGCCCCGAGATGCATCCTCCTCAACGTGTGCTCCCTTCACTGGCAGGCAACAGAAATCTGGGACCTCCTCGACACCCTCTCGCCAGATGTCTTCTTCACGGAAACCTGGACCAACCCCACCTCCGCCCCAGACATCGCTACTGCCATCCCTGACAGCTACAAGATCCTGAGGAAGGTCCGCCCCAATCATCCAGGAGGAGGACTCGCCATTGCACACAGGAACTCCCTTCAACTCACCACCTCCAGCACAAGGGACTCCTCGTGCCCCACGCAACACCTCCATTTCCAGATTCAGACCAGCCCCAGAATGACCGTACGTGGCACCCTCACCTACAGACCCCCCCCGGACCTCGAACCATGGTCACCAGAACCATCACCGACCTAATCGCACCCCACACCATCACCTCCATGGACTACATACTGCTCAGAGACCTAAACTTCCACCTTAACCTCAGCGACCCCAACTCCTCCGCCTTCCTGGACAACCTCGCCAACACCAGACTAACAGCTCATCACCACCTCCACCCACAATGCAGGACACACCCTTGACCCCATCTTCGCAGGAGGTAACATCCACTTCAGCCACACCATGCAACGCCCCTGGATGGACCACCACTGAGTACACTTCTCCTTCAATAAAGCCAGCGGTCACAAACCTACACCACGCCCTCCGCGAAGATACTGGAGCAAGGTCACAAAGGAGCACCTCAACTCCACCCTCAACCACGATCCCCCTCCCACCTTGACAGAAGCAAACTCTGCAGCCAAGGAACTACACATATGAATCACCAACTGCGCAGACAAGCTCGCACACCTCTGCAACCCCGACAGACCACGCCCCATGAAGGCCACCTGGTTCACCACCAACCTCCAAGAATCCAGACGCACCTGCAGACGTCTCGAGAAGCTATCGAGGAACAGCAAAACCGCAGAAGAACGGACCACCTGCAAGAACGCCATGACTGAATACCACCAGCTCAACAGATCCACCAAAAGGACCTTCATTCAGAATAATATCCTCGCCAACTCCAGCAACTCAAAGGAACTCTTCAGCATCATTCAGGAATTCACCAAACCCCCAGTGAAGTCACTAACTTCACATCCTCCCTGGATCTCTGCAGAAAACTCGGCTTCTACTTCCATCTGAATATCAAGTCCCTCTACTACAACTTCAACGAATAGACACCGAAACCACTCCTCCCTCCAGCAACGACAGCCAGCCTACCATCTCCGCCTTGACCCAAGTCACCAACGAAGACACCGCCACAACCATGAAAAGCATTCACTCAGGAGCCCCCACGGACCCCTACCCGCCGTACATCATCCACAGAGCCACCGCTGCCATAGCACCAGAGCTACGAAGCACCTTCGAATCCAGCATGTTCCCCAATGACTGGAAATGCCCCTCCACAAGAAGCCCTCCGCAGACCCGATGGACCTCAAAAACTACATTTGTGGCCAAAGTCACTGAGAAGATAGTCAATGTCCAGCTAACGAACTTCATAGAAGAGAACTCCTTCCTCGACCCTTCCCAATCCGGATTCCGTAGCAACCACAGTACTGAGACCGCCCTCCTCAACGCCACAGACTACATCCGCACTCTCCTCGACCAACGCCACACCGTGGCCCTCATCTTACTATATCTTTCTGCAGCCTACGAAACCGTCTCCCACTGCACTCTCACCCCCAGACTCCACGACGCCGGCATACAGGGGACCGCCCTCAACTGGCTCCTCGCCTTCCTCACCGGCAGAACCCAAAGAATCTGACTCCTGCCCTTCCTCTCCGAACCCACAGAGATCAACTGTGCGGTACCCCAAGGATCACTGCTCAGCCCCACGCTCTTCAACATCTACATGCGCCCCCACCACTCGCCGTCATCGTCAGACCGCATGGACTCAGCACAGTATCCTATGCCGATGACACCCAGCTCATTCTCTCCCTCACAAAGAACCCCCACACAACCAGACTCAGCTTCCAGGAAGGAATGAAAGACGTTGCATCCTGGACGAGCAGCAGCTGTCAGAAGTTCAACTCGGACAAGACAGAAGTCCTCATCCTCGGACACACCCCCTCAGCATGGGACAACACCTGGTGGACCAATGCTCCCCCCCACACTCCGACGGACCACACCCAAAACCTCGGCATCATACTAGACTCCTCCCTCACCATGACCCGACAGATCAACGCCGTTGCCTCCACCTGCTTCAACACCCTCTGCATTCTTCGCAAGACCTTCAAATGGATCACCCTGAATACAGAAAGACCGTCACCCACGCCCTCATAACAAGCAGACTCGACTATGAAATGCCCTTTACACCGGAATCTACAAATCCCTGCTCCGCAAACTCCAGACCATCAAAAACACTGCAGCCAGACTCGTCCTTGGCATTCCATGGCATGAACACATCATCCAACAACTACGAAACCTCCACTGGCTTCTCGTTGAGAAGAGAATTACCTTCAAGATACTCACCCACGCCTACAAATGCCTCCACAACGCCGGACCCCAATACCTCAATGAAAGTCTCCCTCAACATACCCAAGAGAAACCTCCGCTCCGCCGACCTCGCTGAAACCCAGCGCATCCGCAAAGCCAGAGCGGGTGGAAGAGCCTTCTCCTACACCGCGGCTAAGACCTGGAACGAGTTCCCAATCGACATCAGATGCTCCCCCACCCTTCGGCTGACTCGGAGCTGTAACCCCCCCCCCCCCCCCCCCCTCCCCCAGCATCTCGAGACCCTCACGGGTGAATAGCGTGCTTCACTATTACCCCAATTGATTATGTAGCAGGTTTTCAATATAAACCCGTACAGCATAGTGTGTTGGCATTTTGTGTATATTGATTTTCTTTAGTGATTTTAAAACATGTATGTATAGTAGGTTTTGCAGCTCTGAAGGGATGAAATGCGTTGGCTACACCAAAATAAAAGAAGAAAGGTTTTTAAAAGAAATCAATTTGTAAGGAAAGTCAAAATGGGGTCTGTGCACAGTGTTAGCCACATGTGGCATAATTATATAAAACTGTATTCAAATTACTTTTGTACTTTATTTGGTGGTTGCCGAGTCATCTTCTTGACTCATGCACCACTGTTCTCTACTTCTAAAACCCACTATGGTGATAGGTGCATGTTCATTGCCGCAGTCCCTTCTTCTACATCACATGCTGTGTTTGGGCACATCATCATTATCATGGGTTCCAACTTACCAGACATGTACTTTGATGATAATCGTGAGGTACTGTTAGAAGACTTATTTTATAAGGGAGGATCTAACTCAAAAAAGTGACCCTCCACCGTCTGCTAGAAGTGAGAGATTAAAAGACAAGTTTGTGAAATTAGAAAGACTAAAAAAAAAAAAACAGGAACTGGCTAAATGGTGGCATAGGGCTACCCTAAAAAATATATTGAGAGTAAGAAAATTCCAAGAGGCTCATGTATACTCTTTTTTCCAAACTTTGAAGACCTGAAAATTGACCTCTTAGAGCAGTGGGAAAAGGGACTATACTAAGCTTCCTATAAAGTGATGGGGATTTTGGTAGGCAATTCTAGAAGAAAGGTAAAAAAAAAAAAAAACGTGAGAAGAAATATTGACATTGGCAAAAGAGATTAAGAAGACTCATCTACATTAAGCTAAAGGGAAAACTTATGAGATTTTGAAAAAAGAACAAATCGATAATCAGTTATATCTAAAAAGGTAAACAAAAGCACACAAAAAAAAAAAATCAAATGAGACTATGAGAACTTTGAAAGGGGAAGAACTTCCACCTTTGCGAGAAAATATGATATTACAGTACAACCAGGTACAGCCCCCATAAACAACACAAAGGACACAAGTATCTCGTCGAACAGTGCTTTGCCGTCTTCAGTGGATAGCAATCTGGGAGAATGACCCAGGACAGAGGTATCTAGTAAATCTTTCACTGATTTTTTACAAGAGATACAAAGATATAGGTTGGGGAACAGAAAAAAAGCTTTGAATGGCAGAGGAGAAGAATTAGAAGTGGAGGCAAGAAACACAAACTAGGTATACAAACAAGGTTACAGGCCCAGAAAACAAAAGGCAAGAAATAAGTGCAACGATAGACCAATCTACACGAGACAACAAGTGATCAGGCAACTACCGTATTGTAAAATTTGATTTTACAAGTGTGAATTTAGAATGATTCAAATGTGTACAGAAGTTAAAATTAGAGATGCATTTCAGTGAACATCCTTATGCGCCTCTGATCACGTCTTGCACCACTTTCTCAATTTCTGATGTGTAACATACATGCAATTGCTTCTTTGAGTGACAATGATGATGTTGGTAATTAAGTGCAATTGGCGAATGATATCAATATGAAAGAGGATTTGACCATAGACAGTGGCCCAAGGCCCTTGTGAATACAGATATCTTCAAGTACAATATCCAAGATTTCCTTGTATAAACATACTGCCTAAAATACATAAAACGGCCCAGTTTTCACCGGGAAGGCCGATGATTTCCATAAATGGATCCTCCACTGAGCATTTGGATGAGTATGTAGATGGATTTCTACAACCTTATGTGAGGAATCATCCCTCATATCTGAGGGACAGCAAGGATGTACTTTGCAAATGAGAGGACCGTGAGGACCTCATGATCGTGACAACGGACGTGGAGAGTCTATATACCTGTATGAAGTTGGAACGTGGCCTGAAGGCATTGAACTTTCATCTATACAAATGCAATGTTGGTCATTTAGAGCACACCCTTATGTTGCTAGAGATATCCAAAGTAGTTTTGATTAGAAATGTCTGCCTCCATGACGGGGTTGGTATCTTCAAAAACAAGGTACTGCCATGGGCTCCAGGTTTCCCCAGTCTTGTGCAAACGTTTTTATTGGTTTGTTTGAGGATGAGCATGCCTGGGGTCAGGGCTCCCACAATTGAACGGATAACATTTTCTATGGACGTTGATGACATTTTGATCATTTGGAATGGGACTGTATAGTGATCTACTGCTGCATCATATCTATATGAATGACAACAGATTCAATTTCAAGCTAACCCTCAAATACCACAGGCAAGCGATAGATTTCCTATATCTACGATTGTACGTACATCAGAAAGACGTTCATAGTGACATTTTAAAAATACAAACCGTCTGCAATAGCGTGCTTTACGCCGCAAGCGCCCACCCCAAGTCTACAATAGAGGCCATACCTTCTGGGAAGATAGTTAAGTCGCAACTGCAGCCAAGATCAAGAGTTCACTAAAGGACTGCAATACATGAAACAGGACTTAAAGGGCTATGATGATAACTGCCTCAAGAAAGAGGAAAGGACCATTAAATTAAATAGGAAACAAAGACTGACTGTCAGTCAAGCGCAAACTAAGAACATTTCCAAAATGAACAAAGAAGCAATTTTTATCTCATAGTACAATGGATATAGTAATCATACTTATGATGTACTACGTAAAGATTGGCACATTCTGGACTCTAACATGCTACCAGAGGGCATTGTACCACATGAGCCCAGAATGGTTTACTGGAGGGGCACCACTCTCAAAAATACTCTGTACTCTAGATATGTTAAGGGAAACTCAGGTAGGCACACCCCCAAAACAGATTCCTGACCAACCCAATGGTTTCTAGACCTGTGGCACATGTTTCATTTGTTATTTGGGATGGAACAAGAATACTAAATTCTGCTACCACACCATCACTGAACATGTCACTGGTTTGTTCATAAATTGGAGTACCATATTTATGGTCTATGTCATTGGATGTGCATGTGGGAAGATCTACACTGGTAGTAGTGTCCGGTGATTAAAGACACGTATACAAGAACATGTCAGGGCGATCAAACACCAGGACTAAAGATATCCAATAGCAATGTATATTTACCAGGACCACCCAACAAACACACAAATTTGGTTTCATGCTATTAAACATATCAGGAATAACAAAAGGGGTGGAAATAGGGAGTTGACACGGAGGTAAATTGAAGCCAGGTGGATATGCCTTTTAAGCACAGTAACCATGGAGTTAAACAGTGAGTTTCATATTTTTTGAGATGCATATTGAATGGCACGCAGGACTTTTTTCCACTTAGTGTTCTGGTTCTAAATCCTTAATCTGCTTCCTATGTCTTGCACGGCACACTTACACTTCAGGATATAGCCTACAGCAATAGAAAATCTTCAGTATTTTGGTATGTGTTTAGAATCTTATGTAGTTTCTTTCGTAACATTGCATCTGAACACGATTTTGTTTCAAGGTGGCGCCTCATAACTTTTTTTTTCCTCCGGATGACCATGATTAAAGTGGCTGTTTAATTATGGTGCCTTTTTAATGAGGCTTGGCCCGATCATTTTATGACTTTACATCAGTCTTTGACTCTTGGACACCACTTTCTGTCATGTCCCCAACTATCTGTTATTCGGCAGCAATTACCTGCTTTCTTATATGAATGATGTCTCTAACCACTGGAACGTACCAAGTTCCTTCGATGATTGGTTTCCTAATCCTCATTGTGTGACTTAGCGACAAGTCTTATTGACTACCATTTTCCTGTCAGATTGGCTAGAAACACCAGTTACTATAGTTGTCATGATTTTACGTTACTGATATGCTCCTCACCTCTGATCTCTAAGCCTACTATAATATGCAGGGTGCATAAAGGAACTCTGACTCAACAGTATCTCTTATATAATCTGGTGCATATTTACAGTTTATATTGTAACCTTTGTCAAGATATTAGCAGTATTTTCTGTTACAGTACTTGCCTTTACCTCATATGATTTGAAAGAGCTTCTTAGCTTGCTACGACCACCTTTGTGTTCGTATGTTGTCTAGAAATATTTATCACTTTTCTTTATGATTTTACTTCTTTGTTTATCTTAATATGCAGGGTGCATAAGTAACTTGGGTCATGCAGAATAACTTATTTAGTTTTGTGCAGTAGTTCTACTTTAGTCATCATAATTGTAGTCCTCTTATATATTCTTTACCTTTGACCACTTTGTTTATCATAACAAGCAGGGTACACAAGTTACTCGGGCCTCACAATATAGCTTGGCATAGTGGGCATACTCTTCTCTTTAACCTCTGTTAAGATGGCATTCACACTTTTTACTGCGGCCCCTGCTTTCATCTCCTACCATTGGAAAACGTTAACCTCTGTTAAGATGGTCGCCTTATATTTTTCATTGCAGCCCCTGCTTTTACTATATATTGTTATAAGCGCTCTGATATCATCGAGTCAAGTTCACGATAAATAAAACTCAATAAATAATTAATTATATAAAATCTTTTAACTATCTATAGCTATATTCATGTTCTTACCTTTGGCTCTATATCTAAGCCTTTGGAAATAGTGTGCGGACATGGCAGTTGTGTCGCACACTCCTTTTTGACAGTTTCTTTTTCCATTGACCTAATACTCTAAGATGGGGACTAATTTATTAACATGGGTTAGGTTAGTCTCTATGGCAATCACAGGGGTTGCCATTATATCCAGATACTTAAATTCTTTCAGGGTGCAAGTGAAGGGTTTTTAAACACGCCATACGTGAGCTACGAAACACGCATGTAAGGAACAAGAGTCTTGGGATAGGCCCGACTACTGCTACCATAATACTAATTTTTCTTTGTATGGGGTCTCTGGCACACTTGCCTCGTTATGTTTTTGATGGTTGGGATACATTTGGTGTAATGCTAGTTACATTTTCGTTTTGGATTAGGACTCCGCGGTTATGAGCACTGCTATACTCTATAAGAGACAATATCTATTCAATTTACTTTTTAAAGATGTTCATGTACTTTCTTTTATAATGTATAGGGGCGTGGAACAATTCCTTGATAACGTTGGAAATGAAAGCTGCCCTTTGTATAATGCAGTTGATATGGGGTATATTCCCCTGATAATGTCAAAACATTTAGTTGACCCTGTTATAACGCATTCGATATGGGGTCCATATCCTGCCTATGCATTTTTTTTCGTGTCCACATCCAGAAGAGATTTTCGCCCCATAGTGGCCATTATATTCTAATGTCACACCGTGATGCTTTTTATCAAATAGATCCCCACCGAGTCCAGAAAGACGGTAACCCACGCACTCATCAGCAGCAGAATAGACTATAGCAAAGCCCTCTATGCCGCCATCACCCAGAAACTCATTGGGAAACTGCAGAACATACAGAACGCGTCCGCCAGATTAATTCTCAACATCCCTTGCCACAGCCACATCAACAGCCACCTTAGAGGCCTCCACTGGCTCACAGTCAACAAAAGAATCACCTTCAAGCTACTCACACACACCTACAAGACTCTACATGATGCAGGACCCACGTACCTCAACCACACTGCCTCGCATTCCACGTACTCGCCAGAGACCTTCTCTCTGCTCAACTGTCTCTGGCTACCGTCCCACGTATCTGCAAGACCACATCCAAAGGAAGATCCTTCTCCTACCTCACAACGAAGACCTGAAACACCCTACCTCTCCACCTCAGGCAATCACTGTCATTGCCTCAATTCAGGAAGGACCTCAAGAACTGGCACTTTGACTGATCCATAGTGTCTTCAACAGACCCCTCCACCCCCCCACGCCTCGAGTCCCTTATGTGCGAGTAGTCGTGCTCTACAAGCCACTGGTTGATGGTTTATAGAGCGAACGTAATTGACACAATTTTATCTTAAAATTATACACTGACTTCAGATCGTGCTATTGTATATGGAGCTCTTCATCTTTATGGGCTCTGATCTACATGCAAATGTGAATGTAATCTTTAAGAACTGAGCAAATGAAGGTGTGTTCTTTATGCCAATTGATGCTATGGTTTTCTAGTGATTACACAACAAGGCTCGTACATTTTCGTATTGTGACCATTTTAATGTCTGTTGGTCACATACTTTTGGAAGAACACATTATTTTGCTCGTTTTTTGGGCTTTTTGAGCACCTAGGTATTTTATTGGTAGCATCACAGGGCTCTGTGTTCACACTGAATTAGTTGCCTGTTTTAAACCACGTCTCAACTGGAACAAGGGGCATTTGGGTGAACCATATACTGCATGTATATTTTGTGACGAAATTAAGAAACAGAGCGTGACAGGTTTGATTGTATAATCAGATCTATTATGAGGATGGTACATCTCGCAGATACAACATTTGTGGATTCGAGGTTGTAGCTCTGAAAAGCATGGATGATGTCAGAACACATCTTTTTTTTTTAGAAGATGCATTTGTTATTTCTTTTAACAGGTTATAGGACAGTCAGATGTCCCACCTACAAAGGATGCCTTATCCATGAGCATATATCTAGGAAGGACAAAGAGCGTTCAAATTATGTTTTTGTATCGCAACATATGGAGAGGGTATACAAAGTTAAGGTACATTTCCCCTGCACTATTATGAATGGTTGCATGAGAACTAGGGTGATGTCCTAATTAGGTCACATGACTTCAAAATATCAGCTCTCCATCCGTTACAGGCCCTGTAGAAATACCACTGTCCACAGACGGTGAAGCCATAGGTCCAATATTCGGTTGAGTTATATTACCCATTTTCTAGTCTATAATCACTACCCCCTGGCACAAGTAAACTCTACATAGTATTCATCTACACAGAAAAAACTCCAACTGCAAGGTACACATGTAGCATTCTCTAACAGTATCTCTTGTGACAAACTGGGACACTGAATGCCTTGTGATTATACTAACGGGTTGGTTGTATATCTTAAAATCATGCTACAAACAGGGATGGAACTACGGTCTCCCCAGACACGATCGAAGGGTATGAGATATTTTCTGTCTATAATTTAATGATTAGACTATGTGTTCAATAGCATCATGAGAATTGAAATTCTGATTTAGGTTAAATTTAGCCTGGATAAATTTGCATTGCGCACAGTGAATGCGCCCTAATGTAGCAGGAATTAAACTGATTTTCAATACAGTACAGCGATTATTTTTTGTAACAACATTGTATGGATCACATGTAGGTTGTTGGCATTTTGTTTATATTAATTTTGTATAGTGAATTTAAAACATGTACGTATTGTCTATGTTTTGTAGCCCCGAAGAAGTCTTTGCACAGGGAAGAAATGCACTGGCTATGTCAATTTAAAAGAGGAATCTTTTCTTTTTTAAACAATATCTTGGATAAATAAATCACTTTTTTAGAAAAGTCAAGATAGAGTCTGTGCATAGTGCTATCCAATCCATATGTGACGTAATGATTTAACTGTAATCAATTTACTTTTGTAGTAGATTTGATGGGTTTTGGTGTCATGGTCTTGACTCAAGAATGCACCTCAATACGGGTGTGCTTGAACCCACTCTTGAAGGGAGCTCTTTGATGTTCCCATTATGAGATCTGCAAAAATCTGTTTAAATTGCCTAAAGGGAGCTCGAGTGTGGCCATCTGAGGGTAGAGTCCTGAAACACAATGCCTCCGTTTTAACAGTTTGACAAATCACTCATGTAGTTCTGAACACTTAGAGACCAATCATCCAGCGAAACCATAAAAAGGGGTTAACCAAGGTTCATGGTAACACTTTAATCAATGGAGCTCATAGGAACTAGGAATTAAACCTATGCCAAGGTGAGATCTATTAGGTTTGTAATTTTTATTAGACATATATAGCAACAGGTTGCTCTGCCACATGGCTGGGAGATAAAAAAAAAAATATATATATTCTGTTTTTTAAATAAAATTATATCGCTATGCCGCCATCAAAGGCTGGCCGCATCATATTGTTTTTTTCTTGTTACTTTCAACCACGTTGTATAGCATTACTATTTGGCACTGTCAATGTTTTAAGCCATGTACAGCAGTGCATCTGCTGCGCAGGATGGTCAACAGTAAAAAAAATTAAATGCATTTTATAAAACGCTATCAAGCAGCTAGTGTTGACCGTGTCAAATTTATTTATTTTTTTAAACACTTTCAGCAGGGCTGGACAGCAGTCACGCTGCTGCCCAGCATGCTTACAAAAAATGTAATTAAATTAGAAATACAAAAACACTTACAAAGCCAATAAATCTCACAGAGACTAGACCTATTGGCTTTGCTAATGCTTGTAGTTATGGCCCCCTTTTAGCAAAATCCTTTTTTGGACTCTAGCCTCTGTCTGCCTCTCTGTTACATTATTTTTTTGTGATCCCTTCTTTTAAGGACTACATTTTCAGTGATCATCCCAAATTAATCTCTCACCACTCACCCCCTTTCTGAAATACCAGGCCTGAAAGGGAATTTTATTTTGCAACAGACGTCTCTGCACTGCACTGTGCAGGAGCCATTCATTTCTAAAGTAATGTGAAGGGACTGAAAATGATGCATGGGGGGTGAGATAGGATATTTTCCATGCATTGGAATCAGCAAGAACGTCCTTTCTACCACAGTGTTTGGCCGCCTTTGAAGAATAATACCGTCATTTAACTGAGGAACGTGGGTTCAGTGTGCAGCACAGAGGTCAGGCGTATTCGGACATCAATAGTCAACTACAGGAAGCTTTTACAAGTGGGATTAGTGACATCGATTTTCAATTACTGGCAAATTCCATCTGAATTTTCCTGTTGCAGGAAATAGTTTACAATTGTTTATAGGGAAGCTAGGTATAAAAATATATTATGGCAAGGATAAAGATACTGTATAGCTCTAAAACGGTGTTTGACTAAAGTCATTCAACCTCCTCAAGCCACAAGAATAAAGGCATAATATGGTGTAAGATACAAGGCTCACTGACCGAATCGATTTTCTGTGTATGATATAACTATATGCTAATAGGTAATGGGAAATTCAATTGACTTTGATAACATATTTCGATTAGTTTGAACCACAGACTTACTTTGGCAGAAAAGTAATGCTTGTTGAGAAAAAAAAAAAAACATACAAGCTGAACAAAAGAAGCTCTAGGAGATCCTACAGGATATTTGACTCCGCATCACTCAAAAGTCACAACCAGTCTGCTCACCTCCAACTGCTCTGTATGACTTATCAATGCTTTGCAAATTTATAACACTGGGTGAAAAGAAATGCTCACTACAAACAATTTAACGGGTATACCCCATTCCTAGAGAAAACACTTGAGATTAACAGGAAATACGAGATACATCGTGCAAAGTAAAAAAGTGGTAAATCCCTCTAAACTGCCTATTATTAGAAGTCGCTCGCAGAAGTATCAAACATCGAGGTGATATGGTGGCTCATGGAGCAAGGTCAGAGTTAAAAGTGGAAAAAAAGAGGGGGGGGGGGGGGGGGGGGAGAAAGCTGATGAGATACTTAAACCAGCTAGTGTCCCTACTGAAAAGATTTGGGTTACCTTAGTGTACTGCATCCAAACATTAGTATATTCACGCAGGCCCTCATCCATCCAAAGCTGGTAAAATGATTACCACTTCGTTTGGTTAGAACAGTTGTTAAACACTCCTAGTGTTTAAGCTAGTAGTACCATTGAGTTGGGTAACAATAAACATCTGTTATTCAGCGCCAAGATACCCGTAGTGGTGAACGTGCGCTTTACAAATACACGTGTTATGTTATGTTATGTTAGGTTAGGTGTGTACTAAACGCTCATTATCATCATTAAAAGAAATGTGTTTTAAAAATGTAATTGAACAGGGGCGATCAGATTTAAATTAAGGAGGTCATATTACTTCACCTTCACTAGTTATGACCGGAAAGGAATGAACATAACCTGGAAGTAATGTGCATCCAAGAGAAATTGCACCTACAGTACATGCAACAAAAGCACTGCTAATCAAAGGAAAGGGTTTAGAGCTTAAAAAATGTTTTACAAAATGAAAACTGAGCTGTGGAAAGGCTGCAGAATTTAGATAGGCACAGAGGCTGGTGCGGTGATGGTTTTATCAGTTGCATGAAAGAAAATATCATCCAAAAGAAGATCAAATTAACCAGGCTGCAGGAACAATCGTCCCAGGATAGTGAAGACACCGAACGAAAGACATTGATGGCAACCTAGCTACCAAAAGAAGTTTTAGATACTCTGGTTTCAATCACCCATGCTCAACTGGGGCCTTCATTTATACCAGACTCTGTTGTGGTTTGGTAAACAATAATGTCGTTGCTTTTTTGCATGGTATATTTACTTGCGGTCACCACTGGGCCCATACAGTGTATTGCAGAAGAGAGGGAATGGCTGATAACCTGGCACTAGCTCCATGTGCAGTTGATATTGTGCATAAATCCTTTTCGGGGTCAGCAGCACAAGATGAAGTACAACAAGACAAAGCAGAAAAAACACAGCAACTTTGTAGCAGTGTAAATATATACTAGACATCTCCATATCACCACACTGTAGCTCAAACATCTAGGCATTGATGCACAAGGAATAGGACCTTGTAATTTATCACACAAATGCGGCTCAACTCCAAGATCATATGCCTTGTAGAGAAATTGCTGATGTTTACCTATACCCAGAGAGGGTCAAATGCTCTATCCATAATCAATTACTTTAGAGTGACAAGATTGGTGCCTCCCTTATGCATTACAGTCCCTTGAGGGAGACCTGTTAAAGTCCTGCACCGCCCCCAACCCCACCCCAAAATCGAGGTGCAGGGAAATACAGCACTGCCACAATTACACTGCTCAACAGCACCCTTGACTGTTACCGAGGATTGCAAAACCTTTAGGCAGGACAGGTTGATGTATAATGGAGTTCCAAGAATTCTAGAAAAACTGTGCGTTATTGCAACTTTGACCAGACAGTAAAATATGAAGATTAAAAGTGGGCAACTACCAAGTATTTTATAAACTAAATCATCTACAAATGTATTTAGATGATCAATAATGTCCCAGATTGATTGGTAAAAAGGTCATAATAAAAGTGTATTAGCAGAATGTTAAAGTCGCCCAGAATACTGTAAAAGAGAAACAAGGAAATGAGGCGAACAACATTTTGTAATATTAAGGTAATTGATTTTGACAGAAAGCAAAGTGGACAGCCCCCAAACTTGCTCTACCCGCCTTAGATGGTAACAGGAGTTGGAAAAGGCCCTGGTAAAAAGGTCATAATAAAAGTGTATTAGCAGAATGTTAAAGTCGCCCAGAATACTGTAAAAGAGAAACAAGGAAATGAGGCGAACACCAACATTTCGTAATATTAAGGTAATTGATTTTGACAGAAAGCAAAGTGGACAGCCCCCCAACTTGCTCTACCCGCCTTAGATGGTAATATGAGTTGGAAAAGGCCCTGGTACCCAATAATATTGAAATCTGTCTGCTTCTAGGTTTCATAAAAACATATAATGTCATGCGTGTTCAGGGAAATGATACAATCTGGATTCAAAGTGTTTGTGCGTGCTCCAGCAATATTCCATGAGACTATACTCAACGCCTTCTTCTCAGTAATTTTCCGCAGGGTTTTCCTCGGGCTGAGATGAGGGAACATTTGTAAAGCCAGGGTCAAATGTTGATTCTGAGTAGTATAAATTGCCCCTTTAACTTGGTCCTAATTGGATTCCAAGACCAGAGATGAAGCAAACTCATTTCTGACTGAAAGGAGATTTGCAATGCAGCCAGGGGTTTTTAGGAGTTTCCAGTGAGTATGTTGCATCTATGGCTGATTAAAGTTGGACAATCTGCAGCAAAGTCAGTATGTGACTTGGGCAATAAAGATGGCCTGAAGAAGTAACCCAAAAGGTAACACGTGGATGCTGCTTTGCAATTGGGATGGATTTCCCAGGTTGGCTAAAAGTGTCTTTACTGCCGGAGTTCTGAATTTTACGATCACACAGTCTCCCTTTGACTCCTTTCTACCTGGACCTAGCCAGGGAGTTCTTCGTAACATCGAAATTTCGAAGGATAAGTCCAACACCCATTCCACACACATTCTTTAAGCCCGCAAAATCCTTAAACACTGATTGCAAGAGAATAGGAACGTGTTTTAGGACTAAAACATAGGGGGTACATTTGGGAGGAACTTGTGGGAAAGTATGGCTATTTTCTATGGATTTCAGGACTTCTCTATTTGGACTGTTTCCAATAGAATCAGCTCATCCCAACTTTAAAAGGTGCCCTGTACCTTTCTGGTTCTTCTTTAAAGCCATTGGATGAGCATTCGGGGAGGGTTTATGCCAAAGAGATGGGGTCAGAGTTCAGGTCTTGACTCATCTCAATTACAGGTGAAGACACCCCTGATCTTACCTCCGGGAATATGGAGTTTTGAGGCACCCCTGTATTTGCGATAAGGAGCAAGCAGGGTCAAGACGTTTAACTTTGATTCGCTAACCCCCAATCTAGAAAGAATGAATTCAAATGTGATCCAGAAGAGTAGTTTTGAGGTCTCTAACAAGAGCCTCCAATGTCCTAAAGTTGGCATGAGGTTCTGCCATGACTTTTTAGGGCACAGGAGGTGAAGCTGTAATCCAGGGTCATTTACGTTTAGAGCCTGCTATTGTTCTTTTCCATTTGCCCGTTAGGCCCCCAGTTGCCCCACTGCCCGCTTCTAAAGTTAAACCTTCAGCCAGATGTTGTGTAGGTACAAGAGTATGCAAAGGAACATCTGCTACGGTTTCAGCACTTAGTTCCTCTAATATGAGGGTGGATTTACTATCCCTATTTTGAGATGGCATGGTAGCCGGGGTAGGCCTTAAAAGAACTCCCTGTGAAGAGAGTGACAGGCGGCGTTCCGCCATCTCAATTTATTTTGCTATAACCACAACTGCAGGCTGCAAGAAGCCATAAAGAGTAGACCCAGTGCTCATTGAAGGGACTGCTGTGACCTTACGTTTCCCCATTACTTGAGCAGTGTAGGATACAAAAATCGGAGGATGTAAAAGACACAGAAGAGGTAAGATGAAAAATTTTAACTCAGACCAAGTTCCTCTTGACCAGGAAAGATAGAGAAATGTCTTCAGACTAAATAAGGAATTTATGATCTTCCCGATCTTGCTCAACAGTACTTTCGTTTTGAGCTTTTATGCGAGCACCAAGGGGGTTGCCATGTCCTGTCTCCTCCCTTCGCTGACAGGCACAGGACGGGCCAGCACTTAGCCCTGGTGCGGCCCGCTTGCATCCCATACAGTGGAAGTCAGGGCAGCACTTTATGGTTCAGGTGAAGAGTCCTGCCCCCAAGAGTAGCTGACGCCGCCTCCTGGCACTTGATGTCCTGGGACTTGGAGTCCCCTCTGCCAAAAACAATGGCGACCCACGCAGCAGGAGTCGGGCAGCGCTTTATGGCACAGGTGAAGAGTCCTGCACCCAAGAGTAGCTGAATGGCGCCTCCTGGCACTTGGAGTCCCCTCTCCCAGCAACAATAGCAGCAGCATCATACTCAAAATGGTTTCACTTTGGAGCAGCTGAATGAATTTTATGGAATCGGATAAGTCGAGATGTGTAATGAATTTGAGAAAATGTACACCTCAATCTCTTAGACTTCAACTTGTTTGAGCAGTGGCTAGCATTTTTCTATGGCCAGAGCCGCCCTACTAGACTAGGTGAGAGTTGCCCAAACAAAGTGATTAGGCTTCTGGGCTGTTGGGGGGGGGGGGGTCGCAATCAAGCTTTACTTTCTAACAAGCTGAATAAAAGAGGGCAAGTCCTCTCAATTCGCGAATTAGACTCTCTGTTTAATTTAGATATTTTCGAGACAGTCTGTTTCCCACCATGACTGTATTATAAATTTGAGTGAAATTACAGCTCATAAGCAAAGTTGTTAACCAATATTATCTCACTTTGCTCAAAAGGTTAAAAGGCATGTCTCCCATTGATAAATGGAGACGAGTTGAGCTTTGATGGTTTCCCCATGGATTGAGTTGATTTTTAGAAACGGGCGGCGACAGTCTGTGTTGCTCGGCCGGACAGGCAAGTTTAGGCTGCTACCCGTGGCATTGTCGGGTCCTTTAGGATAAGGTGCTTTAATTGTCTAAGGCACATGTGGACTGTTTAGGATTCATTGAATAAGGGGTAGTCCTCTTGCTATACGACACTAGTGTCGTTTTACACCCTCCAGCTATTTTAACTGCTACTGCTATGTTTGACAACACCTCGGGGGGCTGTTCCACATACCGAATTTGGCAGGAGAGAGGCCGTGAGGCGTCCTGGTGGACCGAAATTGCAGCGCTTGGCGTGGCGAGCACCGTGGGGTCGGAACTACACTACCCACAATCCCGCGAGGGGCACTTCCGCCCACAACGCGCCCGGAGGCGCTGAAAAGCCGCGAGGATTCCCCGTGTCGCGGGACGCACGCGGGCAGCGGCGGGCTGAGCCCGGGCAGAGGGCAGGCCGTCTGTGGCCGTCCGGGGCAGGGAGAGGCTGGGCTGGGCCACCCCCTATGGTCTTCTGGATACATAGACTTGCAATTTAGGTAAGACAGTGTGGAATAATAATTAGTTATTGTGTTCGTGTCCTCCGAGTTTACTAGGAGGATGGGGAAAACTGTGCCTATAAGTGGACCCACTCGGCCTAATACCAGACAGAATTCATCTACTAATACTCCACTTCCAAGTCTAACAGCCATAGACCGCATGCTTCAAAAAACCATTGGGGTTGTTGCATCAGCAATAGAGAACACAGAAAGACGCCTCTCACTCCCTATTGGCTGTGTCCTTCCTGTATTGCCGGTTGATTCATCTATTACTATGGCTAATTCTTGCGATTCCATGCTGTTGACCTCTTATGTTGGATTACCAGGCCCTCATAAAATCTCTGAGCCATCAACAGTGACTCATATTGTACAATCTGATTTGTCGCCCAGGGTAAGCAGACTTTCGACCACACCTGTTCTCCAGGGGCAGGACTCAAGCACAGGATTTCAACTATCCAATGACATTATTGATCTAGATGGCAATATTATTAATCTGCTGCCTAATGTTCCACAGTTGGCCACGACTCATGTTGTTATTTCACCGGTCAGAACTAGAGGGCAAAAGGCCAAAAGCAAGTTAAAGCATATTGAGAAAGAACAGTCTGTATATAAACATAGGGGTAAAACCTGTAGGAATTATTATAAAAAGGCAGGTAACCTTTTTGGCCGTAAGGGGGATTTACCTGTAGTTCAGTCAAATGTTCCTGATGCTCAGTGTGATGATACTGTACATGTGGTTGGCAAGGATGGCTTTTGGGAGAAAATGGAAACACTATTATCGACACACATAGGGCCTATTTTGGAGAAAATTTCCGACTTAGAAGTACGGGTGGATTCTATTGAACAACATATAACACAAATGCCCCACTTAATTAAGCCTACCCAATCTTTATTAGTTGCACCGCAAACGGAACCCACTCTAAATAAAGCTGCATCTAGATCTGATTCACATATGACTGTGGGTGCTAAGGACAAATCAAGAGGTCCAGTTATACATCATTTAGCTCCAAGTACTTTACCTCATAGCACCAACAATAACAGTAGTAATTTAACTGTTGGGGGAAGCCATGAAGGGAATGGTATAGCTTTGTCGGAAAAAGTTGCTATCCCTATGGAAGGCACCGAGAAGCAAGGAGGCCCAATGACAGATCATTTAAGGGGTACACGTCAACCTGAAGATTTTAAAAGCAATAATGTTCCTTCTGTAATGAATCTGCCACCTGAATGTGGAGCATATGTCGCAGTTCTGTGTAATGTCCCCAGATTACGGAAAGGGCAACTTGAAACAAATGCCTCTCTTAAAAATAAAACCCTTTATTGGTTAAGTAAAAATTGTGGGTTTTCAATCTTAGATGCAGACCAGATCTTACTTACTCAAAGAGTGGGTTGGATAGGTCCTACATCTAAAGGTTTTGAAGGGGACTGTGTTATAATCAATTTTGGATCACCATTATGGGTTCATAAAGTTTTATCCAGAGCCCCCCCGCCCTCCAGCTGGGAATACAACACAGCCCTCTTGCCACTTGCCTATTTTTACAAATTCCCTGTGTTTAATAACTCCGTTTCTGGTCATAGGGTTTCTCACGCTAGGAACAAGTGGCTGCCTATGGAGCCAGCTGCTAGCTCTGTGTTTTCCCCCTTACCACTTTATAATAGGTTTCAATGTCTGACACAAATGGAGGATAATGATTGACATGGAACTATAGTGGGTAATATAGTGGGAAATATTGATAAGGGGATTACGGTGAACCATAACATAATTACAAGGCAAAGTGAAGTCATTAATAATCGTCAGGATTTTACTATGATGAATGGGTTACCGGTTATAAAGGACTCTAGCGAGCCTGACATCTTAACAGTTAGCATACCTAGAGAGCCTATCATGAATATAGAAGTACCTACAAATAGGCATATTGACAAAACCGCCATAACTCAAGAAGGGTATTCATTAACAACCTGGAACGTCGCAGGTCTTGGAAATAAATTAGGTACTCCCTTTTGGCAAGATTTCATTACCCGCGGAAGTGACATAATTTGTTTTCAAGAAACATGGAGTACAGATTATGTCGCTGTGGAAGGTTACACCTCACATTGTGTTAATGCGATACCCTCCTTAATGGGTAGAGCTAAGGGTGGATTATTGTTGCTTATTTCAACTAAATTGATTGGATGTAAAATTATTTCTTATTCTTTCATTGACACCCATAGTCAAGTTCTGCGCCTATCATTCCCTGTTGGAAAGGATTTGGTACTAATTAACTTTTACAATAATAATTTTCGCAGGGATAGGGGAGCTTGTCTAGTTTCACTGGAAAAAGAGTTGGACAGGGTATTAAATATTTCATTTAAGCTGGCTGTTGTTGTGTGGGTAGGTGATTTTAATATTCAAGCTTGTCCCACCACATTTACTAAGTCTTGTGGTTACATGAAGTCTTACTTGACCACCGCAGGGACTAAGGATGACATGTTACATTTCCCACATTGTGATTATGGCATGACCCTTAATGCTTTAATGGCCAAATTCGATCTTGAGCTATTGGATTGCACCGAGAGAAAGGGCCATATCAAATGTCCATCATTCACTGGTAGGGAAGCAAATAGTAATATTTTTTTATTTTTTTTTGTGAAAATTTTATTGAACAATAAATCAATTACAAGCATGGGCCTACAACCACCAGGGCCGGCCGCTAGATTCAGAAAGGATCATACAGATGTTAAGGCAGTAGTCGACTCCCGGGGTCCAGCCCCGTACATGGCTCCGGATAGTCCTAGGGAAGCAGGATACATAGGTTTAACATAAATAACAAATAAAAACAAAAGGCGAGGCGTAAGGGCAAAAAAAAATGTGGGTCAGGCTACATCCGGGGGACTCTACTTCTGACCTTCAAATAGCTATCAAGAGGAAGGAGTAATGATAGGTCGGGGGGGGGGGTTCACGGGAGAGGAACGTCTATATTCGGTTATTCCAAAAGTCGCAAGGAACCATCAAGGGTCAGGGGGACAAAGCAATATCGGTGTCCACTAGGGGGGGAATACAGATACCCCCACGATACGCGTTCCATTGCCCCCAGATTCTACCCCATGCCCCCGGTTTACCACGAGCCACATACACAGTCTTCTCCCTGAACATGCACCAGTCCATGTTCTCCTTCCATACGGACACGGTGGGAGGCCGCTGGGAACCCCAAAGCTGCGCTATATCTCTCTTGGCAATCATGTTCCCCAGGGCCGCCCACCGAGTCTGAGCCGCATTATAATCATTGGGCTCCCACACATTCAGGACACAGCGACGCACCTCCGGCAGCAGCACAACCCCGGTGACTTGTCCCATGACCACATGAACCCGGCGCCAGTATTCCGCCACCTCGCGACACTCCCAAAGGATATGGAGAAAGGTGGCTCTGAGTCCACATCCCCGCTTACAGAGCCCGTCTTCAGAAAATCCCGAGACCAAACGGGGACCCGTCACATACACCCGGTGGAGAATCTTAAGTTGGACCAGGCGGAGACGGGCTGGAATGGCCACTTCCTTGGGGGACGACAGTGCGGACTGCCAGTCCTCGTCGTCCAGTTCCACCCCATCCCCCGTCCACGCCTCCCGGAGGCGCACCAAGAGGTCAGCCCGATTATTGATAAGTTTTTTATAAATTAATGAAATAGTACTGTCGGGGACATGACCATCGAGTATGCTGTCCTCGAGGGGCGAAGAAGCCGGGATCGTGGTCCCTTCCCCAAAAACAGAGAGCAGGGCATGCCGAATCTGGGCGTAGCGGAAGAACTCCCTTTCCGTAAGTTCGTATTCGCTCTGGAGCGCCGCGAATGTTTTAACAGCACCCTTAATCCATAAGTCTCCCACTCTACTAATACCAATCGTGTCCCAACGTTCAAACCCCTTCGTTGTCCAGAGGCTTCCCAGGCGGTCGGAGGCAAACAGAGGAGTAGCACATGTTAATCGCTCACTCCAGCCCAAGGCTACATTGGCCGCCTTCCAGATCCGTACCGCAATCTTAGTAGGGCCCGTAAGGGTCCGTCCAGCCGAGCTGGAGTAAAGTGCCCTGTTATAGTTTCCGCCGGGAAGCAGGAATTTATCCATCTCATACGCCGGATTCAAGCCAGGCGCATACGTGGCATGGTTAATGGCCGACAGCTGTGAGGCCCAATAATACCTGCGAATGTCGGGAAGCGCGATGCCCCCGTCGTACCAGGGGAGAGTAAGCTTTGCCAGAGCGATACGCGCCCGTCCGTCCCACACCAGTCTCCTCTGCAGGCTCTCCACCTCCCGAAAGTAGGACACAGGAATAACATCGAAGGAGTTCTGAAGTGCATAGAGAAATCTGGGAAGGGACATTATTTTAAACAGTGCTGCTCGACCCAGCGGGGACAAGGGCAGCTTACACCACCGAGCCGTGTCCTCCCTCAAACGCCGAAGTGGAAGCAGGAGATTCTGCTCATAGCGAGCCACCGGGTCCATCGAGACGTATATTCCCAGGTATTTAAAGCCGGACAGAGATAATTGGATCGGAAGCCGAGGCGGCAAGAGAGGAGGGTCACCGGAGATAGGATAGACACAGGATTTAGACCAGTTGATCGTTAGACCCGAATTTCTCCCAAAGGAAGTCAGAACATCAAAGAGAACATTAAGCGACTGCCGCGGCGAGGTGAGATACAGGAGAATATCGTCCGCATACAACGAGACCCGATCCTCGAAGCCCGGGGCCCACCGGATCCCTCTGATCGAGGGCTCCCAGCGGAGCCAAGCAGCGAGCGGCTCCAAGGCAAGAGCAAAGAGCAGAGGGGACAACGGGCACCCCTGCCTCGTACCCCTACCGAGAGCGAAGGGCCGAGAGACCCGCCCATTAACTACCACCTGAGCCATGGGTCCCGTGTAAAGAAGCTTCACCCAGCCAAGAAATCCCTCCCCAAAGCCGAATTTGGTCAAGACAGCCCAGAGGAATGGCCACTCGATGGTGTCAAAGGCCATCGTGGCGTCTAAAGAAACCAGCACGGCTGGTTCGGAGAGGTACTCCGCCCTGGCGAGGGCGCCGTGAAGACGCCGCAAGTTAAGAGCGGTGTTACGGTGAGGGATGAAGCCGCATTGATCAGGATGAATCAAATCGCAGATGACGCTCAACAAACGATTGGCAAGGACTTTAGCCAGGATTTTAGGCTCTGCATTTAGCAGCGAAATAGGCCTGTAGGAGGCACAGCGGTCTCGTGGCTTACCGTCCTTGGGGATCACGACTATCGTAGCCAGACGTTGGTCGTCAGGAAGGGAGCCTGCCTCAAGGGACTCCTGAAACATACGACGGAGGAAGGGCGCGAGTTTATCCGGGCGCAACTTATATAATTCAATAGGCAGCCCGTTGGGACCCATCGCCTTGCCCGAACGAAGGGACCGAATCGCAGTTGCAATTTCATCTACAGACAAGGGGGCGTCCAGCTGCTCACGGTCTTCGACAGACAGGCCGGGCAAAGCAATATCCCTCAGCAGAAGGCGAGAGTCTTCTTCATCCCTATCAGTCACCGGGGAGTACACGGCCCGGAGGTGGTCAGCGAAACATTCCACAATCTCACCAGGCTCAGTCACACACACTCCATCCGAGACACACAGCTCCGGGACCACACGATTCACTCTCTCCTTCCTATCCAGCCACGCAATCAACTTTCCCGCCTTGTCCCCGGCATCATACAATCGACCCTGCTGCTCCCTATACATCGTTTTGGCGGCGTCAGTGACAAGAGACCTGTATTCAAACTGTTTCAGGCTGAGGGCATGGAGCCCGTCCGGAGTGACACCCGTCTCCAAGGCCGACTCCAGCCCCGAGATGTCAGTCTCCAGCTTCACCACTGCCTCACTCTTGAGCTTCTTAGCCACCACTATCTGGGAGAGGGCGTGTCCGCGGATTACGGTTTTAAAGGCTTCCCACAGGGACATTGCAGACGACACCGACCCCTCGTTTTCAAGGAAGTATTGGTCCATAGCCTTAACCAGGCTGTCGCGAGTCATAGGGTCTCGCAGGTACCACGGGTTAATGGGAGCAATCCGCCCTGCAGACCGCGACTCGGTGTCAAAGAGCAGCCACAGCGGGGAATGATCGGAAATACCCCGCGCCAGGTGCCTAACCTCCCGAATCCGACCAGTCTGTGCCGCGGGCATAAGGAAATAGTCTAACCTAGAAAGACTCCCATGCGCCCCAGAGTGAAAGGTGTACTGACATTGGGTCGGATGCATTAATCTCCAGCTATCCACCAGGCCGAAGGTCTCCAGCAGGCCACCAAGCCATGCCTGGGCAGCGGGGAGGGCCCTGGGTGGGTGACGATCCAGGTCACCCGAAACCACCGAATTAAAATCCCCGCCCATAAGCAAAAGACCATCCGGAAGTTCAAGCAGCATTCGACCCAAGTCCGCGAAGGTGGAGTTCTGGAGGCCCGGGGGGACGTAAACTGAGACCAGGGAAAGGGGCTGCCCCTCCCACCTCCCAGTCAGACACACATAGCGCCCTCTGTCATCCGAGATTACCCTAGTGATATCCAACGGAAGTGAGGATCGCAGGAGAATGCCCGCCCCCCTGGAACCAGAATGGGCCACGAGGCGGTATCCCCCCCTGTTCATTGCATGACAGACATTGCCAACCAGATGCGTCTCCTGGATAAACACCACATCAGGAGTAAGACGACGCAAATACTGCAGTACTACACCCCGTTTGATACGGTCCCCCAACCCATTGACGTTCCATGACATCAGTCTCAACCCGCCCCCCCCCCATCCCCTCCAATAGATCAAAGGCCCCCCAGTCAGTAGCACAGTTCCCGAATCTGGACAAAAATCAATACCTCGCCCTGCGTACAAAAAACACACAGCAAAACAACCCCTCCCTCCCCCCAACCCCCCCCCAACCCCCCCCCAAATCCAACTCCCCCCACCCTGCACCCCTGCGGGCCAGAAAACCCCCCCAACTTGCAGTGTGCCTGTCGCCCTACTAACCCCATTCTACGAAAAGATCCCGGAGGAGGAAAGGGACCCGTCCCCGCCCGCCCCCCACACAGGTCCTAGTGAGACAAAATGAACAAAAGAAGTAAAACCCAGCTGAACAATGCAAAATGGCAAAATCAAGGACCAAAAGTCACTCCAAAGGGGACCCGTCACCTTTGGCGCCTGCAGAGGGCCCGGGACGGTCACCTCTGTCCGGCAGCGAGTCCAGCCAGTCACTCACGGCCACAGGAGAGTCAAAAAAGGCAGTCCGATCCTCATGTTCCACTCGGAGTTTTGCAGGGTAGAGCATAGAGTACTTTAGGCCCAGTTCACGGAGACGGCGCTTCACCCCCTGGAATCCCATCCGCTGTTTCTGGACAAGTTGGGTAAAGTCCGGATAAAAGTTAATGGATGAGTTCTCATGACGCACCGGGCCGTGGACCCGTGAGGCCTGCAGAATCGCATCTCGGTCTCTATAGTGGAACAGTTTGGCCACGATAGGCCTCGGGGGGGCCCCCGGCCGTGGCCGACCGCCCGGAACTCGATGGGCCCGCTCCACGGCAAAGAACTTACTTAGGCCTGCAGGGGCCAACTGTTGGAGGATGAGTTCCTCAACCAGGAGGTCAACCGGGCGGTTGTCGGAGGACTCCGGTACGCCTATGACACGGATGTTGTTGCGTCGGGCCCGTCCCTCGAAGTCCTCCAGCCGCCGGGCCATCTGGTCGTTGACCGCCTTAATGTCACCAAGCGCGGCCTGCAGGTCCGACACATCCGTACCAAGGGTGGAGGTCCGCACATCGAGCGCCTGAACCCTCTCATTAGTTTTGGAGAGATCTGCCCGAATTAAGGTGACATCGATTGCCACCGTGTCGATTTTACGAGCCAGGGCCTCGTATTGCGTGGCGATGGTTTCCCTGATGCCATCAATGGCGCCCATGATGTCCTGCAGGGAGAGCTCCGGAGAGACGGTCGTGCCACCACCGACGGCATCCGGGGGGGGGGCGGTCGCTCCAGGGGACCCTCTGCCCTGAGTGTAGCGGTCCATGTTGTTGGCCTGGACCGGTCCCCCGCGGAGGGAGGCCTTAGTCTTACGCCCCTCGGGGCCCCCCTTGCCCCCCATGTGGTCACGGACACCGAAGGGGACCGCCGATCAAGAGTCGTAGGGGCACCGGCACCGCAGACCAGCGCCTCACCAGAGACCACAATATAGCGGTGCGGGGGGACCCAAGGCGATGGGCACACTAGTGGCAGGTGGAGACAAGGCCTCGCGCAGAGGCCAAGGAAACACCCCGCCACATCAAGTGCATTCGCAGGCCAGCCCCCTGAAGTCCGAAAGTGAAACCGAAAGTGGTAGAGCGGCCACTGGCACCGCACTGCAGCCGCTGTTGTTCAATTACGACACGGCTCCACGGTTCACCTTCGCCCCGGGCACCTCCGTCGGGTGGGTCCCAAAAGTTCGAACAACGACAACTCAGGATTCCCAGGTCCGATTCGAGTTCTGAAAAGAGATACGTGCTCAGCCGGTCTTCATCTGCCAGATTCCACAAACCACATCAGGATATTCTCAGGATAAATTCCGAGGAGCAGCAAGGGTCCGGGGAGCCCTGTGCTCACGCGACCATCTTGGATGCGCGCTAGGCTCCTCCCATGCAAATAGTAATATTGATCACATCTTACTAACTAGGAACAGTCCATATGTGGACCTTTGGATAACCGAACAGGTGGTTAGTGACCACAACAGTATTTCCATAGACCTGTTGGCATGGGGTAACAAACTGATTAATAATGATTATACAATTACAGATATTCTCCCCATCAGGCCGAACGGTATGAGAATTAAATGGGATGGTGTAGACCCATATAAGATCCAATCGGCTGTGGTTAGTAACTGTAGAGACAGTATTAATTACTGTCTAAGGGATGAGGTTACCCCTGGTAAATTATGTATGGAATTCTCTAATATTAATAAGGTGGCAAGTGATATATTAACTCGGAAATCCAAAGGTCCAAAACAAGTCGGAAAGAAGTGGTTCAACTCCGAATGTACGGAGATATTAACTAATCTAAAGTCGGTCCTAAGGTCCAAGCCCCGTGACCAAATCTTAGTCCGTAAATTGCGATATGCCTATAAACAAGCTGTCCTTGCCCACAAAAAGGCGATGAGAATAGATGCCTGGGATAAGCTAGGCTTTGCAAGTGATACTAAAAATGTAAAAAACTTTTTTGGGAAATTATAAATAGTCCCTTTTTAAAGGATGATCATATCCCTGAGCTGACGTCCTATGTCAATTGCACGGAGTGGATAGAACACTTTTCTAACATTTTTAACCCAGATAAGGTTTTCTTAGATCAGTTTTTATCAAATGATTCTATTTGGCCTTTTATGCCATTAATGATTGGCGTCGACGAGGTGCGAGAAGGGATGAAAAACAGTAAAGGGGGCAAGGCACCAGGCCCGGATGGTGTCCCGATTGATTTATATAAAGACGAAATGGATCTCTGGGCACCAATCCTGACAAGAATTTTTAATGCTGCATCTGAGGGGAATTTTCCAAAATCATGGGCTGAATCATTGATTGTCCCCCTACATAAGAAGGGATCACGATCTGAAGCATGTAACTACCGTCCAATTTCATTGTTAGATTCTTCAATTAAAGTACTAAGTAGGGTACTTTTAAAAAGACTGGAAGATTGGGCTGCAGATTCAAGTGTATTGACCCCAGTTCAATTATGGGTTCAGGAAAGGCATTGGGACTATCGAGCAATGCCTTAATTTGGATTTGCTTATCAATAAATATACTATAGTGAAAGGAGGTAATTTGTTTTTATGCTTCGCTGACTTGAGCAGCGCATTTGATCTAGTGGACCACTCGCTCCTTTGGTCAGTACTGCTCGACCTTGGAGCACCGAAGGAGATTGTATTCTTCCTAGCAAGGCTATACGAAAAACTCTTGCAGTGTACGCTACGGGCCCACTGGCGAGCGAACTCCCTTCTTTACTGTGCGTAGAGGCATAAGGCAAGGATGTGTTATGGCACCTTTTTTATTCTCTTTTTATTAATCAAATTGCATCTATTTTAAATAACATTCCAGCCGACGCCCCCAAAATTGATAATATGGTCGTTTCGGTATTGTTATACGCGGACGACGCGGTCCTAATTTCCCGCACCCCTTTGGGACTACAACGTCTCATCGACGCTTTTACTCTTTTTATAAATGGTAGGAAATTGCTGATTAATAAATCAAAGACTTTCACTATGACATGCGGCAAAAAATTGAAGTCACCACGCTCCTTTTTTCTAGAAGGTTCAAAGATCCAAGCTGTTAAGACATTCTGCTATTTAGGTATTAATTTTGATGGTAACGGCAAATGGACTAACGAGCAAGTAAATATTGGACATAAAGTAAATAGGAATTCTAATGGTATTTTTCGTTTTGCAACGAAAATAGGGGACCATAGAATAAAGGACATGGTCACCATATATAATGCGAGATGTGTCTCTTCAGCTTTATATGGAGCTGGATTATGGGGTTATTCCTCTACTGCCCAACTCCAGATAAATGAAAACAGTTTCCTTAAACGACTGCTATGTGTCCCAGCTGCAGCTTCCACAGACTTGATTCATCAGGAAACTGGCCTTAAATATATTTCTGATTTGGCTGCAGTACGCCCCCTATTACTATGGCGTGCAATATGGCATAAAAAGGAAACTGCGTTCAAACAGTCTGTAATTAAAGACTGCCTTAAGTTAGATCTATGTCATCGTATTCTGTGGTTAAATTATATCATTTTTTGGTATAATACTTTGTTTGGAATTAATATTCATTCAGAGCATATAATACCTCTTTCAAAGCAGGAAATTAAAGACACTTTTATATTGTATAAGACGGAAGAAAGAAGTCAACAACTTCGGACCCAAAAAACTTTTGTATTTTATACGCAGCTTAGCCTTAAGAGTGGGCTTCAGTCGTACTTGGTGGATGTGACTAATAAATCGCACCGATTTGTATTAGTACGTTTAAGACTGGGCATTGTACATCATCTAGTATCCTTCCCTGTAATAGGGGCAGGTTCCAATTCAAACTGCCCTTGTGATAACGTCTCTAAACAAAGCTGTTGCCATTTCCTGCTATTCTGCAAGTTTTATGTATTCTTAAGGAAGTTTTATTTGAAACCTATCCTTTTAAAATATAATATCCGTTTAACAGCAGACGCTGTGAACTTATTATGTTCCCTTCAAAGCCCAGACGTCTGCTTCTATGTTGCATCTTTTATTTTGAAGTGTAGAGCTGCCAGGAAATCCATAATTTTATGATTATGAGAAATGCGCTTTATAATGGCTATCATGCAGATGTGTATAAGTATACTATGATTGTATGGTGGTGCTCTAGATAGTTTTATGTTTTTACATGCCATCTTACACATTGTTGTAATAACATGTGTAAGGTTATCCTGTTACGTTTGAACTTGTGCATTAGCTTTTACTATGGCATGGGGGTGTTTTCTACCAGGTCATGGATTTTATACTTAGGCATACGTCACTTTATTTCTGGTATGGAATGATTCCTAAATTACGGAATTTTTGTTCCTGGAGTAATAATATACTAATGTAAATATGATTGCCTAAATTTTGTACTATGCACATATCACTTTATTAGCAAAGGGGAGTTTATAATTCCGTTTGATTCCAAGTTTACCTTGCAACATCTATTTACTTATTAGCGACATCTGTCGGATTTTATTTTATCGATGTGTATTTATGTTTGGTGCTTTATCACTCCGTGCGAGATACTGGTCCCGGTTCAGTGATCTGTCATTAGATTGTAATTAAGTCAAATATGTGTCATAAATTTTTATTGTATATTATTATGTGAGTTCAGCTTATATGGTTGTATTTATACTAACCGAATAAAAGCTTCTTGACAGACTGACTGATAAATGATGTAGTGAACACAAGACAGAACACAATTTGGTTAATGCACTATTGCCAATAATAAGACAAGATTTTACGAGACCTCACTTAAGACAGCTCTCTGTGTTAGGCTTGTGCCACTAAGACAATAAGCTTTGATTAAATACTAATTGAAGAATTTGTAATATTGAAGGAGATTAACACATTATGGCCTTATGTATTATTTGCTCTATCCAAATATTATCTACGAAATAAGGTGAACACATAGGTTATTTGAAATATGAATAATACATTAAGATTTTTGGAATTAGGCAACAGCAACAAGCAAAGTACCTCAATGGCATATTATTCAGAGGTTGCAATCTACTTTCTCTGACAGACCACTGATAGTATTCCATAAAGCAACATCCTTGAAACAATCACTTTCAAATACCATAAGAACAAACTAAAAGATGGGGAGTGAATTTCAAAATGACAGTCAAAGGATTACAAAGGAAATAAATGTGTATGTTGTAAATATGTAATTGACAGACGATAGGAATTTATCAAAAATTGTGGTAAACAGATTTCAAGAAAATCCTTTATTAATCTTAATACAGCTATTTGCGCCTATAAGACAATGTGTATATATGGACTTCAATATGTTGGTTCTAACATCATTGTAATAGACAGAGTGAAAGAGCACAGCAGGGCACTTAAGAGTAAGGAAGCTGAGAACCCAACGTATTTGCATTTAGACTAGAAAATATCAAAGACATAAAATGTTTGTGTATTAATCAAATTAAAGCGGATACAAGATGAGGTAATTAAGACCAAATTAAGAGAACTCAGGACACTGCACAAACAAACTCCATACGGTTATATATGGGCTCAATACTGATAAGGAACTATATAGATTACTGTGAGCAATAAAAGTTAACTCAAACAAATTTTGTCTGGGACATTCTAATAGGGTACCAAGTAAAAATACTAGACTTTGATACTCCTACGAAATATCACATTCCCAAGACTAGGTAATTTATAGTGAGATAATGGTTAACTGTGAATAACAGACTAGGGACCATATGTATGAAAAACGCATTTTGCGATTCTCAAATTGCGATTTTTAGGGAATCGCAAAATGCAATGCATGTGGGATTTGCAATTAATTTTGCGAATCCCACATATTACTTATTTGCGAATCGCAAATTGAGATTCGCAAATAAGGAATACCTTCCCATTCATTCCTATGGGCTAGGAGGCCCATAGGAATGAATGGGAAGACATTCTCAATTTGCGATTCTCAATTAGAGAATCCCAAATTGAGAATGCAATTTCAAGGGGTGCCAGGGTGTCAAAAGGACACCCTGATGCACCCCTGAAATGTGCATGTGTGCACTTGTGCCACACATACATGCCCTAAGGGCATGTATGTGCGCCACATGGCACATTGAAAAATGCATTATTCAAAGAGATCGCTAATTACCACCAACTTGAAGTTGGTGGTGATTTCTTAAGGAGAAATCGCACAACTTGGGTTCTTTACATCGCATTTAAGGAATCGCAATTTCTTACATGCTTTCTCAAAATAAGGAATCGCTAATTTAGCGATTTCCTTTTTTGCGAGGGCCTTTTGAGATGATACATCCCAAAAGGCTTTTTCCCCGCTCGCTAACGGGCCAATTCTGAGAATCGGCCCGTTTGCTAACGGGAAATGGGCTTCATACATATGCCCCTAGGTTAATTGATATGGACACCACAGTGTCTGCTACTAAATCAAACAAGAGATTATTTTGTTTCAATAAATTTTGTTTTGAAAAGTGGAAAGCTGGTTGCATCTACACTGGTTTTAACTGATATTGTAAATCCGATAATCCTCTTAAAAACTGTGGAAATAATTAAATGTGTCATACTAAGCAATAAAACAGAGAAAACGGAATTATCAGATTAAGCAAGAGGAGACAATGGCAGACAGCCTCAGTTGTGGGGTACTGCTGGGTCACACCACACAGGCCAAGTTTTGCATGCAAAGTGTAAAGCATTATGCAGATGTATTAATGGATGTGCTTGAGAGATTTGAAGTAATAGATTAACCATTACTCTGTAGGATGGCTGTGTCCTTCAGAGAAAAATAATAGCATATTAAAGATAATGGTTGTATAAGCAATTTGATTGACAATTTCGATAATCTATACCTTGGGTAATTAAGAATAAAAATGGGAACAACGTCACTATAAACAACGATTTAAATCTAATACTTTAAAAACAAATTTCAAAATCTTCAAAACAGATTACAAAATGGAACCTAAATATAGGTTGTGTGAGTAAATCATTATGTAAATAAGTTGCTACACAAGGTAAACAAATAACACTGGTTATCGTGTGTGCTCATTTAACATTAAATTCGCCAGAAGTGTGATAAAAAGAGTATTGACTCACAAGGAAAAAACAAGTTGTCAGACTAATACAGTATATTTCAAGAGATCTTATTGGTACAAGTTCATTGAGAACATGAGGCAACCACATGGCTGACACATTCACAGCTGATGGACTGTCTGCTATATTTCAACATTTTCCATAGAAGTTGCGGAAGTGGCGTAGCTTATTAGATCTTTGGGCCGAGTTTGTAACCTGTTCATCTGTTTCAATGTCAAAGAATAACTAATGTACAGTAATGCTCTACAGAACGGGCTCGCAGCCTCATGGTACAACGTTTCTATTGTTACCCAACTCAACAGACCAAACGTCTACATGAATGAATTCCATCTTCTATCACTGGCCGATGACAAACGGTACAATACATATGAGCATTAGGCAAGTTTTGCTTCATGGCAGTACTGGATGTATCAACCATTATAACAACGCTACTTATTATTGTGAAACCACAGCTACTTAGGTGCATGTGAAACTAGTCACTAGACGTCCAAAATAGTGTCCACAATATTAAAAAATTGTGTAGTGGCACACCTGTCAATAAAAATATCTACGGTACGCTTAAATAAAAAAGAAAAAGTGGGAAGGAGGAAAGTAAAAAAGGTAGACGAAATTAACACAATATGTTAAGGAGAAGTAAGGGGACAGAATCGAGAATAGATCGGAAAAGGTGGAAATGAGATTTAATACGAATAAGCGAGAGTGCGTGGAATAGATGAAAGAAGGGATCGTAATGCACGAACAACAAACACAGACTATACAATAAAAAAAAAGACACAGCAAGAGGGGAGAGGGTAAGGAAAATAAAAACGAGAACACACTTCTTTTTTTAAAATAATATAATACAAGCGGCAAATGACAACATACGGAAAAGAGCACAGGAAGGGTAAAGGTACAAGAGGCACAAGAAAGAAACAATAAAAGGCGGGGAGCTAACGAAAATAAGAGGAAGCACGAACGGAAAGCAGAATCCGTATGTTAAGGATAGAGAGAAAGCGCATACAGCGAAACTAGTGCTAAAAACGCACAGAAGCAGGTGCACTAGAGCTGTATGCCAGCTCCGACAGCGTGACCATCTCATGATAATACAGATGTGCGCACACTACATGCCATCACGCCCCACCTTCTCCGTGCCTGGCATCCGACATTTCACAGCGCCGCCCCTACCGCCGACAACTACTGGTAAAGTACGAGCTATGGCAGGTGCCTACGCTGGCAGTCAATTCGTTCAGACCATAACGCAACTCCCCTTCCCCGGCTCTCTTAATAAGCCCAGTATCAGACTCACCTGCCGGGTGCGGCCAACACATCGACGTCTCCAGCCAGCCCTGGCTCCCCCTGTGGCGCAGTCGCTGCTCAGAGCCGGCTCCCGACTAGTTCAACTTTCATTGAAGGTAGGAGGAGAGACCAGTTGAGCATCCCCATACTGTAGACATAGAAAGCGGACATGCCTGCCTCACCGAACACGACCCGCCCATCATGACGAAAATAATGGCCATCTTGAAGTGTGTCACTTGGCGGATATCATGGGGAAATATTTTAAAGACGTTTTGACTAAAACACAATTGCCTTACTTAATCACTGTATGTCCATTTTAAAGGCGTATAAACTTGAGCTGGCAATTTAATGCTAGATTACTTTTCAGCTGGTTGGTATTTGTGTTGTTGAACAAATATAAACGGTGTTTGACCTGTTCTGAAATTGCGAAGCAACTTTGCTTTCTCTCACAAACATTCACAATCACACATCGACAAATAATTTGGCTGGTCTTCTTTTGCATGCGGTATGTCTGCGGTATGTCGACCCTTCACACCTAGAACCAAAGGAACGAAAGTGATTTCGACTGGTAGCCGTTATGATTGGCTCTTATTTCTTTCGGTGATCACTTGCCGCAAATAGGAACTAACCTCTCTTTAGCTACGCACTAATTGCATGTTTTGCAGCCTTCTGCAGAGGATGTCTCTCTATTGCAAAGTTAATATTTGGTACTGCAGGTGTGATGCAAAGCTTAAACATCTCATAAAAGGCATTATACTAAAATAGGATTGGAAATGCAATATCGAATGTAACTATAATACACGAATGAACTACCGAGGCAAAATACTACATAAAATAAATAAATATTTATATATCAAAGTCTAAAGTAACAAAATACGAGAAAATGAAACAATAACCCTGTTCCAAAAAACTTGTAAACTAAGTACCTCCCCTCACTGAAACAGTTCAATAAAATATTGTATCAATCCAGAATACCCGCAGGAAAAAAAAAATACAATAACAAAAAATAACATGCTTCCCAAAAACAATCAAAAACAAAATACCCATGTGGTCAAAATAAAATGTAAAAAGTACCTAGATATACATAGGGGGGACTAAATAAAAATAAATAAATCATGATCAATGTACCCAGTGTGTTTAAAATAAATAATAGTGCTTTAAGATTTCTGCAGTGATGTCTGGTGATCTTTCCAAGGATTTTAAATATCCTTCCTAAATTGCACAAAAATGAGCACACATTTCTCCCTCAAAGAGAGTCCTGCAGTTTTCCGGTTCTGGCAGTCATTCTTGAGCCAGAACCATGTTTCTCCCTTGTCTCTGCGAATTTCCTAGCTGTGTCTCAATGCTCATTGTACTTCTCTTTTCCAGAGTGACGGTCTGCACATTCATCATCTCAAGTGTAGTGTTGTGTGATCATGTGCAGTAGGACCCTTGTGGTACTAGGCGGTTTCCTAGCAAAGATACTTAATCAGTCGAAAGGTATTTGGGTGTGTCTGGGTGTGGTCAATAAAGTTTATGATGCATACGTTCAGTTAACGGTTGCATGCCGAAGAATAAAAACATTTATTACAGAATTCCGTGTGTGGCGTAGTCATTTGCATGCTCCAGAGCTGGAGTGGATGCTGCAACTGGCGACAAGATAGGGATTTATGCACCGAAGAAACGAGACTGCTCTCTCTGAGAGTTTGCTGAGGTCCAACAAACTACTCATGCGCGCCATGTGCGCCCCAAGAATCAAGTTACGGTTGGCGCATGTGGAGTCAAAGAGCAGCTCTAGATCACACAAGGACCTCAAAGAAAGTGAAGGCCCAACAAAGGAGCACCTTCAGACAGCCTGCCAGAAGCCTACTGGTACTGCCGAAAGAAGAGATACTGCACCACAGCGTAACACAGAGCCATTGCCCATACAAAGCAGAAGCACTAAAGGCAGCGACAGCCAGGTGCAAGAAAGGGCTAGAGGCAGAGATGACCAGGCCCAAAGAAATTCTAAAGGCAGCAATGGAGTTAGAACATTCACATAAGAATTAATTAACAAGAATGATAATTTGCCTTAGGTATTAACAAGAAAATGCACTTTAAAATGACATAAAGTTGAAATGTGCAAAATGCACCAAGCACCCATATTCACTGGTAGACTGCTGTTAGATTTTCTTTTATCAAACAGAGGCTTTAGAAATTGCTTTATTGCTGAATCATGCATACATTAATTTGATAGCTTGACCATAATGTGACTTACTTAGAGTTTGTCATAGCTGTGGAATGTTTTAGCTTTATAAAATGTGATCCTTTCTTAAGCTACATATTTTAGATGTACCAAGCTTGAACTTTCTACCTACCTTGTGTTCACATAATACTGAATAGAGATTCACACATTTTAACAAAGATGCTTACTAATATGAAATACGCCTAATCCAAAGTTTGAAGTTTTTCTTGATAGAATTTCTTCTCCCCTGGCCAAAAGTTTGTTTGTGAGATTTCGGTTGGGTGGCCTGTCACTAAAAACCTTTGCAATTAAGTGGGCAAGAGAGCGAAATTTGGGCAAATGCCCTGCCTGTGGGGAAGTTCTTGAGATGGAGGAACACGTTTTGTTTTCCTGCCCTGAATACCGTTGCCCCGCAGGAAATGGATATGTCCTGTCTGTATAAACCTGAAAGTTAATTCTTAGAAAATTGAATAAATATTTTTAAAAACTGACACCTCTGAAGCAATAGTCCTTTCTGTTAGTCGTTTTTTAGCTAATGTTTGGCACAAACGCTTTAAAGTCGTACTCTAGCAAAAGGAAGAGTACACTACTTCCTTTTTAGGAGTGAATTCTGATAGCTGGGGTTCGTGTGACTCTCTTCAATTAGATTATAATACTGTACGCTGACTAAGTTAAGCAAGGATACATTAGTCGTCTGCTAGATTTGCTAGATTTGCACAGACGCTATATCAGAAATATACCGCGGTACCTTTGGTATTATAATTGATTCTTTCTTTTTATTAGCTGTTTTCAACCCGTGAGAACATTTTAAATGGCCTCCCCATTCACTTTACCTTTTATATTACATGAATTATATTTTAGACTTTTAATGATACACATGTTCTTGTTTTTGTACGCTTTGATGTTTCTTGGCAAACCGAATAAAGCTCATTTGATTTGAAATATGAAAGCCATTACTTAACTAGAAATATGCAAGCAAATGTTTCTGTGTGTAGTGTAGTTCATTGTTGCTCAGTGAAACATTGAATAAATGATAGCATAGAAACTATAATTAACTTCCCTAGGAACCAAGGCTTGACGTTTCAAGCTATACCAATGTTTAGTGATGTCTGTTGCATATTTGATAAAAGACAGTGGACTCCATTTATTTTCCGTGGGAAAGGAAGAACAAAGCTGCTCACCATCAAAATATGTCTTCTCATTGGACTGGAGTGACCTGATCTGCAACACTGTAGTCAGCGCATATTTTCTTGTCTTTTAGATCAGTGCGTGTTCTAGTTAGATTCAGACACTTCGCCAGAGACATTCACCCCGAGCTCTCCTTTCTAGGTTTTCTGATCTATTGTTCAGCTGTGGGCTACTGCTGACAGCCACTGTTACCTGCCACCTTGGAGTGCACGCTACCTTTATTTTCCTATCCTGATGGGTGTTGCTACTGATGCATCTGTTTCCCCATATCTTTCTGTTTAGGCTTATTTTGTAAAGATTAGTACTGCAACTGTATGCTGATGCTTAAAAGAGGTTGATTTGATTTCAAACTTGATGTTCCTTTGATCTCACTCTTTTCTTGAACTCTTTAGGGGTGCTATTAGCTTTCATTAGTTAGAATAGGGACTAATAACTTTCTGGAGCACGCTTGTCAATTTGCATTATTGATGACTCTAACCATATTTTTCTTTGATAATTTCCTTGAACGGATTTATCTGACTTTCTTATTAAATAAAAATAATACAAATAATTACTAATCTCTATAAAAGAATAAAGGTTTCAAAACCAATTTAAAACTCTCATCATTGACTAAACTTAAACTGTTAATTATGACGTTGATTGACTTGATTTGATTTAGCTTCCATTCATTAACAGTAGCAAAGATCTGTCTTCTAGAAGAAGAAGATTTAGCGTGGAGATGGAGCCCATTCTTGTAAGTTACAGGTGGAACTGGTGCTGGACAGTAAATATTGGACTCTTCCTGTAAGGTTCTCACCTGTGTTTCTGCAGAAGCGCCCAGGAACTGAAGAAAAGGTCCGCTACCTCCCCCAACCAGCCATCGTGCTTATCAAACCCTAAGCAACAATGGTAATCAGGGGAAGAAGGGAAACAAAACAAGGGAAGAAGGGGAAGAAATCCCTTGACGTATTTCACTTTCCACAGGAGTTTTCGTTATAACAAAAAAGACTGGAAAAGAAGGGGCAGTGTTAGATGGCAATCAAGTATTCTTTCTTGCATAAAACTCTAAGCCTCTCTATAATTACCTTAAGGTTCCCTTCTTCTGATTGGGACTAAGGAAAAGAGGAAGTGTTGTCCAAGAGACTGTGCTGTGTGAAAGGAGTAAATCTTATGAGCATTTAAATATGATACTAATTCACAACTAAATCTATAACATGAAAAATACTGCTCACCAGCTTTGTTCAACAATGTGCTGTGGAATAATGGCCTGTGGTATTCTTAACTCATGTGATACTAACAGCATCCATAATGTACATGTGACTTATATTAATTCTAAGCATTATGGGAAGAAAAATCCCCTGTCTTCATGCGCAGAATAGCTTGTAAGCATTAAACATAAAAGTGCAGCGCAAAGCGCTGTTACCGCAATCTCCAGTTGCAAACTTATTGTCTGTATCCAAAGGAAGCTTTGAAAGTTAATGGAGCCCCCAGCAGACAGTAGAGTGAGGGGGTCTGGAGACCAGCTGGTGTAGGGGTTTGAAGAGGATAAAGGAGCGGAACCAACAGTGCAAAAGGGTCCGACTGACAAGCGGAACCAACAAACAGAAGTCCGGCCGGTCAGCGGAACTAATGGAGTCCAGCTGACAGGCGGAACCAAGCAGCAAACCGCCAACCAGCCAGCGGAACCAACCCCCCTCCTGTAGTCCAGCTCGGTAACAGGGCAGAGAACCAGGCAGTCCAGAAAGCAATGAGAGTTCAAGGGGTGGAGGGTCCAGAACACTGTCAAGGGTCCAGGATAAGGACGGCAGGCACGGGTAACAAAGAGTCCCAGGAACGAGAAACGGAACAAAACAGGAACCGCCGAAGGGAGTGAGGGACACGACACATACCGGAAGTGTGCAACGGCCTGAAAGGGAAACACTAGAACGTGATGTCAGGGGAGAGTCAGGATTTAAGCTTGCCTGACCTCCTCGCACATGCAGCCGCCATCTTGTGTCAGTAATGCCGGCAATCGTGACACTTCCCACGCTATCAGTTTTGTGGTAGCAGAGTACGGTTTACACCTTGAATGGAGTTATAAAATAATTTGCCAAGTTAGACTTAATTATCCGAATCCTAAAATTCAATGTCCAGAACTTGAAGATCTGACAAGGTGGTATTCAAAGGCAGTTGCTGTTTGGAGGTGTGAGTAATAGGGTGATGCGTCTTCTATTTAAATTGTAGTTTGGTCTCTAGCATGGTGATGAATTGTGATTTGGAGTGAATGGCTAGATGGGTGAAGATGTTTTTGGTATTTATGTAAAGAAGCGGAAGAGTTTCAGATTAATCATAGTCTAAGATCCCTGAATAGACTGATACACATGTAGAAGACACTTGGAAAAGCCATCGTTGCATGGTATTCTTGTTTGCAGATTTGAGGTGCAGAGTGTGAGATATTAAAAACATTGTTGTGATTGTTCAACATTGATTGATATTAGCAGAACCTAATTGTGCAAAGGGGTGATGCAGCATTGACAAGAGTGTTTTCTCACTGGTCAACATTTTATTTGCGTTTGTGGATTTCTTGAATGATTGTAATACTGCTTCTAGTAGAGCAAACAAGAATTGAAATATGTATGTCATGATAATTGAAAGTTTTTGTTGAAGTTTGTGCAAGTACGAAAAAAATAGTAAAACAGGGTGAACTGCAGCAAAGAGTGAAGTTATACATCATAGGGTTCGTGCTGGGATTGGTCGATTGGTGTGTTTTCGTACTGGGGTTGGTTGGTGGCGTTAAGGTGTCGAGCTGAAATTGGTCAGTGGTTGAGTGATTACCGCATTGAGATTTGTTGACAGAATCATGGAAAATAATAGCTGTGACAGAATTGGTATCAAAGACATTTGACATATCTGCAACCGAATCAAAACATTGAATTTAATTTGTTTTTGTCTATCAATTTATTGCAATCATTAAATGTTTTAAAGAAAGGTGGAGGGGGATGTTACTATTCCAATACGGAAAGGTGGAGAGGCACCTCCTGAGGGTACGCCTGCATATATGACAAAAGAATATCAGTTACATGCTTGTTTTTGACTTCGTCAATGGTGTAAGATCGTTGATAAAGAGGGTCCATTGAGTTTCCCAAAATATGAAACTTTTTAAACTAGAGTTCTCGATAATTTAAAAGGTAAGTTGTATGGAATGAAGCCACCTCCTTGACCTGCTCAATATTATGCTTTAAATATATGGGAGAAGGCCGCTGTGAGAAGTTGGCCTGATATATGATGTCACTAATTCTAGTGTACACCTTGTATCAGTCCAAACAACCCTTATGGTGATTGGTTGTAAAGTCAACCTTATAGACCAGCTATCCTAGTGGTAGCATGGACAAGAGCAGTCTTAGGCTAAACTCTGAATGGCATGTGAAGCCAGCTGTTATACCATATATAATCCCTTGAATACCAAATGAAAGGACACCACAACAGATATATATAAAAATAGAATGTATTTATTCTAGTCAAACCCTCAGCACTCTTTATGAGATTCGAGGTAAGTACAACACAGTCTTATTTAAGCATACATTAAGTCACACAGGTAAGTAATACAGTTAGGCCCTAGCGGCCAAGCAAACCATATACTAAGTAAGTGGTATAAGGACCACTGTCACGAAGACAGGATAGGCCTAGGCCTAGGGAATCGCTGGGGCTACACTAAACTACCAAGGGTTAGGAAGTGGGAGGCCCACGGGATTCAGGTGCAGAGTGGAAACACTCACGCGTAATGCGTAAAAGTCGATAGAATTACTAGCAGTTAGAAATTAACAGTTTTAGGACACTTCTGGTATAGCTAGAAAGTCGAGACTCTTAAACTAGACCCTAGGATAGCCAATACCCTTGTGAGCACCGAAGTACTCAAGTTACCTAGCCCACGGGCTGCGGGTGCATAGGTGTGAACTTGCGTCGGGTTTCGTCGTTGACTTCTATGGATGCCTGAAGGAAAGTTGCTGACCGCAGTCAGTGAAGAGTTTCCGGTGGATCCCAAGGAGGGGATCAAGAAGGAAGGAACCTGCAAGCAGAAGGGACAGAGTCTAGGTCACCAGCCAGGAGCCGGGAAGGAACCAGGAAGGAACCAGGGGATGTCGTGAAGATGCAGGTGAAGAGGTGAAGCTTGTCGCAGCAGCCACGGGTACCAGGAGACGTCGATGACGACCAGGACCAGAAGGTGATCTGTCCCACGAAGGCTCTTGCTGTCGGCGGTGTCGAAGTCGAGTCAGGACCCAACAAGCCTTGGCAAGCGGAACCCACGCAGGATGGAGGACTTGCTTCTGGTGCAGACCAGGAAGGTCTGGGGTGCTTCTCTTTCACAGAGGAGTGGGTGCCAGTCTGGAGGAGCCGGACCAGCAAGATGAAAGTAAAGGTTCGTCGTCGCAGAGGCTACTAGCCAACGGGCCAGCAACCGGACAACACGTCGAGCAGCACAGGTGCAGAAGGGCCCCACGCAGAACACGTGAAGTGTGGGGAGCTGGTCTTCTTTGCAGATGGTGCTCGGGAGTGGGGCTTCTCAATTCCCCAAGCACAACCTCGAGGGAGCCTCGGAAGTTGCACTAGTCAGTTACTAGCCACTTTTCCCAAGTCGCCGGTCCCACGTCCCTCGTCGCCTCCACGGGTCTCAGCTTCGCTGGAGATGTGGATCTGGTTCAGAGGTGTCTGGAAGTCTCGGCGCTGGTCAGTCTCTGCAGTCGTCCCTCGTAGGATTCAGTCGCAAAGCAAGCAACAGTCGCTGGATGGTGCCTGGTTGCCCAGGGTGGTCACTCCTTGGCCACAAGGGAGATTTCTTCAGTCTTCTTCCTGAGGTCGAATGTCGAAGGTCCAGAGTTTCTGTTCAAGTTGCGGATTCAGGTTAATCTAATTTAGCAGGGCTCAGCTAGCTACTGATATACTGGGCTAGTGGGCTGGGCTACCTGCAAGGTCCCTCCTATGGGTGGGACCAGGAAGGGGAGTGGCTACACCCCCTTTTCTATGTCCAGTTTCGCGCCAGAGCTGGGGCTGGAGTGCCCCAGTGCCGGTTTGAACTGGACTATGCATGGGACACCTTGTGTGCCCCAGGCATGTCTCATTCCTTTCAGCCCTCCCTGCCCCAAGACACTAAAGTCTGTCTGGGGAGGTGCCCCAAGCAGGAAACCTATTGTCCAGGCCTCCCTGGCTGGGAGGGCTCCCAGCTGCTGCATGAGGTCAGACTTGTGTCTGTGGCAGCAGCATCCATTTTGTGATGCTGAGGCTTAGGTGAGAATAAAACAGCAAAGTAGGATTTTAACATGTCTGTCCCTCTAGAAGGGAGGAATAATATCCTCATCACCAGAAATGGTATGGGGGTATTTATTATTCCAGAGTGTTAGACACCTTACACGACATGTTTTGATAAAGCCAAACCATAGTTACCATAACCGTTTAAGATTATAAGGTACTTTAAGAGTATATGGTAGGCTATATCATAGAACAGCTATAAGGACATGGTTCCGAAAGCTGCAGACAGGCTCAGCTCATGCTAGAGCACCATCTCACATGTTACCAAGCACTCTGCCTCCAGGATTGTTAAGGCCTGCCATAGGAGTGGCTGATAGGTACACATGTGTCTATATTAAGGGTAAATATAGGTATACTATATCTAAGCAAGGGGTGATTACACAACCTTGCCCCAGCTGAGTGATCAGCCAGTTGTGTCTGATTGGAAGGCCAGACCAGGGGTGGCATAATACATGCTGCAGCCCCTGGGAGGCCTAGGGTACACCTATGCCCTGGGTACCTAGGGTACACTGTACAGGGTCCAATAAGGTGATCCTTACCAATTGGGAATGTACCCAGGGTACATGGAGTCCATTTTAAAGAGAGAGCAGACAGCCTGAGACCCTGAATGGCAGGATCTCAGGCCAACTAAGTCGAAAAACCAGCTAGACACTAGGCAAAAAGTTGGGGGTAACCATAGTCAGATATCCACCTTCCTACAGTCGCCTGAGAAAAAGAGAAGGAGAAATATCAGAGAAGAACAAAGAGAGCAGTGCATAATTATGCAGCGGCTCAATAGGGAGAAGGACTGCGTAGATGGAGAAAAGCTGTGATTGAGGAGACTAGAATGTATACAGCTATTATGAGAGCGATATCAGGAAAGGGAACTATGAAGAAATCAAAAGAGAAAGGCAAAGAAAAGAAAGAGATGGATGAAGAGACAGAAAGCAATTCCAGGGCTGATATCCTAGAAGAAATGTTGGCTGTAAGACCCACACCTTATTCAATGCCTACTGAGCACAGTGAATCGAGTGCCAGTACGAGTAGTAAAGGGGATTCAGCCCTTGTAGAACCAAGTACAGTACAGACTTAATGACCTATACAGGTACTTCCAATTGTTCCACCAGTTGTGGCTCGACAACAAATTGCAAATTCTACTGTGACTAGTACTCCTGTGGTGCATGAGACTACACCAGTACCACCAGTAAATGTACAGACTTTACCTGGGCCAGTTGAAAATGCCCCACAAAATGCTAATTTGATGCCAGAAGTTCAATGAGCTATAGGAAGTCCGCCTGCAACAGGGTTTATTCCAACTTCACAAAATTCACAGATTGTTGTGTGGAGACCACCACAGATAATGCACACACTTATACATGGAGGGATATTGTTGTTTACTACACCTATGACCCCTGCAGAAATACATTCTAATGAGGAGGGAGGCATTCCAACTTGGTTGGAGGAAGCAGCAGGGATTTGAAAGCAGGAAGGTGCAGAGTCGTAAGTTAATGTAAATTCTGAAAAGGAAAGACCTTTGAACATCAGCAAGCTGAAGGTGTAATTGGAGGAATTAAATAAATGATGTTTAGAATTGGAACATTTAGAACAATGTCAGAAGAAGGAATTCATTTTCCTGTGTAAAGAGTTACCAGACGAGAAGCTGTTATACATGATAAATTGACAGAATTAGCCCAGAAAATGACACTGATCTTTCTAAAAAAATAAATTTGCGGAAAAGTTATAAGGTTTAATTGGAAGATGTAGCAATTGAAAAATATGCACGCAACAGGAAACTGTCTGCATATTGTTGAGTTGGTAAAATCCACTCGCAAATGGGGGTAGACTGAAATATTGGAAATTAAATGGAACAAGAAACATGAAAAGAAAAAGAGGGAAACTGAAGCGACAGGAAAGAAAGATGAGGAAAATGATGGAGAGATACAGCATATCCCTTAAGGGAAATAGCAGGAGGGATGTATGTACATGTGCCATGGAGCAGAGGCGATCTTGCAACATTTACGAACAATTTTCCAAAATTAAAAGACAAACCTGTGCAGTTGTACTCACAAGTAGAATAGTTTATAAAAATTTTGAAGGTGTTGTGAGCGGATTAGAATACGTTCTTTGAAATTGTAGTGCCAACTGATTTGTGGGCTGAATGTAAGGCTTTTGTACAATGGACACATGAGGAGCCAGTGAGGAATACAAGAACTAATGCACCATCTCCCATGGTTATGGAGAAATGTGAAGCTATGATTACTTTCCTGAAGGGTCGAATGCCCCCAAATTTGGACTGGGTTAAGATTAATCGAACAACCCGAGAACCAAAGGAATCAGTTCATGAGTTTTATGAAAGATTGTTACAGGTGTTTCAACAACATAGTGGACGAGAATATCCTGAAGAAAAGCATATGGGCTTTTTTGTATCTCATTTTGTCTTAGGGCTGAAACCAGAGATCAGTTTTCCTATAACTCAGAGCGTGATCTGCTGGCAGAACAAATCACTTGATGAAGTTCTGAGATATGCGAAGTATTGCAGTGACTAGCTGGTGATGAAGCAGAAAAAGATAAATTAGAAATTTATGTTGGCACAGATGAGATTGGCTCAGAAAGGCTTTTAGAATCCTTCATTTATAGGGAATCAAGGAAGCATTTAAAGTGTTGTCGTTTCACATGTTTGTTTACAGGATGACCAAGGAGGGTTCAAAGTGCCTCTGGGTAGAGATAGAGGTATTCTTGTTAATATGGGTTCAGGAGCAGATGTTGCTGCTATAAAGAAAGTTAATCCTTCTAACATCTGTCACAAGGTCGGACATTGGAAAAGAGAGAGTAGATATAATCCTGATAATGGTAATAGAAATGTACAAATACAAAGAGGAGTGCAAAACAAGAATGCACAACAAATGAAATAACTATGCAGGGAAACATTTCAATGATGCCAGTCCCACCAGCACAAATGATTCCACAAAACATGGAAAATCCTAGGTTCAATTGAAATCCAATTAATACTAATTTGTTTCAAAATGAAATTCAACCATTTCCTAATTTGAACCAAAATGCTTTACAGCAGTATCCCTTTTTTCGAAAATTATGGTTCTGGTTCTGATGTTCCCAATGAAGGTGCCTGAGAGGGGAGGAAGATTGCGTACTTCACACAGTCTTAGAGGTGGACCAGAGAGGTCCATTTGTTGATGCTGAAGTGTATCATTCCTTATTGATACAGATGCTAACTGATCTACTGTTAGAACAGAGGAAGTCCCAGATCAACCTCTCTAAGGGGAAACTATCCAAGTTGTAGGAGTGGCAAATAAACAGTTTACCAATCCATTTCAGACAAGGTCCCGGTTAAAATAGGTTAATTTGAAGAAAAGCATCAGTTTGTTGTTTGTTAATCGAGTCCTGTAAATTTGATAGGGAAAGATTAATTGTGCAAATTAGACGTCACTATTTATTGCACACCAGATAGTGTAGCTTTTCAAACCCATGAGGAGGATGTAGAATTTAAAATGATTCAACATCAGACGATGTAGGAAAGTAGGATCTGCTTTCATGGTCACCCCCACTTTTTGCTGGTAACATTATGTTTTTCTGACTAGTCTGACTGGGATCCTGAGAATCAGGACCCCACTCTCTGCACTTCCTCCCTAAATTGGACATGGTAAGTACTTAGGTAAACCCCAGATTGGCTACTGGTGTAACCTTGTAAGTCCCCAGTATATGGTACTAAGGTAACCAGGTCATAGGTACACCAGGGGTCCCTCATGGGCTGAAGCATGTATTATGCCACCCATGGGAGACCACTCAAATTGTGACTACAGGTTTCACATTGCAGCCTGTGTAAGCTGGTGCCAGCAGCACTTACAACAGATATACGTTTCCTTATATCTGAGGTTGCTGCACTTAAAACCTATAAATTACCCCTAAGGCAGGCCTTTCAATCCTGAAGGCAGGGTGCTCGGTTATAAGTGTGATGGTGCCCCTTCATGAGCAGGACACCCATACAACCCGCAGAATCCATTCTCCTGGGTTATAAGTGCATCAGCCATTACGATACATAGAGTGACCATGCGTCATTACACGATGGCTAACTCTAAACTGGCTGTAATGAACCCTGTTGTGTTTGGTATAAAACATGTTGGAACCATACCCCAACACCATAACCGGTGATGGAGGTATGATTCCAAGCACTTTAAAGCTCCTCTGGGAGGCCCTCAGTGCTCCGGGTACCAGTTTTCTAGACCGGACAGCAAACTATGGCTACTGCCAACCAGAGACATGTTTTTGCCCTCCTGCTGATGAGCCAAGCTTGAGCAGGGGAAGGCAGGACAATAGGTTTCCTGTCACTGAGAGGTGTGACCATTTCCCATGCATGACTTAGTGTATTAGGGCAGGGTGGGGATGCTACCACCACCCCTAGACTGCTTTGAAGGGCACATTTGGTGCCCTCCTTGCATACTCCAGTTGGAACCGGTTCAGGGAGTCGTTAGCTCCCGCTCCGGTGCAAAACTGGTCAAAGAGCATGGGAGTATCCTCCCCACTGTTCAGCCCCTCCTGGGGGAGAGACCCCTGAATCATCCCAACCCTTTCCTTGGGGTGCTTAAGGGCTCACCTGTGGGTTGTTCTTGAGATTCGTAGTGGAACAAGATTCAGATCCAAAACCACTTCGTCTTCAACCATCTGGGCACTTTGGACTTAGTTGGACTTCGCTTTGGGAACCGAGACTGCAAATGGGAAGACTGCTGCTCCTGGTCTAGCTGTCCTGGCAGTTCTCCGTGTTGTCTGTGCCTGTGCTCCATACAGGTTCTTCTACAGTCCTGTGGACATCCAAGGCACCTTAAGGAATCTCCCTTGAAGCGAAGGAGTCACCTCCCTGCATCTGCAGGCACCAGAACTAAGCTGACCGGTTTGCTGTTCCTGAGCTCTCATGGACCCCGAAAGGTTCAGCAACACAGGTGGTGGTTCTACAACTCCCACAAAGCCTGCAATGTCTTCACAGCAAGTTTGAAGCCAGTATCCCCGCCGGAACCTCTGGAGCAGTACCCCTGTGCATCGTGTCGACTTGCCGTTGCCAAGGCTTGTTAACTCTCTTCACCAGAGATCTTCAGGCTTCAAGAAGCTCCATCCTCAAGCACCTCCTACAAACCAAGATCTTTCCCTGCACCGCATCTTCTGCACCGTGGGCCTTCATCCTTTGATGAGCTGCTCGAGGTCCTCTTGTGACTCCTCTGCCTCCGGCTCGTTGGTCCTCTTGGGTCTTCTTTGGCTTCAGTGGGCTCCCCTGCTTGCTTGGGGCCTGCTCTGACATACCTGCTTGTGGTGAAACCCTTGGACCCTGCTGGTCCAGACAGTACACCTTTTTTGTTACTACGTTTGTTGCAGTTGCCAAGGCTTGATGGTGCTCCTGCCGGACAATGACCCCCTGGCTCTTGACATCCAACATGGGACAGCTTGTGAATGGCTCTTGGTCTTCCACAGCATTGCCTGGTCTGGACAGCTGCAACTTCAAGGGGACCGTCAACTTTCCTGCATCTCCAACATCAGTGGGCATTTGTCCTCTGTGCCTGCTGGTCACGCCTGAGTGGCATAGAGTCTGTCCCCTCTGCTTGCAGGTACCTCTCATCTTGATCCACCTTTGGGTTCCACCAGACTCTTCTGCCTTCTTCGCCAGCGGCATCTTCACTGAAGTCCTCCATTGTAGTCTACAGCAGTTTCCGACGTCACTTCGCATCTACGCACCCGGCTTCCATGGTGTAGGCATCTTGGTTATGGGGGTATCCACGGGTAGGGTGACTCCCCACCCTTCCATCTTCCACGGGGTTTCTTCGTGGTCCTCTGGGAAGGGTCCATCTTCTTAAAATCTGCAGCCGCGATTTACCCATTGACTTGGAGTGAGCGAGCTGTCGTGTTCCCACTCTGCACACGACCTTGGTGGGGTTCCTGGGTACTTACCTTGGGTGGTTCCTTTGGTCCCCAGCTCTCCTACGTCTTCTGGGTCCAGTCTCGACTAAGGTCGAGGTTCACATTCTACTATTTTAGTATATGGTTGGTCTCCCCTAGAGACCACTGTGTATTTGTGCTACTTACATGTTCTGTTATCAAAGTATTGTGTGTATTGTGGTTATATCTCTGGGTAGGAGATATTGCAATGTGTTAGAGGGTGTTTATAATAAATACATATGCTTATAACTACACTGTGGGGTTCTTTTTCACTTAACCCACACTATAAGATTAAGTACTGGTAAAACAAGCTGCTTTACACTCCTTCTGGACTAAGCCTGAAGGCTGCTCTCCACAGCTACCACTTAGAGAGCTTTCTAAGGTTGTCTAACACAGCTAAAATCATCATAAGAGATGTCTGGATTAGTGAAGAGTGCCACACTTACATAAGTGAGCACCATATACTAAGCCAACCTCCTACTGACGAGCACATAAATGTTTTCCCTAATGACAGTTGAAGAGTTACCTGCAGATTTAAAAGACACTGTGAATACAGAAGTCTGAGATCTCACAGGAAAAGTTATCAGACTAATTAAAGGCGTAGAACCAGTCCAGATAACAGTAATAGCAAATGCATTATATCCCAGAGCACAACCATACCATTTAACTCCAGAGACAATTGCAGGAATAACGCCTGTAATAGAGGAGATGCTACAAAAAGGAATCTAGAGAGAATTAATTGGGAGTACATGTAACTCTTAGATAATGGGTTTGCAGAAGCCCATGGAAAATACAGGATAAGGTAGTACCTTAGAAAGAATATTGAAATAGCAGTCCCATGTTGTCCTGTGGTACCGAATCCAGCCGCAATACTGTTTAAGATTCCATGTACTTCAGAGTGTTCTACAGTGATTGACTTGTGCCAGGCTTTCTTTTCGGTGCCAGTGCATGAAGAGAGCCAGTTCCTCTTTTCCTTCGTGTTCCAACTGAGAGCATTGGCATGGTGTTGTGTCCCACAAGGGTATACAGAGAGTCCTTCTATTTTCAACCAGATTCTAAAAAGAAATCTGGAGACATTGCCAATGTGCACTACAAATTAGTACTTGTAAAATCCATTGACAATCTGCTTGTAGCATCGGAAACACAAGAAGCTTGTAAACAGCATAGCATTGCCTTATTGAATCACGTGTCTGACAATGGACCTAAAGTGCTCCCAGGTAAACTGCAGTACTTTAAAAAATAGAAGTTCAATGTCTTGGACACATTATTGAGAAAGGAGCAAGGAAGGTGTCGCCAGGGACAGTGGAAGCCATTCTTCAGATAAATCAAACTCAAACTCAAAAGGAAGTCAGGAAGTTTTTGGAAGTTGTTGGCTACTCTAGACAGTGGATACCAAACTTTTCACTAGTGGCAAAACTGTTAATTAGGTTGACACACAGAGATGTGTCTGATTCAATTCCATGGAACAATGACTGTATGAAAGCCTTCCTAGAGCTGAAAGAAAAAATGTGTTGTGCTCCTGCAGTAGGAATGCCCGATTTTACAAAAGAGTTTACTTTATTTTTTCAGTGAGAGAGCTCTCAGTGCTGACCCAGGTGCCTGGTGAAGCCTGAAAACCAGTGGAATTTTTCTCTACCATCCTTGACCCTGTAGCCGCAGGTCTCCCCAGTTGCATAAAAGTGGTTGCCCCGGTAAGCACTAGTCTGGAAAAGAGTGAGAACATAGTGATAGGATACATTTTTGACTGGTATGGTCCCACACTCAATGGAGCTTCTATTGACAAGAACAAAACCCCAATACATGACACACAATTGATTGTCTAAATATGAGCAAGCTATACTGTCTTCCGGTAATGTTGTTTTGAAAAGATGCCATATATTAAACTCATCAACTCATTTGCCAATAAATAATGCTGTTTGTGATGAAATTGAACATGATGTCACTGACTCCAAGACCAGATATTAAAGATTAACCCCTGATTGAGCCTGACCATGTTTTTTTGTAGATGGCTCATGTCTCAGAAATAATGAGAGCACATTGAGAGCAGCATTCACCGTGTGCACTATGAATGATGTTGTGAAAGCTTCCTGGTTTCAAAGAATTACCTCAGCACAAGTTGCAGAATTGATTGCCCTTACCAGAACATGCAGTTAAACTGTTCATGTGAGAGTGACTATATTTACGGATAGTCAAAGTCAGTCAAAGCTTTTATTTCGGTAATAATACCATAAAAAGACATAAATACATATATACATTTAAAACATGATTAAATAACATTGCGTAGAGTGTAATCCATTGAGACATTAAGACAATTTCCATAAAACATACACAGTAAAAACGTGAACTTTTCCGCGAAGAGAAAAATGTTAAAATTAATCCAGGGCCAAAGATATACACATTATACCTCAAAGTACGGATAGTCAGTATGGCTGGGGAAACAACCATTACAACACAGTCATTACAACACACTACCTTTACAATGCAGTCATTACAACACAACTGCCTTTACATCGCATGCCATTACAACGCAGCCATTACAACGCATGTCACTACAATGCATGCCATTACAATGCATTATAAGGTAAGTAATGGGGAATAGTAATTTTTATCCCAACACTATCGAACACTTAAACTAGTGTTGCACTCACTGGAGTGGGAATAGTAATTTTTACCCCTACACTATCCAACACTTACACTACTGTTGCTCTAAAAGTATTATGCGTTGTATAGGTATGCATTGAAATGGTATGTGTTGCAATTGAATGCGTTGTAAGTGTAGTTTCTAAAAATGCGTTATGATCGCATGCATTGTAAAAGTTTGTGTTGTAACGTGTCCTAATCTATGGCTTTGGTGTTCTCCATGATTATGGACAATTGTGGTCACAGAGAGGGTTCTTAACGTCCTCAGCTACTCTAATCTGAAATGGAATGCACATTAAAAATTTGCTGGACGCTTTACAGTTGCCTGACGAGATTGCAGTGGTTACATTTTCAGCTCATCAAAGTGGTAATGGCAAGCCATTGTCAGACTTTTTCCTCAGAATTGCTTTAATCCCAGATTTAGGATGCTGGCAGAAGACGTTTGTCATAGAAGTGTAATATGCCAACAAGTGAATGCAGGAAGCAGTTTCTCCTTTTTAGCAGGTACAACGATGCTTTTATTGAGGTACTTGGAGGAAGCCAGCACAACAGCGCAGGGTCAATAAGAGGAGGGGAAATTTGGCTTCAAAGTGTATTTTTAGTGATTTTGCGGGGCTTAAAATAGTTGGATTTTTGCAAAAGTCACAATTTCATGAGTTTTTTTGCAAATGACGAAATTGCTAAATCTTGGAGGGTCTAGATAGATAGATAGATAGATGGATAGATAGACATACAGATGGACAGACAGACAGATGTACAGACAGACAGATGGACATGATAGGCATATCGATAGACATGTTGGTGATAGATAAATTGAGAGGTAGATGGAAAGACAGATAGGTAGTTTGATAGACAGACAGACAGGTATGTATACAGGTAGTCAGACAGACAAACATATAAGACTGGTAGATACATAGACAGGTAGATAGGTGGACAGACATATAGGATTGCACAGAAAGATAGATTTAGATAGATAAGGTTGCTAAGATAGATATTGATTAATAGGGTTGCTAAAATAGATATAGATTGATAGGGTTGCTAAGACAGATGGCTGGACAGACAGATATCTAGACATAGATAGATAGATAGATAGATAGATAGATAGATAGATAGATAGATAGATAGATAGATAGACAGATAGACAGATAGATAGATAGATAGATAGATAGATAGATAGATAGATAGATAGATAGATAGATAGATAGATAGATAGATAGATAGATAGATAGATAGATAGATAGATAGATAGATAGATAGATAGATAGATAGATAGATAGATAGATAGATAGATAGATAGATAGATAGATAGATAGATAGACCGACAGGTAGGTAGGCATGTTGGTAGACATATTGACATGTAGATAGACCGGTTGGTGACAAGTAGAGAGGTAGATATATACACTGGCAGTTAGATAGACACACAACTAGATAGCTATACAGTCGGGTAAGTATACAGGTGGGAAGGTAGACAGACAAACAGATAAGACTGGTAGCTAGATAGACAGGTAGATAGGTAGACAGACGAGAGATACATAGGATTGCACAGAAAGATAGATAGATATAGATAGATAGGGTTGCAAAGATAGATGTGGATGGATACTGTTGCTAAGATGGATGATAGATAGACAGACAGATAGATAATGGCAATGTATAACTTCTATGTGTGCTGCACAATGCAGCACATATAGAAGTTGCAAAACATCATTTTTTAATTATTGTTTATGTGCAGGACGGGACACCTTCCTGCACATGAAGAATCACTAATGTCAATCTGCTGTTTCTATGTGTGCTGCAGAATGGAGCACACACAGAAACAACAAAAACAGGGAGAAATTATTCATTTCTCCTGGTTGCACCTGTTGAAGACCAGGTTTTCCCTGATCTTATTTTCGGCACTGCCCCCATATTTACGCCAGCCTTGTAAATAGGGGACAGCGTCAAAATGCGATGGGTGATGCAGTTGAACGCCCACAACAACATCCATTCCCTGCCCCTTTGATGCAGCAGACTGCTGCGGTAAGAGGCATATTTACGAGTTGAAGTTAAGCCACGCAAAGTGGCTTAACGCCACCTTATAAATATGGAGCTGAGCATTGTGCCACAGAAATGTCATTAAAAGTGCCGTTCCTGTGGCGCAATGCCCTTGTAAATATGCCCCAAAGCTTTTCCCTTCAGTGCCAGGGACTTGTCCTTTTTTTAGACCAAAAAATGTATTTTGCGAATAGCCAATCATAGGAAATTGAGATACTGGTTGTGGGGGTGAAACCCTACTTGGGCAGCAACCCGGGCGGCTGGCATTAATGGTCAAAATGGGCGTTGCCCTCCCACCTTTTGTGAGAAAGAAGAGGATGAAAAACAACACTGGGCAACTTAAAATAAAATGTATGTTTGAAATCTGTTTGATTATTTGTTTTTCTGAGGGGTGAGGGTCTGAACGAATGGCCTGTGACGATCCTACACTTGGCCGGGCCAGGTCTCGCTCGCCCTGCATGCATAAGCTTGAAATGTGACGTCAATAGTGCTGGGAGTGGTGATTGTTCATTTCGAGATTCCGAGTTCCATTTGGGCGTTCTTTGCAATGGCCCGTGGCGTGTCTGGAGCAGTGCCATTAAAGTAAATGGCCAGCGGCGGGATAGGTCTTTGGAGTAATGAAAGGCTGGGCGTGACACTGGCCTCTGCAACTGCTATTGCTCATTTTGATTGGTGGGCTGGAGCCTACTGAAGGAACAACCACATCGCAGCAGCGTGTACTGTGCCTTTCCGTGTGTTTGGGGAATTGAAGAAAAGAACTAAGCAGCATGATTTCATTTTACTAAATCAATGGCCCAGAACAACACGGCAGTTGTCTCACCCTGAACTGAGCATTTTGGATTTATGATCGGGCCTTCCAAGCTTTCTGTCCTGCCAGCCTCGAACTGAAGTGCCGGCCTGAGCCGCTCTCACCGGGCGTTTTGGAATGCTGCTGAGCTGGGGGCTGATTTCGTTGATGGGGACCTGCGTGTACTGAACGATTCGTTTTGCTTTAATTATTTCGAAGTACACGCAGGTCTCCATGAACGAAATCAGCCCCCACCGCAGTGAAATCAGCCCCCTGCTTGGCAGAATTCCAAAACGCCTGGTAGTCAGTCCGGCCCTGGCCGCTCTGCCACAGGAGCTACCACAGACAGTGGCGTAGCTACGGGGGTCGGTGGGGGCAGTCCGCCCTAGGCGGCACTAGTTTGGGGGCGGCGGTCGCTCGGCACTGGTGGTTCGTGGCGGTGGCCTTTATAATTTATTTGGGGACACACACTGACACTACTGTCAATCACTGACAGTAGTGTCAGTGTCCCCAATAAATTATAAAGGCTGCAGCCACGGGCCACTAGTGCCGAGCGGGCCTCCGCCCCGAGTCCCGACAGTGAGAGTGATGGAGCGATCATGAAGCTTCTACTGCGTTGTGGGACACAAAAAAGCAAAGGTCAACAGTGTGTTTCTGGTGGGTGTGGAGTGCTTCAGCATCAAAACTGCATCTTATCTGTAGGACTGGACATCTGAGACCATTCCTGGTGGACATGAAAAGCCTGCTTAAATCTGCCTCAGGAGTGACACCCGTACTTGACTCCCTTCTCCCCCCAGCCCTCTTTCTCTACTGGGAAGTGACTTTACCGAGTGACACAGCAAATAAATAGGCTCATAAAACAGTGAGGCCCCTGCCTTACCTTCCGTAAAGGTAGGTACTATTGATCACCTCACGTTAGGTGGAAGGCTTTCCCTACTTTCAGGCAGATGCTCTCTTTGCCTCGTCATACTGTTTTGTTTTACTCAGTACTAATTAATTACGGATTTGATACATAAGTTATTGGTACAGAGTGTTGATTCCCTTAGGTTCGTTATAAACGCTGCGATGATACGTGGGCTAGATATACATGTTATTTCCGAGTCCAGACGTCTATTATTGATTGGGCTTACAAACAGAAGTGCAGCATGAAACACAATATAAACCCTGCAATCAACGTGTTGTCATGCATTTGTTGCAGAGTCTGTTGTTAGCCCTGATATGTGCAAATGTATGATGCATACATAACGAGGATCGCGCAGATATGTATAGACTGGAAGCTGTATCAATAATTTTAACATATGTTTCAAGGTGATACAAACTTCAGGCCAGATTGTGGCACTTTCGGAATAATTGCTGGCAGGTGAGCTCCATGATGAGTGAGCCCCCAAGACCCACGAAAGGGCCAGGCAGAAAAACAGAGGAAGAGGAGCCCACGAGGAATCCACGGGGGGAGGGGTTGAGGAAACCACATTGACAATGTCTGAGGGTGACGTCTGTGCAGGGTGTCCTGGAGGGGGCAGGGCCGCTCGGGCAGAGTCGTAAACGGGTGAACTTGGGTACCAAGGGATCCATCGGGCTTCAACTACATCAGGAGTCAGAGGCCCAACATCAACGAGAAGGGGTCACGCGCGCGGACGGACCTGAAGGCGAAACACAGTCAAGGTGGCACCAATCAGCTGTGGGCCATACTCATCCCATCCGGCGCTGCCAGGGACCAAGAGCATCAGCCAGGCAGCCCCAGCATCCGGCACTGGGGCTGCAGCACCAGGGATCCAAGAAGCAAACACAGTAGTGGCACGTGGGTTGAAATGTCTCTTTTGCACGGGTTGATCAGCGGGAGTGTTGGTACAAAATTACACTGCACATATTCACCGTTGTCTAATCTATCATAAAAGCTTTAAACATAATGTGCTATGCTCTAAAACAAATTTGCACATTATATTGTTTGCGGAAAAAAGCGTGTTGTAGGTTGTCAACACTAAACTGTATTACAAAATATATGAATGAAATTATTGAAGATTGGTAAACTTTTCAAACCAGAAGAAACACTGTCCTCACAAGTTCACCAGCACTGTGCAAGATAATACATAATTAAAGAAGTTATCCACCGGTGGCGATGCTATGTCAGGGAATAATCGATTCCTCGCCAGAGCCTCTAGAGCACTCACTGTTGACAGGAGCAGGGCGGAGGGTAGGGCGCACTCATCAATCTGTGCCGGGCCTCTGCGATGATGCAGACGCTGTCAGTCTCATCTAAAGCCCAAAAGCCCAAATGATCGCCAAGAACCACCGGCGGCCACAGCAGGATGGGAGCAGGCACGACAGTGCGATCTCTTGCCGCACCAGAATGGCGACGGGCACCCCTGATGTAGGGCAACAGCAACAGTGGCTCTGAGTGCCAACTGCATTCCCCTGCTTTCTTTGAAAAGTGAAAAACACAGGAGCTGGTGAAAGGTATACAAGATGTGCCTTCCTACCTACTGTGTAGCCTTGGACCGTGTCCTGTATGTGCATGTAAGTTGCATGATCGAGGTAACTATTAGCGGCAATACTACGTGTCTCTCGGACCTCTTTCAAGTGCTCACCGTCCTTTTTCCCCAGCACGCCCCCCCCCGCTACCTGCCATGGGCGGCATTCTGAGGGGTATGTATGATGATACAACGCGTACCATCACAAGGCGGTATGTTACATCGCGGTCGTGACAACGCAAGTCATTACATCGACTTGCGTTGGAGGGCGCTGGATTTAGGAATAGTGTGAATTACTATTCCAACTCCAGTCTACGTACAGTAGGGAAGGTGTTGGAATAGTAATTCACACTATTCCTTAGTCTAGAGCGCCCTCCAGTGCAAGTAGGTGTAACGACTTGCGTTGTCACGACCGCGATGTAACCATACCGCGTTGTAATGGTTGCGTGGTAAAGGATGTTTCCCTTCTGAGGGATAACCCCGGGCGCCAGAAGCTCTAGCTACGCCTCTGACCACAGATTAGAGAGTAACGAACCTTCCGAGTTCAAAGGAGAAGAGCCAGTGCATCTAAAACGCACCTCTAGCGACCCCTCTGACTCATCCTGCAAATAAAAGTAGGTTTTAGTACAGTTACGTAACGTTTATTGTGTTACATAATTTTATTTTTTTAAATAAAGGAGTGTGCAGAGTTTGACTAAATGAAAGTTAATTGAATGTTCATGTTTTTTCTAGACCTGTTCGATCTCAACTAGAAAAGTCACAGTTACCGAAATAACATGCATAGAGCTCTTCAAGAGAAACCTAAAATGCTAACACAGTGCGCCTTGGCACGCTTTGAAGCCAACTCGTACAAATACAATAGCTATCATGGGTTTCAAGACTCTGCAGCTGAGCAACTCACATCAGTAATGATCAGGCAGATTGGCATACTGCACTAGCTTTGTTGTGGCACCAGCAAGTGAAACCATATAATTATTAACTACTGTAGTTTGTGTTTTTTTAATTAAGATAATGTGTTTAAATGAATTTATGGGGGAATGTGACAACCATGAAACTCTCTGATGCCCGTGTTTTAAAATCAAATAAACATATTGCGTGCTGCGTCAGCAAAAGCCACGTGCTTACAAAAGGGCACCGCATGTGGCCCAGCACGCACACTACAATCCCATTACGAGATTAATGCTTAAGTTTCAATTCAGAGACTTGTCTTTGTCAAAAAATATCAGTCACCTTGCAAAAAATTTCTGGCAGTAAGAGAGGATGTTTTTTTTAAAGTTTAGAATGCTTTATTAAAGTAATAAACAAAGTAAAACATCAGTACAAAGTCATGTAGAAAGAGGATAAGCATAAAACATAAGTATGTCATGAAAAAATAACAAGAACAATATCCTCAAAAGACAAAAGCTGTACAAAGAGTAAATGCGCTAGTAAACATTTTTGAGTAAAAAGGGAAAAGAGAAGAAAGAAGAGAAAAGAAAAAAGAGGAGTAAGAGGGAGAGAAAGAAGAAGAGAGGAAAAGAGATAAGAAGAAAAGAAGAGCCCAGTGAGTGAGTCAAACAAAACTAGTTCACAACAAAATGAAATCAAAAGAGAGGATGTTTTTGTCCTGTCTGTTCTGCTTTGAATTATTCAGAGACTGTGCCTTACTACCACCTTCCTCGGATAGCCCTTGCCAAGTGTTCTTTCTGACTGTGTTACATTTCCGGGCCTAAAGGCAGCAGCCAGGGATGCTGAAACAAATTAATAGGAATCAGAAGTACAAATAATGAGTTCAAGGGAGACTGCAATTATAGAATAGCAGTTGACTATGGTTTTGGCCTGTCGGGTGACTTTAATTATGGTATGTTGTGGCTGTAGCCGCTATTGTGGTACACTTACTTCACTTTCATTTTGTTGATAAACTTCAGTAGAGCGTGCGTGGCTGGCAAATGGCAATATATGACTATGTAGAAATTATGGCATTTGGCAATTTTAATAGTGGTAGGTATGTGCTTAACCACTGTGCTGTCTTCTTGTCTGTGTGACATCACTGTATCTTCCGGAGTATGCGGTGTTTAATGTACACCAGGACAGATGTACACGTATTTCTCGTGTGGGTGCCTCTACCTCACTTGCTCTCATGTGATCCCTATTTGGGTTTTTATGCATCCATCACTGAATCCACCATCCCATCCACCCTCTCTCTCCAAAGCACCCCACCTCCCTCCGCACACCTTTTTCAGTTTGGGCTCATTTTCTGTGCTTGCACGTGAATAATACTTGGGTACAACATTTCTGCCTCACCACTTTTAAAATCCACCAGCCGCCACTGAGTCTAGCCCCTCTGCAGCTGGCAAGATATTGCTTTAGGGGAGATGAGAGAGGGACAAGGGCCAGCCCTGTGTCATCATCGGCGAATCAGCGAGTGGGTGTCGATAATTCCTCTGACTTTGACAGATGTGTGAACCAAGGAAAATGTTCCCCCTCTACGCACACCTTCAGCAATAACGTCACTGGACGCACGCGGGAAACGTGCGCCCTCAGATGGGGAATCGAAGCCCAGCCTTGCCATTTCTCAGGACGTCACGCAGAAATTTGCCATAGTTACATGGTTCCGTTTTTCCCAAGGCTCGGAAGTATAAAAACGCTTCCTCAGGGTTAATGATCTACCTAAGGACTCTTGTCAAAGGGCAAAGGAAGTTACTGTGAGCACTACCAAGTGCAAACCGTCTTTACAAGTTTTGGGACACCCGATATTTCAGTTTTGAAGAGGACTCCTTGGGTGTGGAAAATACTGCGATTTTTAACTGCTTTTCTCTAATTGATACCCTGCAGATTATGCACATGAGACATTTGGTTTTTAAAAAGAAGGTGTCATTTTCTCATACCACGCTTTCTTTCACGGTCCTCCCTCTATTACCGCCTCCTCTCTTAACATATAAATAGTCTCTGGCAGAGGGTTTAAAATCTGCTTTACTGCACTACTGCTTGAGCCAGAGGGAGACGAGTTTCCATGGGAACAGGGATGCATGACATTGAAAATGTTTCAAACAAATCCACCCACCCTCTGCTTTGGATGTAGATTGCTTCTGCTTTTAGCAATTAATTGACTGTTTCAACATTTTCTCCCACTGGGAGCTTCTTAAAACTCCAGCGGTAGTCAAAGAACATGGCCGCCCCTGTCCTCTTCAGTTTGAGGGTGAGCCCAGCCCTGGAGGCAAGCAACCATGCCCCCCTGTAAATTTATAATCGTTAACCTTACTATGACCTCATATCAACCTGACCTCTCACCCAGAAGTCCTATATTGTCTGTTTCTCTTATCAAGGCAAATGCTGACCAGGATGCTTCTTAACTTAGCTAAATTCCCTTTATTTGACTTTATTTATTGTTTTCAAGGATAGGCCTTGCCACACATTTTATCTCATGAAGGCAGCAAGGCCGAGGTTCCTCTGGCTGTGCTGAGACCAAATAGGGGCTGTTTACCAATCCCAATTCCTCCCTTTATCTCAATGGTGCCTAATGCCCTGTTGAGCACGGAGCTCGCCTTTTCTCCTACTTAAGCCCTCATTTAAATCCAAAAACAGCTAGACTAAAGTTGATGGGATTTTCCTTCTGAAGGGCCAAAGACGTGTGACAAACACGTGTGAATCCATCCCTTCTATCGCCAAGCTTTGTTGGGATGGGGACATGTAAAGCAATGCCTTGACTCTCCTAAATAATCTGAGAGGAAGGCATTTGCATGCCCACCTATTTGGGAAACATTCATTACAACACAGGCATTAAAATGTAATGCGTTTACAATGCAGTCAATTCAACGCAAGTTCCATTACAACGCATGTCATCACAACTCACATCCCTCACTGACCAACACCTTCCCTGAGGTAAGCACCCGGCGGTGTTAGAATAGTAAATTTTGTTGTAATGGAACATGATTTGTAAGGGTTTTTGTTGTAATGACATGCGTTGTAATGGAGGTTGCATTTTAAAAACCACATCGTAAAATTATGCTTTATAATAGTTTATGTCAGTGGTTCCCAAACTGTGCGCCGCGGCAACCTGGTGCGCCGTTAGAACTTCCCAGGGGCGCTGCGCACGTCTTGGGAATGTGGAAAAGGTAGTGGGTTCTGAAGAAGATTTAAAGTGCGAAGTGTGTAAATTAACTCTCTGCAGCCCTGAGTCTCAGTGCAACATTTGTGTGGAGCCCGCTCCCTTCTCCTATTGGTTTAATTCACTAACACTCAGGTGGGACCGCGGCTTTCTTTGAGTGCTGCGGCGAGAATGGGTTTCAGATTGAGTTTCTACGATGGACTTGGAAACTCTGCGGGTGCTGATTGGTGGAGGTTCATCAGCCTTAGCTCTTTGCAGGACTTAGGATTGGCTGCAGAAAACTGCCCATGCCCCTAATTGCCCATGTGTAGGCTGTGCTGTGCAACGGGCATGTTCAGGAGCAAAGAAGGCTGCAACGCAGGACCGCGCATAGAAGAGGCACCTTTGAAGTGTGAACCCCCTCGAGCCAGCGACCTACTGACTAAGTGAGAGCACCCCAGTGTCACCCTAGACGTGTGAGGAAGACCCGAGAGGCACCCAAGAAGTGTGAGCGCTCTGGAGCCAGGAACTTGTCTGCTTGCGAGGACGCAAGAGAAAGACACCCCTCATGTGTGAACATCCAAGAGGCGCCCTTCTATGGATAAATAACTGCGCTAACCACAACTCGATGTTTGAGGGCCCCAGAGCTACCTCGACTTGTGATTGCACCCGACCTGTGCTATGCAGGAGAAACGCTCTGACCCGTGTTCACCCCTTTCACGCATGTCTGGACAGCATAAGAGGGTTTAGTTCCTTTCCTCATAAAATGCTTTTAATTCCAGATCTTTCCATCCAGGTTCTTATATAATATATATTATTTCTTGTATTTAACCCAATTCTTACTTTATGTCACCAATTAAGTTATATACACAACTTTCTGGGGTTTAGAAGAGTGATTTACTTATTTTATCTTGTAACTTTTCAATTGCTTGTTATGTTATGTTATGTTATATGCACTTGTAGCGCGCACAGATACTCCGAAGAGTGTCCCGGCGCGAACCCAACAAGGATAACACAGCCAAAGAAAAGAGAACTAAAACAGGAGGGTTTTCAAATGCTTTTTTAAAATAACAGGATCTTTAATACCCCTCAGAGTCAATGGCAGAGCATTCCAAGCCTGAGCCGCCAGCCGCGAGAAAGAGCAGCCGCCCAGTCTTACGCGCTTAAAGCGAGGAATCACTGCCAAGAGTTGAGAGGACGAACGCAGCTGTCGTACCGGGACATAAAAGGCCAGTCTGTTCTGTAGATAGGTAGGGCCCAAACCATACAAGGCTTTATGGGCGATGGATAAAATTTTGAATTTTATACGGTCCTTTACAGGAAGCCAATGCAACAGTCGCAAGTGTGCACGCACACTACATCTGCTTGAAAGGCCCAGCAGAAGACGGGCGGCCACATTTTGGATCACCTGCAGTTTATCCAACAGGTAACCCGGAATGCCAGCATACAATGCATTAGCATAGTCAAGGCGTGAGAGGATTAGCGCACGAACCACAGTTTCCTTAGCAGCTCTGGGCAAAAGAGGCAAAAACTTCCTAAAAGACCTGAGGATGCTAAAACAAGAGCCTGTTAACTTCTTTAACTGTGAAGAAAAAATCAGGTTCTCGCTAAACTAAATCCCAAGGTTCTTAACAGAGTCACCCTTAGAACAAGGGAGTTCGTCTGGGAAGGAGCCATACAAGAGGATCTCCGATTTCTCCTCGTTACATTTAAGCTGAGCTTGGGCGAGCCAGCGAAAAACCGAGGAGAGGCACTGTTGCGCAGGGAGGACAGAGATCTCGTCTCGACCCCAGGAAAACAGCAGTTGAGTATCATCTGCATTTGCCATCACCTTAGCCCCCAAGGTTTCGGCCAGATAGATAAGCGGAGTAACATAGATGTTAAAAAGAAGGGGACTAAGGGATGACCCCTGAGGGATGCCAGTAGCCACTATCTGTGGTGCCGAGGCACACGGGGGAAGCCATACCAGCTGAGACCGGCCCTCCAAAAAGGACCTGACCCAGCCCCATACCGACCCAGAGATTCCAATCTCGCGGAGGCGATCGAGAAGTAAGGCATGGGGCATCGTATCAAAAGCTGGTGAGAGGTCCAGCATAACCAGAGCAGCCCTCCCCCTGGCGTCAAGACGCTCTCTAATTGCCTCCGATACCTCCAGTAAGGCAGACTCAGTACTGAAAGACGTCCGAAACCCTGATTGCGCCGGATGGAGCAGGCCAGAGGCATCCACATAATCCGTGAGCTGATTGGTGATCACCTTTTCGCAAACCTTGGCCATGCTAGGAAGCAAAGAAATAGGGCGGTAGTTACCTGGGGAGAGAGGGTCCAAATATGGTTTCTTGAGAAGGGGAAGAATTTTTGCTTGCTTCCAAGAGGATGGGACGCAGGCCTCCCGCAATGACATATTGATAATCTGATTGACCTCCGGATTAACACAGTCCGCAACGGCAGCCGAAAGCCTGGCCGCACAGGGATCTGTGGGCGAGCCAGATTTTAGGGCCGTCAAAATTTTAAGAGAAGTAGGGAGATCAACCACTGAAAAAGAGGAGAAATTGTGGGAAGATTCGAGTGACTGACAGACAGTGATACCTCGGACAGATGTATGAGAGTTAGTGGGAAAGGTAGATTGAAAATCCAAAATTTTGTCCTGAAAGAACTTGGCCAGTATATTACACCAGTCCTCTGTAACAAGAGCGGGACGCACCAGAGCTATCGGAGACTTAAAGCTTTTTACTATTGAGAAGATTTCTTTAGAGTTATTATTCGCCTGGTTGATCCGCCTAGTGAAGTATTGACTTTTAGCCACCGCAATCGCTGCGTAATAGCTCTTTTGTTTAGATCTCAGCGTGAGCTTCACCAAGGGGCAGTATCCACTAGAGCGCCAGGCCCTCTCCAACACTTTGCATTCGTGTTTCTGAATTTTCAGCTCCGGCAGGTACCACGGTTTAGAGGGCGATTCCCTGGAAAGCTTGAATGGGCGGGACGACGAAAGAGAGGACACTGTATCAGCAATCCACCTTGTGAACCCAACCACACTCCCTGTAAGATCTTGTTGACAGGGGGGCCTAGAAGCAGCCAGGACCATCTTGAATCAATTTTAGTAAACATCGGGGGCGGAGAGAGCACAAAGACTGAACTGGCCGACTAGTGTCCCAGGAGAAGCTGATAAAAAAGTGGTCTGACCAAGGGACCAGCACAGGATCGTCCACTACCAATGGGAAATTAGAGCAAATAGGGTCGAGAATATGGCCACCCTGATGCGTGGGTGAAGAAACCCACTGGGTAAGGTGAGCAAGTTGCAGGAAGTCAAGGAAGGCCATCGACTCCTTTGCGTCTTGTTGATCAAGGTGAAGATTTACATCCCCTAGAACTACATAGTGGGAGAAGCGTAGTGAGCGTTCAGCTAGCGCATCCCCACATGATTTCAAAAACGCGCTGGCTAATCCAGGGGGATGATAGATAAGCGATTCGCCTAAAGTAAAGTGATCCGAAAGATGAATACTAAAATCCAAGACCTCACACCCATCCCACAGGGTGGAGACCTTGTGTAAAGCACTTTTAATATTTTGGCCACGTTTGAGGAATAAAAAACGACATAAATAAAAACTCATACCCCAGGGCTCCCCTGTACCAAGCCTTGCCCCACACACCACCTTTACCCTACTGGTCTCTGTTCTTTGACAACACTCCATCATATCCCAGCTGTGCCCAGCACAGGTCTTTGTGCTTAGCACTGTCTTCCGTCGCCACAATTTTCAACCTTACAACACATTATCAGTGCCTCATTTTAGCACTGTCCTTCTCTAAACACAGAGACCTCCAACACCTCTCAACTTGGTGCCCAGCGACTCCAGCTTAGCGCATTAGCGTGCAGCGCTTGACCAGTGTACAGCTACTGCTGCTTTTAAACCCCCGTTTTGTGTACTTTGGTTTGTTTTCGTTTTTATTGTATTCCCTGCTCTTAATAATCACCCTTGCCTACCAGCTTAGCTCATTAGCGTGCAGCTCAGCGCATTAGCGTGCAGCGCTCGACCAGTGTACAGCTACTGCTGCTTTTAAACCCCCGTTTTGTATATTTGGTTCGTTTTCGTTTTTAAAGTATTCCCTGTTTTTAATAATTGCCCTTGCTTACCTGCACTGCTGTCACCTCAACTTGCACTCTAATTGGACTATCTCACCGCATTTTTTGCGGGTCCCTCGCCCTTGTCACGGTGGCGGCCATCTTGCGTGAGGAGCGATCCATTTCGCGCTCTAGTCTTCATCTAGGAGGCTCGACCTCCATATATTGTAGTCATGCAGACGCGCAGCGTCATCGCGCAGCGGGGTCGCCGGTCTTCCGCCGGAGTTACGCCAGAGTTCAGCCCGTCCGCGCTGAGGACGGGCTGCAGGTCGGGCTGGACCCGGTTTTCGTACCTTCGCTCTCTGGTAAGACATTTATGCGTTATTCTTCATCTGCGCTTTTGGCTCTCAGACCCCCCACATGCCCCTCTCTACATTGTTTTACTCCGCTGGGGTTATTACATTCTCGCCGCTGTACGGCCTGCTCTTCCTCTTTCCATCCCCTTGTCACCTGTTCTACTAGCTTCTGTTCTTCTTCCTCTAGGTCCACAGCTTTTCATAACACTGGGTTTCTATTAAATGCGCGCTCGCTAATCAAACATAATCTTGCCTTCCACGATTTTGTGGACGAAAGGCAGCCAGACTGGGTTTTTATCACAGAGACCTGGGCCACTGACTCTTCGGGTCATGACCTTCTTCTAGCCATTCCTGAGGGCTACTCCTTACATAGGCATGATAGACCTAAACGTAGAGGAGGAGGCATTGCCATTCTTTTTAAATCCTCCTTGCTATGTACGGTTAATCCACTTTCCTCGCCCCAAGATCGCTTTGAAGCTCTATACTTCTGTATTACATGTGCCCCTTCAGTCTCTTTTATGGGTATACTGACCTACAGGCCGCCTGGTCACAGAGCTAATTTTGCCTCGGACATATTGAGAATCCTTGAACCTTACTTCGGAAAGCCCTCCTTCACCATTTTAGGTGACCTCAATTTCCATCTCGATGAGGTTCACTCTAAGGATACTATATCATTGGTTGAATCACTCGGAGCTTGTGATCTCATTCAGCTTGTTACCAATGCTACTCACATAGCAGGTCACATCCTTGACGGGGTTTTCTCTAATGATCTAAGACTCTCCAGCGGCACACCTTTACCGTTGGTGTGGACAGATCATCTTGCGGTTCCTCTGCAGTTAGCCTTTTCTACTTCTCATTCGACTAAGAAAGGGACTACCCCTTTCGTTTCTAGAAGAAATTTTAGAAACCTTACGAATGAGGCTTTTGCTCCTTTTGTTCCTACACCAGAGGCTCTCTCCCTAAAAGACGCGGATGAGGCAGCACAAGATCTGCAGGATTCCATCACTAATGCAGTAGAAAAACTTGCCCCTGCATCCCTGCGATATGTAGCCCGGCGGAAACCATCAGCGCCATGGTTCTCGGACCATCTTAGAGTATTAAGACAGGGTTGCAGAAGCAGTGAGAGGAGATGGAGGAAATCCTGGGATCCCATGGATAGGGAGGCCCACTAGTCTGCTCTACGGGAGTATAAGCAGAAAGTGATAATGGAGAAGCAGGAATACTTCTCCAACCTTACCAGTTCACTCACCTCCTCTAGGGAGCTTTTTAAAATTGCTGACTCGCTGTGCTCCCTCCAACTTCCAGATCCCGTAGTCAGCTCTCAACGTCTTTGTGACGACATTGCAGACTTTTTTCATACAAAAATCCTTGATATTCATACTTCCTTGGAAGTACAACGTCTCTCCTTGGCTGAAAATCTCCCTCCAGGCATAAGTTCTTTTGAGACACTGGATATAGTCCCTTCCAGCCTCCTTTCTGTTTTTCCTTCTATGTCTCTGGAGGGATTGAATCTTCTTCTAGACAAGACGAAATCCTCCTCTCCACTAGATCCATTGCCTCTCAAAAAGCTAAAAGAGTGTAGGAACAGCCTCTTTCCTCCCCTACTTGAGGTGATGAACAAGGCAATTGTTCAAGGTACTTTTCCATCAATATGGAAGAAGGCCATTGTGAAGCCGCTCCTTAAGAAGCCTTCACTCGATCCTGGCCTCTTGAAAAATTTTAGACCCATCTCTCTGCTCCCTGCACCTGCTAAAATTCTAGAAGCACACCTGAATCGCCATTTATCCTCTTTTCTTGAAGCTTCGGAGTATCTTGACATTACCCAGCATGGATTTCGAAAACATCATAGCACAGAATCTGCCCTCACCTCTGTAGTCGACAACATCCGACGCAAGGTTGATGCTGGACAAACTACTGTTCTTGTGCTATTGGACCTCACAGCCGCATTCGACACTCTGTCTCCTGCCATTCTAACATCTCGGCTTAGGGAGGCAGGTGTCACTGGCTCGGCCCTGAGTCTCCTCAACTCCTTTCTCCTTGATAGGGAACAGAGAGTGATGCTCGGCAACCACCTCTCCCCAGCAAAGTCTTTGCAATGTGGGGTGCCACAGGGGTCGGCATTAAGTCCGACCCTGTTCAACATCTACGTGGCCCCCCTTGCTAGGCTAGTAAGATCGCAGGGGATGGAGGTGGTATCATACGCCGATGACACCCAGATCATGGTCTCACTCACTCAGTCCTCTGTCATAACATCTGCCTTTAGCTTCAGGTCCTGTATGCAACGCGTTGCAGATTGGATGGTTACCAACTCCCTGAAGCTAAATGGCGACAAGACTGAGGTCTTGATCTTTGGGAAGGACCAAGATATCTGGTCGAATGAGTGGTGGCCCTCCTCTCTTGGCACCTGCCCCACTCCCTCTCAATCTGCCAGAAATCTGGGTGTAGTGTTCGATACTTCACTCTCGATGTCCTTACAGGTGAATCGGCCTGTTTCGACCTGCTGGGGCGTGATCAGGACGCTCAACAGAATTCGCAGCTATCTGTCTCTTCAAGCACGCAAGCAGATTGCAGTCGCCCTTGTTGGTTCCAGGTTGGACTATTGCAACTCTCTCTACCTGGAATCCAACAAGGGCCTCATACATCGACTGCAAATCGTGCAGAACGCTGCTGCACGTTTTGTCCTGGATCTTTCCAGGGCCTCTTCTGCTTCTGCTGCGAGGAGAGTCTTCCATTGGCTGCCTATTCAGCACAGAATTTATTTCAAAATTCTGTGTCTGACCTATAGAGCACTCGAGGATGGATCTAAAGGCGCTATCAGCTCCCTGCTTACCCGTTACCACCCCACAAGGTGTTTGCGCTCTTCGGGACTATTCCAACTTGTTGTCCCTCGTTTTAAGCTCACCAGATGGGGAGCCAGGGCTTTTTCAGTCGTTGCTCCACAACTCTGGAACATCTTGCCGATGGAGATGAAGACCCTACCCTCTCTAGCGCTGTTTAAAAAGGCCCTAAAAACGTGGTGCTTTTCTAGAGCTTACACAGGTTGAGCTGCAGGGGCTTTGTTATGAGTTGGATTTGGAATTAGGCGCCTTGACGCCCATTGGGCTATGTTTGCGCATGATAAGATCCCTTTTATTATTATTATTATTAAATTAGTAGCATGGTAGTTGTTGGAATGAGAATGTTGCCCCCGTAAAAAACATGTGTGTATCCCTGGCCTACTCGGTGTGCCCAGCTGCATGTGAAACTAATATTGTGATTTTGTTTAGCTCTGGCATCATACTAACCTAGGGTGTGCCTAACGTGTTTATGGTAATGCAGGGTGCAGAATCTATGTTGTGGCTTTGAGGGGTGCACAATGATCGCCCACATAGCAGGCGTAGAACAACTTTACATGTTCTGGGTAAGTTACACAGAGAGGTGGTGGCAGCGTGCCTTGCTTTTGTAAATCGGTTGAATGGCCAGACATTTTTATCTGTGCCAGGGAGAGGGTAGTCTACCAACACCTCATGCAAATTTCTGCTTTTTTGTGAACCCTAGATTCTTGTTCTGATATCACATACATGCATTTGTTGTGTGTATATGCAACAACAGCCTGGTGCACGTTTGTTAGTGGGGCTGTGAGTGTGGTGAGAATTTTGTACTGGGACCAGTGAGATCTTTGTTGAGTGGTCTCTTGTTCAACATAGAACAAGATGGAGGGTTGATACAGCTTTTCCGGACAGTGGTACGTATTGATTGCCTTCCTGTGGCTGGAATGCAGAGAGACAGACATTGACGTGAAGGAGAATGGAGACAGGGCACCCTTTTAGAAATGGAACGAAAGCCCTGTTAGTTAAGTGATGCTGATAAGTTCTTCTGGAACACTGCTGTTCAGTGGATAGTAGGGGCGAAGGTGGGACTGCAGTTTATGTTGTTCAAGGTGAAGAAGTTTCTAGAAGGGGCATGTCCTTTTGCCTGTCTCTAACTCTAATCATTGCTACAGGAAGGCTAATAACCGCCAGGTGCACATAACTCACTTCATTATGCCTGTGTTTTTTACTCCTACTTGAAGCTAGCATTGTTGCCAACTGCTTCTAGAGCCATTACCTACTACAACTGTAATTCAGTCTTTGCTAGTCTTCTTGCATTACTAGTCCATAATCTCCAAAGAACTCAAAATGCTGTTGTCCTTTTGCACTCAGGAGGAAGAGACTGTACATAGGTTCAGCCAGAGAGCGTATATTCATTAGAATAGTTTGCTGTGTCTTCAAATGTATTCACACGCTTTCCTCCTGCTATATAACTCGAACAGTATACAAGGAGCAAATGTAAACTCGCTAACCCACCCTGGATGGAACTCAATGCAAAAGGTCTGTGCTCCTACAATTTCTTACCCAGAAACATCTGGAAAATCTCCCCCCTTGGCTTCTTCAAAAAAAGGAACTACATGTGACTCTTTATTAGGGTAACTGAAATATCCACTCCGAGAGATCCTAAGGTAGTGAGCCGAGGCTGCTTACATCCCCCCACCCGAATAAAAAAGTAACACTGGTTTACGTTTTTAAGTCATTCATCCCACCTATTTACAAAACAGTTTCTGATTCCATTATTACGAAAACATAGGTTTAGCAAGTTACAACGCCGATACACATGCACAAATGGAGTACTCGTCATTGGGTGACAGGACCAGTAGATAGAAAATTGATTCCCTGGTATACGAAGGTTACCTGATTGTGTGACACAAGGAGCTGAATATAATTTTGATATAGATTTACAGAAGTTGTGTTTTTTTTACACAACAATATGATTTATAGTTGGAGATTGCGACAGCCCTGATGAAGTCAGAGGTTAATGTACCTAACTGACTAAACACGTATTGGCTACGGAAGTTATCTGAGTGTCTGCAAACTATTTTAGGAACACCAAATGAAATGTGAAGAAGAAGAAAAAATTAAAAATGAAGAAAGAGGTAATCTTGTTTGGACTGATATACTATTATTTGTGAAAATATTGGTTGCTCAGGGGTTGTACTTATCTTCAATAGCTATCTAGTCTGTAAGGCAGTCGGATTCTTAAAGAACGCACTACGATTACACAAGACTATGTTATCTTAACAATGCATTTATGGATATGAATCGATTGAATTTGATGTTTTGTGCATGTTGTTCTTAAAGCTTATTTGTATCTTCTTAAGAACGTTGGCACCCCCAAATGTAATCCAATGTATTTTAATTAGTGCCTTTTTATTATTGTTCCATCCTTTTTATACAAAAAATAACAATTTTATACTGTAATTTATCATGCTCCTTTTATGATCCATTTTTATGTGATCGAATAAAGTTGAATTGAACATTGAACATTCTAATCTCAAAAAATAAACTAGTTTTATGTAGACTGAAGGGGAAGAAGAATCTGGCATAACTCTTTGTGTTTGAGTTTGAGTACTGAACTTGCGAAGTAGAGACGACCCTCCCATCTCCTTTACGGTTTATAGGGGATGCTGCTGTTGTTCTCATCCTTGTGGGATTGTTGGAAGGTTGGCCTTACTTAAAGTCTCCCATTCTGCCCTCTTCTCAGATTTCAACCCTTAATAGGGCCTCATTATTGAGTCCCCTGGAAGGGGGGGTGGGGGGACGGGAATTTGGGATGGAAAAGGGTGTTAATTCTGCAGCCTGGAGTGAAGTAGACCAGAGGTTCCTGTATCTCCGGAGGAATATGAAATTCTATCACCAAGAATGATACCACAAGAGGAAACAAATCATAAGGTTAGATCATGTGCTGAAGCCAGAATAAGAATGCAGGCCTCTAAATCTCAAGACCAGCAATGTAGCCAATCGACCACACCCTGCTGCCCAGTAGAATCCATTGCAAGCCAAAAACCACCAGCAACCACAGCTCAAATTAATCACTTCACAACCCTAGTCCTTTTCTCCTTTAAGTTTAGCCGTGCAATCATATAACAAGGTTAGCTCATTCATGACTTTCTGAATCTTTAACAAAACCCTGCAGGAAGTAGCTCCCCATCTCCAAGTACAATGTTATTCTCAATAGTACTGATGACATAATTACACACAAGTAATATTTTCCTCAGAGATTTTGTCTGAAGAGAGTGCTCCTTCATTGTGATTTTCTGCAGTTTCTGACTATGAGCTATATAGATTGCTTTGATACTGGCTTTGATCCCAGTTTTGAAAGGTAAAGGTTCTCTCACATTCCCTGATTTCCCAACGAATATGCTAAGCCAAGGGGGTGCTGTTTTCCAAGGTAAAGTGGTGTTAGATGCATTTGAGGGGTGTTATAGGACAATCAGAGAAATGGAGAAGAGAGTAAGAATGTGGGTTGTGCTGATTTACTTACATTGAGAAATGTGTCTAAACATTTTCCTCCAAAAACCCTTTATGTGGAAATCCACCAGCCAGAATAACTGACCCAATTTCTTTCATTGGCCTGTCACTTGAGTGCCCTTGCACATCTTTTGCACTGTGCATGGATGGAGGAAGTTCCTTCCCAGAGAAGCGAATAGTTTCTTATGCAGAAGGCCTAAGAAGACCCAAGGGCAGGGAACTGCCTTCTTGGGGTGCTTTACTGATATCACACCACAGCTTCAAACTCTGACTCACATTCTCTCACTCCCTTTCAAGTCTTTGAGTTTATAGAGACCCACCAGAGGCCACAGAGATGTACTGTGGTATTGGTTGGCCTGTGTGGGAGAGCAATATACTTCTGTACACGTGGAGTGACCCTATATGTTTTGTTGAAATGTGATGCCAGCTGCCATAACAAGCCTGTTCTCATTCCATCCCACTGGGGCCTTGGATAACAGAGTCATTTCTATCAGTGTTCTGATGCTAAAGGGATTGAACAAAGCCTTGTTTCTTTTGAGAATTCCTGACTTCTAAGAACTATTGCGAATACATAATACACAGTGACTTCACATACATTTGTATAAAGCAATTGAAAGAGCCCACATAAGACGTAGCACCAAAGAATAACACATTGAACATACCAGATTTTAGGTGACCAAGGAGTTCCAAAGTTATTTGAAAAAACAAAAACAGACAATTGAATTGAGCCTTGAATGTGTAAATAATGAGAGTCTTGCTGTGTTATAATATAGCATTAGCTAAACCAAGGAAATCTTCAGCCATTCACAAACAAATGATATCCAGGAATCCACCTTTCAATTTAATTCTGCATAGGCCTTCCTCACTACATTATTTTCCATGATAAATCCACTCAATACAATCACAAGTTTACCGGATGCAAATTCGCATCCGGAGTTTCTGTAGGAAGATGCACACTAACCGGAGTTTTTACATGCAGAAATAACGGGCGCAGTAAAAATAAATCCAAAGAAACCAGGGGCCAGATGAACAAAGAATGGAATCTGTAAAAGTCGTCGCAATTTGTGCACTGACTTTTTAACTGAAACCAATCTGCCTATGCAAGCTGACCTATGTACTAATAGGTAGGTTCGCAAAAGAGAATTGTAGATGGTTGCAATGTGCCCTATTGCACCCATACTCCGCCACACCATCAACCGCTCCCTGTCAACCGCATCATTCCCTGACGATTGGAAACACGCCGAGATCAACCCCCTTCTCAAGAAACCCTTGGCGGACCCCACCGACCTCAAAAACTACAGACCCATCTCCCTGCTCCCCTTCCCAGCAAAAGTAATCGAGAAAGCCATCAACAGCCAACTCGCCACATTCATCGAAGAGCACAACACCCGCGACTCCTCCCAATCCGGCTTCAGAAAAAATCAGAGCACGGAAACCGCCCTCCTCGCTGCAACAGATGACATCCGCACCCTACTGGACAAAGAGAATCTGCAGCACTCATCCTCCTCGACCTCTCAGCGGCGTTCGACACAGTCTCTCACCGCACCCTAATACGCAGACTCCACGACGCAGGGATTCAAGACAAGGCCCTCGACTGGATCCACTCCTTCCTCTCCGGCAGAATGCAGCGGGTCAGACTCCCCCCTTTTCTCTCAGGCCCTACACCAACCAGGGCCAGGGGTCATCCCTCAGCACCACGCTCTTCAACGTCTACATGGCTCCGCTTGCCCCTATCGTCAGAACCTATGGACTAAACATTATGTCACACGCAGACGACACCCAACTCATCCTCTCCCTAGTTGACGAACCCAACACCGAGAGACACAATTTCCGAAAAGGCATGGAAGCCGTCGCCAAATGGATGAAAAACAGCTGCCTTCAACTAAACACCAACAAAACGGAAGTACTCATCATGGGCAAACAACCCGACACCTGGAACGACACCTGGTGGCCCCCCGCCCTCGGAGGTCTGCCCACCCCCACGGACCATGCACGCAATCTGGGAATCCTCCTGGACTCCGAGCTCAAAATAAACCTCCAGATCAACGCTGTCTCGTCCTCCTGCTTCCACACCCTCCGGCAGACCTTCAAATGGACCCCCCTCTAACACAAAAAGACCGTCACTCACGCCATGGTCACCAGCAGACTCGACTACGGCAACGCACTCTATGCCGGAATAAACAAAAACCTCACACGCAAGCTACAGAACATCCAGAACCCCACCGCAAGACTGGTCCTCAACCTGCCAAGACACTGCCACATCTCCCAGTCCCTTTGCACACTCCACTGGCTCCCCATCAAAGCTAGAGTCACCTTCAAGATGCTCACCCACGCTCACAAGGCCCTCCACGACACCGGAACAGCATACCTGAACAGCCGACTCAAATTCCACACACCCCAAAGGACCCTACGATCAGCCCAGCTCTCCTACGTCATAGTCCCCTGCACCAGAAAGACCAGATCAGGCGGCCACTCCTTCTCCCTCCTCGCGACCAGAGCCTGGAACCTCCCTCTCCACCTCAGACAGACAACATCTCTCCCCATCTTCACAAGAAACCTAAAAACCTGGCTCTTTGACAGACCCCCTCCTTGATAGACTGGAACCTACGAACCCCCCCTACCCCAGCGCCTTGAGACTCTCACGGGTGAGTAGTAGCGCTTAACAAACACGTGATTGATTGATTGATATTAATGAGGTAGGTCACAAATTGCAGCCCACTACAATTCGCTGCCATCACAGGGATGGTGGTGGCCTTCTGCGGTCAGCAGACCACCATGTCTGTGATTGCTTTTAAAAAAAACAATCTTTTTTTTTTAAAACACTGCCCGTTTTCCTGAAAGGAAAAGGGCCTGTATTTAAAAAAGAAAAAAAAGAAAAGTTTAACTTATATTTTTTAATAGTAGACAGTGGTCTATGGGACTTAAAATGGTTTTGTAAACACTTACAAAGGGGAGGGAGTCCCTTGGGGACTACTTTCTGTATGTGAATAGGTTATCACTACATGTTTGTAAAAGGTAAAGTATTAACCGGATTCCAGTCGCAAAACATTAATACATCCGATACATCCGACTACAAATCAGTATTTGGAAGAGGCGCTCTAAAGCCCCTTACAAATACTAATTCGATATGTAGTTGCATATGCAAATGTACAGTTTGGGTTTCATGCATACCAGAAGGTGTTTTTGCGGTTGCAACCTACCCAATTCTGTGAATCGGACCTTTCGCGATTGCAATAAGCCTTTGGTCATCTCACCTTAGGTGTGAAGATCAAAAATGCTATCACAAGTTGCAGCAGCAGCTGCCTAACGCTGGGAAGTACTACAGTCAAGTTGTGCCTTAGAAGTGAAAAAGCGTAAGCAAGTTGTACTTTTAATCATTTTTAAAGTCACAGCCAAAACACACCAACCCATCTAAATAAAATTACAAGGGCCAACACAGACGTCATAACAAGTGGAGGTGAAGAAAATCAGCCAATCTGGGCTCTATATAAGTGCAGATCAAGCCTTAAGCACAAATTTCCAAAGTTCACCGTAGATGAAGCACAGGGTCTATGCCACTTCCAATGCCACCTGGCACATCTACCAGTTATGTAGCTTCAACAGCAGGTAGAAATGCAGCATCAGGTATAAAAACATATGCCCCCGGCAGGCAATAGACACAGGAAAGGTCCAAGCATAATCAGTAGATTCCAGAATCCACAAAATATGACAGGGGAACATATACTCATAACCTATCATCTGAACATGGCCATGGACTGCTTATTCCTCACTGCTATGATTGGTTCCCTGGGTCTACTTATGAATCAATGATACTTCAGAACAGTAAGATACCTTATACCATGTCAACATACCACACACAAAGAGTATGGGTGCTAGGTGAGTACAAACAATGCCTCACCCCTTTCATGGTATGTGCCAGTAGTAATGTTGCCCTGACCAAGCCCACGTAGCATTGTTCTACATGCACTTCTTTCATATAACAATCCTATCTTGATCCTATCTTGAATCCATATGGAACAATTTCTGTATGCAAATAGGTAACTGAAGAATAAACATTAAATTATCTTAACACAGCATGCCACAATGTTCTCAGTATTCTACTTCTTAATATTGAAACAAGTGGTCTAAATAGCAGGGCCTGTGCTGTGGATAATGAAATTAAAACATGCTTAACGTACTTTTCTCTGAAACTGACTATGGGTTCCATTGAGCCACTGGGAATGGCGCTAGTCCATGATTCAACAACACCACCTAGACATGCTCACAATGAGGCTCGCTGTAGGACTAAGGATGACGTTGAGCTTGCATTTGGACTGCACAAAGGACGCTTTAGATGCCTGCACTGAGGTAGTGGGGTCCTAGTTTGTCCACCTAAGATGTGCCATATCACCCTCCTGAACTAAAGGCTGCACAATGTAGGTATAAGGCATCATGTGCCCATGCGCAGCAATGAAACTCAGGAACAAGGTCCATCAAGTGATGATGAAAATAAACAGAACTGACAGTACTAACATCAACAGGCTGGCAATGGTGCAGCTGTAAAGGATAATAGTGTAAATACAAGTATTGCACATACATCTATTATTCATGTAACCCTGTTGTACCGTATACCTCCCATAAAAACCCTAAACATAATACCACAGTCTTACAAACAATGGAATATTCTGTCAGTGTCCTGGATCACATACCTCTGAATGGCTCTGCTGTTGGGGTTTGTGTATTGCTTCCAGACAAAGAGGGCTTAGGTGTAGACAGGATGAGCAATTCTGGCTGAATGACTGGAATCACCAGGAAGAGCTGTACCCAGCCCCATTTACACTTCAAAGGCATTCCCTCCTGTACAAACAAAGGAATCTGACACCAGGTCTCCTTTCCTTTTGTCACCCCCAGACAGTTTGGAGAATTGACAGAGGGAGGGGACCCATTTTAATAACCAGATGTGGGGATAGGACAGGGACTCCCCTACCCAAAGGTTGGCACCAGGTATAAATAATGGAACTCCAGAGTCACTCTTAGGAACACTCCTGGACCTGTGGAAGTTGCAGAAGAAGGGCTGTCTGCTGCTGAGGACTGCCTTCTGCCTGAGAAGGAAGACTGGACCTGCTTACCTTTATCCCAGTCTAACTCTGAGTGACTCCATGGGTCAGTTAGCTGACTTCCTATATGAACTACAGGGACACAACAAGCCTCAGATCTGCAATGACCCAGCTGACCTGACTGTATCCGCAACAGGACCTGCCAGAGCCCTGCTGGTATCTGCTGGAGTGAGCCCTGGACCTCAAGAGGTGCCTCCCCAGGTACTAGGCCCTTGGCTGGCATCTGAGTGTACTCTTCTGCACGGAAAAGTGAAAATCCTGAAGTTTGGGCTCCTCATGATAGCGAACAAGACTTTGTTGCCCACGATTACTGCCAATGTGAACCTCCAGTGGGACCAGCTATTCATGCTACAGCGCCCACCAGCAGTGACTGTCAATGCAAGAGCTGCACTTTGCACTACAGCAAGGACAGCCCGTGGTGACAGTCAATGTGAAGCTACAAAAATAACCATCAGCAATGCTCTCCGACGAGCTTTTTGCTATACAGCGGTGTCAGCTCGTGACGCTCAGCCTGCTACTAGCACTGCAGCAACAGCCTTTTGCAACACTACCTTCTCCTCGTGACGTCCTCCTCCGCAAACTCTTCATGCTGGACTTTGAAGGTAACTTTTCAGTGGGACTAATCTGGTCCCTGTACCCAAACCCCACACCATGACTGTCGGCCTAAACTTGGAACGTTCCCTGGTCTCACGTGAGCAGATGACTGCAAGTGGCGCTTTGTGTTTTTTTAAACTAGTTTCACTAAAACCTTTAAAATTGAATATCTCTCGCTCTACTGATCGGAGTTTTGTCAATCTGGTATCATTTTATTTATTAAAATGTACTCTGTTTTTCTAAATGGGTTTGGGATTTTTCTTGTGTTATGTATTTCACTTTATTATTGTTTTTATGCTGCATAAATATTTTACACATTGTCTCTAAGATAAGCCTGACTGCTTTGTGACAAGATACCTGTGGGTAAAGCACAGGTTAATTTAGTGACTTTGGTGGTTCACCCTGACAAGGAATGTTCTTGTTGCCTGAGTGGGGCTTCCACCCCCTCAACAAATAACCTAATTCCTAACAATGAGCAACTGAAATAAAGTCGCCTTCCAACCACATTAATTGTTTTTTTAAAGAAAGCCTTCAGGTACATAGGGAAATGTTTCCAAAAGGGGAGAGAGCCAGCATAACAGTTCTGAATGTACAATCTGTGAACAGGGGGAACAAGACACTTTCCTTCCAAGCGATTTATAACTCTCCATCAGGCCCTGATTCCTTTCAATTCTAACTTTTGTCTCTCTCCTGTTCCTTCTAACCCATTCCTGCCCTACACCTCTCCTGCTTACCGAGTCATTACACCTGTCAAGCACATGCTTAAGACTCGCTATCCACATTGGTCTAGCCTGTGAAATAATAATGCTTCTTCTCCCCATCTTCTACCTTGTCTCCTCTTTTTCTCACTCCTAGTCTTTTGTTAGCATTTATCTAGCTCTCTGTTTCATGCAACCTTAGGATGGCATAAAGCGCTAGCAAACATAGAAGACATTGGTTTATATGATTTGTGACGTGACATAACGTTTCGCTAGCACTGATGTCCTTTCAGAAACACCACCCATCCTAAATGTCACTGTCCTCTAAAAAGGGAAGTGGTATGTTTATTTAGGCAGGACTTTCAAGTGTCTGGATGCCTTGAATTCTGGGATATTCCTTTTCTTCCCCATGCTTCACATTTTGGGCCCCTGCCAGAGATATATGTTTCCCTCTCCACCTAGTCATACTAACCTTCACCCAAACATTGAAGAGATATAATTTCTTTCTGAGAGCAGAAGTGGATTGCTACTGCAACATGATTTAATATTATTTTAAAAGTGTATTTTTAGCTTTGTCCTAAATTTGACCAGGATTACAGTTCTGGTAGAGCAAGGGATGTTGTTCCATATCCTAGGTGCATAGATGGTTAAGGCCTGTTGCCTTATTATGATTTATTTTTTTTACTTCTTTGCCTCCAATCTAAAGGTTGTGCTGGGAGCTAATAAAGATGGATAGCTTGTCAGCCACATAGGTGGGGATGCTGGTTTTTACAGTTCTGTAAGTGATGCAACTGACTTTGAAGATAGTGTGGGCTTGCAGGGGGGGCAGTGGAGTTCCATCAGGATGGGATTGGTGGGGTCTTATTTCTTCAAGCCTTGGATGAAGCCTGTGCAGCATGTAGCATGCTCTTAAACACAAATGCCAAGCATTCACTTGGCTTATGTGGGATATTCCCATGTTTTCAGGGTGCTTATGTGTGATATTTCAAAGTCTTGTTTGTGACACACTGAGTGACTATTCATCACGAGCAGAACAAAGCATTTTATAATTGTGTATTGACACTACCACGTTTGAGCAATATAATGGTTTACAAACTGTCTCAAAACAATTCAGTGTTAAACACCCTTGGCTACAATGCCAGGATGGGCTGAAGGCACCATATAAACAAGGAACAAGGCTGCTTGGCACCGATCCCTAGAACTTGCGACTGAGCTTCTCCAAATTCCTCCAACAGATACCCCTTTCGTTCTTTCTCACTTGCTCTCTTATATGGGATTAAAAAAGTAGTAATCACGCTCATTTTATTGACCCCTGGTGGATAAATGTTCTGTAGGCCCTAACAGGACTAGAACCAATGATCCCCAGTATATGGACAACTCTCTAGTGGATCAGAATTATTCATAAATAAATATAACTATATTCAATCACTCAACCAGTATACAACCACCTGAAATCTCACTCAGTCAACGAACATTACAACATATCTTCCTGAAAAAAGACATTCATGAATTGAGAAGCGTGAACACACACAGGGATGAACATGCCTTGTAAATTACATAATAATCCTGAAAGTTCTAAATACTGTTCAGTCTGCATTTAAAATAATGGCAAATCAACCTGCTTTACTTGAGCTGGTGCCAAAGCATAGATACCAACAGACCTCATGGTCTGTGTCACCAACCATTCCTGAACATTTTTGGCCAACAGCACTATGCATGCCGGGGCATGCAGTTTTACTCATTAATGGTATGTTGTGCCCAGACCCATCAAGCCAAATATTATAGGCTCAAAAGCCAACTATACATGCACGCCGCACTTCCAACTCTAAAAGCATGAAAGTTACCTTATTGACAAGACAGAACTGAGAAAATGAATCTGCAAACAATGAAATATGGCCATGTAAAATGTATAATTGAACCTGAGAATGTCTCCAAATAATTTTGAAAGGTGCTGCAAAGCCTAATGTTTTGTAATTTTCAGGCTTGGAGATCACCAATATCACATATTTAATTACACGTGAGCATGTCTATAGTCAGGTGTCTTAATAACAACAGGAGATGTATTTGGCAGGGCTTTCAGCTTGTTTGTAATTTGATGCATTTACTTGAAACAATGAGCCTGATTCTACTCTCAAAGTCCACAATACAGAAAAAATGCGGAATCTGGCACCCTGCCATCTGAGTGAGACTACTGACCTTAGTAGCATTCTTTGTAGGTCAAAATAATGTTATTGATTTGTGTAACCAGGTAGCATTTGCATTCACTTGTTTCTTGAAAACAGTTGGGGTAAAGTGTGACATTGTCCTATGGGCTCTTCACCTCGAGGGTAGTGAGCAGACAGGTGGCCTGGCTGAGGAACGTAGTCCTTGGGAGTGAGGTTGGTGTCCAGGGTGAATTCAAGTGACTTAGCATTGTGTGAAAGTTGGGATTCAAAGCTACTAATGTTCATGTCTTTGAGGCAGGTTTGGGCTAGTTTCTTGCTTGTTGTTCTTGGCAAGTGCCATACATTCTATCTTGTGTGGGTGAGCTTCTGATAGGGTCTGCTTTGGGTTAAATGTAGGTTGTGTTTGCGGCAATGGGTGTCTGAAGTGGAGGAGAGAAGTGTATTGTTGGCATATTGGTGAATTGTGATGCTATCATTGGTGAGTAGAGCCCGAAAGGACTCCATGTAGAGGTTGAAGATGACAGGGAAATTGATGGAATCTTTGGCGACTCCGCAGGTGATAAAACCTGGACGTGCCCAAGTGAACGAACTGGTGGATGTTACATAGGTAGGAGGAAAACCAGAGAAAGATGTTGGCAGTGAATACAATTGAAGACTTAAGGATATGGAGCTTGCATTGTCTAGTGGTAAATTGAAGTCACCAAGGGGACAGTGTGGGTGTGTTAGATGGATGAGGTGGTGAGGAGGTCTGAGAATTTGTTAATGAAGTCTTTATTCAGTTAGTGAGACCTGTAAAAGAGGTGAAAGGTTGTGGTCTGAGTTGTGGAGAATGGAAAGTGACATGTGAGGTACTCTTTGGAGTTAAGTGCTGCCTGCCTGCTTAAAGTGCAGGACCAGGAGGACTTATGCACAAAGGCATGGACTCCTCCCTTCTTATGTGTATAGTCCAATGCTGGATTTAAAATTGTGTTAACAAGAACATCTAGGATGTGCAAGGAAGTGGGGCAGAGCCAGATTTCTATGAAGACAAGTTTGTCATACTTGTGATATGTGATAAGGTCTGCGATGTTTGGAGCACTTCAGGGCGTGCATTAATGGGTATGAGCTGGAATGTATGGTGGATAGTTTGTAGGTGTGTGGCGGTTCATGAGATGTGCATGAGTTTGAATATATGTGTGGTGAGGTTTCAGGGTGAGTGTTTGTGTCATCTAGGTCTGTGTGATTATGAGGATGTGTAGTGTGGAGCACTCTGCTAGGCATAGCATGAGATTTGAACTTTTAGGTGCTTGTTCTGGTACCAGAGGAGCAGGGCTTCTGGCCCAAGTCCTTATTATGCCCTTTTCTGTTGACCTCCAAGCAGTGGTGCACCCTGGACTGTTGAATGAAGAAGACAGTCACAGGATGGCGAGAAACTCAGTAATGTCACATTCTGAAGAGATGGATCCTAGGATATCTATTGATATAATTTCCCATAGAGCTGGATGCACAGAAATGAGGTTCATTTTCTAGCTTCTTCTTTTACAGATGGCTTTGGTGGAAATCCAGTGATGTCACTTCCTGGAGAGGTGGATGATTGGAAATACAGTGATGTCACTTCCTGGTGATATGGATATTGGAAAATGGAGTCCGTTTGTGTGCCTTCTTACCGTAAAAGTGGGGTTTGGCAAGAAACCATTGATGCCACTTCCTGTAGAGGTGGCTATTTGGAAATGAGGTCAGCTTTTCTGGCTTCTTCTTTTAAACAGTGTTTTGGTTGGAAGCCAGTGATGTCACTTCCTCATGCTCATCTCTGCCTTAACCCACCATCTCCAAGTTGGTGTGTAGTAATGATCAGTGTTCCGTACATTGCTTTTCTTGCTTTACACCTCTTCATTGGGCAGCTATTTCTTCAAGATTTTCACACCACAGATATACTGATGATATCCAAATCTTATGCTCGTTCCTTTCATAGTTATAGCATATCTTACCTCTCTGCCACCAGACATTGGACTGCTTCATGTTTTCTCATTCTCAACTCTTCCAAAACAGAAATCTGCTGTATCTCTGCTCCTTCCCACCCTCATCTTTCAGCTTTTCTCACTCCCTAACCCCAATACTACTTCCCTCTCCCCAACTGCCAGAAACCTCAGTGCTTAATTTGTAAAATATTAAGTGCCAGGGCTCTGACCAGGAGGCCACTGCAGCTTGCACCACCCATCGCTCTTGTCATCACTGCCAAAACAACTACTAACCATCTCTCTCGCATGTAAATGTGACAGTTCACATTATTCCAGGTCCCCAAAGCTAAGGGAAAGGCTGGGGAGGCAGATATTAGCAATTTTAATGTATATGGTATTCCTAAACAACCATTGTCCTGCTCATCTCTAAATTAGATGAGCAGCGCCACCATTTGGTAGACAGTTCTAAGTATGGTGTTGACAATTAGGTGCCGGTGCCAAGCACCGGAAACCAATTAAGTGCTGGTTCTGAACACCAGAAAGCACTGGCTCAAATTAAGCACTGTTTGCATGCTTTTTGACTCAGCCCTACTACTCGACTTGTGGCAGCAAGAACAGGTATTAAAGTATTAAACAGACGGATCTGCCCACACCACCCATGAAATACTGTTGAGTCGATCAAATCTCTAGTAACAAGTAGGTTGGAATCCCGCAACAGCCTTGTAATAGAACTTCTAAAGTATGTGTTGTTACTGAAAGAATAACAGATGAATTTAGAGTATGACCTGCCAAAAAGCAATGGATACCTCTAACGTCCTATTTAGAGTGTATTGATGTTATGATCTCTAAATAGGGTGGATTGGGCATCCCCGCTTAGTAGATGTGCCCCATCTAAAACATTCTAAATCAAGCCCATAAACATGCACTTTGATCTTTGGGCACTTTTCTCTGTTCCACTGCTGTTATCTTACCTCTCTCCTCTGTAAACAGGCAATCTGGCAGTCTGCTAGCTTCTGAGCCCAGTATAAACTCTGATCATTGATGAGCCAGTGATTCGACTTCCACTAAGCTATATACAGTGCTGTTGCCTAGGAGGAACGTGCACCATGTTCACAGTTGCTCTCTTAAGAGTGCCATGTAAGAGAGTATCCTAGTCATGTGAATGCATGCACTCACTCTCTTTCAGACGAAGGACTTGCACTTTGGCCCAAGAGCCTGACTGGGATAGCTAAGCAGTTACTGTTTTGGCGCATGTCTGCTTTGTGACCTAACCTCGGGTTTGTGTTGCAACTTATGTACTAGTCGGTCATAAGTTTTTTTTTTTTTACATATTTATATAGCGCGAACTCGACCCGAACGTATTGGAGCGCTTTACATGAGCACCGTATTTACATTACACATTCAGGCACGGGGAGATTAAGTGATTTGCCCAGAGTCACAGGATGTGGACGCTACCCCGAGGCTCGAACCCTGGTTTCCAGCACCGAAGTCCACAGTCTATCCGACGGACCACATCCAACCACTTGCAAGGAGCCACCGAAAAGCCCTGGCTCTTTAATATGCATAAGGCAGGATTCCTTTTCCAACTCATGCAGGAATGGAGACACGCACAGCAGACCCCCATCCCTGCATTCACATTCTCGAAAAGTCTACGTTTTGTTTCAGCCAGTGTCCTTTAAAGGGACAGGGCTGGAATAAAAAAAACATAACATGGAAATCATTCATATGGTATCAGGAGACTCCTGTAACATTGGCCCCCCATGTCCTTCAGTTGTGATTAAAAGAAAGGAAGCAGCTGTCATGCACAGCTTTCAGTTCGCCAATAAGTACTTCCTGCTTTGACACATTGTTATCCTATGAATTGATTGCGACCAGGTTTGAAGTTGCAAAGCATAGATACATTGTGCTCCATATCTGAAGGAGGACTGAAATTCCCTTTTACTGATTGCACGATTTGCAAATAGTACTTTACCAATCTGAAAGTCATTTCTGATTCACAAAGTAACTTCTGTACATTGCAGCTTGCTGTTGTACTTGCGATTTTGTGAATTTCATGCTTGGGACCGCAAAACATTTTACTATATTTGGCCCTATGGTGGCTTAAAGGTTACGATTTCTAGATTACTTTGACCATGAGCGAATTGCTTTAGTGCGCCTCTTGTTACATCTGCACGCCTACAATTTGATGGATACCACGGCAAACTTGAAGTTACCTGATTCTGTGAAATATCCACACAGAAATAGACGACGCACCCTGTAGTAAACAGTCTGGATAGCGAGACACAGTGCGCCGGCAGCAAGTAGAAGAGCAGGAATGACGTCACCTACCTCCCCCCCCCCCCCCCCAGTATGACTGAGTTGCTATTATGGCTTTGTGATTGGCTGCCAATCATACTCTAGGTTTACAAGCGGTACATTGTTACTGATAAAATACACGCCATCCGGCAAGGCTGAGATGGAGGGGGAGGAAGGCAGGACGGCCCAGTGTTTAATGGAAAATATGCAAGCTGCTGAGCCTGAGGTGACAATAAACATCAGCTGAGCACTTATCGCCTGTCAATCATTATGAGTGACACAACAGCATCCTCGCTTCCGGCCCTTGTTGCCACACTCTTCTCGGACACCCATCCTCTTGCTTAGCCAAGTGTTCAGTAATGTCAGCATCTGAAATCATGCCACAGCAGACGACATGTTGGTGACGTTAGTGGAAGGAGTGAACGAGACTTCTTTTTATTCTTAATTAGGCCATTTTATTTTCGAAAACGCTATACTCTTTGTAGTGAACTGGCATTCATGTTATGGCTTTATAACCATACCATGTTGTATGCTCATCCATCTGTACCTCGGTACAATTCTTGTGTAATAGCACTGCCACACTCTTGTTTTTTTAAGTTGGACAAGGGCCTAGCTCTAAATGTATTAATTTCAGCTATACTTGGGGCTATAAGTTGTAATATGCCACACAGTCCTTCGCATCGCACACCTTTCGGGTCTGGACAGCTCAAGTAAGAAACATTACAGGCGGCCATCTTGAAAGTATAAAAAAGATTAATTTCCATACTTTCAAGAGAGCCACAGCATGTCATCTTCACCTTGCGCCACACAATTGGTAGACTATCTTGAAAGCATCAAAGCCCTGTTTCTTTAATTCCAAGATGCACGCCCAGTTGCGTTGTCATTTTGTGTCATGCAACATGGCAACCATCATGACAGTGTTGATACTCCAACTAAATTAACGAATAAAATACACAAAGCTAGCGGTATCCCACTAAGACAGCACCGGATTTAAGAGTGACTCAATATATCTATTGGTGAAAGATTTCGTTCACCGTAAGTGTGCAATTTTGGTTAGCACCCGCCAGCACAATGCCGTTCCAATTACTGGAATATACATGTAAGAAAACAGCACCAAATGCACCACTCAGCTTGTGTAATTCAAATAAGTCCAAATCATTAAGGTTGTGCTTTTTCAAAAAACTTCTTCTTTATTATGCAGTTTATCATGCAATCTTTAAAAACTTCCAAAACAGTCAAAGCAGCCGACGCGTTTCGTCCACCTTTGGACTTCTTCAGGGCTGCAACAAATTTATACAAAAGAGGCAATGTAAGTGATACACATAAGGACTAAACACGAGCAGAAGTTTCAACATCATTGAGAACATTAAAAACATTGTAAACACATATCCAATACAAGAAGACATGAACATCAATATGTCTGCTTCAATCAAACTAACACTTATAAATCTGTATATAATGTCGTCATAGGAATCCATAGTACATACAATGAGAATTAATATTAACAACATCATATTTGTGACATATTAGACAGTTGGAATTGCAGGTGAGTGTATTTGGAAAACATATGAACACTCCTCTCAGTATGTCACATTTTTAAAGGCCTCTGACGATTATTGTATTAATTTTTTTTTTTTTTTTTATTAAAACCAGGCCAGAAAGGGACAAAAGAACAGAAAGGGAAACCACTTCACCCAGATCTTAATGTAAGATGCATAAAGCGGATTTAATTGTCAAAAAGCCCACAGGTTAAGGGAGTATGTAGGATGATAAGGGCATTGTAATCAAACCCCAGTAGTAATCCCACCTAAACCCGAAAGGAAACAAGGAAAGGAATAAATGACTACAGAGGAAAAATAAAAAAAGGAAAAAATAAGTAAGTATGTACCCACCAAAAACAGTGGGATGAATGTCATCATCTTTAGGTTCTCTTTTATTTCCTTCAGAAATCTTAGTACTTCAATTTGTGGTATGTACCCACCAAAAACAGTGGGATGAATGTCATCATCTTTAGGTTCTCTTTTATTTCCTTCAGAAATCTTAGTACTTCAATTTGTGGTAGAACCCGGATTAGTAATCCAAGTCCCTGGGGGGAAGAGAGGATCACATGAGAGGCACTATGATGATGAAGGGTTCAGTACATAATACCACGAAATTATATGGGTCATAATAAAGTCCTACTCACTTTTAAATTTTTTTTGTAATGCGATGTAGAAGGGTTCAATATCCGGTGAAAACTACTTATAAAGGAGGAAACCACAAACATCTGGGAAAACGTATAATATTCAACTCCATATGTCATCGTCGAACTAAAATAAAATGGAAAAGCTAATGTTATAAATAGAAGAGGGTGTGGTAACCTATAACTATCTAAGTGTGAAGTCAATTGATATCAACCCCTAAATAAGAGCAGCAGGCTATGCAGCGAGAGTATAAAGAGCACCCCATATTACTTGCCGAGGGGAACTTTCAACCGCATGTAATACCGGTTCCAGAGAAGTGGGGCGAGATCAGACTTACCCGATTCCGTATCCAGTTACGAGTAAAGAGAGGCACCGACCCCGTCTGGTAGCAACAGGACCCATGAATGAAGGTTCCTGTTTATATAATATCTTTAACAGGTGAGAAGGGAAACACCTGATTGTAATCTCAAAATGCGGGAGTTTCGAATCTCAACCCGAGCATTTCAGGAAGGGGAAGAGATTCATATGCCGGCCGCCATGTTTGAACGGCAAGAAAAAACTGTATGGCGATATAAAGAATTGTGACAACGAGGGGTTTTTCTATTCCCATGCGTTCATGGTTTCCATCAAACGATACAGTAATACTACACTGAAATTACGGGAATATCCGATAAACATACACTGAAATTACGGGAATATCCGATAAACATACAATATATACAAAAGCGAGAGGACAAAACGCTAGACGCCATTATAAAAAGGTGAGGTTAAGCACACTGAAATTGAGTGATTAAACCATGCGAAATGTGAGAGAGCGAGAGGTTAAAAAGCTTGCCGCCATCTTGGAAAGGTGAAGTTAATCTACGTGGCGGTCAGAGAAGTGGGGAAACCGAAGAAAAAGTGGATCCACATCTTAAAAAGATGAAATAAACCTCCATTACGGTCTAGGTGATTCAGGGTTCCGAAAACCCACAGCCTGAGAGTTTTAGGTCTTAACCAAGGCGTATCATCAAGCACGAGAGTATCACAGACCGCCGCCATCTTTGAGGGGTAAAGAACTATATGGCGGTTTTGAGGAAAGGCAATGTGAGGGGTAGTTGTATCTCCTAATTAAAGGAGTGTCCAGGAATGGGTACATTTTATCAAAATTCAAAACCAGGGCACAAACAACACACTTAAACAGAAGTATCAAATAACAACAAATTTTCCAAACGATGCAAAAATAGAGAAATGGGTGCCATCTTAGAGAGGTGTTGAGCGCCCATAAGTTGGTCAAGATAACCAAAAAATGCCGCTAGTAACTGATTAGTAATCGTGAGAATATGTGTAAATGTTAGATTATTGAAAGACAAGAGAAATAAGGACACGAACGTGTAGATGAAGATGACAAAATTCATTTGAACACGAGTTTGCAACTAACAAAGGCAACAAAACCGCCATATTAGACAAGTCAGTAAGTGCCAAAGACAATGGGAGTCAGTTAATAGAAAAGTATATGCAAGATAAACACCTGAGCGGTGAGTGTTGTAACTAACATATTAGATGATTGAATATGTACCACGAGGAGAGGAGGGGGGGGGTATTAGCTGATGGAATAAAAGGCGCATTAATGAGCTATCTTAACCAGAGATTATTACATTCGGCCAAAGTCATGTGTCATGCGGAAAGGAGTACTCATCAGAGGCATAGCAAAAAGAAAGAAGAGAATCGACTCAGGGGCCAAAACGAGGTTCACCACAGAATTATACACATAAAATAAACTGAAAACTATCGGATCACCCCACTGTTCCCCTTTACGGTGGCCACCACCTAAATTATCTGCATTGAAGCTATATGATAATTGTAATGACATCACCACTAATTGATTAATGCATTGTGCTCAGTTTATTTTATGTGTATAATTCTGTGGTGAACCTCGTTTTGGCCCCTGAGTCAATTCTCTTCTTTCTTTTTGCTATGCCTCTGATGAGTACTCCTTTCCGCATGACACATGACTTTGGCCGAATGTAATAATCTCTGGTTAAGATAGCTCATTAATGCGCCTTTTATTCCATCAGCTAATGCCCCCCCCCCTCCTCTCCTCGTGGTACATATTCAATCATCTAATATGTTAGTTACAACACTCACCGCTCAGGTGTTTATCTTGCATATACTTTTCTATTAACTGACTCCCATTGTCTTTGGCACTTACTGACTTGTCTAATATGGCGGTTTTGTTGCCTTTGTTAGTTGCAAATTCGTGTTCAAATGAATTTTGTCATCTTCATCTACACGTTCGTGTCCTTATTTCTCTTGTCTTTCAATAATCTAACATTTACACATATTCTCACGATTACTAATCAGTTACTAGCGGCATTTTTTGGTTATCTTGACCAATTTATGGGCGCTCAACACCTCTCTAAGATGGCGCCCATTTCTCTATTTTTGCATCGTTTGGAAAATTTGTTGTTATTTGATACTTCTGTTTAAGTGTGTTGTTTGTGCCCTGGTTTTGAATTTTGAAAAAATGTACCCATTCCTGGACACTCCTTTAATTAGGAGATACAACTACCCCTCACATTGCCTTTTCTCAAAACCGCCATATAGTTCTTTACCCCTCAAAGATGGCGGCAGTCTGTGATACTCTCGTGCTTGATGATATGCCTTGGTTAAGACCTAAAACTCTCAGGCTGTGGGTTTTCGGAACCCTGAATCACCTAGACCGTAATGGAGGTTTATTTCATCTTTTTAAGATGTGGAACCACTTTTTCTTCGGTTTCCCCACTTCTCTGACCGCCACGTAGATTAACTTCACCTTTCCAAGATGGCGGCAAGCTTTTTAACCTCTCGCTCTCTCACATTTCGCATGGTTTAATCACTCAATTTCAGTGTGCTTAACCTCACCTTTTTATAATGGCGTCTAGCGTTTTGTCCTCTCGCTTTTGTATATATTGTATGTTTATCGGATATTCCCGTAATTTCAGTGTATGTTTATCGGATATTCCCGTAATTTCAGTGTAGTATTACTGGATCGTTTGATGGAAACCATGAACGCATGGGAATAGAAAAACCCCTCGTTGTCACAATTCTTTATATCGCCATACAGTTTTTTCTTGCCGTTCAAACATGGCGGCCGGCATATGAATCTCTTCCCCTTCCTGAAATGCTCGGGTTGAGATTCGAAACTACCGCATTTTGAGATTACAATCAGGTGTTTCCCTTCTCACCTGTTAAAGATATTATATAAACAGGAACCTTCATTCATGGGTCCTGTTGCTACCAGACGGGGTCGGTGCCTCTCTTTACTCGTAACTGGATACGGAATCGGGTAAGTCTGATCTCGCCCCACTTCTCTGGAACCGGTATTACATGCGGTTGAAAGTTCCCCTCGGCAAGTAATATGGGGTGCTCTTTATACTCTCGCTGCATAGCCTGCTGCTCTTATTTACGGGTTGATATCAATTGACTTCACACTTAGATAGTTATAGGTTACCACACCCTCTTCTATTTATAACATTAGCTTTTCCATTTTATTTTAGTTCGACGATGACATATGGAGTTGAATATTATACGTTTTCCCAGATGTTTGTGGTTTCCTCCTTTATAAGTAGTTAGGTATATGTTTACTGGAACTGTTACGCTCCATTTTTTCTGATGAAATACGCATCATATTTGCCCTCTCTTATAGGTATCTCAGAATAGAATATACTCGCCCTCATTATTGGCGGAGTCAGGGTACAGACTCATCATCACATTAATTTACAATATTGATTTCACCGGATATTGAACCCTTCTACATCGCATTACAATTTTTTTTTAAAAGTGAGTAGGACTTTATTATGACCCATATAATTTCGTGGTATTATGTACTGAACCCTTCATCATCATAGTGCCTCTCATGTGATCCTCTCTTCCCCCCAGGGACTTGGATTACTAATCTGGGTTCTACCACAAATTGAAGTACTAAGATTTCTGAAGGAAATAAAAGAGAACCTAAAGATGATGACATTCATCCCACTGTTTTTGGTGGGTACATACTTACTTATTTTTTCCTTTTCTTTTTCCTCTGTAGTCATTTATTCCTTTCCTTGTGTCCTTTCGGGTTTAGGTGGGATTACTACTGGGGTTTGATTACAATGCCCTTATCATCCTACATACTCCCTTAACCTGTGGGCTTTTTGACAATTAAATCCGCTTTATGCATCTTACATTAAGATCTGGGTGAAGTGGTTTCCCTTTCTGTTCTTTTGTCCCTTTCTGGCCTGGTTTAAAAAAAAAAAGTTTTAATACAATAATCGTCAGAGGCCTTTAAAAATGTGACATACTGAGAGCAGTGTTCATATGTTTTCCAAATACACTCACCTGCAATTCCAACTGTCTAATATGTCACAAATATGATGTTGTTAATATTAATTCTCATTGTATGTACTATGGATTCCTATGACGACATTATATACAGATTTATAAGTGTTAGTTTGATTGAAGCAGACATATTGATGTTCATGTCTTCTTGTATTGGATATGTGTTTACAATGTTTTTAATGTTCTCAATTATGTTGAAACTTCTGCTCGTGTTTAGTCCTTATGTGTATCACTTACATTGCCTCTTTTGTATAAATTTGTTGCAGCCCTGAAGAAGTCCAAAGGTGGACGAAACGCGTCGGCTGCTTTGACTGTTTTGGAAGATTTTAAAGATTGCATGATAAACTGCATAATAAAGAAGAAGTTTTTTGAAAAAGCACAACCTTAATGATTTGGACTTATTTGAATTACACAAGCTGAGTGGTGCATTTGGTGCTGTTTTCTTCCAACTAAATTAACATTAAGGGGGGTGAATTCGTGGGAAATTGAGAATCCTGGGCTCAAATAATCAGTCAAGACTATTTAGGAAAAATATGCACAATTTGGCTTTGTTCAGTTCTCAGTTTGTAGATTAATTCAAATGTCAAATTACACATTAAAGAAGGTAAAAAAGTTAGTTAAAATCAGAAGACAATTCGTTAATAAAAGCCAATGCGCATTTAAGAAATTAAGTAGCCGCAACACATTCCAAATAATCAAGTTACAAATAACAAGCCCTAATACAAAAGGACCACACAGCATCAAGCCCTCTCTGGTTCAACATCAGAATGACTCATATCCTCCCAAATACTATACATTTTTATAATGTTTCAGACAATGAAAGCACACAATTTCATAGCATTACGTTTAGCAAAACTCCAACACTAAGGGGCTGATTACAATATGGCCCATTTAAAGGCTGTCTTGTAAGGGGACACTCGGTTTACTTTCCGACCGCCTCATTATGATGGAGGCGGTCAGAAAGTAATCTGGCCGGTCATTCTGGTTGGCTTCCGATGGGCTTGGAGAGCCTGTCTGCCAGTTGGAAGCTGGCCAATAATCTCAAGGGCGGACCTTTCTGCCCTTGAGATTACGATGCACGGTTTCCAACATGGTTTCCAACCCGACCATGTCGGAAAGCGTTTTTGGGGACCGCCAGTAGGGCCCCCTTTGGTGCATGGGCTCTGTTTGGAGGCCGAGGGTGCACCTATGGTGCCCCCCTGTTGATCCCTGCACCTTGTGGCAGGCACCATGAGGTGCCTGCCACAGGGTGCAGGGATGAACTGCACCTTCCTTTCCTCAGTGGGAGCTTGTGTTACAGACGGTTTACGGCCGTAACACGAGCTCCCATTGAGGAAAGGGAGTATGCGTCTGAACAGTGTTCGGTAACGTTGAAATGAGTCGGTCGGGACCGCCGACCGGGTGTCGGTTGGTCCCAGGACCGAGTCAGTGTCAGGCAGAAGCAATTCCGCCCAACATCAAAATAAGCCTCTTAATTGTTACTTCCACAGCAAACAATCAGACTTTTTTGCTTTCAATTCACAAAAAAAACAACTACTTCCACATAATTTTTTTTTTTTTAGCTATTGACTTGCACATTTTAGTTTGCAGAGGAAATAAGCAGGATATCACACTGCATATAATGGACTGTTCTGAATTATCAAAACGACAAACATAGCAACACAGATTACCACATAAGCCTGGAAATGTTTCTAAACACATCCCTTCGGCAGAGGAATCTAGATAAAAATGTCACTTTACATGTACAAAGACAGACCAAGGCTGCTGCTGAATTTCGATGATTTTCTGAAACTCAATAAAAAGCAACGCTTGAGTACAATATTTACACAAGCTCTTTCAATAATGTGGCCCAGCGCGAGCTAGTCATGTCAAGCAAATCAAACCTATGTTTAACATTATTTTTTTCAAATAAAAATACATTTTTCACAGCACTATGGAAAACAATGTTTCTATATACTTTTAACATGGCAAGTTACTTTTATTGGTTTCATTAATGATGACACAGTTTAAAAACATCTGTCAGTGGCAAAGCAAATAGCAGTGATAGCAGAACATCGGCAAAGGGAGATCTATTGCCTTTCCCAAGGGAACCAACCATTACAACACAGTCATTACAATGCACTACATTTACAATGCAGTCATTACAATGCAACTGCCTTTACATCGCATGTCACTACAAAGCATGCCATTACAACGCATTATAAGGTAAGTAATCGGGAATTGTAATTTTTACCCCTACACTATCCAACACTTTCCCTACTGTTGCACGCACTGGAGTGGGAATAGTAATTTTTACCCCTACACTATCCAATACTTACCCTACTGTTGGACTCACTGGAGTGGGAATAGTATTTGTTACCCCTACACTATCCAACACTTTCCCTACTTTTGCCCTAAATCTATTATGCGTTGTAATGGTATGCGTTGTAATGGTATGCGCTTTAATGGAATGTGTTGTAAATGTAGTTTCTAAATATGCGTTGTGATGGCATGCGTTGTAAAATCACGCGTGTAATGGATGTTGCGATGTAAAAACAGTGTTGTAAAGGCATGCATTGTAAATGTTAGCGTTGTAACATGTCCTATTCTTTCCCAATGCTTTATTTATATTTATTGGCTTACTGCTGGAAATGCTTACTGTATTACCCTGTGTACCCAGGGTCGAGTGCCAGTGAAAGTAGCAAGCTGCATGACTAATCACAGAGGCCTTTTGAGGTCTGGCATTAGCCAAGACCTTTTGATTTTACAAAGATTCATTCTCTAATATATTTACTGATCGGGGCTTTCAGTCAGTCCACCTCATCCATTGGTCTGTTTTTTGCCATTAAATTGACATTTTTCTTCCACCCACTACAGCATATCGCATGGGGCAATGTTTCAGCCTAATTCAGCCATTGGCAAAGTACAATGTGAGTGACGTCATTCTGCCCCTTCACAGGCAACACAAACAAAGACAAAACAGTTCCCTCAAGTGAGAAGGACTAACTATTATGGCAATGTGCACTTTTAAAGACCAAAAATATTTTGCTTTTAGTCGGTCTTTTTTTATATTGGCATGGCAGCCCTCTCAACAATAAAGTTTTTCAAAAACCATGACAAAGCAAACTTTGACAATGCCGAAAGGCAATCAGTCAATGGCAGATCTATTGGCTTTGCCAATACTTGTTATTGGGAGACTCTTGAGAATTTGTTCGAATCTGATTTGACAACACAGTACATTTTAAAGCTATCTTGAATTGTGTTTGATTGTGTGTGTTTTTCCAAAGGGTGTTGATTTGCATACTGAGCATTGGGTGTTCTGTACAGCAAATATTTACAATTTACTGGAAGTCCGAGGAATTTCAAAAGCTCTTTATTTTAATTAGTTGCTGGGCTCGGATGGAGCTTGCAGGGATTTCAATGTCACATGTTTGTCATGTGTATCTCATCTATTCTGTTTTATTTTGCTTTCTGGGACTTACAGTCGTAAATTTGAAATGTAAAAAGCTAACAGTGTGTGGGATCAGTAGTAGAAGCTGACTTTTTAGCCAACATGACATTGCCTGCTGTCAGTTTCAAGTGGGTTTAAATGAACTGCATCAGTAAAATTAAAATAAAATATCTATCACCTAATTTAAATAAATACCTCTTTCTTGAAGCTATAGGATCTAAGGTTGATACACATCACTTCAAGAATAAACTACCCCCATGTCTCCTTAAAATAGATATGTTCATTCCAGTTCTTACTGAAAGTGTTTCCTGATCAGGTAATAATTAAAATTTGATAAAACAATACAGAATTAATAAGCTTCAGGTGAAATTTCATGTACGCCAGCATAATTTTGCGAAATTCATCAGTGTGGCTCTAATGCAGATATTTGTGGTCTGGTAATCGCAATGATTTTCAACCCCCTACATATGTAATTATAGAGTGTGCTATGTTTTCATTTCTTAAATGAAGCTGGCTTAATCTTTGCTGTGTGTTCCTCACTCAGGTTTTATGTGTTGTACTTTGCTGCAATTAATCACACTATCCCGAGGAGCTAATGTCTAGAGACCCTCTGTAAAAAAAGAAAACTTTAAACCTTTTGCTTTCAATTATGACTTTTCAGTAAAGGCAAAGAGCAAATGACTTCAATGCACACTGTTGATCTAGGAAGAGACTGCCACCAACACCACATTAACTGGATTGCTCATCTCAAATATGGATTTAAATCATAACAATATTGTTTTGAATCATTTGACTCAGTCAAGCCACTATTGCCAGGGAGTTTTGTGTCTCACACAATTTACTTTTTTAAAGCCAACCCCACATTTGGTGCAGATTTCAATTAAGACACAAATCTAGACCTACAACTATTTTTATATCTGGCATTAATCAGGCTGTTTGGCTTACATCTATCCATTTGAAACAACGTTGCAATCAATTTGTAACAAGACAGCCCCCACCCCTTTCAAGCTGGTATGCGTCACTACTGTCTTCCTTTCTGAAATAAAAAATGGCAAGGTGGGTGTGTCCCAAAAATATTTTCTGAACTTGCACAAACTCAGTTTCACAATTTTCATCCCACTCAGAAGTTACACTTTTCCTCAGAAGGTTTGTTATACTCACAGTTTAGTTTTCTCAGATAGCTTAAGACTGAACCGGCAATAAAATTCCACCATGCCAATGTTTTTGGGTGTTGGAATTTTCTCTATGGGGTCGATCAACTCTTCCTTAGGATTGGCACATTAATTTGAAATACTGTATCCTAGATGGTTAATTTCAGCTTGGCTGAAGTGGCACGTATTCTCTCTAAATGTGAGTGTATGTTCCTCGAACCTATGAAGGACACCATTTGTTAGTGCATCGTGCTCAACTCAAGACTCACCATAGGACAAAATAGCATCCTGGAATAAAATCACACCTTAAAGATCACCCCGCAGCATAGACATGGCCAGTTGAAATATTGAGGAGCGGAAACTATCCCAAAGGGCATCTGGATCTTGATTTTCCCCATCAGCATTATGAATTCCATTAGATCTTGGATCTCCTCATGTGAACTAATCTGATGATATGCGGATACCAAGTCGAGAGTGGAGAAGAACTTGGTGCCAGAAATCATGTACATCATCTCTAATATATTTGTAAGGGGGGAATTAACAATCACTTCCCTGTTGAGGGCATTTAAGTCCACACACAGGCCTAAGTCTGTCAAGAAGGCCAGACGGAACTCTTCACAGAGGCAGAATGAAATTTAGTTCCCAATGCCCACCTCCCAGAGCTCACTGCGTAAATTCAGCTGCTCCAGGCAGGGGGAAAGGGGAGGTGGACAAAAAAGAGACACTCGAGCTGGTCTGGCTCCCTCCTCTGCTTACAACGATTGTTCAGGAAGACCTAATGCACAGAAGGAGACAAAATTCCATTCAGTACCTTCTCTAACCTACTTAGCAATTCCTTGCTCTCTCTCTCTCTCTGCTTTTCCCCCTACCAGATCTTTTGCTGGAGTATTGCTTCTCTTTTATCTTTATTCGATTCTTACTCTGGTTAGCGAGCTTCTGGAAAACCTGAATACACACAGAAGGCAACTAGATTAGACTTCACTTTTTCTTTCTTCTACTTTTCCTCTCTACGTACTCTCTTTCTCTCTCTCTCTTCTACTCTTTCTTACCCGTCTTATTGTCTTAGTAGTTAATGACTATCCATAACTGAAGTTCTGTTAACCTACTAGGTCCTTCTTCAACTGTAAAGTCTTTTGCTGCTTGAAAAGGATTGATGTCTGTGAAGTCTCAATACTCTCTTGCTCAATTGGGTTCGCGCAAAAGGGGACAGGGTAAGGGTAGACAGGAGGTAGGGAAAGAAGAGGAAAAATCACAAGGCCGGTAAAGGGAAAGAGCATGAGTTGAAGCATAAGTCCGCTGAATTGAGATGAACAGCGCGCAAGTCTCTCTGGGAATCAGCTTACTTGTTGTTGATGACGCCTATTTCTCACCGTTACACAGCAGCCGGTCTCCTTCACTCGACGGTAAGCCTATCGGAGTAAGGAGACCCTGGGTTACTTCTTGGAATCTCTGGAGCTCTAATTAACTCTTCGCCTTTTCTCCTCAACTCTGGTGCAGGTTCTACCTTCAGACTAATATTGTTCTAACTCTGACTAAATGGCAAAAATACTCTCTGTGATATGTCTTCATGCGCCAACAGCAGTCCGGTGAAGACGCTCTAAAAATCTGTGCAGAAACTTTTTCTGTGAGGAGCGTGAGCTCGAGCTCCCTCACACGACTATGGCTAAATTGAAGTGCGCAGCAAGACGCGCCTCGTGAAGAAACGAAATCTCGTGTTCCCGCGAGACTTCCTAACGTAATGGGCTAGTCAGGAAAACTCGGCGGCCATCTTAGAATGGAGTCCCATCCTTTAAATACTTGTCCAAACATTGCAGAGGGCGGGCTTAACCAAAACCCGATGCAGTCCCAATGAACCGCACTGCGTGATAATAGCATTCAGCCCCATCCTGACAGTACCCCCTCTCAAAGACCGATCCATAGGTCTTGGTTTCAGAGGATGCTGTGCATGAAATCGTTTAATCAGTCTAGGGGCATGCACATTCTTTGCGGGTTCCCATGATCTCTCCTCAGGACCAAACCCCTTCCAATCCACTAAATAGAGTAGGGTTCCTTTGCTCTTCTTGGAATCTAGCACTCTTTTTACTTCATATTCTAAATGTTTGTCAATCATCACCGGGGGGGGGGAGGTTTGTCTAATCTGAGATTAGGAGCTGTCTTCTTTAGGAGGGATACATGGAACACTGGATGGATTCCTAACTGAGTAGGTAATCTTAATTTGACAGTGACCGGACCCAGAACTTGTTCGATGGCAAAGGGGCCTATGAAACGAGGTTGAAACTTTCTATTTCCCTTTAACCTAAGATGCCTTGAAGACAACCATACTGAATCTCCAACTTGATACTGCTGTGTCTTCCTCCTGTGTTTGTCTGCCTGTTTCTAGTAGCCTGCCTTAGCCCTCTGTAGGTTGGATTGTGTGGATTTGCGAGCCCTACTCAAGTTAGTTAATAAATCACTGACTGCTGGAACCCCAAAATCTCCCTGGTTACTAATGGGATTAGGATGCAGCCCAGAATTTAAAAAGAATGGAGAATAGCCAGTGGAAACGCTCTTGGCGTTGTTATGTGCAAATTCGGCCATCCACAGTAAATCCGACCAGTCACCTCCCTGTTCTAAGAGAAACAGACGCAAGTACTGTTCTAGCTCTTGGTTCACTCGCTCGGTCTGGCCATCTGTCTCTGGGTGATAGCTGGTGGAAAGCCTGACCTCCACTCCCATTCCCTTCATGAATGCCTTCCAAAAGCGTGACACAAATTGGGGTCCCCGGTCTGAAATCACTATCTTGGGAACACCATGCACCTTTACAATGTTTTCCCTGAAAAGCCGGGCTAATTCGGGAGCTGAAGGGATCCCCTTGACTGGAATGAAGTGGCTCATCTTGGTGAAGGTATCTACAATTACTAATATGGTGTTGAAACCCTTACTCAGTGGGAGGTCAACAATTAAGTCTAACGTGACTGTGTGCCAAGGATGTGGTGGAGTGGGTAAAGGCTGTAAAAACCCCTGTGGAGCCTGCCTACTAGCTTTTCCCCGGGCACAGAGCTCACAAGACTCTACATATTCCTTTATTTGAGAAGTCATATTGAGCCACCAGAAGTATCGCTGAACCAGATCAATGGTTTTCATGGCTCCCTTGTGACCAGCCAAAGGCTGATCGTGGCAGTCTTTCAAAACTTGTTCTTGAATCTCCTTAGTAGGAAGATAAAGAGCACCATCTTGATAAGGCAAAGAATTTATTATTCTTCGACCTTCTTTTTGACTGGCCCACTCGGCCATTTCAGCTTCCGACATTAGCTCCCTGATTACTTCTTGGTAATGGGCTTCAGACATGGCACACACTATCTTGGATTCAGGAATAATTGGTTGCGGAGCCACTGAATGTTCGGTGCCTTCGGTTTGAATCCGGGACAAGGCATCCGCCTTCCCATTCTTATTTCCTGGTCGGTATGTTATCACAAAATCAAAATCTGCGAAGTAAAGAGACCATCGTAATTGACGGGGAGTTAAAGTTCTTGCAGATTTAAGAAATTGAAGATTTTTATGATCTGTGAACACTGTAACGGTGTGTCGGGCCCCTAGCAAGTGATGTCTCCATTCGACAAAGGCGTCTTTAACTGCCAGCAGCTCTTTTTCAGCGAGGGTGTAATTTACTTCAGCTGAATTCAATTTTCGAGAATGGTAGGCCACTGGATGTAATTGCCCGGTTGACTTGTGTCGTTGAGACAAAATTCCACCAATCGCTTGATCAGAAGCATCTGCTTCTACAAAGAAAGGCTCCATAGGGTCTGCATGAAGCAGGATGGGGGCCGAGGTGAAACTCGTCTTGAGAAACTCAAAAGCTTGTTCGGCCTCCGCGGTCCAGTGGAACTTAACTCCCTTCTTAAGCAATCTGGTAATTGGAATGATCTTCTGCGAGAATCCCTGGATGAATCGCCGATAGAAATTAGCGAATCCTAAGAATCTCTGAATCTCTCTCACATCCTTTGGCGACGGCCAGTCTACAACCGCTTGCACCTTCTTTGCTTCCATGGTGATCCCTCCTGGAGATAACACGAATCCCAGGAATTCCACTGTTTGCACACTAAAGGCGCATTTCTCCAATTTTACATAAAGTTGATGCCTGCGCAATCTCTCCAAGACAGCCTTTACATGATCCGAGTGCTCTCTAGGATCAGTGGAATATATCAAGATGTCATCCAGATAGATCACTGCGATCCAATCCACCAAATCTCCCATTATATCGTTGATAAAATGCTGGAAGGCTGCCGGAGCATTACACAAACCAAAGGGCATGACTTGATACTCAAATAGCCCGTACTTTGTCCTAAAAGCTGTCTTCCATTCGTGACCTTCCTTCATGCGAATGAGATGATATGCCCCTCGAAGGTCCAATTTTGTGAATATTTGAGCGTCCTTAATCTGATCTAAGAGGACCGAAATCAGAGGCAGGGGGTATCGGTTCTTGACCCCTAACCCGATTAATAGCGCGATAATCGAGGCAAGTTCTCAGAGACCCCTCCTTCTTCGGAATAAAAAATAGTGGCGAAGAAACGGGGGACTGAGATGGTCGGATAAATCCGTTAGCCAAGTAACGATCTAGGTATTCTTTCAAGTAGCTGTTCTCCGCTTCTGTTAAAGCATAAACCCTACTGCAAGGTAGTGAGGCCCCAGGTTCAAGATCGATGGTGCAGTCATAGGAACGATGTGGAGGGAGTTTCTCGGCCTCTTGTTCACTGAAAACTTCTTGAAATTCTTGATACTCTGCTGGAATTTCTAGGGTATTTATTACTCCAATGGACTCTCCACTGAATGACAGCAAGGTGGCCAAAGATGGTTCGGGGGGTCGCTCACTGAGGAGAAGCAATGATCTGCACAAAATGAGGAATCCATCTCGATGGTTCGATTCTCCCAATTGATGGTCGGATTATGCAGGGTTAGCCAAGGAAGCCCCAAAATTATCTGAAATTGTGGGGCATCAATCAAATTGAACTGTAGAGCCTCGTGATGACCATTCGACTGAATCAATTCCACCATTTCAGTGTGATGTGTGATCGGTCCTGACGAGAGGTTAGTACCATCTACTGCTCTGACTGATTCCTTCTGCTCCTTACGCATTGCCAGTATGCCCATCTTCTTCGCAAATTTTATATTGCAAAAATTGCCAGTGGCACCTGAATCGATCATTATTGCCACTCCTAGAAGCTCTTGCTTCCTAAATTTCAATTTCATCTGTACGGTTAAATGTGGTGTCCGAGTCTGAAGGGTATTCGATATTTGGTGATCCCTTGGAGTCTGATTTTCCACCTTCGCCATCTGAGCGACTCCGCCTACAGATGGTTTTGGGAGTTTCCCGGATTCAGGGTCTTCGGCTTCTTCGGACACTCCCTCACAAAATGCCCTGATCCCCCACAATACATACATAGCTTCTTCAGTCTCCTCTGCTCCTTCTTTTCTTTACTTAAAGGGCCTCGAACAGTTTCAATCTGCATTGGCTCACTTTCGACCGATCCTCCAGAAGACTTGCTGGATTCGATCTTCATTCGATCAAAGCGTGGATAATTCCAGCGAAAGTCCTTCGTCTTCCTTTCTCCTCTTCTCTCTGAACTTCGGAAATCGATTTCCAGAACTAGATCCACCAACTCAGAGAATTCAATAGGTCGTTTTGGAATCTGCGCCAAGGTATCTTTGATGTCATCACGTAGGCCTCGACAAAACAGAGCAGACCTCTTCTCCTCGGGCCAATTGGTCTCCACCAGCAGTTTATTGAACTGAGTTAAGTAGGAGATAAGATCCTTATTTCCTTGACGCAATTCTAAGTGTTCATTATCAGTAGCCTGAGATACTCTACGCCTGTCAAAGATCCTGAGGAATTCTGTCTTGAACTGCTCCAAATTATATAAAAAAGGATCATCACGGGAAACTAAAGGCATGGCCCGATTTGCAGCGTCCCCTCCCAGATAAGACAAGATGAAGGCCACCCGTGATTGAGCATCTGGGAATAGATTTGCACGACACATAAAATGTAAAGAACATTGGGTTAGAAAGAGCTGCGCCTTCTGAGGGTCTCCACAATATCTTTCGGGGGGGGCTAAAGGAATGATGGGGGACACAGAGTGAACAACCTGAGCTACAGTGTGTGTGTCTTGTTTTGTTTGTGTACCACTAGGAAAGGTTTGAGCGGTGGTCGCCCCCAAGGATATCTCACTAACTCTCTGAGATAATAATAGTGCCTCCTGTCTAGAATCCATGACCTACTGCCTTAAACTCTTATTTTCTTCACTTAGGGTTCCTATTTCTCTCTGAATACCCTCCAACATATCTCCTAAGGCCTTTAAACTGAAACTCTCCGCCATTCTGCCCAGGTGAAAGAAACTCGTGGGCACTTCAATCTGTCAAGAAGGCCAGACGGAACTCTTCACAGAGGCAGAATGAAGTTCAGTTCCCAATGCCCACCTCCCAGAGCTCACTGCGTAAATTCAGCTGCTCCAGGCAGGGGGAAAGGGGAGGTGGACAGAAAAGAGACACTCGAGCTGGTCTGGCTCCCTCCTCTGCTTACAACGATTGTTCAGGAAGACCTAATGCACAGAAAAAGACAAAATTCCATTCAGTACCTTCTCTAACCTACTTAGCAATTCCTTGCTCTCTCTCTCTCTCTGCTTTTCCCCCTACCAGATCTTTTGCTGGAGTATTGCCTCTCTTTTATCTTTATTCGATTCTTACTCTGGTTAGCGAGCTTCTGGAAAACCTGAATACACACAGAAGGCAACTAGATTAGACTTCACTTTTTCTTTCTTCTACTTTTCCTCTCTACGTACTCTCTTTCTCTCTCTCTCTTCTACTCTTTCTTACCCGTCTTATTGTCTTAGTAGTTAATGACTATCCGTCACTGAAGTTCTGTTAACCTACTAGGTCCTTCTTCAACTGTAAAGTCTTTTGCTGCTTGAAAAGGATTGATGTCTGTGAAGTCTCAATACTCTCTTGCTCAATTGGGTTCGCGCAAAAGGGGACAGGGTAAGGGTAGACAGGAGGTAGGGAAAGAAGAGGAAAAATCGCAAGGCCGGTAAAGGGAAAGAGCATGAGTTGAAGCAGAAGTCCGCTGAACTGAGATGAACAGCGCGCAAGTCTCACTGGGAATCAGCTTACTTGTTGTTGATGACGCCTATTTCTCACCGTTACACTGCAGCCGGTCTCCTTCACTCGACGGTAAGCCTACCGGAGTAAGGAGACCCTGGGTTACCTCTTGGAATCTCTGGAGCTCTAATTAACTCTTCGCCTTTTCTCCTCAACTCTGGTGCAGGTTCTACCTTCAGACTAATATTGTTTTAACTCTGACTAAATGGCAACAATACTCTCTGTGATACGTCTTCATGCGCCAACAGCAGTCCGGTGAAGACGCTCTAAAAATCTGTGCAGAAACTTTTTCTGTGAGGAGCGTGAGCTCGAGCTCCCTCACACGACTATGGATAAATTGAAGTGCGCAGCAAGACGCGCCTCGTGAAGAAACAAAATCTCGTGTTCCCGCGAGACTTCCTAACGTAATGGGCTAGTCAGGAAAACTCGGCGGCCATCTTAGAATGGAGTCCCATCCTTTAAATACTTGTCCAAACATTGCAGAGGGCGGGCTTAACCAAAGCCCGATGCAGTCCCAATGAACCGCACTGCGTGATAATAGTATTCAGCCCCATCCTGACAAAGTCTCTGTTGGCCTTCTTGGCTATGACTGTAGGAGGAAGCCACTCTTTAGACTCTACCGGAAAATTCACTTGTGCCTCACACAATCTGTCCAAATCCCTCTTGACTGAATCATGTACCCCAATTTGTTGTCTCCTGACCAATGATTAAACTGGCTTAGATCACTCGTTGAACCTAATCTTGGATGTACCCCTTTACACAACCAAGCTTGTCACAAAGCATACTGGGAAAATTGCTTTCAAAGTCCGACAACTGTCATTTGCCACTTACACTTGAACTTGCTGTATAGCTCTGGGATCAAGAAATACTCCCAAGTCCCTCTGGTAAGGCCACTCAATTATACATTGACGGGAAACATAAACCTCTGCTGGGATGATTTTCCCATTAAACTCAATAGCGGCCATAAAGTAACCATTTTAATTACCTGGCCGCCATAGCCCCTCGAATGTGTATCATGCGTAACTTATGTTTCTTCACAAACAGTTAGACACATATTTAGTAAGAAATATTAGTGAAGTCAGATCTAGAGTTGAATATTATCTCAACTTCGTGTCTTTCAGTCAATATGATTGTTTTAGGGTTACCCTCTAGCCCAATCTCAACACCATCTTTTCACACTCCTCGGGCACAGCACCCTTTATCTTCTAAATGCCCCCCAACTCTATAACAATTCATAAAGTGATCCATTCTGCCATGTTTGTAAAAACTGCTTTCACAACAGGGCAGGTTTTGTAACTGGTCATGTGACCTACCTGCACCTGTAGAAGCATCCTTTTAACATAACATTTGCCACTATCTTTGCTAGACTCTTTTTGTTTATTTCGGGATTATTTCTGTTGTCTGTTTTGATCCCCTCCACACTACACATTTTATCATGCATTTACAGGTAGGCCTACTTCCTCAAAAAGGTCAAATATTCCTCAACCAATCTGCCTTATGCCTACATTCTCCTCCCAAAATGGTAGTGTTTGCTGATAGTATTTACCCTTGGTAAATAAAATTGTGGTTATCAAATTTTGTATACATTTTTTGTAATTGTTTAAGCTCCTGACTTACTGTTCCTCTGCGATGCCAAAGTAATTCAACTCTCCTGTCTGTTCCCTAAATTCCTGCCACACACCTTTCTTAAGTCAGAAATACCTTCTTCTATTTGCTCTATTCAGTGAGGGTTATCCAAGTGCACCTAAATGAATGGTGGCAGAGTCCCATTCTCAATCAACGACTCCAGGGTTGTTATCTGTAACAATGCTAAGTCACTCTACAATGTCACACAACTGTACAATAAACACAATAACACAATGATTCCTACACATATGCTAATTACAGCCACTGAGTGTAGAGGAGAGATATGCCTGTCAGCAGAGTTTAAGGTGAGAATGAGTCTCTGTGCCAAGCTCTACCTACAGGTGTACCCATCACCCAAGCATAGGGTATTCCAGTGACAATCAGGACACGTGATGAATCCTGTTAGAACTCCACCAGCCCTGTCTTGTTTAATCAAGAGGAGAGACTGTTTTAAGCACACAGTAGCATTACAAATGCCTTAGCTCTAGAAGCCAAAATTAGAAGACAGCCACGCCAATAGTATAATCATCACTGCGTCACTCCTCGAAATCAAAATCTGGTCGTGCAGTGGATTAGGTGTGCTGGACACCATTAAAGTCTTTGATCGGATCTCCTGTAGTGTATTCGATTTACAATCACTTAATAAGATGTGTTTGTTGTTGTGTACTTCTTAGAATTAATCTAAAGAATGAGGGCAAGCCTGATAATCCAGTTACCATATCCCAGCCCCTTTAGTCCTCTGCAGTAGTGTTCTACAGTGCTTAGCCCTTGATGACACTCACACCAGATTAGAAGTGCATTACACAAACGTTCTCAAAGTAGCGTCTTCACAGGTACCTGACTCACCAGCATGTTTCTATCAATTAAGTTTGGCATTGGCAAGTCTTGTGAGAAGACACTTGTCTGTGCTTTCAGGCGCTAGTGTGAGCACCTGACAGTTGTGTTACTGTGCATGCCGCCAATCAGAATCAGTATGTCTGACCATATAAGGCCAGATGCTCAATCTCAGATGTAATGGTGGCCACCTCATGCCGTTGACTCCTCTTTTTGATATGCTGACTATGCTGCCCTGACAATCGCCATATTAGATGCAAAGGATGGATAGAGAAGTGCTGTGCTCCTCTACTTCAGGCAACCAGATACCTTCTCCAGGCTCCAAATCAACTAAGCTCAACATACCACAGATGTGTTACAAACCTCACTACAGCATCTCCTGACATGTTGGGTTGCTGTATACTATGGTCATCAGTGTAGCAAAGCTGCCACACATGGTTTAAGTGAAAAAGTGGTGAGCGTCTTTGATATAATCCATTCACCATCAGGGCAACCAGCAATGGATCACCTGGAATGCTCACTTCTAGTATACAATACAGCGTAGGGAGCTGATGCAGCAGAAATGTAAGGTGTTACAATAATATACTTACTTTTAGGCACTTTCAGCCAGTCCTCTTCACTCATTGGTCAGCTATTGTGTCATTAATATTTTCTTCTGTCCCTACAGCATACATCTGTGGATCAGCCCACTTCAGCCATTGGCTAACTTCACTGTGAGTGACAGCATTCTGCTCTTTCAGAAAGAGAACATCTGCCCACAAAGTGTCACGTTGGCCGGAAAATTCTCTCCTCAGGATGACGCTGAAGATAATGGGGTCCACCTCCCATCCGTCCCCAGTCCGGAGAACGTGTAACACACACGGACTATGGAGACAGGTGGGCGAGGGAAGGAAGGGAAGGAACAGCTGGGAGAGGGATCTGGAACGAAACAAGCACACCGTCAGACACCCGTCAATAGTGACCCACGAGTTGCCTCCCCCCTCCCGCTTTGCAGTGGTTTCTCACCTGTCACCTTCCCACCCGGGGTTTTGAGGGTTCTCTGGCCTGGCCTGCGTGTCGTTCAGTTGAGGTTCGCACTGACGAGTCACCGCAGAGCCAGGGCGGATTCGTGGGATCGAATCCGGAAGGGCAGAGGGACGCGGCCCACTGGGAGCAAAAGCCAGCACTTGAAGGTCAGTGCTTGATGCCCCCCAGAGCGCGTCCTGGATCAGGGTCTCTCCTAAAGGAACGAGGAAATCGCCTCCCTGAAGGCTAAAGGAAAGAACAGGAACGGGCGCTGCTACTCTAAGCCCGGAACTCCAAGGGCCGAGGAGCGCCCCAGTTCGCGCTTCCACTCTGGCCCCGGTTCTCCGTGGGCAGAGGAGCGCACCAGTCCGCGCTACAACTCTGTACCCGGAACTCCGTGGGCAGAGGAGCGCGTGGAATGGATGAGGGAAGAAAACAGGAACGTGGAAGCGTCGGGGCTCACCGACGAGGTTTTCACCTTCGCGCTACCACTCTGGACCCGGTATCCTTGGGCAGAGGAGCGCTGATGTAGTGTTTCCTGGAGACTGGATACAAGGACTAGGGCAAGGCCGAGGATGCAGGGCTGGAACGTTGTTTCTGGAACAAGAGTACGAACAGGACTGGCTGGAATCATCGGCACCTCTTGGTGTTTGTTGGCGGTTTTAACCGCTGTCGCGCTCGGCGCCGAACACGTGGGGCGTGTTCTGCCGGGCGTCCTGGGAAACGTAGTTCCCCCACATGGCGGGGATGCGAGCGGTGTACTACCGGTTCTCGCCACCTGACAGTACACCCCCCTCCCCACCGAGTCAAGCGCCGCGAGGAGCCCCAGGCTTCCCGGGGCAGCGGCGGTGGAAGGCAGCCACCAGGCGGGGGCGTGGATCGCCGACGCCGGCTCCCAGGAATGTTCCTCCGGCCCATACCCCTTCCACGCCAGGAGGTACCACACCCTGCCCCGCACCAGCTTGGAGTCCAGCACCTTCTCCACCACGTATTCCCGCTCATGCTGCACCCACACTGGAGGAGGGACACGTTTCACAGGACATAAAGAGGGTTTGAGCAACGAGATGTGGAACACTGGGTGTATGCGCATGTGAGGTGGGAGACGGAGCTGTACGGCCACGGGGTTGACGTGGCGAACCACCGCATAGGGGCCTATAAATTTGGGATTGAACACACTGGGTTTCTTGAAGGAAATGTGTTTTGTGGACAACCATACTTTATCCCCCTTACGGTACACGGGATTGGGCCTACGGTGCTTGTCGGCCTGCGCCTTGTACCTGTTCTTTGCTATGCGGAGATTTTCGCGGGCCGTTGTGAGAGTCGAGCGTATCAGCGCGAGTCGGAGTTGGAGATCGGGCAGAGTGACGCCAGAACGTGGGAGCAAAAAAGGGGTGAAACGAGGGTGATACCCAGAGGAGAGGTAGAAGGGAGTGTGTTTTGTGGATGCATGCACGGTGCTATTATAAGCTATCTCGGCCACCCATAACCACTCCACCCAGGCTTCTGAGGCTTTGTCCACATAGCAACGGAGGTACTGCTTCAGGGTTTGGTTGAGGCGCTCGGTTTGACCATCGGATTGGGGATGGAAGCTGGTGGACAGGGATGATTGAATCCCCAGCTCGGTGCACCAGACCTTCCAGAAGCGGGCTGTGAATTGGGACCCCCTATCAGACACGATCTCCAACGGAAGGCCGTGGAGCCGTACGATGTCCTTCAACATGAGTTTCGCCAAGGTCCCCGCCGTGGGTATCTGCCTGCACGGGATGAAATGCCCCATCTTGGTGAGGTAATCGATGACGACCACAATAGCCGTGCAGTTCTGATCTTTCGGCAGTCCCACTATGAAATCGACGGAGATCTTTTCCCACGGAGTCATAGGGGTCGGTAGTGGACGCAGGAGGCCTTGTTGCTTGCAGTGGTCTGTTTTCATCTGGGCGCAGACGGTGCATTGCTTTACCCATCGTAGGACATCCGGTCGAACCGACGGCCACCAGAATTGTCGCAGTACTTTTTCCAGGGTCTTGGAGCCACCCATGTGACCGGCGCAGGGGGCGTCGTGGCACCAGCTGAACACGAGCTTTCGGAGGCGGAGTGTAGGAACCAGAACTCGGGAGCCACACAAGGGGATGCCTTGCAACAAACGCCACTCCTTGTGGCTGCGCAACCAGGACGACCAGGCGAACGATTTGATACCCCGTTTCACTCCGTCGAGGAACGATCCGGTTTCCACTCTCCCCACCACGTTGTCGGGGGTAATGATGGCTCGTTCGGCATCTGCCAAGGGGAGACAGGTCATACCCTGGCGGGATAAGGTATCTGCCTTTTGGTTCTGGGTTCCTGGTCGGAACGTGACGAGGAAGTGGTACTCCGCGAAGAAGAGCATCCACCGTTGTTGTCTGGGGGTGAGATGCCTAGCAGACCGCAGAAACTGAAGGTTGCGATGGTCGGTATAGACCGTGACCTGGTGTTGTGCCCCCTTCAGCCAGTGTCTCCATTCCAGGAAGGCTTCCCGAATCGCTAGCAGCTCCTTCTCGGCGATCGTGTAGTTCTTTTCGGCGGGGTTGAGTTTCCTGGACAAGTAGGCCACCGGATGGAGGTGGCCGGTGTCTGGATGCCGCTGTGACAGAACCGCCCCAACTGCGATGTCTGAAGCGTCCGCCTCCACAATGAACGGGAGTTCAGGTTTGGCATGGCGTAGGACCGGAGCGGTGGTGAAAGCGGTCTTGAGCTGCTCAAACGCCCTCTGTGTTTCGGGTTGCCAGGAAAACGGAACGCCTTTGCGTGTTAGTTTCGTAAGAGGTGCCACCAGTTGGGAGAAATGATGGATAAAGCGCCGGTAGAAATTGGAGAAGCCGAGGAAGCTTTGCACTTCCTTGACAGTCGTAGGAGGCGGCCACTTCACCACGGCTTGCACCTTCCGATCCGACATGACTTGTCCGGCAGGAGTCAGGAGAACACCCAGGAATTCCACTGTCGTCACGTGGAATTCGCACTTCGTGAGCTTGCAGTATAAACGGTGCGCGCGGAGGGCTTGTAAAACCTGTCTCACGTGGACGACGTGCTCCTTCGCGTTGGCCGAATAGATAAGGATGTCGTCGATGTAGACTATAACGGACTTATCCAGGTACTCCCTTAAGGCCTCGTTGAGGAAGAACTGGAAGGCGGCAGGGGCGTTGCAGAGCCCAAAGGGCATCACGAGGTACTCGAATAATCCATACCGCGTCTTGAACGCCGTCTTCCATTCGTCCCCTTCTCTCATTCGAACCAGGTGGTATGCCCCACGGAGGTCCAGCTTGGTGTACAGGGCTGCCTCCCTGACCTGCTCGAGCAGCACTGGGATCAATGGCAAGGGGTATTGGTTCTTTACTGTCACTGCGTTGAGCGCGCGATAGTCAATGCAGCAACGCAACTCGCCGTTGGCCTTTGGGATGAAGAAGAGCGGAGAGGCTGCGGGCGATCGAGAGGGGCGAATGAAGCCCAACGCGAGGTATGTGTCCAGATACTCTCGGAGGTGACTCGTTTCGGGTCCTGTGAGAGCGTAGACACGGCAACAGGGGATGACTGCTCCAGGTTCCAGGTCGATGCGGCAGTCATATGTCCGATGGGGTGGCAGCTCTTCGGCCTTCCATTTGTCGAAGACGTCCGCATAGGCGCTATACCAAGCCGGGAGCACTACGGCTTTCTCCGCCGCCGTGGCGATATGTTGCGGAGAGACCAACGGAGGGGGTGGAGGTGAGTCAGGCACCGTACAGTGTTGACGGCAAAAGGTGGAGCAAAAGGAAATGGTGTTCGCGGACCACTCTATGGTTGGTTCGTGTTTCCTTAACCAGGGTAGCCCCAGAATGAGTTTGCACCGGGGAGCTTTGATGATGTTTAAGGCCAACCATTCGCCATGGGTCTTCCCGATGGTCATCCAGAGGGCTGGGGTGACATAACGGATGGGCCCCGAGTCCAACTCCTTCCCATCTACCGCATAGACGAGTTCAGGTGTATGTTTGGGGAGGAGAGTGACCCCCAGCTTCTGGGCTTTGGTCTCGTCCAGAAAGCATCCTGTGGCCCCAGAATCAATCATGGCCCGAATGGTCCGAGTGGTATGGTCTATCACGACTTGAAGCGTGAGGAAGAAGTGGTCCGGCTCTGCCTCAGCATCGGCTTCTACCGAAGGGATAGAGTGGTAGCTTGAAGGCTTCCCTTCGAGGTCCTTCAAGCCTGGGCGTTTCCCGCCTCCCCTTCTCCCGTCACTGCCGCGGCTTGGCCTGCGCGAGGCCTCCCGACCTTAGGACGGACAGGACATTCTCTGAGGAAATGGCCTTTCTTGCCGCAGTACAGGCAGAGGCCCTGCTTCCGGCGGTAATCCTTCTCACTCGAGGTGAGGGACGCTCTCACGGCCCCTATCTCCATGGGTTCGGGTCGGGCCGGTCCGTGATCGGGTGCTCGTGCCAGATCCGAGGACGGAGGGGGTCTTTCCTTTTTTCTATGGTCCCCTTTCCTTTCTCGGAGGCGGTATTCCAAACGCGAGGCAAGTTCCATCATCGCGACACAGGAGCGTGGTTGGGGATCTATTTGTGCTATGACGTCTTTCAAATCTTCCGTCAGCCCCCGGTAAAATATGGCTGACTGCTTTGCTTCAGGCCAGTCAGTTTCCGCTACCAGCCTCCTGAAACTGTTGAGGTATCCGAGAAAATCGGAACTGCTCTGTTTGAGGTCGAGGAGATCACGATCCGCGGAGAAGGTATCGGCTCTTCGGTCGAAGGTTTTCTCGAACTCTTCGCGGAACGTATCCCAATCATAGAGCAGGGCGTCGTCTCTCCTGACGATAGGCACCGCCCATTGGGCCGCGTCTCCTGACAGGTACGAGATGAGGAAAGCTACCCTAGCCTGGTTAGTAGCGAACAACTTGGGTTTACAATGGAAGTTGAGGAGGACCTGAGTCATGAAGACCTGTACTTTCTGCATATCCCCATGGAATCGTTCAGGAGGGGCCAGGGGAACATGCGCGGGCATCTCTACCACTACCTGGGGCGTGGAGGCTGGGCCAATACTCCCGGCATCAAAGGTATTCCGTTGGATACGGTCCATCCGGGAGTGGAGGGCAGCGGTTTCTTGACGTGAGGCGGCTAGTTCCCCCTGGACAAGAGCCAGGGCTGCCACCACGTCCTCTAAGGAGGTCATCCCCTATGACAGCGTGATCGGGAGGAGCGATAATTTGTGGGCCGATGATTCTGTCACGTTGGCCGGAAAATTCTCTCCTCAGGATGACGCTGAAGATAATGGGGTCCACCTCCCATCCGTCCCCAGTCCGGAGAACGTGTAACACACACGGACTATGGAGACAGGTGGGCGAGGGAAGGAAGGGAAGGAACAGCTGGGAGAGGGATCTGGAACGAAACAAGCACACCGTCAGACACCCGTCAATAGTGACCCACGAGTTGCCTCCCCCCTCCCGCTTTGCAGTGGTTTCTCACCTGTCACCTTCCCACCCGGGGTTTTGAGGGTTCTCTGGCCTGGCCTGCGTGTCGTTCAGTTGAGGTTCGCACTGACGAGTCACCGCAGAGCCAGGGCGGATTCGTGGGATCGAATCCGGAAGGGCAGAGGGACGCGGCCCACTGGGAGCAAAAGCCAGCACTTGAAGGTCAGTGCTTGATGCCCCCCAGAGCGCGTCCTGGATCAGGGTCTCTCCTAAAGGAACGAGGAAATCGCCTCCCTGAAGGCTAAAGGAAAGAACAGGAACGGGCGCTGCTACTCTAAGCCCGGAACTCCAAGGGCCGAGGAGCGCCCCAGTTCGCGCTTCCACTCTGGCCCCGGTTCTCCGTGGGCAGAGGAGCGCACCAGTCCGCGCTACAACTCTGTACCCGGAACTCCGTGGGCAGAGGAGCGCGTGGAATGGATGAGGGAAGAAAACAGGAACGTGGAAGCGTCGGGGCTCACCGACGAGGTTTTCACCTTCGCGCTACCACTCTGGACCCGGTATCCTTGGGCAGAGGAGCGCTGATGTAGTGTTTCCTGGAGACTGGATACAAGGACTAGGGCAAGGCCGAGGATGCAGGGCTGGAACGTTGTTTCTGGAACAAGAGTACGAACAGGACTGGCTGGAATCATCGGCACCTCTTGGTGTTTGTTGGCGGTTTTAACCGCTGTCGCGCTCGGCGCCGAACACGTGGGGCGTGTTCTGCCGGGCGTCCTGGGAAACGTAGTTCCCCCACATGGCGGGGATGCGAGCGGTGTACTACCGGTTCTCGCCAACTGACACAAAGTCAATGCCTTTAGTGCAGTGCAGTGACGGTCTCAAGGAGCTGGAGTTGCTAGCTGCTTCATGGTGACTTATTAATTCGAACAGCCTGGTCTTGAGTCCTTTCCTGAATTGCGAGAGTTATGAGGAGGTCCTGAGGTGTAGGGGGAAATCGTTCCAGGCATTGGCCACCGGGTGTGAGAAGGTGCGTCCTGCACTGCTGGCATGGCGAATTCGAGGGGTGTCTGCGAGGAAGAGGAAAGTGGATCTCAGGTGTCTAGTCGGTTGGTAGAAGGTCATGCATTTGTTTAATGTATGTTTGTCCTTCGTTGTGCAGGGCTTTGTATGTGTGGGTCAACATTTTAAACTGGCACCTCTTCTGGATTAGGAGACAGTGCAGTCTTCTCTTGAGGTGGGGTGTGATGTGGGTCCGTTTGAGGAACTCGAGTATGAGTCTTGCAGCAGACTTTTGTATTGTCTATAGTCTCTTTAAGAGGCGTGTGGTAATCCCTACATAGAGTGTGTTCCCTTAGCCCTGTCTGCTGGTGACAAGGTCCTACATGAGGATACCTCTTGTATTAACTGGGAACCACATGAATAGCCTGCAGAGCATGCGTAATATGTGTAAGCAAGTGGATGGGACAGCGTTTACCTGTTTCTTCATTGATAGCTTGCTTTCCAAGATGACGCAGATGTGGCGTGTGTTGCCTGTTGGGGTGGGGGATGGGCGGATTTCAGCAGGTTACCATGCATCGTTCCATGGTGAGGTGTTGTTCCAAAAGATGAGGACTTCTGTCTTGTCCGTGTTGAGCTTGAGACAGTTGCCCTTCATCTTCCAATCTAAGAGAAGTCCTTGATATTAGGACAGCATCACCGGCATAAAGTTAAACATGCATGGGCCTTCCATTCACTCTAGGTCAATCATGCCCCTCTGCACAAAGGACCTTCCCCAAGTTATTTACATATAAAATAAATAAGAAAGGTGCCAGTATACAACCTTGTCTGACAACATGATTCAAGGCAAATGTATTTGTACTTTTTATTTTTTTGTTGCAGCGTTTTATATAGTGCGAACTTGACCCGAATCCAATCAGGTATCAGAGTGCTTTACATAGCACCAGTTATGTTACATGAGGACACACATTCATTTTTTGTTAGGCACAGGGAGATTAAGTGATTTGCCCAGAATCACAGGATGTTCAGCGTCATTACCGAGACTGAAACCCAGTTCCCCAGGTCCGAGGTCGAGCGCCCTAGCCGTTAGGCCAACTCCTCCCCCCAGGGGCCCCAGAATGAACAGAAGCCGAAAGATCTGAGCACAAGTCACTAAGAATCACTTTTTTACCAAAACCCATGCCTACCATTAATTTCCAGAGCTTAGTTCTGTTAACCTTGTCAAAAGGCTCAGCTTAAAAAGATGAACACAAAATGGAGGGAGCCCGCATTGTTTTAGTGTATTTAGCTATGAGTAAAAAGAGATTAAGGACTTAGGCCACTATGCCCTTCCCGGGCTGGAACCTGTTTTGAATGTCGAACAGGAGCTGATGTTCACTAGCCCATGCAGTTAATCTGCTCAACAATACTCCCTCTGTTACTTTAACTGTTAGGTCTATCAGTGTGAAAAGCCAATAACAGCCAGGGGCAACCTTGTTGCCCTTTTTAAAGACTGGGATGATAAAGGAATTAGACCATAAAGGTGTAGAGCCTCTCTGGATAGATGTATTAAAATAAAGGGTTAAGAGGGGTGCCCATAAATCAATATTAGATTTAAAAAATTGAAAAGTACTCCATGAGGACCATGGGGGTTTATTCTTTGAAAGGTCAACAATGGCATCCCTGACTTCTACCCAGCTAAATGTCAGAGTTGGGCCTAATGAAAGGGGAGCTGGGACTTATCCAGAAGCACATCCATTGTGCCATCAAAGGCAAGGACATCATAGATGGTTTCCAAGTGCCTAAGCCAGGATTCTGGGGGTAATAGCTGGGAAATAGCAATCCTTGGAGATGGAGCTAGATGGTTGCCCAAAATTTGGAGCATCCTTTGGATTTACTAAAGACCACCAGGTCTTCCCAGGCTTCTTTCCTTCTTACATATGTCTTCCTCTTATTAGCTAGGTCATAGACCTGACTGCATGTCCTGACTCTAACTTTGTCTCTTGGTTTCGCCTTTAGAGCCTCCCAAAACCTTTTTCGAGTAACTGTGCAGGCATGATCAACCCATCTAATAAAGGGTAGAATTGGTTTACACATGGAACACCTGGCCTCTAAACTACAAATCTCTAACAATGTCACTCTTGGCAGAGCCCCTCTTCTACTGACCACCTTAAACACCAGTCAACTTCGGAAACACCATCATGAAATTCATCGCCCCCCTTTGGAGGCCTCAAATTCTGTCTGGAAGATCACACAGACCTGAATTTCTCCAACCTTCCAGATGATCTCAGCTCTCTCATACTCACCTAACATGTGAATGACCCCACCCACACCACAGGATCTCTCCTCAACCCTATCTTCCCCAACTTCGACAGAATCATAGTCCCACCAGCTAATCAAATACACTATGCGCTCGACCCTAGTTGTTTATATAGGAAACAGCTTCAACAACACCAAAAAAGTAGAAACTTCCCAATTGTAAAAGACTTCACCACCCCTACTGCTAGCTCCATCACCATCCCACCCTCACAGGACCTATGCAACCAGCTGTCCCACTTATTCTACGAAAAAAACAACAATAACTTCAGCAACTGCACCATCCAACCAGACCCATTCTCCCTCACTGCGCTCCAACCTGATGAGACGATATCCCAGGAACCGCTCTGACATGCTTGTCCTCAATCTCCATGATGCAAACTGCCTCAACCATGTGATCCATCCAAACTGGAGCCCTTTCGGACCCATGCCCACACTTCATCCTTACCAGAGGACCAGACCCCATCTGCTCTATGCTCACCTCGACCCTCAACAACTCATTCACCTCTGACACCTTCCCAGAATCCGACAAGCATGCCACCATTCTTCCCCTCCTGAAAAAGCCCTCTGATGACCTGAAGATACTAGGTAGCTACTGACCTATCTCTCTGTTTCCCTGCTCAACAAACGTCCTTGAAAAACTCACCAACAGATCATGTCAGACAACCTCAAAGACAACCACCTCCTCAGCCCTCAAATGGGCTTCAGAGCCAACCAGAGCAGTTAACTGCCCTCATCACCGATGATATTCGCATGATCAGGGACACAGAGGATACAGCAACAGTCATTCTGCTCTACCTCTTTGCTGCTTTTGACAGCAGCACACCCCATCATCACCCAACAACTCCACAACTCCAGAATTAGAGGACTTGCATGCCATTGGATTTACTCCTAACTCACGGGGTCACATAGCTTGGCACCTTAAACTTCCATGGCTACCAACCTCCTCTGCGGAGTCCCCAGGGTTTCTCACTCAGCCCTACTCTCTTCTATATCTGCTGGACTCTTCTGAACGGCATCATCAGATCTCACCATATCAACATCATCTCTTACGCAGTTGACACCCAACTCATCCTCTCCTTCTCTGACAACACACCCCAAATTCAGACCACAAGTGCCATCTATATCTCCAAAGTAGCCAACTTGATGAAGGTCAACTATCTCAAGCTCAACTCTGACAAAACAGAAGTGGTACTCTTCATAATGGACACCACCCTCTGGATGGACTCCAACCTGGTAGCAAGCTGACTTTGTTCAGGCACCCAACCCCACCAATCACGCCAGGAACCTCGGTGTAGTGGTGGATAAACAACTCTCAATGACTAGCAATGTTAAAACTGAGGCATCCTCATGCTTCCACTTCCTCAAACACCTCAAGACTTCAAGTGGCTCATCCCTAAAACCCAGAGAGCCGTCACCCAGGCCATGATAACCAAAATACTTGACTATGGCAAACACACTCCATGTGGACATCTATGCACACATTACCAAATGCATCAAGGGCATTCAAAACAGGCTTCCACTCCAACTCCCACCGTACTCACACCACCAATCAACGCAAAAGGTATCTTTGATTCCCTGTTGTCAAATGTGCACTATTTAAACTTCTCACTCACTCCTACAAAGCGCTTCACACCCTTGGTCCTTCCACCTGAAAAACCTCATCAGATTCCACACACTGACCAGAACACACCGCTCGGCCAGTTGCTCGCTCACACCCTCACATTTGCAGAATCTGGAGCTGGAAGGCAAGTTTTCTTTTACCTCGCTCCCAAAGCCTGGACCGACCTCCCCCTACATATCCGAGCCACTAGCTCTGTCCTTGAGTTTCCAAGAAAGTCAAAAACTGACTCTTCAACTAGGTTCAAGTCAGGACCTGGCACATCAACTAGCGCTGAAAGACCCCCCCCCACCCCCCTCGGGTGACATATGCGTCCTATAATTAATTTAAACAAAACATGCCATAATGTAACATAACATTATCTCCTGGTGCAACAGCCCTCAGCTGTGAAACGTTAGGGGTTTGCTCCAAATAATAATACTTTCAGAAATAGGATAATTTCCAGTTATGACCCACTAAAGTCACTGGAACCTGACATGTAGCCGAGGGAAAACTGCTCCAAAGTGCACCCACAACTCACAATCAAGGAGTGAAAGATTGGGGATGTCTTTGTGAGGGTGCGAATGGCAGCAAGCACATTGTATATAGGCTGGCTGTAAACCTGTGGTAAACAGGCGTAAACCTGTGGTAGCATCTCAACACAGCACAGCACAAAACAATACAACGCCGGAGTCTCTCTCTGGGTTACCTTTGGGAAGTCAGCAGGGACACAGTATGATCTGTTCTCGAGGTTTTCCTGCCAGCTCATAACTGGAAGATTCCAGCCAAGTCAGGAAAAAATCCGACAGCTTCATGCCACGGGTGGAATGGAAAATAACAAGGCAGTCAACATTGTTATTCATTAACAAGGCACATAATGTATTATAGGTTTAGACCTTGGCACAAGAACCTTCCATATATTTAACAAACCGGCAGGCCGTTTATGTTGATATGTTCTCACAGTCCTCGGTGGAGGGTTTGTAACACTAAGCATCCATATTGTTATCTGGACCACACGATTGTTTGAATGCTCCATACCAACTTTGGGGCATATTATCAAGCCAGGCGAAAAAATTATCTGTCCTTCACATCTAACATGGGCTTCAATTGGAATTCCATAGAGCATATTATCAAGCCCATTATCGCCGTTTTAGCGGCAGTTTTCTGGCGCTAAAGCGGCGATAATTTTAATCGCCTGGCTTGATAATATGCCCCTTCATTCCTATAAAACAGTGAGTTACCTGGACATGCATTGGTGAAAAAATTGATATCTTGAATTCGATGGCGATGTATGCGTAGAAGTGGCTTATAATTGTAGCTGAGAGTTTGTATTTATTTCTGCTACGTGGATTTATTTGGAAAGCAGGATACCTGAATCATTTACTAACCAATTTGGAAGTTATTTTTGCTGCTGTAGGAATATATAATGATTGTTATGGCTCCCTGCACATACTCTAATGTAAGTAGGTCCATAACATCTCCTAATCTATTTACGAATATGTACATCCGTTCTCTGCAGCGGTTCAGTAACCGTAGCTGCCAATGGATTTGCCGACGCAACGCCTAAAACCGTCTGCCAGTCCAGGATATTTCAATTTATATTCCGACAATTAAAGTTGCTCTTAATATGAGCTCAAATTTCCCAGAATTCAAAGCGCGGTTGGCTAAAAAGCAAGCACAAGCTGAAGACATAAAGCGAGGGCTACTTGGCAGGTAATACAGTTGAAAAAACCTCAAGCAATCCAATTAGTAAGGGTGAGGAGCCATCCCATGGTGCTCAGGATGCGCAAGCAGGTCCCGAATACTTAAAGTGAGATTTCCATACAAAAATAATTAAGGCAGTTTCTAAATTACTCAGTAGCATCAGTATTGTGGGTCTCAACTGGGGTTATATATAACACAACCGTCATCCCACGCAGTGACTTTATTAGCTATGCCCCTCAGGACATGCAAAGCAAACGTAGTCAGTAGTCTGATTATGGCAACACACATCTAGCTGCCTGTACCCCCTTCTCAGGACTACAGGGGTTCACCATATGGAACGTGAAAGTCTCAATATTCCAAAACAAAATATACGCATCATTTTTAGATAAAATGGAAAGTTCTGAAAGTGATACATGTGAGAAAATAAAACAAGCATTGGCATAGCCAGTAGGTCTCGCTTTTGGGACCTTATCAGTGATTAGCCATGCAACAGTTGATGTTGTTGCACCAAGGATATTGTGCTGCATAACTAAATACTTATAATGTCCCAAAAGCGAGACCTATTGGCTATGCCAATGCTTGTAGGCAGGGAGAGGTGACGGCTTTACATGTTTCCCCTGTTCAGGTAGGCACTAGGTTGTCTCTCTTCTAGGTGTAGACACCTTATGAAGCTGGGAGCGGGACAAGGATGACGCGGCATCTGATGAGCAACAGTAAAGCGCCATTTTCATGGATGATCTTAAATTGTAAATTGATACTTGTATAGCGCACTACTCACCCGCAAGGGTCTCAAGGCGCTTGTACGAATACCGCTGTGGAACCCATCCTGGCTTAAGAAATTTAAACACATCTTACCAGGTTTCTTTTTAGGCAGCAAGGAAAATATTTGTGGATTGCAGCTTCTAAATAAAAACAAAACAAAAAACAACAACATGTTTTGCCATTTGCAGGCAGATATCGAGAGCGGGCACAAATGAATACAGCCAAACACCGCGTGTATTCTCCCACACAGCAGCTCCTGCGGCCCACATGCGCGAAGTTGGCTTATTGAGAATTTGCTGAGCCAGCACCTCACAAGTGCTTGAAGCAGCTTAAGGGTGACACTGGCTGTTCACCTTCTGCCGCCTGCTTCTGGAAGATACTGCAGGTGTAGCAAAGAATGGGCTCACACGTGCTGTCTGCGACATGCAACACGCCTGTCACATGTCAGAGAGCCACAAACAACACTCATGTGATCCCATGTCTGGTGTCAGATGTTCAGCTACTTCTGCTCACTCCGCTGTGAACTTTGGTTTTTGCATTTCCCATTAGATATGAAGGAGTACATCAGAACGATTACACATATCAGAATGCCAGCTGATGCAAATTAAAAATCCTAGAGCGTGGAACAAACGTGACACGTTTTGCAATGGGGACTTTGAGAGCTCGATCAGATCCAGGGTAGGATTAAATAATTGTTTCACAGAGAGACCGAAAAATGTTAAACATAGTTATGCTACCAATATTCCCTTATTTGGCGTAAGATATCTCCCACTGTAAATAGAGAAACAATGGAAAGATGAAAAGTCAAAGATTCAAGCATGGGATATTCGAGTTGCACACAGATGTCAGCCGCAGCTGCTCAACCCACTCTGATGCCTCATTCCATTTACGACAGTGTCTATCCACAGGAGTAAAAGGTCTGTGAAACCCAGAGGTGGGGATGCGCGCGTGTATTACCATGAGAAATGCTGCATGTGGAAAGTGCATGTCACATAACACATTCTAATACGGGAATCTGTTGTTGCCTCCAGCTTTTTGGCCAATTCATCTTTTCAAGCATGCTGTTCTTAAAACAATAGTTTTCTTCTGAGTGCGGCCAAGGTTTTGAAGAAGCTGCAGCAACATTATGAAGGAAACGGATGAGAAAAACACATTGGGCTTGCTTGATGGGAATAGTTTCAGCAACTAGCAACCACCAGAAAATAGAACTGTTAAGTTGTAAACGAATGAAAGAAGCGACGGAGCAAAGTCTGGGAAAGCCGGTAGATGAACTATGAAGGGGGCTCAGATTGGGGTGATCGGTAGGGATGATGGACCCATGGAACCCTATACGGACTCAGAGCGTGGATGTGGCCACACCAAGGGTACAGGGGATATGTATGATGTGCAGAGAGAAAGACATGCCGGGTTCACGCTGCTGAAGCAGAGATTGCCTGAGCCCTGTAGCTGGTGGCAGCGCCAGGGCATGCAACCGATCTTCCGATGGACAAGAAAAGCTTTGCCCCTTGTTACAAAGACAAGCCCCCTCCCATCCCCCAAAAAGCACCACAGCTGCTCGAACCTAACAATGACACTGGAAATAAGCGACGAGGGACAGTACTTTTCAGGAGACATTGCCGCGCGCGCATCCCTCGCGTGCTTAGCACGTTATTGCGGTCGCGGTGAAAACAAAAGTGATCGCGATGCTAAACACGCGAGAGATGCGCACGCAGCAATGATTGGAGAAGCGGAGCGAGGCGCGCGCGCTTGTGCACGTAACCGCAAGCTGGTGGCCGGAGGGTAGCACTTTGAAAAGCCCCTTACTAAAGTCGAGCAAGCAGTGCTCGACCTAAAAAATACTTACCGGTAATCTCCATTACCTGACATCTCAGTCCTCCCTGTCCCAGTCCATAGCACGTAAGGAGGCACTGGACTGAAACGGAGGGACTGGATTTGGGGCAATGTGAAAGTGAGTATGCAATAAGGAAGTCCAGTAGCCGAGATGTCGTTTAAGTGGATTTATTTAGTCTTAGTTGCAAGTAGGTAAGTTCATGTAGAGGACCTCCACCAGGAGCAGCCTGCCTGCTGCTCAGCCCATATTCCAACTGTCACACTTCACCTCACAGACACCCAAACATTCTATTTATCATCATCACCAAACCAACATTCCAAGCAGCACATTCACACTTGCTGAGCATCTAGGGAGAAACCAACAGGATAAATACATATACAGGAAACTACAGAGTAATAGGGAGTGGCCCCTAAGTTTACTTGATTTCCGGATTTCTCCATGAGACTCAATTGAAAGGTGTTGCGCTGGCTATCCTTTGGTAGTGTATTCGAGGACCCTAAGTGGGACAGTTCTGTCTGCTGTGAGGGCAGACATACTATATCCTTGAATCTGATCAGTGATCTTTGAACACAGTGGGGAAAATGGACAAAGTCTGAATTTTATTGCACAAATTTTCAAATAAAGTTTCTTAAAAGATGTAACACCTGAATGGCGTGAACTAATCCAACACATTTGTGACATACCAAGCAATCGCGTCCCTTGCAAGGAGTATGGTGGATGCTCTGCGCCATAACAAAAGTTCGAAGAACAGTAGATTTTCAAAAACTGCAAATTGATATAACTTATTAATTTCATAGTAATTTTCTTCACTTTTCGTTTAACCGCCTCTCATTTTTATATCCTGTCCATTCCAGTGAGATTTTCAGACATAAATTATGACTGAGAATCTCCTTGGAAGAGGCAGTCCTTGTCCATGGGTAGCAGAATGAGATGGATTTTATGAGCTGAACTAGCAGTGCTATTGCTCAGATCACAGAACATTTACAGATTTAGACGGCAGCCAGGTGACCCCCAGACATACAGACTATGGTCTTGGGCAGCATAATGATAACTGATGAAATATCAGCACTCAATTATCATTTTCATTTAAAAATAATTGTGCTCAGATACTAGGTCATGCCCTTTTTTCTGTAAAGATTCTGACTGTGGTTGCTGAGACCTGGCTGGGCCTGTGATAGAGAGTCAAGGGAATTGGCCTCTGCATGGCTTCACTGTCACCGAAGAATCAGCCTTTGTTTTGCCGCATCATCACCAGGGTATTGGCTTATGCATGGCTGCATCATCACCAAAGACTTGACCTGTGTGTTTCCATACCATAACGCGAAGAACCAGCCTGTGTGATGCTTTGACAGCCAGCCTGTGCAGGACCTCAACTGCAGTGATGAATCAAGATTGTCGACTTGTTTTTGCCTAGGAGGCATCCGGCAGTCATCCCCGAGCACTCAAAAGGCGCACTCGGCTGGCGTGCCACCTCTCGGAAGAGAGAGGGAGCAAGTATGCTAAGGAGAAAGCCGGGCAGTCGCCTGAAGACTCATCCACTGAGTGTGGTAAGAAGCTTAATATGGAACGATAAGAGACTAAGGGCAAGTCTGCCAAGTAGTGAGAACTGCACACAAGCTCTAATCATGCTAATAACCTTAAGGGGAGAAACCACCTAGATTTGAAGGGGTGTGGGGTCAATAACGGATGGAGGTGCACTACTGCCTGATAGTGCCCAGAGACACTAAGTTGCATTTGGTTGTGTTAATGTGTAGTATTACATTCTAGTGGGTATTAAGGTACTTTCTTTAATGAAAGATAAGCTCTGCGTTGGACATTTATTTATTGCTCTGTTGTATGATTGTTGAGCTCTGAGCTCAAGCACCACCACATTATCTCCCTGAGAAGCTTCTGACAGCTTGCCATTGTTGCCACTGGGAGTTAAGTTCTGAAGGTGTTGTACTTGGTTGAGTTTGCAGAGCCATAGTAGCAATGACCTTGGGACATCCGAGGCAAACAAAATTTTTTACCACGGGTGAGTACCAGTGCTTAATTTGAGCCGGTGATTTTCGATGCTCAGCACTGGCACTCAATTGTCAACACGGGAGCTGATGACAGTCTGCAAGAAGGTGGCACTGTTCGGCTAATTTAGAGATGACCACAACAACAGTTAATTGTTAGTTCAATGTACATTAAAAGTGACCATTACCAGCAGCCTAAGACATTCTTATAGCTTGGGAGCCTGAAATAGTCAAAATCTTTACATTTGTAGTTGTGTGATGGTTAATAGTTGTGTTTTTAATATAATTGGGAGCATGGCGGGGGAAATGTGTGGTGCAAGCTACAGTGGCCTCCTGACGAGAGCCCTGGTACTTATTATTTACAAATAAAGCACTGGTGAGGACGGGCATCCCTTGCCTGCCCAGTGGCCCCCCATAATGAGGTCTCACAGATGTTGATAAGTACAGTTGGAAAATGCTCATAAGGGATTTGACTTAAGATGGAGTGAAAAGGAGGACTTGGCATCTTGTACAAAGCACACACCAACACTTGGGCACACGTGAATTTGATCAACAGTATTCTATCCTCCTGAGTACTTATAACTGGATGAATTAGGGATTTGAAAATTGCTTCTACCAAATGTAGGGAGAGAACACTTGTTCCTTGTTCTCTTCAAATTCTAGGGTAATCATGGATCACACACAGGTACCATGAAAGCTTGGGTTAAGTACTCTGGAAAAATATTCCATTGGCAATCATCTCAGTCAATGTCAACACACAGATTACACATTTTGGAAGAAAAAGAAGCAAGGAGGTGGTGAATGGTACTTGGGGAGTTACTCAATATCAAAATGTTGGAAATTTAATTTAATTTGGAAAATGTCAAGTAGAAAACATCAATAATTGCTAAACCGTGTACAGCCTTTTGTGGATTGAGTTGCTCTCATGGCTTCTAAACCACAATTAGACAATTGTCTTTATGCCATTAAGAAAAGCCAACAGTTCAAGCATATTACTAATTCTAGTTTATAAAACTTGATTATTAGTCCTCTACCATTTCAGATCAGGTAAGATAAAGGTTTCTGTATGTAGAACATATTTTAGGCTTAGAAATCCAACCATGTTTAAAACGGTTGAATCCGAATTAACACTGAAATTGTCACCAGCAGTTTCTTTACGCTTTTGCAAAAGTGGAGACTGCAAATTTAGGGACAAAGCCTAAATGAGATAAATTATTTGCAACATCTCTTGATTTCAGTGTGGTCGAAAGACAGAGCCACGTAATGGTTTAATTGAATAATTTTCATGATTTCATTAGCATGTTTTGGACAAAATTTATTTACTTTCCTTTTACTATTGTGACTTTAAAAGTTGTATTGGTCAAAGATGTTTGTTATGATTTTTTATTGTTATAGGACAATAGTTAATGCCAGTCGTGACTACGATGTGCCCCCTGAAGATCAAAGACAGAGTATCACTGTATGGAAAAATGGAGGGAAAAATATTGAAATGAAATATCGAAAGGTAAGTATAGATTTTCTACAGGGCTTGCTTTAGGGCAGTGCGAACGGTCCGGCCGCACTGGAGGCTAACCTGTGGCGCTGACCTGGAGGATGGAGGGTCACTGTGTTTAGCAATAACTTATGATTGGAGAGATGAGGAGCACTTTTGCCTGGTGGTAGTAAGAGAATATGAGGAGGCGGTCATCGGTGTGTGGGCGCGAAAAATGATTGTCGCACAGGGTGCCACCAGCACTAAAGCCAGCCCTGATTTTCTATACCTAGCTCCACATGTATATATACCTTGACCATGTGTATATATAAATACATATTTATTTTACGGAGTTTTATATAGCTCTAACTTGACCCGTATCAGAGCGCTTTACATAGCACCAGTTGCGTTCAATGAGGACACATTCATTTTTTGTTCAGGCACAGGGAGATTAAGTGATTTGCCCAGAATCACAGGATGCCCAGCGTCATTGCTGAGACTCGAACCCAGTTCCCCAGATTCGAGGTCGACCGCCCTAGCCATCAGGCCAACTCCTCTCCCATATATGCTGGTGTTTGTTTGAGCTGAATAACATTTAAATCTGCACCTACTCGTGGCCTGTGCTCGTTTTACTGAGAGACCGAGGGAAGGGCGGAGTGCTTGTGATATATATATTTATTTACAGTTGTATTTACTGCTGAGGGTCACACAAGTAGATTTGTCGACTACGGACTGTCACAGTGTGATTTGCGAGCCGCAGGTCAACGTTGTTGGGACGCCACGTGGCGCTTGAATTGCCTATTCACTGTAATGGGATTCGCGGTGGGACGCGCACACCTGTGTGAGGCTGCTTCGGGAGTGCGCATGGTGTAAAGCAGAGGAGGAGCCAAGATCTATACTCCAATGAGAGTGGACTTTGAAATGTTTAAAGAAGCCCCCAGGTTTAACATCACTCGGTTGTGGAACCAGCACTGAGGAAGCCCTACGGCTGAAACGCGTCTGCCTGAGCGTTTCACAGATTTACAAACCCTACGCTGTGCGCAAGATTTCATCTACTAAATGTACTTGGTTAGTGACCTGAGCATGTGTCGGGTCCTTCTTGACAGCGAGTGGGGTACTGGACTTGATGTTTTACCAGTTGCAAGCACTGGTTACCGGCAAGCACCTCTCGGTCTGGAGCGACGCGCCAGCTTGCACGTTTGGAGGTGGTATATAAATCCAGCGCGTTGCTCCCCCCCCCCCCCCCAAGGGAAGATATACCACGGCGTTATCTAAATGGGGCGAGAGGCGGCAATATTTACTGCTGAGGGTCACACAAGTAGATTTGTCAACTACGGACTGTCACAGTGTGATTTGCGAGCCGCAGGCCAACGTTGTTGGGACGCCACGTGGCGCTTGAATTGCCTATTCACTGTAATGGGATTCGCGGTGGGACGCGCACAGCTGTGTGAGGCTGCTTCAGGAGTGCGCATGCTGTAAAGCAGAGGAGGAGCCAAGATCTTTACTCCAATGAGAGTGGACTTTGAAATGTTTAAAGAAGCCCCCAGGTGCAACATCACTCTGTTGTGGAACCGGCACTGAGGAAAGCCTACGGCTGAAACGCGTCTGCCTGAGCATTTCACAGATTTACAAACCCTACGCTATGCGCAAGATTTAATCTAATAAATGTACTTGGTTAGTGACCTGAGCATGTGTCGGGCCCTTCTTGAGAGCGAGTGGGGTACTGGATTTGATATATATCTTCTGGGTGTGTAAATGTGGAGTTAGGAATATTACATCTACATTTCCTTTACATGTGCTTACCTATCGGCATTTTGGTCCTCGATATTGTATTCATGGTATTCTTATATCATGAAATTTCTATATTTTGTTATTCAGTAGTGCAGTCAGGACTACAGTGTGCCAAGTGTTGTCATCCTGATTATCTTGTGAACTATATTAAAATGCTCAGAATGCACTGGTGATTCTTAAGTGGGTTCCTATAAGATGAGTTAACATCTCAGCGTTACACAGGGCCAAATACCTAAAACTGGGCTCGGAGCAAAAAGCAGTATTGGACATTTTTAAATATCAGTACCATATGTCATTGGGTACGGCAAATGAGTCCAGCCCTTTCCCCCATGATTTAGGGAGTTGTGGAAGGAATGGTCTTCCCAAAGGATATTATATTTAAAAAGGGGGCCCAAAGGGTATTTTTTTAGTATAAAATTTCTTGTAGATTGGTTAAGAAGCCATAGGTTTTACAAGTTCTGAATAAAGACTCATTAAATATTTTAATACTTCAGGGTTTTCCCTAGTATTCACAAATGTTTTATACGGCGCCAAGAGACCCTTGTGTATGCTCTACAACTGTAATTCAATCAAGCAGCAGACCATATATGTTTCCATTTGAAACCTCTGGCCTTTCTTTGGGAGTTGCTTTCAGGGTTATGTGGACAGATAACATCACCATCTATTCAGTGCTAAATGAAATCCACAGTCCCTCAGCCTACTCAGGATTTGCCTAGTTTTGTCAACCCAGTTCAACCCTTACTTAACGGGCTTCCAAAGAAAGACAAAGGTGGATTCATCATTTCATGTCTGACCTTTCCATTTCAGATTGTTTGCTTTATATTATGGAGAAATCTATGTTCTCTGAATCATGGTCTTCTTGCTACATGAAACTAAGTTCAAAGAATCTATTAGAAATGTGTCTAGAACTCCCAACCTCTCATCTTACAACAGTGTACGTCTTATTCTTGAACAACTATGGGCTTGCTATTGTGACTTTATAGCTATTCTATGCTATGGGGGAGCTATGCAACTTTATTAATTCAATTATTCATTCATTAGTATATTCTTTCTGCTTTTTTCTTGCAGCAGCAGGTATTTAACTGAGTCTCCAGTTCATCTCACTGTGAGCAGGAGGCACTATTAACACTGGAAGAATCAACGCTGCCATTCAAGCAGGATGAAGATGAAAGGCTGAGCCCCCAGAGTGATGCAAGGGCTGATGAAGTCAGGGATATCAAAAATAAGTTTAGCTTTGCTGGCCCATTCCTCCAAAAGCATAGATAAGTGCACATCACATGGACTCTGGCTTTGAGTGTGGCAACAGCCATTCAATGATCCAGGAGGAGTGTGATGCTACTTGCCAGCTGGTTGGGGATGAGACCTAAACATCTGATGTTAAAAGCTGAGGGTAGGAGCTGTGGTCTGGGGTTGCTCTGGTGTAGCAGAAAATTGTGTGGGGTTGTGGAGTGACCATTCAATAATGGAAAAAAGCCCAGCTTGCCAGCTGCATTAAAGCTTCCGGTGCTGCTACCCAGTGTTGTCCTTCTCCCCCTCGTCACAGGCTCCCCAGCAGAGGTAATGCAAGTATTGATTCATCGAATGGAATTCTTGGCTTAAAAATGTTTTGTAGCCTCTGTCCATGTTACCATCTGGATTACTGAAACTTCTTTAAACATGGACTTTAGGTCTAAAAACACCCAGAGTTCCACTGCCCTTAGGCTAAAATGGCACTGTGAAGCATGTGAGAAACCCAAAGGCCACTGATCAAGAAGTGATGAATATTACAGCATAGATAGTAACACATGGAAAAACTGCCTATGAGTGACCTTAGACAGCCATCCTTGCACATATCTAAAATATAGAAGGCCAGATTTATACTTTGGCAGATGGGATACTCTATCACAAACGTGACGGATATCACATCCGCCATATTACAAATGCTATAGTATATAATGTACTTATCATACTGCAGATTTGATATCCGTCATGTTTTGTGACGGAGTATCCCATCTGCCAAAGTAAAAATAAGGCCCAGAGTTGGCTATCACTGTGCTCACAACATCATTTTCACCATGCCATGATACACTAAGATACTACAGAGCAAGTTGGACAGAATACACATGCAACACAGCCCAATGTAGTTCAGGTATTGCAGTGCCCAGTAGCACAAGACTCCTCCACCAAACACTACTACACACCACCTTTCCAACCTCACTTACAATTTGCCTTTCTCAAAAGAAACACTCTAGACCAGAGATGGGGCCCCCTGGTGCGGTCTGAATTTGTCTTAGAGGGAAGTGTGGTATATTAGACTCTGGCCAATAGAATCATTATTATGCCCCTATGAAACCAAGAAAAATATCATGCTGAAAAGAGTGCTGTGTTTTTAATGAAAGAAAACAGAGACAGTGAACCATTCTTTAATTGGTAGGCCATCAATACTGCTTTTGTCCCTCCTGTCTTGTAAGTGTCAAAGTGGTGGGAAGGGGAAATTCAAGTAACCCTCAAAGGCCCTCGCTACAGAGATATATTTATACTTTGAGGGAGACCGGGCCACCAATAACATGTTGGTAGTCATGTATTTGATTACATTTTTGAAAAGGAATAACTAAACATAACTGGAATGTTTGGATTGTTGAGCATGTTCAGAGCTGCCAATTTTATAGAATTATTGTGAGAAAAATGTTTGACATTCTGGGCGCACTAATTACTTTTTTACACGAGGGATGGGCACAGCATTAAACAGTTTGAATACCATTGCTCTAGACAGATTACCTGATGCCCTCACGAGCACAGCACTGAACCAAAGCAATACAGTTGACAAAGTGCTGTCTTCTCAGAAGCACTTCACCCACACCAACATACATTTTAAAGCTACTCAGATGAAGTTAGCTGAGATATTCCACACCCTATTGTGCACAACATCACATCATAATTGCTAACCTTGATTGTGATGCAGAGATAGAGAACACTTTACTCTGGCCAAGTAAGGGACAACAGTCCACCAGTGAAAAAGGCATCCACTACTGCAATCCATGCACAAAGTTCTTCCACGCTCGAACACAAATTACCTGAACGCTAATCTACACAAACCAGCGCTGAGCTAAATATTTAGACAACTCTCTGTTAACTTCACTCAATCAAAAACAAAAAAAGGACAAATTTGAATGATGGACTTCCAGATCAGGAGTAGAGACCGCCCGATAAAGAATGGGCAATTGTTATACATGTCAGCCTTAGGCTGGCCTTCCCTCAAACTTTAACCTTACTCCTGATCTCGTTTTTGTTGGCCTAAGGACCCCTTGCACTTTACCACTTCTAACCAGTGCTAATGTGCGTGTGTTCACTCCCTAAAGCATGTAATATTGGCTTACACCCAGTTGCCACATATTTAATTTACTTGTAAGTGCCTAGTAAAGTGGTACTGTCCGTACCCAGGGTCTGTACATTAAATGCTACTAGTGGGCCTGTAGCACTGATTGCGCCTCTCCCCCACTTGAGTAGCCATTTCAAACATGTATCAGGCCTGCCATTGCAGCCCACATGTGCAGTTTAAAACTGCCATTTCAACCGGGCAAAACGAACCTTTTTCCAGGTCTAAAGCTTCCTTTTTAATACATACGAGTCACACTTAGCGGTAGGAACTAGACAACCCATAGGTCCGAGTGCAGTGTATCTAAAATGTTGGACATGTCCTGGTAGTGAAAAACTCTTAAGATCATTTTTCACGACTGCAAGGCCTCACTCTCCAATAGGATAACATTGACTTACCTTATTACTATTAAGTGATAACTTCCAATAGGGAGCAGGTTAGAATGTCGATTTAGGTTTCTAAAGAATTGTAATTTAAAAACTTCTTTAATGGCAAAGTCGTATTTTAAGCCACAATTCGAAACATGCAATTTTTTAAAAGTTGGCATTTTCTTGTTGTAACCATTTGCTACCTGTATCCTGGGTCATATGACTAGGTGCAGCTGACAGTTGGTCTTTGTGTATAGCTCCCAGTCTGTGAGAAAAAGCGGGACTACGTGTCAGCAGGATGGGTCATCTCCGACTTGATGATGGGGAGGAGCCGTCACTTACCACACCTGCACATCACAATGTCTCTGCCTCAGCACACTCACAACCAGTTTCACAACAGTCTATTGTGTCCCCAGACAAGCTGGGGCCAGGACAGGTAGGCAGGGATTCCAAACACCTCTGGGGATGGAACCTCCAGAACCTTCTCCGACTTCAAAGCTGGTACTACACATAAATTTGACCTTCAGACCCTACTCTTTAGTAAACATCTAGACCTATGTAAGCCTCAGAAGGACTGCTGGCACTGCGGACAGGCGGAGGTGATAATGGTAAAATATTTATTAAGTTTATCCGGCGAAAGGTACGCTCTGTGTGTTATGTACGTTTGTATCAGCTTGAATTTGGAGGTGCGTGGAATGTGGGTGGAGCCAGCTAGTATGCATTCCCATTCCTTGTCTGTCCAGGGCCAGCCCCTGTCCTCAGCCCAGCATTCATGAAGGCTCGCCAGTGGTTGTGATACATGCGTGAGCAATGCCTGCACCAGCCAGTGGATGACATGCGATCCCTCCCCCATGACATGCATATATTGTATCACCAGGTGTGTTGGTGGCTCGTCTGTTATGTCTCCCCATGCCTGTGTCACAGTCCGCGTTATGGCTGTGTGTAGTAGGAACTGGCCCATAGGTAAACCACTATCCGCTGCCAAGGTTTCAAAGGGGGAGAAGGAGTCCTCCACATACAGGTCCCATAACGTGCCTATACCCACCTCGTGCCAGGACGCCAGCAATGTGTCTGTCAATGCGGCTCTACCTCTGGGTGTCCCGGTGAGCGGCAGTAGCGGGGCATAAGGGACCACAGCTTTGGTGAGTTGCAAACTTCTCTGATAGCATCGGTGAGCGAGTTCTATGTGGATCTGCGCAGGGCAGGGGAGTTTTGCAAGAGAATGAAATAAGGCGTACAGCTGGGACTGCATCCACTGGGGCATTATAGTTGCTGTGTCCATCAAGTTATTACCCCTCATCCATTTTGTAGCCCACTGCAGCTGAGATGCCAAATAATAAAGTTCCAGATGCGAAACCGCCAGGCCACTCTTTTCTATCGGTGCATACAATTTTTGCAGCGCTATTCTGGGCCTACCTTTGTTCCAAATCAGGTCACGTATCAAGCCCTCCAGTTCCCGAAACAACCTAACAGGAACGTATACCGGGAGATTCACGAAATAGTACAGCAATCTTGGCAATACTATAATTTCAACAAGCGCGATGCAGCTCATTACATTTAAAGGGAGGGTCTTCCAGAATTGCATTTGTGCTTTAACGGAAGAGATGGCCCGCACCAAATTTCCATCGGGGATATCCAATGGGGACCTATATATGTTGACACCCAGATATCTGAACGTGGTGGGGTACCAGGTGAGGGTAGTCACATTAATGGTTTTGGTCTGTTTCCGCCACGTCTTTGCCGAAGGAATAGGCACCTGATTCCGACACTTTTTCGAAATTTTGAAAAAGTTCAGATATTGCTAAAGGGATGTTGTGCAGGTCTCTGACATATAAAAGCAGATTGTCTGCATAGAGGGAAACCACATGTGTCCCATCTTCCAAAGGAATGCCCCAGTCTACACCGCCCTCTCTAAGCAGAGCTGCCAATGGTTCCAATGCGAGGGAGAAAAGTAATGGAGACAGTGGGCAGCCCTGCCTGGTACCACGTCTCACACGTATAGTATCAGAGATCAGCTTGCCCATGCGAGCTCGGACCGTTGGGAACTGATAAAGCAGCTGGACCATTACTAGATATCCGTCTCCCAATGCATACTTGCACAGTACTGCAGCGAGATAGGGCCACTCAAGAGAATCAAAGGCTTTCTCCAGATCCTACACCAGGCATCCAGAGCACGGCCATCGTGCTAGAGTATACTTTTGGATTCTGAACAGCTTGCGTATATTTAAAGAGGTACTTCTAGTGGGAACTAACCCGTTTTGATCTTGGTGTATTAAGGTTTTCACTAATGGGGCTATTCTCATGGCCAAAATGGAAGCCAGTATCTTGTAATCGGTGTTGAGCAGTGCTAACGGGTGGTAAGAGCCGAGAGACTCTGGGTCTCTGCCAGGTTTTAAAAGAGAAACCAACAGCGCCTCATTCTGTGTGGGCGTGAGTGCTGAGTCTTCTATTGCTGCTGCGTACACCCGTTGCAGCTGCGGGGTCAGTATGTCCGAATACGCTTTATAGAATTCAACCAGTAGTCCATCAGGACCGGGCGACTTGCCATTTGAGAGGGAGAAAATATTGTCCCTAACTTCCTCCAGCAGAATGGGACCATTTAGATCCTCCTGTTGACGTGGCGTCAATTGTGGTAGCGTGAGATCGGCTAGGAAGGCCTGTATATCGGTATCCGTGGTCTGCAAATGCGACTTGTATAACCCAATATAGTGTTCTGTGAATGCGTGATGTATTTCTCTCTGCATATGCACCGTGTCTCCCCGTATCGTGGAGATAGATGTCACAGGTGTGGTTACAGCTTCCTGCCGTATCAACCACGACAGTAACTTACCCAGTATGTCCCCCATATGATGCGTCCGCACCGAGTGTGTCGCGTAGTTTAGAAGGAGGAGTCATTCCAGCAGGCTGGAATGTTCCTCTCTTTCTTTTGCCAAGGAGATTGTAGAGCCCCGTATTGCCTCGCCTTCTCTCTCAAGCAGTTTGCTCTCAATTGCTGTAAGTTTAGCTTCCAGTTGTTTGCGCATACCTGCTTGCGCGCTCAAGCAGTCACCCCTAATCACCACTTTAAACGCGTCCCACTCTATTTGTGGAGTTGTAGCTGTGCCTACATCTTCTTCAAAATAGTGCACAATATTAGTGGCTAATAGGTTACGGAATGGCTCATCTAACAGGACATCAGGCTGCATTCACCAGGCAGGGATCGGCGGTCTGGTATGTGCCCATTCTATCTCTAGCACGTGCGGGTTGTGGTCAGAATGTGTCCTGCTCAAATAGTATACCGCAGAGACGTGCGGAAGCAGCTCCTCTGCAAGCATGTAGCGATCCAAACATACATGTAACCCATGGGCCCCTGAATAGTAAGAATATACTTTATCGTGAGGATTACGATGTCTCCATACATTCCTCTGGTGCCATTGCGTTGCCCAGCTATTGAATGCCTTCATAGCAGTATGAGTGCTCGTGCCCGGAAGGGGCGGAAAGGAACAGTCCAGGATGACATCCAGCACACAGTTATAGTCCCCCCCAGAATCATGGGAACGTCATGCCATGGCACCAGTACACGCGATAAGTCATCTAGGAAAGCAGCCTGTTCTATGTTAGGGGCATAGATTGATGCAATGACAATCTGCCTGCCATCAAGTGTGCCTTTAACTGCGACATATCTGCCCTCAGCATCTATCAATGTATTGGTATGTTTGAACGGTACCCCTGGTCTGACCCATATAAATTTTCCCCGGGCGAAGGCTGAATATCCTGTTGCATACAGCTGGCCCCGCCACTGACGGCGCAGGTGCTCTATTTCAGCCCTGGCTAAATGCGTCTCCTGGAGTAAAGCAATTTGTATGTGGTGTTAAAGATATGAGTATATTTGATATCTATGTGATGGGGTGTGTATGCCTCTCACATTCCACGTCTTAAATGGAGCCATATTGTTCATGACCTGCAGACATTTAGAGGAAACAGCTGCCACTCGGCATGTACACTTGACCCATGAGTGGCAGCAGCTAACCTGTCTAATCGCTTACCGAGCAGCATATTACTCATCATATTTCGGCACACACTTGCCGGTATCCCATTAAATAACAACAACAATCGCTGAACAAATTCCAACAGGGCGAAAATGCAACTAGCAAACGTTCAAACCTTCAACAGAGGTGACATTCAAAGAATGACTAGGGGGGGGTGTACTACGCACGTTCCTAAAATATGCGACCAAATATGTGAATGAATGCGTGAGGGCTCCCCGTCACCATGCAAAACATTTAAATAATAGGACTACAAATATTGACATAATGACATATATCAACCATATGCCCATTCGAATACATAATAATGAACGGAGTAACATGTTAACTAAGTTGTCTCCCCTCAACCCAGGCCCCGCCCACAACCCAGAGCCATGCTGGTATAGAAGTCCTCCTCATTGGCTGTATCATGGAACCAAGCCATTTAGAACTGTACCTGTCTGCACCGAAGTCCCATTACCTGAGTCTGCGATGCAGTGGACGTTAGTAATGCCATTTTGCATTCATACTATGTTATCTGCCATTTGCGGAGTGACATTCGGCAAGTCACATTAATCTTGGGAAGTTAGCAGGCCGTAAGCTCGGTCATCATCGCTCGTTTGTTCATTATGACTGGAATTGGAAGCATCTCCAGTTATTAAGGACCCGCTGATTTCAGCTACTGCGTGGAGGGCATCTCGCTGAACGCTGATTATCAATACTGTGTGCAGCCCTATAGCGGGCAGGTGGACGTGTCCTCGCCGATCTGCGATCTCTTCTGCGGCATCGATAGGGGGCCGTCGGTCTCGATGTTTTAACCCTGGCATCGGGATCTCCCCCTCCAGAAGCACCGAAGGTGTCCAACCAATCCTCCACTTCCTCTGATGTAGTGAAGAAGTGCGTTTTGCCGCTAGCAGCCACCCGGAGGCAGGCCGGAAACAGTAGGGAGTATTGAAGATTGTTCTGCCAGAGACGCTTCTTTACCGCCATAAATGAGAATTGTTGTCTCTGCACCTGTATAGTGTAGTCCGGGAAAAACATAATTTTATGGTTGTCGATTTGCAATTTTCTGGTTTCTTGCAAAATGACATGCCGGTCTCTGTAGTTGAGTAGTCGAATGAGGAGGGGCCGCGCGTTTGAGCCCGTGGGAGGAGGCCTCGCTGGGACTCTATGCATGCTCTCGATTACAAAGTGGGGTGAAAGGGTTCCTTCAGGCAATAGATCATGAAGTCATGTTTCCATATAGGAGGCGGGTTCTCTGCCCTCCTTTCCCTCCGGCAGCCCCACTATGCGCACATTGTTGCGCCGCGCCATCCCTTCGGTGTCCTCGGCTCTGTCCACCAGGAACTCCACCCGGTTCAGTAGACTCTGTACCTGTTTATCCGTTTGTACCACTTGTGGCTTGACATCTGCTAGAGTGCTTTCCAAGGTAGTGGTGCGATCCACCAGCTTCATGTGATCCGCGTGAAGGTGGGTGAGGTTTATCGCCACCTTGTCTATTTTGTTCTCAAAGGAGGTCTGGGTTTGATTAATTGTATCCTCCAACCTCTCCACCGCAGCAAGCACCGCATCTAGCTTGCTAGAGGCCTGATCAGTAAGTCCTTGCTTCGTCATCTTGTCTGATCTGGGTTTGGTCGAGATCGGGGGTGCTTGTGCTCCGCCTGTACCACCCCGTGCACGGGTTTCACCCGACATCTGTCTCGGGGTATTGGCGCAGTTTGTCTGCCACCGCACGTGTTCACACTAATGTCGCGCCGCTGGCCTTCTCCATTTCGGCGTCATCCATGTTGCTGTGTCAGTAGGTGGCGTAGTGCTGCATGTTTGGCTATCTAGGATCCTCAGGAGCCCCGCAACCCACCTCCAGCACAAGGTTGATGTTCTTCAATCCGGGCGCAGGGGCACCAGTGGCACCTCTCAAGGCACCCCTGCCATGTGTTGGCGTCAAGTCATGGGCACTGCGTGGTGCAGTCTGCATGCTTCTCCGCAGTCACGGTCTCTCAGGGGGCCTGTCGCCTGGGTGATGTGGCCAGTCCTGCCCTGCAACTCTTCAAACAGGTCTCCGCAGAAGAAAGACCTGGGCACTGAGCATAGGGCGCTGGACTCCCTGTACAGCAGCAGTCTGGGGCACCTCAGATTCAATGTGAGTGTGCGTCGTGCCCGCTCCAAGTTACTCAAGAGCGCCCAACCCCTTCCGTGGCACCTGCAGGGGTCCGATCCTATACCCGGTGTTGGGACAGGCGGGTGGAGACCTCCAACACCGTCTCGCGGCTCGCGTGGTGCTGTTGATGGAACCAAGGGTGATGCCGAGCCCTGGGTTCGCTTAGATGGCCCTCCCTGCGGGTCCGTCTGCCAGCGGGGTGCCCCTGTCACCAGGGGATCACTGCATCGTCCGGAGGGTTCAGGCGTCCCAGCGCGTCAGCCAGCAGTATAGAGGGGACCGGAGTCACAAAGGCAGGCTGGGGTGGGTGACTCGTACCGACCAGCAGTATCACAGGACCATCGCAGGGCTGGGCGGGCCACCCTCACCCCCACTCCGCTATACAGGGTCCACCGCCGGGAGTATGGTAGAGGCACTGTAGCGCGCAGGCTGGCCTCTTGTGCCCACAGCGAGGGCTCACCTCCTCACCTCATGAGCTTGCGTATTTCCAGCCATGGAGGGTGCCAGCAGCGTATATTAGGGCTGCTCAGCTCGAGCTGCGCCTTCGCTTGCGGCCTTGTGGGCGGAGCCAAACCACGCCTTGCCTCGTCTCTCCCCCCCATTCAGCAGCAGCTCGCCAGGCAGTCCCCACGTCGGAGAGCACTTAGAGCTGACGGCGGGGCATGGGCGGGCCGAGACTCACAGCGGAACTTGGGGCATAGTCTATGCAGGACTAGGGAAAGTGAGGGTCCCAGCGGATCTATTTGTGCAGAGATATAAGCTTGGGAAGGGGATCCCACAACGGAGCTCTACCCAGGCACGTCCTTCGCCATTGCCGCCGTAGCCATGCCCCCCCCAAAGCCTTTCTCTGGTGTTAAATAAAATCCTACTAGCACTATCGTAGTCATTATTACTGTTATTACGAAAATTTAACACATAACATATTTACACTTATTTCTAAGGCAAAACATTTTGCAAAAAAGATTACATGCAGCCAAGTTCAAAGTTCAAGGCAGAATTTTGTACGTAGCTTCTTTAAGATGGGTTAACTTTCGGCAAAGCAATCTTCTTGTCGACAATCCTTAACAGTACTCCTTATTCTTCTTAAATTGTTATCCCTACGCTTCTACAGCAGTCTTGGGCCTAGATAAATCTTCTGTTAAATCAAAAATGAGTCAGTTAGTGTCTGTCTCTTTATCTCTTTCAAACAACCTTTTTTGATTTTTTTCAATGCCTCTCTATGATTGCACAGTCCGTTTTTGTCAAGTATCTTTATCCCAACAATGCTTACTGTAGTGATGCCATGAAGGCTCAAACAGTTAAAATTTCACATTACACAATTCAACTATTGAGACATTCAGTACTTTGTACCGATAATAGGACCACTCAGGTGCTGAATATTTCTGACAAGGTACTTTTGTTCTTTTTCATCTTCTGAGTTTGTAGTGATCTACTTTTGTATTGCTTTCATCAGTTGAGTTTGTCTCTTGAGGAATAGTTGATGGAATCCGATCAACAGCTATGCTCTTTCTCAGTCTTTCTTGATTACAACTTTGTGGCCATTCAACTCTATGGGTGACTTTTCTTGTTTCAGTTCTTGTTCCTTCACCTGGATCTACAGACTGTACTGATGTTGTCTCAGTAACGTTTCCAAGTTGAGAGTCAGTCTCTGCTTCTCCTTCATCATAGAATTCAATGCCACTCTGTGAAACAGCAGGCACTTGGATTTGTGTTGCAGTTTGTGATTCTTTACCCCTTTCTTCTCCTTGCTGCTGTTGTGTCCTTGATGCCACTGCTCTTTGCGATCTCTCAGCATGTGATGGTGCAGTCACCAATGCTCTTTTGTTCAGGATGAAAGAGCACAATTTCTTGGCATGCGATGCATTCAGCCAATTTGGAACTCAAATAACCTGGAAGGGGCCTTTCCATTTTGGGTCCAGATACGTCTTCTGAAGGTGCCTCTTGATCACAACCCAATCAACAGGACTGATGTGGTGGCACTGTTCTTGATGTGGATCTTTAGAGGCAGTTGCAACCCGGGAAGAAACAGAATGGACCACATCAGCCAATCTTTTGCAGTAATCGAATATCATATCATCCGTGAAGTTCAAAACTGGATTTGCAGGTACATCAAGCAGCCTCATTGCACGGCACATCAGTTTTTCATGGTGAGATAGACCAGTCTTCCTATCAGGGATACTTTGTATACTCATCAGCACCAAAGGTAAAGCATCTGGCCATTTCAGTGATGTTGAAGCGCAAACTTTAGCTAGTCAAGACTTGATAGTCCCATTCATCTTTTCTATTAAACCTGAAGCCTCAGGTCAATAACTGAAATGTAGTCTTTGCTCAATCTGTAATGCGGTGCAAACCATCTTCAGGACCTCATTGTTAAAGATGGCCCTCCTATCTGATCCCAGAGAAAGCTGCATTCTGAACCTGGGGATCAATTCTCATAAAAACAGTTTTTCCACTGTGAGACTGTCATTTCTTCTAGTTGGGTAGGCTTCTACCCATCTTGAGAAGACACATACTATGACCAGTATATATATATCTGCCTGTTGCAAACAGACATTTCGATGAAGTCTATCGGCATTCTGTTAAAAGATTCACCTGATCTCCCTATGTGACTCAGTGTAAAGTGTGTTCTTTTCCCTGCATTCATTTGTTGACATGCGGCATACTGACGACACACTTCTGCAAGCATCCTGAACCTGGAATTAAACCAGTTTTGCCTAAAAGTCTTACCATGATGTTCCTCCCTAAATGTGTGTATCCGTGAAAGTACAGTGTCATTGGGACTAGCAAACTATCAGGTAACATTGGTCTCCCACCAGCTGACATCCATATGTCATTTGCATTTTTCTCACAACCTGATCCAACTTTGTTGTTCTGCTTCAGAAAACTTTTCTTGTACTCTTTTTAGTTCTTCCCAAATATCAGTTACTTTCATCAACATTAAAAATGTAGTGTCCTCCTCAGTTTCACATGTGAAATTACAAACTAAATGTGCAGGCCAACAGGCCTTAATATCGTGCTACCCTATCTACATATTTATTTCCCATGGCAATATATCCATTCCCATTTTGACGTGCTGCACATTTAAGAACAACAATTTCTGCAGGCAATTGTAGAGCTTCCAACAAATTTCTCACCTGCACTCCGTTTCTAATAGGATTACCTGAAGCAACTTCTTGGTAACCACAATTGCCCAACATCCCGGACAACATCAAAGCCGTACTGACTATCTGTAAATATAGTCACTCTCATTTGAGCAGTTAAAGTGCATGCTCTGGTAAGGGCAATCAATTCTGCAACTTGTGCTGGGCTAAGCCATGAACCTTATACAACATCATTTAATATACACACAGTTTAACCTGCTCTCAGGGTATCTTCATTATTTCCTAGACATGAGCCATCTAGAAAAATGACATGCTTGGGCTCAATCAGGGGTTCCTCCTTAACATCAGGTATAGGCTTTGTGCATTCTGTCACCACTGCTCTCCATTCAGGGTCACTACTGCCTCTCACACATAAAGGGTAGCAGTAGGAGTGTCCCACCTCAACTTTGCCATTTCATGTCAGTGGCTGCAGGGTCACTGATCTCCATTCAGGGTCGCTACTGCCTCTCGCATGTAAATGGTAGCAGTAGGCAAGTTCCATCTTTACTATACCGTTTCGTGCCAGTGGCTGTAGAGTCAAAGCGCTGCTTACTCTGCACGGCTCTGGTGGAAGGAGCCCACCTCCATCTTGGATGTAATCACTGATCCTGTCTGTCACCCCTGCCTGATGGACTTTCTGACCTCTGCCGCCACTTTCCATGCAGGCTGCTCGCATGAGACTGATAGCTGGAGGTGGATACCACCACGCCTTTGCCGTTTGGTGTCACTGGCTGAAGTACTCCACACTCTGCCAGATAGAGTTCTCTGACCAACCGCCATGGAGGAAGGAGCCCACTGCCATCTTGAATGTTGTCGGTAAGGGGGTCTGACTGTCCCCCATTCAACACTGATCCTGCCCGCCGCACTTTCCAGGTGGACTGTCTGCTTTCCGCAGCCACTGCATTTAATGCAGGGTCCCTATTGCTGCTCACACTCTGCCCCCTTAAAATACTGTTAGTCCTGTTCCTTGTGATCTTTGCTGCATATTCAGCATCTTACTGACAATCTTCCCTCGTGCAACTAGTTGAGACATCTGAAGCCTTTGGTATCCTTACCTATGAGCAGGACTAGTGTGTCCCTGGATGACGGCCATTTTGGGATATGGCCCCTACCATGCCACTTACTCTCTTCATCCACAGGCAGCCGTGTTCCCTCTAACCCTCCACAAACTCCACCAACTACTAAAAAAGGACCCCCCCAAACCAACTCACTTTACAGGAGACATATTTCATTACATGGAAATTACAGATTGTCTAAGATCGGCAATAAAGCTATAAGCAATTACAAGGTTGAAAGGATTACAGGTAAATCATTTGTTCATAGTGCAAGATGGCTGCTTAGCTGGAGCTCTAGTAAGAAGCTCCTGGGTTGGTGATAACTAACCAGTGTATATACTTGTTATAACCCCATCCACCCAACACAAACCTGACACGAGGACTTACTCTCAAGATGCATGTGCTAAACGACTAACCAAACCTGCCATATTGTGCCTGACACACTCCTCAACCAAGGGTAGATGCCTTTCTACACAGCACCACCGCACTGCACCCCCTCCGACCAAGTTCAGATGCCTTATTACACAACACTGCTGCTTTGCACTTCCCCTACACTAACCTCCCTCCTGAAATCTCACAGTGTGAACTCCTTCTCCATCATCTTCCCTCCCAACCTTCTACCACGGCAGCCAAAATTTTCAACCACAAACTGATTAAACAACATCCCGAATTGCTCATCGCAGACTTCTACCACAACACTTCAAAAGGTACAAAGAGAAAGGATCTCATCTTCTACACTACCTGTCCTGGGAAATAGAATGCAGTCCTGGCAAAACACCTTCACATTACTGAAGCCACTAAAATCCCTCAAGGCTGCAAACTAACAATCTCTGACTCACTCCCATTCAAAGGCAATGCTACAACAACCATTTACAAAAACTGGACTATCATTATACAAGCCAATGATGCCAACCACCACACTTTTGAATCCATATTCCCTGTACTAAAAAACACCATATCACTGCCACGGATCAATTACCCCTTTTCAGGAAGCATCCTTAAAAACCATTGCAGATCCATCTATCGCCCCTATAAACCCCTTATGGGTCTCTCACCTTCCTAGTCGGGAGGAAAGTGACGAATACGAGCCGGAGTCTTCACCAGTCACCTAGGACTTTCCCTTCCTCTCACAGCCTGGGGAAACTGACCGGGAAGCAGTCACTCCGTCGAGGGGCGGAACGGAACTACAGGATGTCCAATCCAAAGGCTGGAAAGGACCACCGGAGTGGAGGATAAAAGTGGAAGACGTGTTACCAGGGTCGGTGGCATCAGGAAGAAGGAGAGAACCCGAGAAAAGAGGAAACATTGATGAAGCGATGAACGCCGCCGAGACGAAGACGAAGGACACCGAGGAGGTCAGGTCGGAAGACAATGGAGACCCGGAGAATCCAGAGGAGTGGTCCAAAGACTGGTGGATTCCAGAGGAGGCGCATGAGCCACTGCAACTCAGGAGAGTTGCAGCTGGAAGCAGTACGTTACAAGGGCAGAGGGAACTAGAAAGGGAAAGGGATAGAAAAGGGGATCTATTTCTGCTAAACTCCCACAACCCCCTCACGTCCCACTGTGCCTGCCCTAAAACTCACACCCTTGTGTAGCGGAGTACTGCCATATAGACTGGGATAATTCTGGTCGACTCACTGGGATTCCGGTTGGATATCTTTCCCAGCACTTCATTATCTTTACCTTTCTTCCTCTCCTCTCTTTGATTTTCCCTCACTCCTTTTTCCAGTCCCTCGTGGGGTGTGGTAGAAGCTCAGGGCATACAGCTGAGCACAGATCTTAACAGCTGCTTCTGTTCTCTTTTCTTTTGGAGTCAAACTTCGGGATCCCATCCAACAACCACCGAAGTGAAGAGGACTCCGCTGACGGGAAAAGTCCACGGGACCCTTTCAGACTGTAGACAAGACGTTATTGTGCTGCACCAACTGAAGGATCACTACTGTTACTTCCCCATACAGATCTTTGTGTTGTCCACTACTTGCAATAAACAACCACAATATACATCCCATACAGCCTCCTCACTTCTGTTTCCGGCCATCCCTCTGACACCCCTCTAATCACTACCCTCATAGCACACTAAACAAAATAAAACACTCCTGAATCATACCATTAACTCCACTCCCTATCTCATTAATCACCCTCCCCCAATGAACCACTCACAAGTCACACCACAAACTCAACTCATTCCCTCAAAACACATTTTCCCCCCGGCCCGGACAGAACCAAATATACCAGGGAGGTCACTGATCCACACGATTACCTCTAGAGCACAAAATATGGAGGACTCACCCACCAACACACCTACTTGCCCAAATCACAACACCAGCTTAGGTCAGATCACATTCATCAACCACACCCCCAACCCTTCAACTCTTCAGTCAATCACCCCCTCACAAACCATAATACCTTCCCCTCCCTCCCAGAGCTCTCAGGATGCTGATAGAGCTGCTCATGCCCCCAAACCCCACTGCCTACCTTTTGAGCTAATCACTGCACCATCTCAAAGGGACTGACTCGACTCATCCACCAGTCCGGCCATGATTAACAAGAAACTAAGTTACACCTCCAACTGTTACCCCACTGACTCTCTGACTTCAGCTGACACTGGCATGCACTTTGTAACCCTGGACAAACCCACCCCCACAACATGAAGCGACTCACCGATTCAGTGATTCAGACCATAGACAACCTCACCTCGCACAACTTGAAGCAATCCCCTTGCAATCCTTCCTCAGAAAAGCAAATGCTTTTGTGTAAGCTTAATGAATGACTAGTGTGCATAGAGAACCAACTAGAAAAACTATTACAGGGCCTCACCAATATCACAAAGAACCTAAACACAGGTTCAAATCCTACCCATCCCCTTCACTCCCCCCCACATGCAACAGCACACAACCCCTAAGACGAAGGAAGACACATCCATTCAGCTGAACCACAAAAACCTCTCAACAGCAAAGCTTAGAGGCCTAAAAGAACAACCACCACGATGTCTCTGAGCGAGGCGGTTGAGCAAGTCAAATCCTACAGCCCGGCATATAATAGGCATATCCTTCCTTAAAAATCCAGGTTGTCATGGGACTAGGGAGAAACCCCACTCCATCATCAGCGACCAGACCACTAGCTCACCTCATCAATATCTTCTTGATCACCTCCCCCCAAGATATTAATAACTTCAGAGAGACCAAATGCATACTCATAAACTGCAGATCGGCAACCCAGCATGCAACAGAACTAGCAGAAACAATCTTGAATCACAACATTGATCTCACATTCATTACAGAGACTTGGCTAAGTGAGGCCTGCTACCCGATCATGGACACGCTAGTCCCACCGGGGTTCTCAATGATTAGCAAGGACAAGAAGGACCACCCTGGTGGAGGCATCAACCTTATCAAGCAGAGCAACATCAACATGGGTGAAACAGACACCTTTTCCTACAATACATTTCAATATATTAGCACCACCATAGGAATGAAAGGCAACATAACAATGAAGTGTCATCTTCTTTACCACCCACTTAGTAATGTACTATCCTTTGGTGAACACCTACCAGATAGTATAGCACACTGCTCACTCTCACATACCAACAACATCATCCTAGGTGATTGGAACGATAAAAGCAACACCCTATTCCAATCCCTAAATGACCTATTACTCAGCAACAACCTCTACCAGCATTGCAAAGGTAAAACTAAAAAATAAAGGCACAACCCTGGACACCATCATTGCTTAGGAAGAAACGTTAACCATTGACAGCATCCTCCCAGTCGACTGGCCAGACCACCACATCATCTTTTTTCACATCGACAAAGTATCTCCCCTTCCCAATTCGTACACAAAAAATCCTCCAATGGATGAGAAACTTCAGACAAGTTCCTCTACAAGACCTTGAAGAAAGAATGGTGTCTCTACTACCCCCCTCATCAGAGAACATCTCCACAACTGAACTCATCACCCACTATAACTCAATAATGTTTTCCACCCTGGATCAAATAGCCCCTCTAAAACTGAAAAAGGTGAGAAACACTTCCTCGAGATCCTGTTTCAATAAAGAGCGCAACACTGAAAGAAGGCAGCTCAGAGCAGCCGAAAGACTCAGCCCACCTGGACCAGCCCAGGAGGGAACACAGAAAATGTAAAAAGCACATCATGAATGAAAAAGCCTCTTTCTTCCACAACGCTCTAGGTAAGGCCACAAACTGCCCAAAAGAGCTCTTCAACATCATCAATCAACAAACCTCCAAGCCAGTCCTAAAAAATCCTCAGATATCCAAAGAACGATGTGAAAAATGTGTCACCTTCTTCAACGATAAATTCAAGAAGATCGAGCTTTACCTCAATCACAACCAGCCCATCAACAGCGACCCCCCTTCCAGAAATGAAGGTAACCCTTCTTTCCACTCCACTCCCTCCTTAGCAATGATCACCACACAGGACAACATTGAGTACGTTCAAACACCAGGGTCCCACATCAGCCAGAGAAGCTGGAAGATTTTTGACCCACCCACGGAGGCAGACATATCTTCTCTGCTGGCTCCGTCCAAACCCTCCTCCCATCTTGAGGACCCCCTCCTTGCCAAAAAACAAAACCACGCCCTAACACCCTTGTGGACTAAGACACTAAACAGCTCCCTGAAAACTGGAGCAATGCCAGACTGTCTCAAACTTGGCCAAGTCACGCCAATAATAAATAAATTGAAGCAAACCCGAACGGCCTCAATAACTTCAGAACAGTTTTCAATCTCCCCTTTCTAGCCAAAACTCAGGAGAGATGTGTTCTCGCACAATTTGACCAACACATTGAAAACACCAATCGGGCTTCAGAAAAGGATGTCACATGGAAACAGCCAATCTGAACATAATAGATGACTTACACAAGTTCCTGGATGCAGACTAATGCTACCTACTCATACTCCTAGACCTATCGGAGGCCTTCGACACGGTTGACCACAAACTTCTCTTAGATTCCCTCCAAAAAACAATTTGTGTGGACGGGGTGGTCCTATGCTGGTTTTCATTCTCTCTACATAACCGTGCTCAAATAAAAATATAGACAATCACACCGTTGACACATCAACGATAACCTGGGGGGGGTCCCCCTAGGCTACGTCCTCTCACCCACACTATTCAATATCTACATGGAGCCACTCACCGCCATCCTCAACCAAGCAAAAATCCCCTTCCATTTATATGGGGATGACACACAGCTCTACTTGGAAACCTCTGCGCTAGAAGTCATCACCTGATTAAATGCCACCCTCAAAGAAGTCCAACACTGGCTATCTCACAACCACCTAAAACTCAACCAAGATAAGACAGATATTCTACTCGTATAAAAGAGAGAGCATCCCCCCTGATGCTAGAATGGACAAAATCCATAGACACTCTCAACTGTACTCTATCACTAGCTGACTCTGTCAAATCTATATGGATCACTCTGGACTTCAAACTGACCATGAAAGATCATATAAAGATTAGTGCGAATAGTGCTTTCTACAACCTGAAACTTTTGAACAAAACATCAAACCCTACCTACTGCAGGAAGATCTCAAATCTGCCACACAAGCCCTGGTGCTGTCTAGATTGGACTACAGGAATGCTACCCTCACAGGCACTGCTAAATCCCACCTTGTGCCCATCAGAACCACTCTCAACGCAGCAACCAGAATGGTCACAGGAATCAAAAAATATGACCACATCTCCCTGGCCCTGCGGGAACTAAAATGGCTTCATATTGAAGCTTGCTACAGCTTCATAACAGCTTTTCTCGCCCACAAAACCCTGCACACTGGAAAACCAACCTACCTTGCCTCTGAGTTCAAAATGGCAGGCCAGTCTAGAAACCTCATAAGCTCAAACACCATGCTCCTCATCCTGTCCAAAGACCACAAAGAAAAAACGTTGTTTTGCTCTGTCAAGAATTCCTGTCATGCGAGGGGAGGAAAACGGTAACCAGCGAAAACGGACTACATCTCCCAGGATGCTTAGCGGTTGAGAGGTTATGTAAACAGGAGAGCTGTTACATAACTCAAGGAAAACACGCCCTTATGTAAACAGGAGAGCTGTTACATAACTCAAGGCAAACACGCCCTTATGTAAACAGGAGAGCTGTTACATAACTCAAGGAAAACACGCCCTTATGTAAACAGGAGAGCTGTTACATAACTCAAGGCAAACACGCCCTTATGTAAACAGGAGAGCTGTTACATAACTCAAGGAAAACACGCCCTATAAAGGGAGGAACCGGGAGGTACAACGCTGTCGGATATTGTGTTTACACCGACGTACCTGCTTAGTGAAGAGCAGTGTTCCGGAGTGGTGCTCCAGTAAGGCAAGAACGGAGGTAGGTCGAGTCGTTACTCCCTGGGCCGTGTCTTGCCCCATCGTCACCTGTGAAGGACCCGGAAGCTCTACCGGATAACCATTGAGCTTCGCTTTTTGACTTGGCTGAGTCAAAGCGCAGTGGCGCTTTTGCTGGTTGGAGTCGTAACTCCCAGCCCGACCAGAGATACAGGGACTGCCAGCTGTAACGCACACCAGGAGGTGTTTGCCGCGTTACAGACTCGGAAGTCCACAGGATCGATCGAGCGGCTGCTCTCGGTTCAGTCTTCTTTGCTTGTGATTGGGGTATCGGTGACGCATCACCAGGAGGTGACTCCGCGTCCCGGTGCAGTCTGAGGAAGAGGTTGAGCGGCTGCTCCCTTCAGGTAGAGACCCCGGCTGGGTGTTTCCCTGACTCCTCGATTCTCCCCAACACTCTTCGTGCCCCTCACAGCCTACCGATTGGCATTGTCGGCCATTTCATTTCTGCCCTCTGTTGGCATACGCCGGGATCGGCGTATATGCAGAGGACGGTTAGGACCATCCGTGCTGTGGGCTGGTAACGTACTTAGCCTGGAGGATTCCAGTGACTATAACCTTTGTTTATTCCTTGTATTATTTTTGCCTTCATTAAAATAACTAAACCTTCACAAGTGGTTGCGTTCTCATTATCGTGTCTGTTAAACGATCCTGAGACGTTCAGGGCGTTACAAAATATCCGACCGTAATAACACTAACTGTCTCCCGGTCGATAACAGACATGGCAACACTTGATGATGTGCTGGCTGCTTTAGCGACCGTGCAAATTGAATTGGCTGCCTCCAGGCAAGAAACAGCCGATGTAAAAGCCAGACTGGATGCTATCCAATTGGACCCGCTCACGCCCAGCACCTCCCTCACGAACCAGACCCCTGCGGTAGTAGTGGAAATGCCGGTAGCCGTCCCCTTGGCAACACCAGAGAGGTACAGTGGGGATCCTAACACAGTGCAGGTATTCCTCACACAAGTGGCGCTACATTTATCGTGCAAACCAAGGGCGTTCCCCACGAGTCAGGCTCGTGTGGCTTTCCTTATATCCTATTTGGCTGGAAACGCGGCACAATGGGCCGTACCTCTGGTGAGCAGGGACGACCCCATCTTATGTGATTGGGGTGCTTTTCGCGAGGAATTCCTAAAGGTCTTCGACAGAAGGGCTGACTCGTACACGGCGGACCGTGAAATGCTTGAGTTGAGACAGGGATCCAACGACCTAGTGCAGTATCTCAACGCGTTCCGAAGGCTGGTTGCGGAAACCAAGTGGCCTGTTGCTAAACAGACGGCGCTCTTCCATCACGGGCTGTGCGATGAGCTCAAGGACGCCGTGGCTCATATTGACCCACAACCCAAGACATGTGAGGGCCTTATCAACCTGGTATTACGGCTGGAACATAGGCTAAGTGAAAGAAAGTGGGATCATGGGAGAAAAGGAAAATCCCTTCCATCCTATGTGACAGTGGGAAGTCCTGAAACTTCCACCGCATCCAAGGGAGAACCCATGGACATCGGCGCAATACGAGCGAGCCTCACAGCCACGGAGAAAGAGTCACGCCGTAAACAAGGATTGTGCCTATATTGTGGCAAAAAAGGCCACTACGTACGTGAATGCCCTGCCAAACCGAAGACGTCACGTTATCGGGCCAACCGGTCGGTAACAGCCGTGGTGGACGTACCGGCGGAAAACTAGAGGACTCCCAGACCAAAGAAGGGGCATCTCGGAGTCACTCATCCATCCCTTCACTTTCCAACTCGGTCACTAAGGGACAACGACACCTGTTTCTCACGGTGCACGTGGGAGTGCATGACCAGTGGATACCCGTTGTGGCCATGGTGGATTCAGGGGCCACTGGCATGTTTATGGACCACAATGAGGCATGCAGGCTAGGGCTAGTGCTTCTTCCCAAAGCTGTACCCGAAGACGTCTATGCTGTAGACGGAAGGCGATTGGTGACGGGGCCCATCGGGCAGCACACGGGGGTCCTTCCGATGAGATGTGGGAGGAACCATTTGGAACAAATCGATTTTAACATCATCCGAGCACCCCAATATGGCGTCATATTGGGTTTACCGTGGCTACAGAAACACAACCCCTCTGTGGATTGGCCAACACATCGCATCGAACTGACGTCACCGTATTGCATCCTGCATTGTGGAATAAGAACGGAATCCCTTGACGCAGATGAGAGCGGGAGTCAGACGGTGGCTACAGCGGCAGAAAAATATGTGGCTCTCCCCCAGGCTTATCACAGTTTTGAGGATGTATTTGATGAGGTGAAGGCGGAAGTGCTACCACCACATAGACAGTTTGACTGCCAGATCGACCTGGTGCCAGGGGCCAGCGTTCCCAGCGGCAGGCTGTATGCCCTGACGGAGCCTGAAAACGTGCATCTCCGGGGGTACCTGGATAAACTCCTCAAGCTAGGATTCATCCGCCCGTCCAAGTCTCCGGCCGCCTCGCCACTCTTCTTCATCCCGAAGGCTAATGGGGAGCTGAGAGCCTGTGTGGACTTTAGGGCATTGAATGCGATAACCGTAAAGAATCGGTACCCCTTGCCTCTCATCAGTGTACTTCTGGAACAGGTCAAGAAAGCTCGTATCTACACCAAGTTGGATTTGAAAGGGGCATACCATCTGGTGCGCATGAGGGACGGAGACGAGTGGAAGACCGCCTTTAAGACCAGGTTCGGCCTTTTTGAGTACCTCGTCATGCCGTTCGGACTGTGCAACGCCCCGGCAGCCTTTCAGTACTTTTTGAATGAGGTATTCAGAGAGGAGTTGGATATCTACGTGGTCGTCTATATCGACGACATCCTCATCTATTCGTCCAGTGTGGAGGAGCACGTACACCACGTCAAAGCTGTGCTCCAAAAGCTGAGGGAAAACATGCTGTTTTGTAAACTCAGCAAGTGTGACTTCCACGTCACATCCGTGGAATTCCTCGGAGTGATGCTGAGTCCAGAGGGACAGGAGATGGCAGAACGAAAGATCAAGGCGGTGAAAGAATGGCCGGTGCCCCAAAGCGTGAAGGACGTCCAAAGTTTCATTGGCTTCGCCAACTTTTACAGGCGGTTTATAGATGGATTTTCGGGATTGGTGGCCCCAATCACACAGCTACTGAGGAAGTCCAAGGAGTTTGTCTGGTCCCCTGAAGCGAACAAAGCCTTTGAGGCCCTGAAAAGCACCTTTGGTAAGGCGCCGGTGTTGGCTCACCCCGATCCAGATCTCCCCTACGTGGTGGAAGCGGACGCATCGGATGTGGCGCTGGGGGCTATCTTGTCCCAACGCAACCACGACACTGGGGTGCTTCATCCCGTTGCGTACATGTCCCGCAAACTCAACGACGCCGAACGCAACTACCATATTGCGGAGAAGGAGCTTCTCGCAATCAAGGACGCCTTCACCGAATGGAGGCATTGGTTGATGGGGGCAAGACATGTGGTATCGGTGTACACGGACCATCGGAACCTACAGTTCATGACGGCCACAAGACACCTTTCTCCCAGACAGCTGCGGTGGATGATCTTCTTTGCGGGGTTCAACTTCCGCATCACATATCGGCCGGGGACGGAAAACCGGAAGGCGGACGCCCTGTCCCGTCAATCTGCAGTTAAGGAACCATTGCCTGCGACCGAGCATTCCATCATTTCCCCGAGGATGGTATTGGGGGTTATCCAACCGGATACTTTCCTGAGGGGAATAAAGAGAGGGATCAGGTCATTCGCATGGCGGAGGTGGCTTCTCAGTCACAGAGAATGGCAGCTGAAGGACGGGATACCCCTGAAGGGCAGGTGCCTATTGATACCCACGCCTAGGCTAAGGAAACAAGCATTCATCTGGTGCCATGACTCTCCATGCGCAGGTCATTTGGGCTTTGAAAAAACGGTGGCTAGCATGGGACGGCATTTCTGGTGGCCAACCATGAGAGTGGATGTCAGGAGGTGGGGACAGGAGTGTCCTACGTGTGCTACCATGAAGGCCGACCATGGCCGTACCCAAGGGCTCTTACATCCACTTCCGACCCCGGATAGACCATGGGATAGCATATCACTGGACTTCGTGGTGGGCCTACCGGTAGACCAGGGGATGACGGCAATACTGGTGGTGGTGGATTACTTGACGAAAATGGGGCACTTCATCCCCTGCAAGAGAGTCCCTACGGCCGGGGAATTGGCGTCACTACTCCTAAAGAATGTGGTACGACTGCATGGATTACCTGGGGTGATCGTGTCGGACCGGGGGTCGCAGTTTACTGCGCAATTCTGGAAGACTTGGTGCACTGCGCTGCATGTTAAGACCGCCCTGTCCACCAGCTACCACCCTCAAACGGACGGCCAAACCGAGCGCCTGAACCAAACGCTCAAACAGTATCTGCGATGTTTTGTGGACCAGGGCAGGGAAGAATGGGTCGACTTGCTATGGGTTGCAGAGATCGCCTATAACAACGCCACTCACAGCTCCACACAGTCATCTCCGTTCTATAGCAACTATGGCCAACATCCCAGGTTCTTGCCATTTCTACATCCGTTCAGAGAGGACAGGATTCCCGCCACAGCGGACAGGGTGGCACACATAAAAGACACGTTGATGCGCTCAAGGGCTGTCCTAATAGAGGCCAAGAGAAGATACAAGGCTGCGGCAGACAGGAAGAGAAGGCCCGGGCCACTGTACCGCACTGGAGACTACGTCTGGATATCCACAAGAAACATGAGGTTTCGAAAGAACAGTGTGTTCCATCCCAAGTACATGGGCCCCTATCGAATTACCAAGTGTATGGGTCCCGTGAACGTGAAGGTGTGCTTGCCCCAGTCATTGCGGATACACCCTGTCTTTCATGTATCATTGCTCAAACCAGCACCCTCCAAGCCGTCTGGGACACCTAGGCCGGTATGCGTGGAGTCGGAGGTGGAGTATGAAGTGTCGGGCATACGGGCGTCCAAGTGGCACAGGGGGAAGCTGTGGTACCTGGTTGCGTGGAAAGGCTATGGCCCGGAGGAGCAGTCATGGGAACCGGCTGAAGGGGTTCATGCTCCGCGCTTGGTCTCCTTGTTCCATCGGCGTTTTCCTGCCAGTGCTGGACCCGTGGGGAGCCGCTGAGGGGGAGGATGTACTGTCAAGAATTCCTGTCATGCGAGGGGAGGAAAACGGTAACCAGCGAAAACGGACTACATCTCCCAGGATGCTTAGCGGTTGAGAGGTTATGTAAACAGGAGAGCTGTTACATAACTCAAAGAAAACACGCCCTTATGTAAACAGGAGAGCTGTTACATAACTCAAGGCAAACACGCCCTTATGTAAACAGGAGAGCTGTTACATAACTCAAGGAAAACACGCCCTTATGTAAACAGGAGAGCTGTTACATAACTCAAGGCAAACACGCCCTTATGTAAACAGGAGAGCTGTTACATAACTCAAGGAAAACACGCCCTATAAAGGGAGGAACCGGGAGGTACAACGCTGTCGGATATTGTGTTTACACCGACGTACCTGCTTAGTGAAGAGCAGTGTTCCGGAGTGGTGCTCCAGTAAGGCAAGAACGGAGGTAGGTCGAGTCGTTACTCCCTGGGCCGTGTCTTGCCCCATCGTCACCTGTGAAGGACCCGGAAGCTCTACCGGATAACCATTGAGCTTCGCTTTTTGACTTGGCTGAGTCAAAGCGCAGTGGCGCTTTTGCTGGTTGGAGTCGTAACTCCCAGCCCGACCAGAGATACAGGGACTGCCAGCTGTAACGCACACCAGGAGGTGTTTGCCGCGTTACAGACTCGGAAGTCCACAGGATCGATCGAGCGGCTGCTCTCGGTTCAGTCTTCTTTGCTTGTGATTGGGGTATCGGTGACGCATCACCAGGAGGTGACTCCGCGTCCCGGTGCAGTCTGAGGAAGAGGTTGAGCGGCTGCTCCCTTCAGGTAGAGACCCCGGCTGGGTGTTTCCCTGACTCCTCGATTCTCCCCAACACTCTTCGTGCCCCTCACAGCCTACCGATTGGCATTGTCGGCCATTTCATTTCTGCCCTCTGTTGGCATACGCCGGGATCGGCGTATATGCAGAGGACGGTTAGGACCATCCGTGCTGTGGGCTGGTAACGTACTTAGCCTGGAGGATTCCAGTGACTATAACCTTTGTTTATTCCTTGTATTATTTTTGCCTTCATTAAAATAACTAAACCTTCACAAGTGGTTGCGTTCTCATTATCGTGTCTGTTAAACGATCCTGAGACGTTCAGGGCGTTACATGCTCCTTCTCAAGCAATGCCCCTAAAATCTGGAATGCCTTACCAATACCTATCAGGACCAACCCCTCCTTTTATGCTTCAAGAGACAGTTAAAGGATCTCCTCCTCAACCGACATCTCAATTAGCAGATCCTCAATCGCCCAACGAGACAGCATCTCCACTCTCTGCTCTCCCTGAAACACCCCATTATTGCTCCTCCACTGCGCACAGCCACTGACTGAACTTGGCCTGACTTTCTGGATTTGATTAAACTCGTTAGCTTGATGTAAACATGTACTGAGGTAAAGCGCTATGATACCTTTGTGTCTTGCCAGTGCTATATAAAACTCTTAAATAAATTAATAAATCTGTAACATCGAGGCAATTATGTTCAATTTCATCACAAACAGTATCATTTATGGACAGCAAAGTTAATTGATTTACAATTTGAGAGAATTTCAAAACTACATTGTTAGATGACAAAATACTCTGCTCATATTCCGTGAGCCTATTATGGGTCATGTATTGGGTTTTTGTTTGAGTCAATAGAAGCTCCAAAGAGTGTGGGACTATTACAGTTAAAGGATATTCCATCACTATGCTCTCACTCTTTTCCATATTAGTGCACACCGTGGCAACTGCTTTAAGGCAGCCGGGCAGTCAAGGGTAGATGAAGAGTATGTCACTAGCTTCCGAGCATCACCATGTGTTTGAGTTAGCACGGAGAGAGAGTGCGGCCCTCCATCTCACTGCAAAATAAGGTACATTCTTTACTGTAATCTGGCATCCCTAGTGCTGGGCCATGATAAAACATTTCTTTCAGCTCTAGGAAGGCTTTCAAGCAATTGTCCTAAGGAATCGGACCAGAAACATCCTTGAGTTTCAGCATCAGTAAAGACTTTACCACTAGGGAAATGTTTGGTATCCACTGTCTACAGTAGCCAACAATTCCTAGAAACATCCTGACTTTCTTTCTCTGTTCGAGGTGGATTCATCTAAAGAATTGCTTCCACTCTCTCTGATGACATCTATCTAGTTCCCTTCTCAATTATATGTCACAGATATTAAACTTCTTTCTGACACTACTGCAGTGTACCTGGTGGCACATTATGTCTATTTTCGGCCAGGTGATTTAGCAAGGCTTTGGAATATTGTTTACAAGCTTTCGTAGCACTCTGCACCATGCCAAAACTCTGCAAGAAAATTAATGAAAAGAGGAAAAGGGTATCTTTACGCAATGGCACGGTGAAGAATGCCTGGCAAAGAACAATTACAGTAAACCATTTTGCAGTACATGGACATTGGAATAATATTCTGGCTGGATTCGGTACCACGGGACAACATAGGACAACTATTTCGTTAATCTTTCTCAGATCATGAACGATCCTATACTTTCCATTGGGTTTCTGCAAACCCATGATCGGAGAGTTATATGAACTCCAAATTAATTCCCTCTAAATCCCTTTCTGTATCAGGTCTTCTATTACAGGCATTATTCCTGCAATTGATTCTGGAGTCAGATAGTACGGTGGTGTTCTTGGGTATACCACATTTGCTTTTAAGTTAATTTGGACTGGTTCTACTTATTTAATCAATTCACAGTTTTTCCCTGTAAGATCCCATACTTCTGGGTTCCCAGTTTCCTTCAAGTCAGCAGGTAGTTCTTCAATTGTAGTGCCAAGAGTGTCTGGTGAATGTGTGCTCTAGAAATGGACAGTAACATAACATAACATAATATAACATTAATGAACCATGCGTCTGAAACTCTACACTATCTGGTATGCAATAGACTGTGCAGTTTCACTTGCATATAAATCTCTCCCTAACAGATTTACTGGGCTTCTGTAACTAGCAACACATTTGGTGATGTTCTTCAAATTAGCCTATTTTTACTGGGACTTTTCTGAAAATGGATTGGTAAACTGTTCATTTGAAACTCTTACAACTTGGATCTTCTTTCCCAAGAGGGGTAGGTCTGGGACCTCCTTAATTCTAACAGTGGATTTGGTAGCACCGATATCTATGAGAAATGAAACGGGGTGGCCCTTCACATCATCTTCTACAATTGGCCACTCTGGTCTACCTCTAAGACTGTGCCAAGCACAAAATCGTCCTCCCCCTCAGGCACTATGCTTGAGAAAGGTAGGAACCTGAACTATCATTAACAAAAGCAGGAAATTGCTGAAATGCATTTTGATTTTGATTCTTGAAAGAGTTTAAATTAGCTTTCAGCATCTTTTTAAATTAAATCTGGGATTTCTCATAATTTGCTAGATCATTTGGGCTTGTGGGACCTGTAGCTGCAGAATTTGCTTTTGCATAGGCATTTGCATCTGTTGTATTGGCATGTTCTGCATTTGCATTCCTCTCTGCATCTATAAATTTCCATTAGCATTATCAAGATTAAACCTACATGCCCTCTTCCAAAGCTAGACCCTGTTACAAACGTGACAAGGGGTCATCTTTTTCAGTGTTGCCACATCCATTCCTGAACATGGATCAATTGGAATACCTCTGTCTCTACCTTGTGAAACACCAAATCTTCCTCCTGGATTGCCCTAAAAATCTGCTTATAGAATAACACACCTTGCATACCTCCTTGATTTCCTGCAAAACAGCAAACAAAGCTACTTTCTCATTTTGTTCTTTATTTTCTCCTACTAAGTCATGGTGGAAAAATGCCACCTTCAAACCAACTTGTTTCACCAGAGATACTGATGTTGTGAAAACACGCCCTTTCCCATTACTTAATGTTGGAATGTCTGAGGTGGTCTCCATACATCAATCTGGGAATTCTGAGAGGTCATAATAAATCTTGTTGTAGGAAACCTTCTCCTCGCTGAAAAAAGCGCTTTAACACCCCATCAGGGGTAACAAACGCTATATAGATGCAAACCTTTTCCCCTCTCCTATCCCTCCGCTATCCTCCTGAATCCAAATAACTGACTAACCTATCCACCAATAAAATTACTTTCATATTTCACTATACTAACTCAACACTAATCCTTTATGGGTTCCGGAGTAGCGCGCCACAAGCCGAAAAAGCGCTTCGATGCCTCGTCAGGGGTAGTAAGCGCTATGTAAATGCAATTACAATACAATACAATACAATACAGCTCCTTGAGCCTCTGAAGTCAAGGTAACATTAACTGGGGTGTTTGCAATTGGTCTAGGCACTGTCTGCAAAATTACTGGTTGCGGCTCTTGCTCCAGACCATGCATAACAGGTGTATTTGCCACAGGTGAAGGAACAGTCTGTAGATGAGCAACTTGTGGTGGGGCAATCTGTAGTATTTGAAGCGGTCTTTCAATTTTACAGGGGCAGTGACTATTGTACTGTTCATTGCGACACCATTCTCTGTTGGTGTTGCAGAATGAGAGGGTCCTGCAGCCAACATTTCTTATAAAATATCATCCACTGAATAACTACCTGCCTAATTTTCTTTTTCTTTTTCCTCTTTATATTTTCCCTGTGTCTTTTTTTCCTTCACTTTCTCCATTTTTTCTGTAGAAATAGCTGGATAAAATCTAGTGCCTTCACCTATGGCTTTCCTCCCTCTCTGCTGATCTTCATCCCATCGAGCATATGCATATTTACTCATTGCTGTGTATGTTTTTTTCTGATTTCTTTCCCTTTTTTTCTCTTGCGCAACCTTTTCCCACATATTTAAGGCTTCATATAGTGTAGGCCGGTTCCATTTCATACAATTTTCCTTTCAATCTCTCAATAATTCTAGTCTCAAAGCTTCTGTATTTTGAAAATGTTGATGCACCTCCCTTCTCAGTGATCTTGCACCATCAACAAAGCCATAAACAAGAATGTACTCCCAATTCAGGTGTCCTATAATGTACATGGGTACTCCAAGGAGGTTTCCCTTGAACCCCCATACTGGAATTGTAATATTTCCCATCACAAATCTTTTGAATTCTTTAAAACATTTCATGATTCTAGCAAAAACGCAAAGTAAACAATTTCAAATCAATATTTAGATTCTGTTCCGTAAAGGTTAGATTTCCTTTACTCCAAACCTGTTCCAGTTGTTATTTTATCAAAATCCTGTTAATAAATCCCAAACACTAACCTATCACAGCGCGACACAATGACGTCACCAACCAATCATAGCCTGAAAAGCACCCCAACCAACCAATCTCCACACAAAACACTATGATGTATAATCTCACTCATCGCAGCAGCTCACCCTTCTTTACAATTTCTCTAGTACTTTCACAAACCAACAAAAACTTTTCAAATGACAATTAACAAAACATATATCAATTCTTGTTTGCTCTTCTAAAGCAAAACAATAGTAATTCATCCACGCCAAAAAATTCTGCATTCGCAAGTTAAACCTTGACCACCGTGAAATCTCCCTTATCAATTAGGTTCTGCTAACATCAATCAATATTAAACAACCACAACAGATTATTAATATTTATGTCTCAAATGTGCAGGTGATGGTACCTCACACTAAACACCACAAAACCTGCAAACAAGAAATATCATTGGATGATGGCATATTCAAGTGTCTTCCACTCTCGTCTCAATGTCTATCAAGTGTCTTCTACCTTTAATTCAATAGCTATCCCGTGGTCTTAGACTGCATCAAGTCTGAAACTCTTGAATCTCTTTACAAAGAAACAATAAACATCTCCATTTATAAATCCATCAACTCTCAACCCAATAATACAAGAGTAAACACAATAATAATAGATGTTGCATCACCCTATTAACACTTACACCTCCAAAACAGCAACCGCCTTTTGCAATCGCACCTTGTTATCTCCTCAAACTCTGGGCAGTGGATTTCAGGAATCAGGTATTATATTCCAACCTGGGTCATTATTTACAGCTCTTTGATCAAGGTGTAACCATAAGTCTGTTACCAGAAAACTGATAGCATGGCTTGGGGCCAAAATTAAAAAAGATGGTTCAACCTTTTAATTACCATCACTTACAGTGTCAAGCCCCATTCACACGCTGGTTTCTTCTCGCCTCAGCCGATGGCTCTTTGCCAATGTATTTTAATTCAAAGAGCTATTTCGGCATGACAAGCTAATTTTCAAATACATTTCAAAATTGAGTCAATTATGAGAGTTTGGCTAAGTTTTAAAAGGTTTATTCTCATTAATAGATGAGTATGTTCCTTTTTTTTCTTTTTATTCAAAGTAGTCAATAAATCCTTAGTAGGTTTACAGAAATCTCAAAAAAAGTTAGGGTTACAACACATAGTCAAATAATGCATTAAGTGTGTTCCATAAATGAATAAAAAAAACTATACTAAAGAACAGGACTGGAGTTTCTAAGTTAGTAGAACTCAGGGAAGATTTCAAGTTCAAAAGAAAAGAGTGAGATCTAAAGGGCATAAAGCTCAAATTCAAAATTGAAGTAGCAAAACTTCCCATAAAGTGTAGTTCATGAAACTCAGTCGAGTTTCATTATTACAAGCAAATGATCATAAAGTTGCATTAGCAATCTGTAAAAATAAAGCATCAAAATAAATTAAGGATGAACAGAAGTAACAGTAGCTACAACCATCAGCCTAGGACAAGGAATGCACAAGAAGGTGGGTAAGGAGTGGAGAAAAGCATTGAAACTAACTAGGAACACACACTAATTTAAAAGACATGTAGCAGGGGTTCTTCCTCTCTGGACCAATCGAATGGCAACACTGGTCTGTGAGCAGGTTCATCTCTTCCTTTACTATGAAATAACATGTAGCTTGCAAAGCTTTATCACAATGTTAGCCACAGAAATTCTTGCATAGTTACGCTTTGGAAACATAAGCCTTAGTTCCCATAGGCATCGAACACAGGTTGGACTTATACATTTTAAATGTTTCACTGCGTGAACAATGAACTATACTATTTAAGAAAAACATCAACTTGTAAAGTCACTGTTAGGTAATGCATTTTATTTAACATGAACATGAATTATTGTTTAAAATGTACAACTATTCTAATCAAGCATTATGTGGGACAGGAGAAAATAGGGTGTTTAGTTATTTGCAAATAAAATGTTCTTATGAAAATTAATACCTTTGCTAAACCGGAAAATTCTGTAGTCACAATGAACTTTTCTAAGTATGTCACTTTAAGGTCAAGCTTTCTGAATTATGTTGTGCACATTTCAGCAACATTAGGTTCACTTTCAGTTAAATGAAACTTGCTTCCTTGCATTTCTATGGCCTCTAATAAAGCTATGACTGCCTATTGTAGTTTGCACATTTTAAATGCGCCATTTCAGCTTCGAATTTTATCTCAATCATGGCACATTTTAAGTGCTAAAGTAGATAAATTGCATGTTAGTTATTTGACTTTATCACTTTATAAGTCTAACTGAAGGCACAAATATTGCACTGTGCTTCAGGGAACATACAATGAGTTTTACAACTTGGCTGAAGTTGAAACCTTTTTGGGATGCTGTTGTCATAAGTGGTGTATGATCATATCAGTACATCTCTGTTATCTCTACACTACCTCCTTTCTAGGAGGATGGTTTAGCTCAACAGAATAAACAGGAACTAAAATACCTGCCCCCTGGGTGAAGGGGAATGGTATCTTCATTGTGGTGACAAAGACGAAAGAAGCCCGGAGAACACGAATATTTTTCTGTGGCATTAGGTTACAAAAACAGAACAGTCATAACCAATTAGAGGATTATCTTGCAGGGATTACTGAGAGGGTGGGTGGGCAGAGTCGGCAGGGCAAGAGTGAAGTTTCCTTTTCGGAAAGAAATGATTCACTGAAAGATCTAAGCACACGATATTGAGCAACAGAAGAGATGTAAAGTTGCCATCTGCCTGCACAAAGGATATTATCCTTACAATGTCAAGATAAGGCAAACTTATTTGAAGAGATTAGCCACTTTTTGTAACTTTAACAAACATGTATTGTCAAAGTCAAGAGCTCTGGCTGTGACAGGCTGATGCGATGGTCTTTTTTTATTTTTATTACAAGAATATGTCACCAAAAGAAAACCGAAAACGACACCTAAACATTTCAGACAAATGCGAGCAGTAAACTTTTAAATGTAAATATTCACTGATCATTTTACCAGCAGCGGCCCGTCTATAAGGGCAGAGGGGCCATGCTGCCGCACCTTTTCCGACATAAAGAGTGTCTGTCAGGCTGAGCAAAGGTCAGCCAGACAGGCACTCTTTATTTTCAGGTCAGGCAGCCACCAACTAGACATGCGCTAAATGCACCAGCTTCTGGCTGCCTGAGCTGAGCCGTGCTGGGCCTCAGTTTGGGAAAGGTCCTTGAGGCCCTCCCGCTCGGGACATGGGGGAGCATCAGTGATAGCCTCATACCTGGGCACTTCAGTTTTAAAACTAAACGGGGTTTTCATCCTTTAGCTGGTCAGGTCAGAGTTGTCTGTTAAGCGCCATGAGACCTTCGGGTGATATGTGCGCTCAATAAATATCCCCTGATTTGATTTGATTTGATAAAGTGTCCAAGGTCGAGTGTCAATCACAGGCATCTCATTACAGAGTGGGTGGGATCAGAAGTCTCTGACCTCCTACTCTGTGATGAGGTATGGACTGCTGCTTTCCCTATTAGCTGAGGAGGGGAGGCAGCAGTCCTAACCCTCCTGCCATCTCCGAGGCTCCGCCCCAGAGCTGCAGCATGTATGTGTTGTGTTTTAATTGACTGGTGCATGTGTGTATGTATGAATGTATGGGTATTTGTGAGTGAGTGTTGTGAATGGGTGTGTGTGCGCATATGCATGTGAAAGCATGGGTGTAAGATGGTGTGGATGTGTGTATGGGGGCTTCCCCAACACTTCTAAGCTGTACTTACTTGCTGCCACTTTATTTTACTGTTTTATAAATACATGAAATCCTTCCAGTTGTGGAATACATTTTATTATTATTTCTGTAGGAGAGAAGAATATATTACCAGTTAACCAAACACTCAAATCACAGGTACCTACAATGTTACAATGTCACCTAAAGATTTTAAACCTTTGAAAAGTAGAGATAAAAGAAAATAACATTTAACTGGGGACCGGAAGTAGAGGCAAAATTGTTTCTTCTATATAAAATTAAGACAAAAAATCACTGAAATGAAAATGCACACTTGGAACTAAATGTATCATTAAAGAGAACGGAACAAGGTGGATGCATAGAGAGTGCACAGACTTTGTGGAGGCACTCAAAGTGAAGGGAGCCAGTCAGTAAAGTGGTGTTTTATGCTGCGCTGGGCAGAAACAAAATGAGAATAGCGATTTAATAGACCAATGGATTAAACCTGTTAACGGAAAGCCCCTCTATGTATGTATGTCATGGATGATTATTTTGGAAAATCAATAGCCTGTCGAGACAGCTGTCTCAAAGGTCAGACCTAACAATATACACACCCATTGTTTGAAAAGAAGTCAATGCTTGTCAAAAAGTTCATTGTATGAATTACAGTCATTGGAAATTATGCTGGTTGACTTGTTCACAACATGTACCTACATCCGTAGATCATATGATGAATCATGGTAGATTTACTGCTGACTTAACCAATTTATTTGTGCTATAAAATAGCTGCCAAACGCTACTAAAGTTGTGTTGCACTTCAATAAGCTGATAATAAGATTGATAGGCAGTATCATGATATGCTTTATTTTCTGTGTCTGATGTTCAATCAAGTCAGGGTCATTTCTATTCTTACAACGTTATCTTGTTTTACAATATTCGAAGACCCAGCCCCAGAAATGTCATAAATAGCCCTGAAAATGTATGATCAGACATTATTATTATCAATGAGAACACAGAATGACCCTCCACTTGAAACCGCAGATGTCAATTTGATTATTTTCCAATAAAGTGTTCCAAGTGCCATTATTAGACATCAAGATTGAAGCTTAAGTTATGTATGATGTAACATGCACCCCAAGGATGTAAGGTCTTCACTTTTAGAAGCCTCTTAGCTTTTATTCTATGCATTGTATGCTCACAAATAACCTTTTCTTTCACAGCTGATCTCATGAGTCGACTGCACAGGGATAGGTGAATCATGGGGAAGCCATGGACAACATCGGCTAACACCCCATTTTTAATAATATTTATCTTCTTATGTAATTTGCACAAATCTGCATATCAGCTTGTGAAAGGGCCATACATTCTTGCTTTGTGATTTTCATTGCAAAATGAAAACAATTAATTCACTGGTCCCTGGCTGTCTCTCTGCCACTTTATACCCCTCCACTCATACCTCCTGATTGAACCCAACCTGAAGCTTATCCAGTCTTAATTTTTTAATTTATTCTCAGGTACATGACTCCGAGTCACAGAATGCAAAGGAAAAAGGACAGAATGAGTTTCTCATGTATGATGTGACACAACTTCAGATCTCCATTCTTTCCTTGGCTAGTTACAATGATTTGAAATAGAACACATTGTCCTTGCTATTTTTTTAAATCTTTTTTTAGGTTTTTGTATGTAGTAATGTGATCTTATGTTGGTGGGTCCTGTATTGTATTCCTTCAGGTCCTGTTTAGTTGCAATGTTTAGTCCAGCTTCTATGACTGTGGCCACCCTGGTATGTGGTTCTGAATGCTCATCCTAGCTGAATAGTACAAGTGAAATATTCCTCCACCAATTTGCCACGTTATATCAGATGCAATGACTATAGTTTACTTATTGGTTGGACCGAAGTTATAGTTTAGAAATAGAACAAATTGTCATTGAATGTTGTAGTCGTTTTCAAGGTTTATTTTATGTGGAAGTATAGTCCCATTTTGGTAGGTGGTGTACTATATTTTTTCAGATCTTCGACCAGTGCCAATGTTTAGTCCAACTTCTATGTCTGTGGCTCTCCTGGTCTTTCATTCTGAATATATGGTCACCCTGCAAAGATAAAAAAAATAAAAAATTTAAACACATTTTATTGATCAAGCGGCTCATGTACAGCAGAGCCCTGTAACCCAGCGACATCTGCACAATTATGACATATAGAATTGACTTTAACATGTTTCCACTACTATACCCAATAAGACCTTAAAGGAAATACAACATAAATCTAATGGCCCCCTCTCCCCCCAAGTGCACTACCCATCCACCCCAACTGGATCCGCATAGATACTGAAAGTCAAATTGCCCACCTGGGTCTCACCCTCCACCCCACTCCCAGAGTTCCGGCCAAGCAGCCCAGATTTTATAATCCCTAATCGCATTCTACAGAAACGGGGTCTAGGAGCAATCCCCGGTAGTCTGCCCACCGTTTCCATATTTTAAAATGTTTTAGGGGGCATCCTCTAGCTAGGAAGATTGGTTTCTCAAGGCCCATTCAAAAGTCCAGACCGTTCTTCCTTGCGATCACTGCAGGGGGCCTCGGAACCTTCCATGCCCTTGCTATATCCCTGTTTGCCAATGTGAGATCTAACAATAACAAGTGACGTTTATAGATATTGCCTCCTATCCCCTCCAGGACATGTAATGGTGCCAGTTTCGGCGAGTGGGGAAGATCCCAGCCCAAAACCTCCGACAGGCAAGTGAAAACTCCCCTCCAAAACCAATCCAGAGACAGACACTGCCAAACCGTATTCATGAGCGTACCCTCCTCCCTGTGGCATCTGAAACACTGCGAGGATGCAAACCAAAGATAAAATATTTCATTACCAATTTGCCACGACATAAGAGAAGCAATGCTTAACAATAGGCAATTGCTTTAGACCACATTGTTGTAGTAATTTAACATCTCAAATGAAAGTAGGAGGGCTAATCTGCTGTTCCCCAAGCATTGACTGCCTCCTTTGCCAATCATAGCTGGTGCAGGACAGCGGAACATTGGGTAACCAATGTGGTATAGCAGAGCACATAGACACAATTGGACAGGCTATAGGACCCCACAAGAAGCGCTTAATTTTTCTAGTGGTTGCTGCCAGTGGATACAGACACTCATTTACAAGCCTCTTGCACCGCCAGTACGTCACTTTTTCCCATATTAAAAATGAAGCACCGGCAGCACAAGGGGCTTATAAATAAGACCCCTAGTTTTCATCACCACCCAAGTAATAAAGTGAAAGGCAGAAAAGGGACAAAGAAGGAGGTGAAGAATGATAGGAAAACAGTCATGAAAAGAAAAAGCAGGGATGAAAAAGAACCAGTAAGGTCAATTAAAGAGATATAAGGTGTAGAGTAGTGAAAGAAAGAGGCATGATGTGGAATCAAGACTTTGCAGCCTTGATATTCAAAAATAAGCACAAAAATGGAAAGAGAATTGTAATGAGATCAATCGTAAGACTTCAAAATTCATAGAGCTCCTTCCCTGTTCTAGCAAAATGAACTAAAATATGACAGATATCAAAGTCTGAAAGTAACACTGGTCACAGGTGCTTTTTGTAAATGAAAATATTTGTTCACATTATTGTACTATTGCTCAATTTCAGCTTGTCTACTCAAGCCCCCATGTGCTTCTTGACACTAAGAACAACTTGCCACTTCATCAGGGCGTGTGTCAATAATATCATGGCAACAAGGATGCAATATTTTATGAAACTGAAATGAAAATTAACTCCAAATGAGTTTATACTTTCAATTTATGATGGGATAGGGAAGGGAAAGTGACATAGAAAAAGGACTGAAACGCATATAAATAAGAAATTTTATAAGCATAAATTGCAAACAACACATCATTAAAAATGGATTACATTTATTCCAATCCAAGCATTACATACAAAATGATCAGTTCACATATATTTAGGAAAATAAAGAATTATTTTGATGAGCAAGGACAAAAAGGAATCTAGTGAGAGTAACATTCAATTAAAAACCGATATAGGTGAGTTATGGTCAACAGTGCTACTAGCGGACCCCATAGAGGTGCAAAAGAGGTAGAATACATGTTGAAGAAATTGGAGCCACAATTTAGAATCTAACCATGGGACTGTTGAAAACACTAGCATAATCCCCACTGAGTGAGAATTACAAAATGTTACAAACATATAATACAAACTTAAAACTTCGACCAATTGTTAAGTCTGAGTACCCAGTATGTGTAGAGGATGCAAGATGTGAAAAATTCATGCTACAAGAATACTGCTGCATCCAGCAAATTTATGTTAAGAACCAATCTTTGATCTGCTAGAACACTCTTGCATATATTACTTCCTCTTTTGCAATTAGTTTATGAAAAAAATATGCCTATTAAGTCCTATTGTTGGATCCTCAAGAAATTAGCAAAAATGTAATTTAAACTAAGTGATTCTTACCCTCAAAGGAACTTTTCAATTTTAAATGGTAAATAGACGGGAGGTTTCTGAGCAGTTAATTCTGGATTTAGCCAAAGGGTTCAAGCAGAAATAATACTGTATACATTTCTCAAATCTCTTTGTTAATATTAAGAATTACTTTAATAAAGGGTGATCATACTAAATATAGTGGCCATGTTTGGGCAATTTGATAATGTCAGGTCAGGAGTCCTCGTTACATCTTACATTTTTTTCACAATGTTTTTATATTTGAGTGAAACATCTCACAACGGTGCCAACATGCACCTATAACATTATGAACTCAGAGGGAGCAACCCACAGTGTCAGTATAATAATATACAGGGAGTACGGCATACTACAAAGCAGCAATACTCTTGCAAGTACGTTCGTCAACTCTACCGTGATGTGTGGCATTAGGTAGTTCCCAATTTTAATAGAAGTCCAGCCTCCCTCCCTGATGCCCCTTTAGTCAGCTGTTCTACATCTTGTGGAACTTACGGCGATATCCCCTGCTTTTGTAGGTAACTTTCTCTGAGGCCATGTACATGTCCATTCCTCTCCTCCATTTTTGCATGGTTGGGGACTCCATCCACCTCCCATAGCATGGCTATGTCCCTCATGGCCACTAACAGGCCCAGGTCACTGAATACGAGTTTGGCTATTGGGGCATCAACATCACTAGGGATACCCAGGAGAACTCATTGCGGATAAAGGGGAAAGGTGGCTTTGAGGATCGCACTGAGTTCTCTCGTTATCATGGCCCAGTAGGTTTGAATGAGCATATAGCTCCACAACTTGTGCAGGAAGGTCCCACTGTCCCCACTGCACCGGCATATACACTGGGGAAGCTGCCCTTCCCATACCACACAGACTTTGCTGGTCGTATTAGACCCTGTGTAGGATGTTAAACTGTATCAGTCTCAGTCTGGATTTTATCTCCACTTCTCTGAGGGTGCATCAACGCTGCCTCCAAATCTATATCCTCCATCTCTCCCACATCTCTTTCCCATCTCTCACATAGCCTACCCAGAGTGTCTGGCATATTATTGTTTAGTGTCTTGTACATGAGTGAAATAGTTCCCTTACCCTTTTCCTCCATAAACATCTAGGGAGCATACTCGGGATCCCTACTGTCATTATATTTTGTAATTTACTCTCACTGGGGATGGTGATGGTGTTTTCAACAATCACATGATTAGCTTCTAAATTATAGCTTCAATTTCTTCTTGGTTAATTCTCCCTGTTTTTCACCTCTGTGGGTCGGCTTTGAACACTCTGGCCATAACTCACATCTACTGGTCCTTTTTTTAAACTGAATGGTACTCTCACTGGATTCCTTCATGTCCTTGCTTATCTGAATAATTCCTTCATTTTCCTAAATATACCTGAATGGATCATTTATATATAATGCTTGGGTTTGGATAAATGTAATCATGGTTGGATGTTTGTTGATGGCAATTTATGCTTTTAATTTTTCTGTTTTATGTCCCTTTTAAATCTTCCTTCTTTGTCACTTTCTCTTCATGTTCCCATCTTAACTTGTACGTTTAAACTAATTGAGTTAATTTTCATTCTTTTAAAAAAAATAATTGTGTCCTTGTTGCAGTGAAATAGTGACACTCGCCCTGATGAATCGTCAAGTAACTGTTTATATTCAACACTGTTGACATTTACCAGCACCAATGGCAGGCTCCTAAAAAACTTCAGGTCCCTCTTTTTTAGATAAATTAAGCTCCATCTCAAAGGTCTGTGAAGGTCAGCATGAGTGCCTTTCCCACATGGCACATCATTAGTAAGTTTGTGAGACGGGCATATTAACGAAAGCAAGTTACACACAGCTTGAGCCAAAGTGCCATGTTGGGCCTTAAAAATTCACTAAGGGCATCAACACTTAACTCAATTCTCTTCAGAACTGATGTGTGGACCGCTTCTTCCTTTCCTTTAAAATTCATGTGGAGAAGGCCTAGCCAGGATGTGGTTGAAAGGAACCACTTTACACAAAACAAGCAAAGGAAAATCAATAGGTTAACACAGACTTCTGAGCAGTTTTCCAGGTAGGCTTGGATAATTAATATGTTGGTCAATTGGCAACAAACAATAAGGTATCTTTTAAGTCTTCCTGTAATCCCTGGTAAAATGAGGTGCTGCTACTTCACCAGTCCAGACTGCATCTGAGAATAAATGTTAAAAGTGACTACTGAAGAGACAAATTACTGGTTGCCTTGCTTCAACCTTAAGAAGCTGCTTGGGTAGTGTGTTTCTTTTGAGAGCCAAGTGTTTGGATTAAAGATCATGGGGGGGTGGGGGGGGGGAGGGGCAATGCCATGGTGTCCTTCGGAAGATACAACAAAATAACTTTTTTCTAAGCAGGCTAACAGAGGTGGTGGATTTATTAAGGAGTTTGTGAGACTAGGATTTTCCGCCGCTCTATTAGAAGCTGGGGAGATGGTGATCCTTTGGCCTGTTGTAGCAGTGGGTGCAGGGCAGGTGGAGAAAATGAATTACAAAAAAGGCTTGTTTCTATGGAGCAGTTTTAAGGTCATCCTGAATCTTATTTTTTGTTTGATCTGTTTATAATTTTTTTTTTTACTTAGATGATACATTCGACAGGCAAATACATTATCAATAGAACCAGTAGGGAATCTCCAAAACAGACTCTTCTAAAACTTATAGCAGTGTTTGTACATGTAACATATATTGATCCATATCCATGTCACAAATCACCTTACAGCGTAATAAAGCAAATAAATGATGTCAATCAGAACATTTTCCTTATGGGAGCGCACTGCAATCGTATTATACAACTACATATTAATTCCATACATATATCTCAGAGGGCTCCTCTCGACTATGCCGCTTTGCCCAACCATTCGATCAAACCATCTTACATGTAACACTTGAATTTTAAAACAACCGGTTGAGGAACAGGGAAGGAGAGCTGTGGTCATCCTGAATCTTATTAATGGGTTTGACCATGACTCACTGGTGATTCTTGGATGGGTCCACATTTCTCTTTTCTGGTTGGCAAACTGTCAAGCTTCTCGGAGAGCAAGATGAGATTACGAATCCTCTCCAAACCACTCTGGAGACAAATAATACTATAGGGTACCACAAAGCACTAAGGAAAAAATGGGGCAAAAGAAAAACACATTGTGTCTTTGTCAACACTGCACATCTCATTGGATGTGTCTGAGCAAGACAGCAGAACAGCACGCCTGAGGCCAGCTCACTGAAGGGTACGGCGTTATTTAAGACAGAATACAGCTATAACATAAGTGGGATGCAGTATATGCAAGATTAATAAAATAAAAGGAATACCAGGGGATGGGAGGCTACTCATACTCCAAGTTGCTATCTGACGTCCACTCATCGACTTTAATACTGAGGGTAAACCCTAGAACGCCAAGGTGAGAGAAGACGCTGATCAGGTGAAGATAGCCGAACTTAGGAATGTGGAAACACAGCGCAAGTATAACAACAAGCACCAGGGCAGAAACTCTCAAATAGAAGTGGAAACTGAGAGGAAAACGAGATAGAGGAAAAATACCAAATTGGAAAGATGCTGAGCCAAGTGATGAACTAGAGTGCATGGAAGCCGCTACACCTGCAAAGCATTGCCAGGTACCGCTGGAGTTGTAACAGCATGTCTCATATCCACTTTGACTTTCAGGATCTCAGAGACCCAGACGTGTACTAAACTCTGTAACACATTCAGCTGTCTAGTCTACCTCCCTGGCCCCAGCTTCCTGTTCTCCATTGTCTCCATGCTTTTCTTGTTCTAAGCAAAAATGTAGACTGGACTCTGTTCGATGTAAGTTGTGAGATCTTGCACTTATGTGAATGCAAGTGGGTTTACAAATTTTCCCATAATGCCTATCTTGAAGGAATCCAAACAGTGAGATCCAACTTTAACAGCCAAACACAGTGCAAGCTGCCTATGATGTTAATGTTCATGTTAATAAAAATTTATAGAGCCCACGTACACCGGGTGGCTTCATGGCGCTAAGGCACCGAGAGCTGTCAGAGAAAAACATAGAAGCTAGCCCTGTGCAAATAGCTAGGTTTTCAGGGATTTCCTGAATTGCAGAAGATCTGTGCAAGACCGTATTTCCAGCGGGAAGGAGTTCCACAATTTTGGGGGAAAGGGTGGCAAATCTGCGGCCACCTTGACGTACCCGTTTGAACGCCGGGACGGATATGATCAAAGGCAATGTTAGCAATATATGTTGACAAATGGGTAATTTGTTACCTTGTGCCATAGCTGGCTGTTTGTCTTGATCTTTCAGTATGTGACCAAAGATTTCATGTTTAGTATTATTGGAATGGGGATAATGTATGTTTTAAAGTAATGGGTGCATTTTTGTCTGGGTGACATGAAAAGATATCTAAGTAAAAAATAGTTTGTGACATTCATGGGCCAAGTCCCTCATGATAACTTTGTCTGCAGCATTCATTGGACCTCAAGGGTACTAGAGGTTATGTATAATATAAAGAAAAGGGGTGCAGGAAGTTTTATTCCCTTATTATGAAAGAGCAAGTCCTCCAGAGCTTGTAAAAAAAACACTCTCTGTCTCTAGTTGTTAACTGCTCAGAATCATGCACTAATCCTAAACATGCGTTTGTGCCGGCCTTGGTGAGGCAACAAACAAATCCCTAGATAAAACCCAGGGCATTTTCCTAGTGCCACAATTTCGTTTTTTTCAGTTGGCTCATGCATTTTACAATCTTGTTAGTGATGCCACTCCAAGTGCATTAAAGTCCCTCAAATGTTTTATTAATGTAATATGACTTAGAATTCGTCAGAGTTCCACATAAAACAACAGTACAAAAGCAATTTTTTTTTAAAAACATCACAAGGTACAATTGTTAAAAATATAGATAGATACATTACTTTGCGGATATTCAGCCTTCACAGCCTTAGAAAGTGATGTTGTGCATTGTGCAATGTATAATGTGCAAGAAATACATGGCTAAAGACTTACAATGTAAGCAGAACAGATCACTAACTGCATGGAGGACAGTGACCATAGAAAAAGTGACACCATATTTTATACATCACATACCCAGACTTATAATACGTACAAATTCATTAAAACATATTTAAAAAATGTCAGAAAAACCAAACAAAAATCGTGTTTCAAGACATTTAATTAGAGGGAGACCGAAGACACTTACAAGCATCCAGAGCAGAGCATATATTATATTTGAGAAACAAAGGGGCAGATCTACAAGAAGGTGCCACAGCCCGGCACTGCAAGCCCTTTGGCTGCGCCAATGTGCGGCACATTCAGAGCACAGGAATGCGACATATTTACCATGATATGTCGCAACCCGTTGCTCTCCCCTGCGATGGTGCACAAACAGCTGCCATGCGCCGGAGCAGGCACACTTGCACCATGGTGCAAGGATGCCTGGGCCATGGGGAGATTGTTTTTGTGCAGGAAGGGGCACCTTCCTGCACAAAAACAATCACTACAACCATTTTCCTCTTTCAATGCGTACTGTAGAATGCAGCACACATTGAAAGAGGAACAAAACAGAGTGAAATGAAAAAATTTCTCCTCGTTGTGCCTCGCTACGCCACCCCTGGGGAGGCGTAGCACACTGACCCATTTCCAGTTTGACGATTTCTAGTAAATCTGGAAATGTGTCTGGTTCCATGGGTGTTGCATGGGAACACCCATGGAACGCCCCTTTCATGCCAAGTGCTGCGTGTAAAGGGGTCATATTTACAAGGACAGGAAAAGTCACGCAGGGTGCAGAGAAGGGGCAGAGAAATGTACTGCCAGTGTGCTGCCAGTGCGTCACAAAAAGGGACGTACTGCCAGCACAAGGGGCTTGTAAAAAGTGACGTTGTGCATTGTGCAACACAGGGTATACAAATAATACATTGCTTAGATCTTGAATGTAAATATGGCAGAGTTCAAATATTGTTTCCTTTTTTGGGACTTTATTCCAAATGCCAGTAATCACTCGGAGGGAGAGAATATTTTGCTTTAAAGTTGTGAACGAGATATATGTATGATTATCAATGTTGACTAGCAGTGGTTTTCATCTACAATAATTTTAAAATCAACAATAGTTTTTAGGACTGGCTGCAGACAGCTTTATTGCCATGTAATCAATACTATAAACAAGTATTCGAAGAAGTGTAGAGAGTGGGCTTTGGGCCAGCTCACGTCAGTAATTGAAATGTATGGTTTTTTTAGGGTTTGCAGTTGCTTAGGCTGTACATCAAGTGCATGGCATTTCGTGGAAGGTTGCATTGTCCCATTAGCATTCCCATTAGGCTTTGTGAGGGAAATCAATAGTCCTTTTGTTAGACTGCAGAGACACCACGTTGTGGAGCTTCTAACTGAAAGCAAATCTTTCATTGAGTTGGTCTGTTTTTATTGCTCAGTCTAGGACATCTTTACTTTTGATTTATGTCCTTTTTCCTTAGGAAGTCCCTGCTGCTTGCTTCAGTCTGTAGAACAGCAACAGAGCGATTTCACTTTGACTTTCTCTTAGGCTTAAAGACACAATGCTATTAAATGAAGCCCTGTTTTTTTGTTTTCATGTTCTCTTTAAAAGTATCATCGCATTTTGACCCACTAAGTCCTTTTTGACAAACTAATAAAGTGCATGCATATAGGCTTCTTCAGAAGGCAACAATAAAGGTTCACTGATATTGCCACTATCTCATTTATTTCTAATCTGCAACGTCACACTAACAGAAAATGACATTTTTTGTTTCATTTGGATTAAAGCCTTTGTGCATGCATGCCTTTACTTTGTCCGATAAAGTCGAAATGGTAAAAGCATTCCATTACTTCCTTAAACGTATTTGAAAGATAGAGGGTTGTTGGTGTGAATTCAGGCGGCTTCTCCGCTAAGGCAGAGGAGTGTTGCCCCACTGCTTTTTTGCAGTGAAAGACAGAGAAAGTAAAATGAGAATATCATATCAATATGAGTATCATTTTCTTTTCTCCTACTTCCGCCCACAGCTTTGCTTGGGGGGGGGGGGGGCAGGGGAGGAGTAGTTGCACCCTATAAAGTGCGCAATGACTGCTTGGGCAACCCTCTTCAGCCGCTCAAACCAGTCTTGCACACTTTGCATGATCTCCATGCAGGCTGCAGTGCAGCCTACGTGAAGAACATGCCCAGGCATCCAGTCAGCTTTTGAGTGAAAAAAAAACATGCTCAGACCAATCCCAACGCTGCTAAGGTAGCGCTGTGATTGGCTGACTGGGAGCCTAGGTGTGCTTCATGTGGCCGACTCCGAGCGAGAGAGGGCAACGGAGGAAAGACTGGCGAGGAAGTGGTGAAAGGGTACGTTTCAAATGAAAATATTTCTTACCCTCTTCCCTCGTGTCCATACCCCTCCTGCATCCTCCCACCTACCTCACATGTCCACCCACCCCCCTAGCGCCGATCGGTGCAGACTGCACCTGGTTTTCTTTGTTTGTTAGGCAGAGCTTTGGTCTATTACATCTTTGTGGACAAAGTAAAGACGTGTGTGCTCAATGGCTTGCATGAAAGTGTAACCAAAACTAGCATTTTTCAGTTGCACAGGTATTTTATGTTTGAGGTAGTTAATTTATTATCTGCACTATACAAGACTGTGCCTCAATTCTGGTTGAAGTTGAGACATTTGCAAATAGTAGTCTGTCTGGTCGACTGAATGCTTTTTTGACATGGAAAAGATGTGCATGCCCATAGGCTTTGTTCAAAGCGCGACACAAATCTTCACTGCTATTGCGATATTTGAATTTATCGTATTGTTAAACTACAGCAATATATGTATTTATTATATTGTTAAGCTACAGCTTTGCAATAGCAGTGTAGTTTAAAGAAAATGCTTTTTTTTCCATTTGAAACAGAGTCTTTGTTAGCAAAAGGCCCCCATGCTCCCTCCCCCAACAGACTAGCAATCTTGCATCACCAAAATCATGGTAACACCCCTCATATAGAAACAATCATACCTACAAGAAGCACTCTCACAACCATCTCAGACTAGTAGTCACACACTACTGAAAGTACTTTCATCCCTCACAGATAAGCAATCACACACTACCAGCTCTCCCACATCTTTCAGTGAGTAGCAGTCACACACTACCTGAAGCACTCCAACGCCCCTCGAAGACTAGCAACATTTGCATTACGGACAGTATTTTTACACCTCAGAGTAGTGATCACAACCTACCAATAGTGCTCTTACACCCCTTACAGAGGAGCAGTCTCACACTAATGACAACTGTTAGACCTGACATCCTTGGTGTGGTATTTCCTCAAACGTTCTGCCTTCACCCCTCCTGTTTGCTGGATTTGTTTTGTTGGCTTTAGTGCTCTGTGCACTTTACAAATACTAGCCAGTGCTAAAGTGCTTGTGCTCTCTCACTAAAAACATGGTACAATTGGCTTACACCTGATTGGCACATTTATTTTACTTGTAGGTCCATAGTGTATGGTACTATATGGTACCCAGGGCCTGTAAATTAAATGCTACTAGTGGCCCTGCAGCACTCATTGTGGCACCCACTGAAGTAGCACTTTAAAACCTGTCTCAGACCTGCCACTGAACCTGTAGTGCAGTTTTAAACTGTAATTTTGACCTGGCAAAATAAATATTGTGCCGCTAAACCTTCATTTTTAAAACATGTGTCACTCCTAAGGTAGGCCCTAAAGACCCATAGGGCAGGGTGCATTGCATTTAAAACGTAGATCATGCAGGTTTCAGTTTTTCATGTCCTAGTACTGAAAAACCTTTACGTTAATTTTGTAAGGCCTATCTCTCCAATTGGATAATATTGAGTTCTCTTATTACATGTACTAAGTGCTAACTCTTGATTGAGAGCAGGTAGAAATCGCAAGTTTGGACTCAAATTTATTGTATTTTAAACTCCTCTTTGATGGTAAAGTCAGATTTTAAGTCAGAATGCTAAAAAAATACCAATGTGAGAACATTGACATTTTCTTGCCCTAACCGTACGGTGCCTGCTGTCAGTGTACTGGGTCACATGACTCAAATGGCTCTGCTGTTAGGGTATGTGTATTCCTGCCAGACCGTGAGACAAAGGGGACTGGGTGTATGCAGGATAGTCCATCCTGCCATGATGGCTGGGGTGGAGCTGTCTCCTGCCCCACTACACTTCAAAGGACTTGCATCCAGCACAGGCAAAGGGATCTGACTCCAGCCTTTTGTCACTCCGGACTTCTTGGAGCCTTGGCAGAGGTAGGGGAGAACTTTCCAGAACCAGATATAGGGGTAGTTCATGATGTCCCTCACTTAAAACGCTGGCACCAGGTATAAATATTAGACCCTCAGAAAACCAGTTCAGTACGCTCTTGGACCTGTGAAGGACTTCATAAAGACTGCCTGGTCCCCCAGAGGAATGCCTTGCTGCTACTAGAAAACTGCCCTGCAGGCCTACTGTGTGAGGTTCAAGGACATAACAAGCTCCAGAGATCTTGAACCTGGTACCTGGCATCTGCTTGAGTGAGTTCTAACCCCTCAAGTGGTGCCTCCGAAGTCCTGGACCCTTAGAAGTGGTGATAGAGGTGCTGCTCCTGCCTTACCCAAAACCTTGGAACTTAGAAACATTTTCACCAGAAAGTGCACTAAGAGCAGACAGACGACAAGGACCTACCTGCTAGCCAATCCATCAAAGGTGTGGCCTGATTTTGTGGTAGCTCTGGTACAGTCTTCTCTGCAGGAGCAAATCCTGTCCACTGGTACCTATCAGAAAAGGATTCCAGCCTCATGGAGCCCTCATCGACTACAGCCTGCAGCTTTGTCTTGCAGGAGATTTTCGACGTCCAAAAAAGTGACTGTGAGGAAATGCGGCTTATTATATAGTGGGATTGTGTAACCTCACCATGTAAAAACTAACAAACTCATCTTAGGTCCACTCACGCTTGTTTGTAAACACTTATCCCAACACTGAGTAGCTGTGGCTTCGAGCAGACAGGCTTTAACAAAGGAAAAAGTGTAAAGCATTTTTAAGTACCAAAGCAATTGAATAAGAAAAAACTGGACATAAAGGATATCCAACACAAATTGATAAAAATAGATCTGAAGTGTTCCAGAGATATACATTATTAAGCATATCTTGAATCACTGCTTTTCACTCAAAATGCAAACAAGCATTGACAACTACTGCCGTTAGTGGTTACTATGAAAACATTTGAAAACGTTTTATAAAGTTGTATTTGGGCACTCCTGCCCACTATGGACGACCAACTCCAGCACAGAGCAAGTCACAGGGGCCCGTAAGGCTTAGCAGAACTGTTACTGTCCAGTAAAGGCAGTCTGCAGGCCAGTTCCAGGCTCTATGGGCAAACCGTCATTGACAAAAATGGAGTGGTCCTGATGCAAGGGATACAGGATGCTGCAAATGCTGAGGATAGAGATGCGGTCAACGGGGTCTTCCTGGGGCTTCCTCACAGTCCACAGACATGGTGGGGCAATTTTGGCCAACAATGTCAGTGTCCCAGGAAGTCTAGCTAAAAACGAGGTGCCACTGGTCTACTGTTCTTCTGGTCACAGTGAAACCAGCGGTTCCCTTTAATTGAGGGTAGTGGCCGTCTTGGGCGACCAAACTGCACTTTGATGACTCTCCTGGGTCTAGCAGACTCAGGAGCACCTTTTGAGTCTTGGAGCTCATTCTCCTAGCCTGAGCTTCGGCAGTCAGCGGGGATTAAGTGATTGTGGCTACCAACTTGCCAATTTAAAAACTAATCTACCAGTCTGCAGTGGCAGGCTGGGAGACATATTTTGCTTTGTCACACTCTAGGTGGCACAATAAGTGCTGCAGCCCTTGAGGGACACTTTCATTTACAGGCCCTGGGTGCCCCAGGTACCATATGCTAGGGGCTTTTAAGTATGTTAACTTGTGCTAATTGAGTATAAGCCAATTAAGCCTACACTGTTAAGGGTCAGAGCACAGGCACTGAGGTCTAGTTAGCAGGTCTCACGCTCTCTAAGAGTCAAAAAATCAGAAGCATAAGTCTGAAACTTTGGGGAAGTTTTGGCAGTAGTTCTTTTCAATATACAGAGATGGTGGCTAGGCTGGAGCAATTTCTAAATTTGATGGACAGAGTACCATCTGGATTGCAGAGATAATCTCCTCTGCCATTCAGAGAGACACTATCATGTCTGTCAAAGTCACAATAAGGCTTTAAAGGTACTAGTGCATAATATCAAAATGAACACAAGTGTTGAATATATTTATCCCCTTTCACAAAACTTATTTTTTCTGCAACAATTGTAAACAAAAGCAGCGGTCCCACAATTTCTACATTTCCATAATGTAAATCTGATAATTTTCTCCTTAACTCTATTCTGTGCCCTTGTACCTCCTCTCCCATATGTGCTCTTTCTTCAACCAGACAGTGATTTTTGTTACTGTTGAGTAAGAGCAATGGTAGGTAATGGGTGAGAGAAGGACAGAAGTATTAAGAAGGACAGAGTAGTGAAAGAGGTGAAGAAGAGGGAGACGAAAGGTAGTAGCAGAGATGAGGTATAGAACTGGTTGAGGTAGATGGAGAAGTAAGGTAACACAAGTACAGTAAGATAACCAGAACAAATGATAGAGTGAGGTTGAAAGAGGAATCAGCCAGGGTAAACTCAGAGGTAGAAAGATAAGTAGATTAGAGTGAGATAGAGAGCTAGAGGTTGGGAGAAGTAGAAGGAACAGGAACCTTTTTGAGAGAGTGTGGGGTACACTGAGAAGTGAGGTAGAGAGAGGTAAAGCAGAAAGATAAAGAGAGGCTGATAGAATTAGTATAGTAAAGGCATGAGAGTAGTATGAAGAGTTGGGAAATAGAGAGATGAAATAGCGAAAAGGGCAAAATCAAAAGGTGTATAAAACAATAGATTAGTTGAAGAGGGTAGCAAGGCAGAGAAACAAGCAGCAAGAGAGGGGAAAAGGTAGATAGACAGGTAAGCAGTAGAAAGAAAAGTGTAAAGTATCGAGACAGAGGTTACATCGAAAAATAGATGAGGTTGAGGTAGAGAGAGCTGAGAGCTAGAGAGAAAAGTAAAGGCAGAAGGGCGAGCTAGAGAGATGTATAACAAGAGACATACAGTGGGTATGTATAGGGGGTGATTTGAAACAGACGAGAAGGTGCAGAGAGAACAAGAAGAGACAAAGATAAAGAAAGTTGGGTGAAAGGAGTAAGATAATACATGAAGTGAGATAGAAGGACAAGAGGTAGAATCTGGAGAAGTTGAGAGGTGAGGTAGTAAATGAATGGTGAGGTAAAGTGACAGGTTAGTAGTGAGAGAAATAGGCGAGGTAGAGGGAATTGATCTAATAGAAGAGATGGAAGAAAGATAAATTAGGTGGAAAAAGAAAAGAGGCAGAGAGAGAAATGTGGTAGAAAGTGATGAGATAGACAGTGGTGAATAAGAAGAGTTCTGTGAGGGAGAGGTGAAAAAGGAGATATGGAAAAATCAAGTGAGATACAGAGAGATGGTAGAGAGGTGTATTCAGGGCCGGACTGGGAAACGAAACCAGCCCTGGCAATCAGCTCAGCCGGCCCCCCTGGGGGTGAGAAGGGGGGTGCGGTCGAGCTGGTTGATACGGCCGATTTCGTCTTTTTTGTTACAGGAGGCCGATATTGCCGGCCTCCGGTAACAAAAACGGCCCCCCTGCCTATAACCAGCCCCCTCCCTAGCGGCCTACCGGGGAAACGCACGATGACCTCAACGGCCAGTCCGGCCCTGGGTGTATTGACAGAAAGATGAGGTAGATATAGTTGAGGTTAGGAGTATTTAAATAGAATGTGATTGAGTAGATACAAAGAAATATGAATCGGTAGGATGAGAGAGAATGAGAGAAAGGTAGACGCATAAAGGTAAGGTAGCGACATATATTGCACAACAGAACGAGAGAGAGAGTTGGTGTAGAGAAGGTGATCTGAAATAGAGATGGTGGTAAAGAAACATAATGTAGAACAAGAGGAAGTAATGATTAGGAAAGAAAGATAGGGGAATGGAGAAAGGCAGTGAGTGAGGTAGAAGGAACAGAAGTAGAAAGAGGGGAGGTGTAGAGTTGAGATAGTGAAAAAAATATGAGATAAAATGAGAGGTTAGGTAGTGAGAGAGGGATGAGGTATAGAGATTTAAGTTTGCGAGCGAGGTGGGAAGAAGCTAGAGACCTAAAGTGAACAAAGAAATGCTGTAGAGGGAGAAATGAGATAGAGAGGAAAATGAGGTAGGGAGTGTTGAGGTAGACAGCGGTGACGAAGAGACAGGTTTGAGATAGAGGTGAAGAGAAAAGGAATGGAGTGAGATAAAGAAACATGAAATAATGAGGGATGAGTTTGAGAGAAAGGTTAAGTAGGGGAAATACAAGAATGGGAGATGGAAAAAGGGAATGCAATGCAGAAGGAGGTTTAAGGTAGAAAGTGAAGTGAGGTAGAGAGAGAGTAGGTAGAATGTAGAAGCAGAAAGTGGAGATAGCGGTTAAGTTTAGAGAGAGAGGTGGTACAGAGGTTTATTGAGAGAAACATGAGTTAGACATAGGTGAGGTAAAGCACGTTGAAGTAGAGAGAGATTGCGTAGCTATCTAGTAATGCAGCTAGGTAGAGCAAGAGGGAGCTAAAGAGCGGTGAAGTAGAATATGTGATAAGTGAGGAGAGAAAGTGAGATAGATAGGGATAGAAAGATTATCTTTTAATTCAATTCCCAACAACTGCCTGAGAGGGTGAGGGTTGAGGTTGAGCGAGTTGACATGCCTAGCTGTGAAATAAAAAATAAAAAATCTTTAAATTGTACTTCTTAGTATCCAGACCACTTTACCAGTGGGCCCCAGGGAGGTAGGGGACCTCGTTGCCTATTCCTTAAAATACCTCTGAAATATGGAGAGTGAGTTTTGCAACTTTAAAGCAGGAAAGTAGGGAATGACATCACTGGAAAGAAGGTTTGATGCTGCTCCACAATTGTCCACGGCAGGGAAAATAATGAAGGGCATGAGCAGTCTAGCAACATTAAGATGGAACCTGTCTAGGAGATTGTACTAATATGTATTGCCAACAAAAATAATGTGATGAGATATTGAAAAAAAATATTGAGACTTGAACTAAGCCTATGCAAACGACAAACATATTGAATGCAATAAAATTGATTACTTACGTATTGATATTACCAAAATATTGAGAAACTCATAGTATCAAAACGGCTATCTCAATAATAAACATATTCCAAAATATCAAAACATAAAATATGAGAAATATATTATTGACAAACTATTAAAATTAATATGTATATAAATAGATCACACCTTAAAAATATACCTGCAAAATCGCATACATATTAATTAGCAATTTCCATAAAAGTAAGAAAACTAATACAAATCAAAATGACAAATCACTTTTAAAAGAAAAACTGATAGCAAATCGGAACAAAGCATTAATTAGCAATACACCATAAAATAAATAACAACATTTTAGACCTGGCACCCTTGGCATGGTTCCCCAGACTTTTTGCCTTCAGACCTCCTGTTGCTACTGTTGTTGCTGACTTCATTTTTTGCTGGCTTTAAGATTTTTGGCATTGCTAACCAGTGCCAAAATGCATGTGTTCTATACTTAAAACATGGTAACAGTGGCCTATCCACAAATGAAATATTTAATTGATCTATGTTTCCCTAGTTAAGTGCACGACTTGTGCCCTGGACCTGTACAATAAATGCTACTAGTGGGCCTCCAACACTGGTTGTGCCATCCACTTATGTAGCCCTTTAAACATGTCTCAGGTCTGCCTCTACATAGTCTGTGTATGCAGTTTTTAACTGCCTTGTTGACCTGGCAAGTTAACCTACCTGCCAAGCACAAACCTTCCTTTCTATCACATAATGGTCACCCTTAAGGTAGGCCCTGTACTTTTAAGTTTTACATGTCCTGGTAGTGAAAAATTAATTTAAGACCTTTTTACTACTGCAAGGCCTATCTCTCACATAGGTTAACATTGGGATTACCTTGTTATAGCTTATAAGTGTAATTTCCAATTGGGAAGAGATGGGATCCCCAAATTTGATGTCTCTGGAATCACAATTTAAAAACACAACTTTTGGTGAAATTGGATTTTAAATTGCAATTCTGAAAATGTTGCTATTGGAAAGTTCTATATGGAAAAGGACGACCAAGTACACCCTTGTGGACTTGGGTCAATAATTATCAGATAATTGAACCTACAAGGAATATATTTACATGTATATCTAGATAGCGTTCTAAATTTCTTACAAGATATCAAATCATGACATCGAGAAACCAATTCAGATATCAGTAGTCTGTATTACTAAATAAAGAAAATAAATCAACACACCCCGGTGTATTTCTCATTCATTGTATTTCACTCAACGAATGATAGTATCATTAGGGGTTCAAATCAAACAATACCCCAAAACATTGGTAACAGACGAGAACAGCCTTCCCCATTACATTTCGCTAGTTATCAATGTGTAATAACCCTTTTCAAAGTAGTATACAGAGTTGAGAATGTCCTAAACATAGGAAAGTTGGGCCTGATTCACAAAGGTAAACTTATACCAAAAGTCTAAGTTTAGACCGGAAGCCTAAGTTTAGACCAAAAGTCTAACTTTACTAGTAGTGAAGCTAGACTTTAGGTCTAAACTTAGACTTCAGGTCTAAACTTAGACTTTTGTTCTAAGTTTACATTTGCGAATTAGGCCCAAAATCTCCAGAATTGACTCTTAACAGAAACTAAAAGAAAAATTGGGTTAGGACGTCGACATTTCAGTCTCCGCTGAAGTAAATCTATGAGACGATCTTCAGGACAAGACACTTCATGTGAAGTTCCAGGACCCCTCTTAAAATGACATTCTAAAGAACAAAACAGCAACTTTCAATAATAAATTGTAATTATTAAAAATACACCCGGAGAAAAGTGAGTAGACTGTCTATACTGGAAATGGTGTGAATAGACCCTTCATACCCAAATGCCAAAAGGAGTACACCAGAGGGGTAAAAATAACCACAACTTAAGCAAGAAGTGAGTCTTATTTAAAAAATATAAAACATCTTACTGATCATGAGTAAAAAGAAATAATGAAATGTTAGACCTGGCACCCTTGGCGTGGTTCCCGACCGCCTGTTGTTAATGTTGTTGCTGACTTCATTGTTGCTGGCTTTAGGACTCTGGGCACTTTACCACTGCTAACCAGTGTTGAAATGCATGTACTCTATTCTTAAAACATGGTAACATCTGCTTATCCAAGATTGGAATATTTTATTTACCTATAATTATCCTTAAAGTGTACTGCATATGCCCAGGGCCTGTAAAATAAATTCTACTAGTGGGCCTTCAGCACTGGTTGTGCAATCCGCTTACTTAGCTCTTTAAACATGTCTCAGCCCTGCCACTGCAAAGCCTGTGTGTGCAGTTTTGAAATGCCTTGTCGACCTGGTAAGTTAGCCAGGCCCAAACCTTTCTTTTTATTACATATAGGTCACCCCCTAAGGTAGGCCATGGGCAGCTAAAGGGCAGGGTGCAGTGTACCTACACATTAGAATATGTACTTTTAAGTTTTGCATGTCCTGGTAGTGAAAAACAAATTTAAGAGTTTTTTACTACAGCAAGGCCTATCTCTCTGCAATTCTGAAAGTGCCACTTTTAGAAAGTTGGCATTTTCTTACTGTAACCATTTGGTGCCTTCTGCCTGTCTCTGAATACACATCTGAGGGAGGTGACAGCTGTTTTTCTGTATTCGCTCTAGACAGCCACACACAAAGGGATTTTTGGTGTGTGTTTGATGGACCATACACATCCTGATAGGCCATCCTGGGCAGGATGGGAGGTAGGGGCTGATATTTACCCCTGAAAAGGCTGTGTCCTGTTTTCACATAAAGGGTTGTATACCCCCCGGTAGTGAGTCAGGAGCCCGGGCAGGAAAAAGAAGGGATGTGTGCACTTAATGGAATCTCTTTATAGACTCCCCAACTTCAAAGTTCCAACTGGGTATAAGTACTGGACCTCTGACACCACCAACTCAGAACGCTTCTGGAACTGAGCACATTCTACCAGGAAGAAGGACTGCTGTGCTGCTGGAGGGACTTCCACTTTGATGAACTGCTTTGTTGTGTTGGCCTGCTGCCCTCTTGCCTGGCAGTGACAAGGACTGGACCTGCATCTGTAAATCCCAGAACCTAAATATCTCCACGGGCTTGTTGGCTTGTCTCCTATTTTCTGATGTCTCTGGGATATCAAAGACTTCTCTATTCAACCTGCAAACAGTATCTGAACTCTGTCAACAGAGGTACTATTCAGCTGACCAAGGCTAGTCCCTGTATCTGACCCGCACTCCATTGCAGTTGGCCTGAACTTTTTGATTTGATCCAGCCAAATGCGTCCAGATAGCCCTGGTTGCTATTTGTTTGAAAGCACTACAAAACAGTTTCTTCTTTAAAAATGCATATCTTGACTTCTACATATTGGATCGTTGTCGTTTTGGTCTTGTGTTGCTCATAAATATATAAGCTATTTTTCTAAACTGGTGTGGAGTCTCTTTGTAGTATTTTCACTGTGTTACTGTTTGAAGTGTTACACAAATAGTTTACACATTGCCTCTTAAGTTAAGCTTGACTGCTCTTACCAAGCTACCAGAAGGAAAGCACAGGTTAATTTAAAATGCTTTTGACTTACTCATACTAGGATTGTGGCTCCTGATTAGACAGGGTACATACCTCTGCCAACCAGAAACCCAATTTCTAACACAAAACTATCAGGTATTCTTTTAACTATCTCCTACAATAAAGACAGAAATCTACCAAACATTCCAAAAAATCCAGAAACCTACTCCAAATAAATAAGTAAAACTATTTACATAATTTAAACATTTAACTCTAAAAACATCAACTTCTAAAACATATTAATCAATGAAATAAAACTAAATATGTGTTCTATATATTTTTCTTCATGCCTGAAGGACTGCACAATTGAAGCTAATTATATACAAAAAAAAACAAAGTTAAGAAAAAGAAGGCTCAAACTATAAAACAGCCAATACGAAAAAAATTAATACAACTTGAAAATGTAAGTAAACATGTCAAAAGTGTATAATTAATATAATAAATAGAATAGTAATTAATTAAATTACACAATGAAACATGAATTCAATATTATTTGACATTTTAATTTAAATACAGAAATCAACAATGGAGCCACTTTCACAGAACCACATAAAGGCAACCACTGCTTCGTAGTTAGGCTACACCAACAGCAAAGAACCGAGCATTAAAGAATGTTGCTGTAGGAAATGTACTAAATAATATTCTAAAGGTTGCTATGGAAGGGCTACCACTGTAAATAAATAAGTGGAAAATACCGCTGAGCATTGCCACCTGCCAAATGTGGCAGAAATTGAGATTCACAAAATATTGCAGGACTTGTAAGAGGCCACATGTTCCACAGCTCCAACTGACGAAACACCCACCAAACGCGTACTCACTTCATAGCCAAATTATCCAATTTAAAAAGAAAAATATCTAGAAAAAGAAGTGAAGAAATTCCTAACCCAGCACCAAAAACATTTTCAGAAATATACATCACAGAGCATCTCACTGTGACCAACGTGCAGGAAGATTTCATATCATATGATAACCTCAGTAATGAACAATGCAGATAGGTCTAGCTTTAAAGGTATATTTTTCGATAATGTGAAGTATTAAAATCAAATAAAATGGGAATTAATGTATTTTTGAGGAAGCAAAGAACTATACAATAATATTGGCATAAGTTGAAAAGTTAGTTCCCATTTTTCTGTCAAAGCAGGCCTAAAAATCCATGTGAGTTAATGCCTGCCCTCCTCCCATCTGTGTTGCTGCCAGAGAAAGACAAGCCCAATACATTATCTACTAATGTAAGACTTATTTACTCGATTACAATGTTGTGTGTGTGCCATAAAGTTCGACTTCAGCCTTCTGGATAAATAAAATGATCAAAGCTGCTGGGAAAGGCATGCACGTTTATTGTGGAAGCACTAACTTTTGCCCAATCAAAACATGTGCTCCTGGCTCCCAGTATGTAGTTGGAGGAAAACCACTTTTTAGTGATGCTCACATAATTGCCTGGTGACAGCTGTGCTGTCAAGCCAAGCCATAAAAAAGGTTTATCTTATTTGCTACTCTTGAAAACAAACAAAAGACTGTTATACCTCATGGATGAAACATTTAAACTATGTCTATCTCCATTTTACCAGGTATACACCATCCATGGGCAATTGCATGTGTACAAAACTCCCCATATAATCTAACTGCTATCAAAGTAAAAAAACACAACCTACACTGAGCTATTGAACATCCTGAAAGAATAAACGCAACAACTACTCGCTAAACAAACAATAATAGACTTTGAATTTGTCAGGATGCACAGAATTTAAAAGTGTTTCTAAACGCAGAGTTGGTATTTCCACTACAACAGATTCACCTGTCACTATCTTAAAAAGACCCTCTACATATTATTCCACAAATAGTACATTCCAATTCAAAGTGAAAAAATATTTGCTCGTGTTGACAGAAGCCACATTACACAAAGATAAAAAATCAAGATAAACCCACTCGTTGACTACTTTCAGCATGCCTTGGTTGGCCATCTTCACCGCTCAGGACACAGACACCAAGCCAGATTCCACTCAGATTACTGGAACCATGTATTCCAGGCAGAAATAGACAGAGACCATCCAACCCTTTACCGACTCACAGAAATTCCTTAGAAAGAACACAGTTACCTGGAACTAAGAGTTCAACTATTCCTATCCCAAACGATAAAACTATAATTTACCAAACAAATATAATACATGCATGTACCCTTATGCAACAAAGTAGCACTATAAACAGAACTCACACCCTGAGACTACTAAGTGTACACCCTATTGTATATAAAATCATGTAACAAAGCAATAGTAAAAATGTTTAAAGAACAATAGATTATGACATAAGTATTAAATAAATCATTGAATTGAATCGATAAATAAAGCCAAATTTGTCAACTATTTCAACAGTTCAAACATTTTATATTTAATAAGGCAAACCTTTAACCAAAAACCTTATTATACCTAAACCATGACTATACATAAACAATACCCATAAATCAAAGTAGAAAATATATGAAGAGTTCAAACACATAGCTAATAAATACATTAAAAACACTACATAAACACAACTAATAATACCTAAAAACAATACCCACCAAACATTATGGGCCTGATTACGATGTCGGTCGGAGTTGCCTCCGACCAGCACCGTTTCGGTGGAGAAATCGCCCGACCATAGGCCGGCGGTTCCGCACATCAAATTATAATCTGACTGCACATAATGCAGTAGGAAACTCCCATTTCTCAATGGGAGCCTGTGCAGCAGGCGGAAACCGTCGGCAGCACAAGTTTCTATTGAGAAATGGGAGTTTGTGAACATCCCTGCACCGTGTGGCTGCCACCTCATTGTGCCTGCCAAATGGTGTAGTGATGTTCAGGGGTACCATCCACGCCCTCCAGGCCCAAATATAGAGGGCCAGGGGGAAGTGAGCCCAGCTAGGTGCAGCCAATGTCGCCATCCGACAGCCTTTCCATATCGGAATGCAGACATGGAAAGGCTGTCGCAAACCGTCATCATAATCCCAACGGCAGAAACACCGTCCTTAAAGAATTATGGTGAGTTTCCGACCACCGGCATGAGCATCGTAATACGTCTTTAGGAATGCAGCAGTAGATGTGGTTTGGAACGCAAACTTCAAGCCGTCGATTGCAGTCTGAACAGAATCGTAATTAGGCCCAATATTTTTTCATTATTCAAAGAATACATTTTCAATATTCCCTCCCACAAAACAATACAAAATAATACTTATAGTTTTGTAGAAATAGGGTGTCTTCAAATATAACCCTAAATAACCATCAGTCCAAAAAACATTCCCAAAAATGCACATTCATTTAAAAACTCATAATCCTTACAAGTCGGAAATTAATTTCATGTCATTGAAATAACCCTTAAAAATCCCCCAAAATATTTCCTTTATAAAAAGCAGTTGCAACCTGAAAACCAAAAAAGAAGAATGATTTTAACAATTGAGATATAAAAATATCTAAAATAATTCCATTAAAACAAAATCTCAAAAATGGGGTTGTACCAAAAAAAAGACTTTGCTAGAAGTCAATCAATCAAGAATATCTTTATTGACGCATCTTTGAAGCATGAAAGATTACATATAAAATCGGTGCAAAACATATAGAATACGTAAAATTGATCATGCCACAATAATACATCTATAGATATACATAGACCCACAATAGCACACTTTTTCTTAATTTTACAACTTGCCAAATAAAAGACGCAACCAAGCAGCACATCAAAGGGCTATGCATTTTTAATACAAATAGTATAACAAGGCTTGTCTACATTGGGAAAATTTAAAAAAATTGATGATCGTAGACAATTTTTGTGTTGTGGAGAAAGTGTGAAAAATGTTCTTGACTGGCGTGGGCTGACGGAAGTTTATAACATTTGTTAAAATATCCCTAGACACTAACCATTGTATACATTTCTTTTTAGCTTCTTCCATAAATCCTGCTAATCCTCAGAAAGGGGGGACCCCAAGGAAAACCAAAACCTATGGCGCTGAGTCGGGAAGTAGGTCCAGATAAATCAGATAAGTCTTGGGGTGTTTATCCAGAATGAACCGAATACTTCTGGCCCAGTATTTAGTATTCGATGATCTGAAGATGGCTGAAATGCCTTCTGAGAACTGGAAAGAACTGCTGGGTGAGCACCCCTACTGCTTGCAGTTTCCCAAACCGCTGAGCCACTGGGTTAGTTGATTCAACCAATGGACAAAGTGAGGGCCATACAGGATTTGGAAACTTTCTTCTTTCCCAAGGGACATAGGGAGCCCACACAGGTCTCTAGAAGGGTCTCAACTAAGGCTAGTCTTGAGGAAATATTGATTAATGGTGATGTAATTCATTGCACCAAGGCTGAAATCAAGGCCTGTACAAACACAAGGAGATGATGGACGGAGTGCAGGAACATTTCAGACACTCACCCCCCGTCACAGAGCTGGGTTGAATCCATCATCATTCTTTAGTTCACTTCGCCGCCCCAGTTCAGACCAAGCAATATGCAAATCATTCATGACTCTGTTCCTCATGGGAACAGTCCAGGGTGATGATGGACAGAGTGCTGAAACTTTTCAGACACTCACCCCCATCATCTCCTTGTGTTTAGATTCAACCCAGATCTGTGACTGGGGTGAGTGTCTGAAACATTTCAGCGCTTCATCCATCATCTCCTTGTGTTTGTTTTGTTCACCCTAAGTTGGCAGGGTCTGCCCAGATGTGGGTCTCTTGTTCACCTTGCCACTGGATTCAAGCTAGCCTGGCTGATGAGGGTGTTACCCTGAAACCAGTCCCAGATGCTTGTCTCCAGTCCAGGGAAGACCTGGCTTGGTAGTTCGGGCTGGACTGTTCCTATGAGGAATATAGTCAAGACTGATTTGCATATGGCTGGGTCTGAACTGGGGTGGTGAAGTAAGCTAAAGAATGATGATGGATTCAACCCATATATGTGACTGGGGGTGAGTGTCTGAAACGTTTTAGTGCTCTGTCCATCATCTGCTTGTGTTTGCTTTGAAATCAAGGCCTGGTACAGATTAACAACCTCTTTCTGAAAATGTTGAAGTTGCAAATTAGGCGGGGTATCATAGCTAGGACTACCAGATGAAAAAGACCATTTGCTGGGTTTGCTGTGTTGGGCTTGTGTAGCGTGTGCTTTGAAATTTGTTTTAGGAGGGGAGGCCTGTGTCCTCCAAGGGAGATATAGGGATTATAGTTTCAGGGGTGACCACTGAGCAACCATTAGTATTTATACATCTGGAGTCACCAAGGAGAGCCTGATTGGCAGCGCCTTGGTTTGAGATGGTGGCGGGTTTGCTATGGAAGCCAACCGTCGAGGAAACCGATTTCATTGTTGCCTCAAGTGTGACCTCAGCATTGCATAGCTCTGTGTTGAGTGCTCCCATGGCTCCCAATAGAAATGTTTCCAGTGGCCCAGCTCCCCCCACAGAAATAGCGTGCTGCCTCTTACACATCTTACATAGGGACAAGGGATAAAATCAGAGCGGGTAATATAACTCACAGTTTGTGTCAAAAGATGATACAGGCTCCTTAAGTAGAATAAAAGGGGAATGGCCAAGCCTTCCCTGGGCTCTGATGGGTGCAGACCGGCCCGACCTTGGCTTGGTCTTCATCCGGGCCCATCCCATGCTGCGGGAGTGAAGATGCGCTTTTAGCTCGATTGGGATGCCACAGCTGGGGGATGTAGTGCCACCCCAGCTGTCAAAAATGCAAAGACCGTGGCCACCCGCACTGCCGGCAACAGAAGCTGCCACTTTTGCTAGAAGTCTTCATCTTTGCTGTGAAACAAACACAAAAAATACATTACCACTTCAATCCACCAACATAATAGCAGTATAATAAACTAAATTATGACATACTAATCCCTTTGAATTTAGAAACACCAGAACATTACGAACAGTCCGATTGCTTCACTATTCTTGAATCTAATACTAATGCTCATTCACAAAATAACATAATGTAACACAAAAATGCCTACCTAAAAGTCAAAAACCTTTCTAAACAAAACAAAATAATAAGTAAGCCACCATAAAAACTCTAATTTATGTTAAAATAAAACTTAAAATGAGTCTTACCTTATCCTAAGAGACTCAACCACGCCTCTTACTTCCACTCCAATGCTAACTAAAGAAAAAAGGTGTTATACTTGTAGGACTTGGGGTGGTTTCCCCCAAACTTTGTGCCCAAAGCTTACCTTTTAATATATGTAAATCACACCTAGGGTAGCCCTGAACAGCTCAGGGGCAGGGTGCAGTCTATTATAAAAGTAGGGCACATACGTTTAAGTTTTACATGTCCTGAAAGTGAAAAACTCTTCAATTCATTTTTCATTATTACAAGGCCTATCTCTCCCATGGGATACCATTGGAATTACCTTATTACATGTAATAAGCTGTAATTTCCAAATGGGAACAGGTAACCAGTTCATGTTTGGTCTCTTTGAAATTGTAATGAAAAATCCTCTCTTATGGTGAAGTAGGATTCTAAATTACAATTTTGAAAATGCCACTTTTAGAAAGTTGGCATTTTTGTGCCCTAGCCATTTAGTGCCTGTAGCCTGTCTCTAGCCCCATGACTGGGTGTAGTTGACAGTTGAGCTTTGTGTATTCCTCCTAGACAGACCCACACAATAGAGACCTCAGGTGTGAGGGGATGGGCAATCACTGGCAGGATGGGAGGGTTAAGCTGGGCACAGCCCTTCTTGCACTTGAATAGGCTGTGTCCTGCCTCCACACAAAGGGCTACTAACCCCCTGTACTTAGCCTTGAGCCAGAACAGGGGAGGCAAGAACCCTGGGGACTTTAAGTGAAAACCTCTAGAAGCTTCTCCCACTTCAAAACAAGGCCCAGGTACACATATTGGATCTCAGAGACCTCCTCTACAATACACATCTGGACCTATGGATACTCCAACAGGAAGAAGGACTGCTGTGCTGCTGAAAGGACTGCCACTCTGCTGGACTGCTGCCCTGTTGGACTACTGCCTTGCTGGACTGCTGCTTTGCTGTGCTGACCTGCTGACTGAGTGAAAAGGACTGGGCCTGCATCTGTTGAACCCAAGACGACAGAATGACTCCAAAGGCTGGTTGGCTGGCCTCCTGACTACAGCCTCAGGGACAGAAGGCTCCAACAACCTTAAACCCATCACTTGGACTCTGCCACCTGCAAGTTCTACCCTGCCAAGTTGTGCCTCCCCAGTCTTGAATCCTTGGAAGTGGGCCTGATGGTGTTCTCCTAGCCCATCTGTGGATCCAGAAGAACCAACACATCTCTACTGCTGTACAACGCAATCCTGATCAGAACTGACACATTGCCTCTGCCATGATGGTTCTCTCAGCGCAAGGACTCCGCATCGACCTCGTGAACTGCCTCCGAACTGCCACCTGTGTAAAGGTTTCCCGACGCAGGCCGTCGCATTCCAAATCTCTCATAGAAGGCAGCCTTGACTATGATGCAGATTCTTGCATCGCATCTTCACAACTCCTCTGGAAACAGTGCATCGTCTTGACTGTGCGACAAATCCTCAAGGCTGGGCTTAGCATCACAAACCCTCGTTGATGGAATCATCAACGATGATACAGGACCTCGTACTGCACCTTTACAGCACCTCGGAACAGACACATAGCCTCGACTGCGTGACACATTCTTGGTGCAGGACCTCACATTGCTCTGCAACCGGAATTTAAGCATTCATGTTCAGTGGGCCTAACTGAGCTCCTGTAATTGGCCCATGCTCCATCATGGTCGGCCCGAAGTTGTGACTTTAACCCAAGCATATATCCACAGTTGTGCGTTTTGGTGCTATTTTCACTTAAATATTTAAAATTGTGTATCTCTGGTTCTACTGTTTGGATTTTAGTAGTTTAGGTCTTCTATATTTGATGTGGGATCATTTTGTGGAGTGTTGTCACTGTGTTACTGTTTGAAGTGTTGCACACACACTTCACTTTACACATTGCCTTAAAGTTAAGCCTGACTGCTATGTGCCTACTTACTGGGGGTTGAGCACAAGTTAATTGGAGGTTGCTTGTGACTTAACCCTGACAAGAATTGTTGTTTCTGCTTGAATAGGGTTTCACCCCCCTCAAACATTAACCCCATTTCTTACAAAGGGAAATTCTAGAAAGTAACGTAATGTACCTGGTAAAAATCGTATCTTAATGAGAATGAAAAAATGACTTTTGCAAAATGTTATCTTATATGAAAAATATGTAAGTATTTAGAAATGATTATAAAATTGCTAAAAATATAGGAAATATAACGGAAAATATTCCCATAGAAACACATAACTTTTTTGTGTTGAATGTATACAAATTAATTGAAATGTGACATGCTAAATGTATTAATGTTTAAAAAATACTTTTTCCCAATCCAAGCAAAACAACATTTGTGAAAAGTGTTGGACTGTGGGGAGGCCAGATTTTCTATTCCCACTCCAAACTAAGCAACATTTGGGGAAAGTGTTGGACTCTGAGGGATCAGATTTATTATTTGCACTTGAAACTAAGCCATTTTGAGGAAGGTGTTGGATGTCTGTGGGGTGGCAGATTCAATATTTACACTTCAAACTAAACAATATTGGGTAAAGTGTTGGACTTAGGTGAGTGAGGGTATGTTGGACTTTGGATGGGGTATTTATTGATGTATGTGGTATTTGCATAGCAGGGACCTAACCAAAAAGGCAGAGGTGTCAAAGACAGGCAAACAATCAATGAGTGGTAGGAGAGGTAGCTTGTTATTGGACTGTATTATGTATAGTGTTCTTTAAAGAGTTGAGTCTTCAACCTTTTCTTAAGTTGGAGCAGTGTTGGGTGGTTCTTATAGATACAGGATGTTGTTCCATAATATGTAGGTAGCTATGTGGAAAGCTTTAACATTTTCACTCCAAACTATCCAACATTTGGGGTAATGCTTGACTCTGGGTAAGGTGAGAGTGGAAAGATTACTATTACCTCCCCAAAACAAATACTTTTGAGGAAAGTGTTTGACTCTGAGGGATCAGACTTCCTATTCATTCTCCAAACTAAGCAACTTATGTGAAAATGTTGGACTCTGGAGCGATAAGATTCACTATTACCACTCTAAATTTAGTAACATTATGGAAAGCATTTAATACTTGTGTGAGACAAATGAAGCCTTCCCAGACTAAAATAAACGGCATTGTAGAAAATATTTATCTATGGGGGGGATCATATTTATTATTCACACTACAAACTAATAAATAAAATGAATTACAAATATATTTAAATGAGTATAAACTAAATTTAAAAGAAAAATCAGCAATATATAACTAATAAAAACATCTCATCAAAGAAATGTATTAAGAACATGTTTAAAACAATAGAAACACACATAATTTGAAAAAAAATATCTGTCATGTAAATGTATATTTACACAATAAAACAATCCTCAACATTTTACTTTAAATTTACACCAATAAATTATAACAAATGTTTTTAATCGGACCATGTCCGATCGCTCAACTCCTTCAGGAAGTCTAACCGCCCTAATATTATTACGGCGTCCTGCTTCCTTAGAGCACCATTCCAAGGTGTGAATCCTATCCGAGAGATCCTCCATCTTGTCGGCCAATACCTTCTGTTCTGGTTGTAACTCACTCAAGGAAGATTCAACCTCGCCCACTCGGTCTGCCTGCTTGCAATGTTCTGCCCTTAGCAGTCCAGCCCCACCGACACTTCACTAATTTCTTGTTGAAGTGTAAGTTTGGTATCTGCAATGGAGGCCAACACCTTATCAAAATGCAGCTGCTTGGAGGGTTCTGGGGGGTCACGGCCCTTTGACTCCTCAACTGCGGGCCGGGAGGGCTCCCCTGCACCAGGCTGTGCTGTTGTTTGTTTGGCTTACCCATCCCAACGCTGCAGCCAATCCCTTTGAGAAAAAGCTGAAACCCAGGCCCAGTACAGGCTTCACCGGTGGACCAGTCAGCCACCCAGCTACCCCCAGGCCAGCGGCACAAAACAGGCCAGGAACGTGGGCTGCCACTCGATCGCACCCTCTGGCACTAGTTTGCCCCTGGCAGCAGCAGAGGAGCACTGTCTCTCAGGAGTAGAGAGCAATCCCGCCACCGACAGAGAGGCCAGGGGCATTCAGCTGGCACCTTGGGCCCCTCCAGAGATCTCAAAAGGTGTGATGTAGAATGGGGAGAGGGTCTCCCACACAGGCAGTTGCGGGCGCTCTCCTGGGCATTGTTACGGCACTGGGGATGGTGCACAATTCATTCCTCTCGCTCAGCGGGGCTCTCATCACAGGCCCCCAGGTAGGAAGTGCTGTAATCCAGCCGGTCCAAGTGCCGTCAGTCTCCCAGATGTGGTCCGTGCTCTCAGGAAGGGATCCAGACAGGCGCCCGCCCCTCCGGTGTGCTGAATAAGGGGCAGCTGAGTGGGTCAGCCGGCTCCTGTACTGAGGCACCTCTCAGGCACCAAGATCAACCCTCGCTCAGTGATTGAAGCCCTCTCTCGTTAGCCTATGAAGGCAGAGAATGTCTATCAACCCAACCGGGGAGGATAAATAAAGGATTTAATGTGAGCTGGTGTCGGAGCTCGTTAGGCTGAGTCTGATGCGGTTGCCATCTTGACCATGCCCCCATCATCATCATGGTTAATGATAATAATATAATAATACCAGTGATAATAATAATGTTTTTAATTAACTACTTTATTCATTTTGCCACTATTGAAAAACCGCATTAACAAAAACCTGATAATAAGACTGGGAGAACAATGACAATTGGGTAAGCAAAACAGGAAGGTCTTGAGTTCTTTCCTGGATGAAGATAACTCTGAATGCTACGCAACGGCATGGGGCCTAGATAAAAAAATAAAGCATTTACCCACAGCAGGTGCAAGCCTGACCTAGGTGAACACATACCACCAGGCGACAATCAGAATGAATGAGCCTGCTGGATAAATGTTCAGCAAACATATCCATAAAACAAGAATTGTCCATATCGTAAAATACTTAGTGCACCAGCATTGAAGTAAACAAGCTGTTTTAAAGGCAGTCAAAGAAGATGTTGCCTTGGTAATGCATCACAATTGTTTTCTTTTTAACAACTGTCTTCCGACTACCTTCCTAGCTGCAATGTTTTGAGTTTGTTGGCGTTCAGGTAAGAAATTTTAAGAAAGACCCAAGTAAGGACTGTTGCAATATTGGTATAAAAGGAACCACCATAACAGCCGTTCCTTTCAATGTATTAAAAGTTTGGTGGATGGCCACGAACAGTTTTGATGGGCATCCACTTTACTTTTAGGGCCAGTTGTACAAACACTTGGAATACCTATTCGGTATTCCAAACGTATGAAACTCTTTAGAGTTACATTAGCAATTCCTACTGGGTCAAAAATAGACCTACCTCGTGCATATTATTAAGGTAGGCAGCAAGTTGCGACCCACTAGGAATCGCAGCGATCACAGGGATGGTGGTCTATATTATATATATTTATATATATATTGCAAAACTTCGCCCGATAACATCCACTTTTTGAGGAACAGACGAATGCGGACCCAATACTCGGTGCAAAAATTGAAGCCCCTGCACCACCGCCATGACGCGTTTTGGCCTACCGAAGGCCTGGATCATATGACGTGCATGAGGAGTGCTTTCACCTATTTAAAGTGCCAGTGCAAAAACAAGTGGTAGAACAAACGTCATCATAGACATAAAAGATTCATTAAATCAAATTCGATGAAGTTACAGATTAAATCTGAAATATAGTTTCATCATGATGTCACTGACAAGTACAAGCAATCATACATTGCGCGTCATGTGATCATGGCCTTCGGTAGGCCAAACGCGCCATGGCGGTGGTGCAGGGGCTTCAATAAAATTCTTGCAGCGAATATTGGGGACGTATTCGTCTGTTCCTTGAAAAGTGGATGATAGCGGGCGAAGTTTTGCAGCATTGAATATACCGAGTTGGCTTCCTTGGTATTTTGCGGAACCCCTCCCTCAACCTTGGTCGTGTGGCAGGAAGCAGCTTTTCTGTGTGGACCAAAAAAAACCTATATATTTATATATATATTCACTGAAAAAACCATAGGTTTCAGGGGTGTTATAGTTAGCTGGACTTTTCACTTGTACAAAACCATTGAAATTCCCCCGTTATAGTTAGTTCAGCTAACTATAACTCGCGCGCCCGCAATGCACTGCTGATGACGTCACATATTACATCACTCATGACATGGTCAGTGACATCACTGATGACATCACTGATGACATCATCCAGTGAATGTGTGTTTTTCTGAAAATTAAATATGTTTTATATATGTATATCTCAAGGTCGATGGAAGAATAAATGGGTATATAAGTGTCTAAATGGATGATTTGTTTTTGAAAAATTGATTGTGTAACTGACTGATTAAGTGTATCATAGTGAATACATGGCTTAGTGAGTAATGTTTAAATATGTAAATATCTGTATCAGTCTCTCACTTTGTGTATAAGTGGCTGCATGGGTTGGTGAGTAGCTACATGGGTGTCTATATAGGTTATTAGTTGGTTTTTTGAGTATCAGTCTGAGTGTCTGCATGGTACGGTGGGGGGTATTACGTAGTGCATAGGTGCATGAACGAGTGACTCACTGTTTGTATGTGTTGAACACAGAATGTGTGCAGGAGTGTATGGGTGGATGAGTGTGTGTATGGGTGTGTTAGTGAGTGAATGACTGTCTCAATAGTGTCTTTATGAGTAACTACATATGTTTTAAACTAGTATATGTGACTATTGGTGTATATATGTGAGTATATGTGAGAGTGAGAGATTGAAAGAGTTCCTGTATGAATAAGTATGTGTTTCTATAAGTGATTGTTTAAAAGAATAAGTATGTGTAAGTTTCCGTAGAAGTAAGTGTGGTGGTGTGTGTATAACTGTATATGCAAGTAAATGTATGTTTGATTCTTTATTAGCATGAGTGACTATGTGTGTGAGTACCTCTATGGATGAGTGGCATTGTGTAACAGGATGCATAGGTGTATGAGTACATATGATGAGTGAGTACATGTATGAGTGACTGTATAGGACTGTTGGTGAATGAGTGGATGTGTATGTGGATCTTAGAATTACTGAAGAGGTTGTTGTAACTGGTATTGGTATGTCCATTGTTTTGAAAATGTTAGTCTCTATTTTTTATGTGTGTATCAAAGGTTATATTAGGGTGAGAGGAGGTCTGCCACTCTATCACAAGGATGATGTCATCAGTGATGTCATCAGTGATGTCATTTGAGATGTCATCAGTGATGTCATGAGTGATGTCACTGACCATGTCATGAGTGATGTAATATGTGACGTCATCAGCAGTGCATTGCGGGCGCGCGAGTTATAGTTAGCTGAACTAACTATAACGGGGGAATTTCAATGGTTTTGTACAAGTGAAAAGTCCAGCTAACTATAACACCCCTGAAACCTATGGTTTTTTCAGTGAATTTCTGAGGTTTTTTAAATGCTAATTCCTAACTATAACGTGCCTGAAACCTATGCTTTTTTCTGTGAATTTCAAAGGTTTTTTAAATGCTAAGTTCTAACTATGCCTACAGAGATAGGACATGTGAAGAAAGAAGTAAAGATGCACAGAAAGAAACAAAAGAAGTGCAGAAAGAAGCAACAGAAGTCCTCAAATACGAAGATAAGTGCAAGAAGAAGGATAACGTGCAGAAAGAACAAAAAGAAGAGCAGAAAGAAGCCTTGTTGCAAAATCATCCTGTACCCTCAACTTTTTCAGACGGATACTGGTGGTAACTGAGTCTGACAAACCAGTCCTAGAGCCAGTGCTATGTTAAAAGACACTTAGAATACAGTGAAAACACCTACATACACTAGGGAACATTATGCATTGGGGTCCCCCTGTGATTAGCCTGACCTCCTCTGTAAGCCCCTAGTATATATTAGGGCATGGGGATTAAAACTACCTCTTAAAACAGGCCACAGGGCGTTTTTGCACACGTTAACTCAGGCCCCGTCCCCTCCCTTCACCACTGTGCAAACACACCCTGTGTCCGTTTTTAGTTGGGAGATTAAGTTCATTTGAATCCTGAGGGTCCCTAGGGTCCAACTAGCCCACTAGGTACCTCCAGTAAGTGCCACAGAGCTGCGTTGCAGAGAGGTGTAAAAAGTGGCACGGCCTGGACCACCTCTCTGCAATGCAGCTCAGTGGCGCTTACTGGAAGCACATGGTGGGCTAGTTAGCCCCCAGGGGCCCTCAATATTGAAGGGAAATTATATCCCCAATTTAAAACGTGCCATAGTGCGTGTTTGCACACGTCACCTCAGGCCCCGTCCACTCCCTTCACCACTGTGTAAACGCGCCCTGTGGCTGTTCTAAGTTGAGAGATTAAGTCCCCTTGAATCCTAAGGGTCCCTAGGGTCACACTAGACCACTAGGTACCTCCAGTAAGCGCCACATAGCTGCGTTGCAGAGAGGTGTAAAAAGGGGCTTGGCCTCAGAACACCTGTCTGCAGCGCAGCTCCCTGGCGCATACTGGAGATGCATGTTGGGGGCGCGTTTTCAGAGTGCTGCACGGAGGGGGCATGGCCTCCGGCACGATCCCAGTCTTTTATTTATTTTAATTTTTTAAGAAGGGGGGCTGTGTGGTTCCCCTTCTTATTCTAATTTATTGTCCCTGATGACCCCATCCCCCAGGGACTGTCTCCTAATTATATTTTTTTGACCCCAATCCCCCAGGCCGGCCACTGTTTTTTATTATTTTAAAAAAATATATATTTATAGACACACCTAGGACATGCTGGACAAACCGTACGTACCTATCACCATGACGATTTGCGTGATATTCATTAAAAGGCGACTATGCATGTCTGATGCCCTACCATGCCTAATCCCGGTAGACACCCTTGTCGTTTATTTATACAAGCATGGGTAGCTATTGACGGGCACATTTAATACACATGCACACCAAGCCATTCAAAGGGGATTCGACAAAAATTCGACCAAAACTATGCAAGAAACCCCCCTCACGGTTAATAAAACACACATCCACTGCCGGATGTGTAATACTTTTTATTTTACTCTCTGGAAAGGGGACGAACATCACTTGAGAGTCACAACGCACTCCTGACAGAGCCCAATGCTGTGTTACACCCACCATTGCCTGCCGAGTGCCACAAACCTCTGTGTTGTATTCCACTAGCTAGTGCATATGCTATGACACTCTCTAGCCCATGTGCACTGTAACACCACCCCGTGAATATGTCATGCCACACTTGTCTTCGCACGGGTTATATTGCCCCATCTAACGTGCCTTCCTCGATGCCTATGTTATAACGCACAGTGCTATGCCATACATATTACAATCTGGGATCCATATCTTTGTCACAGTGCATATGCAACGTTACACTCCCCAGCACATATTTTATATTACCACTTTAGAGACTAGTTAGGTTACACAACACTGCCCTGTGCATATTACACTCCAAGGCGCATATCGCATAGCACGCGCTAGTGCCTGTGCTATCTCGCGCTCTCCAATGAATCTGTCATTGCGCACAATGTATTGCATATTATATTTCACGCCTGGTTCATCTTATATCACACTTTTTGGTGCATAGTTTATACCATACACTATATCTAGTTTTCATTTTCAATCGTGCTCTCAGGACTATGTTCTATATAACACTGTGTTCACCTACCCTTTTCACGGGCATTACATTTTGTGATAGGGGGTGGAGGGTCAGGGGGTGTTTCTGCCAAGTGATCCTGAGTCACAGTCACAAACGTCCTCTTCTTCCTGAATAAAAGTGAGATTATGCTGCATACTTGTTCATATTTTAAGTAGTTCGCACAGACACAATGTTTTAAAAACAATAAAGTTCCTAATACCCGCCTTCTCTGAACAGTTAGCTTGCTGCCCCATCCCCCTCCTCCCTATCCTCTGTTGTGTGAATCCATGGACTAGCCTCCTCCCTCCTGCCATGCATGGTCTGATGTGCTGCCGCTGCCCTCAATTTAGTATGATGTACCAGTCCACTCCTCCTGCCCTCCATTGCCCATTTCTATGCCCCATCATTGACCTCCTGCTTAAACTCTGTGCTTAGCTTGCTGCCCCTATTCTCCTTCCCCCTGCCCTCCGATGTCTTTGTGCATGCCCCTGCTCCATCCTTTTTGCCCACCATGTCCCATGGATTTGCCACTCCTATCTACTCTGAGTGTTCTGTTGAGCTGCCACTCCCCTCCCACCTGCCTAGCATTGTCAGATGACTGTAACCTGTCCCTGCCACCTCCACCCTGCCTGTCCACATGCCATGCCCCTATCCTCTTCCTCCTGTCCTACATGGTCCATTGTACTGCCACACCCTTCTGCCCTCCCTGGCCTGTTGTGCTGCAACTGCTCCTCCTGCCTGCCCCGTGTGGTCTGTTGTGAGGCCCCTTCCCCTGAACTTTCTTGTCTGTGCACAGGTCCTGACCCTCCCTTCTATCCTCCATCGTCCTTTGTGCATGCCCCTGCACCCTCCTTCTTGCCCATCATAGCCATTGTGCTGCCACTAACCCTCCCACTTACTATGCATGGTCTTCTGCTGCCATGGCCCCTCCCACCTTCCCTGTGTGGTCAGTTAGCTGCCCCTGACCCCCTCCCACCTTCCCTCCATGGTCTGTGTGTATGCCATCACAGTCTCACTGTTGCTCTTCATGGTGTGTCTTGCTTCTAGTGCCCATCCTGCCTGACCTCCATGGCTATCTTGCTGCTCCTGCCCTGCCCCCTTGCCCCCAGCCCTCTGTTTACATGTGCAGACCCCTACTCCCTCCCTCCTGGCTTGTCTGTTCCATTGTAATGCCCCTGATCCGTCCCTCCTGCCCTTTATGGTCTGTTATGCTGCAGCTTTCTCTCCTGTCTGTCCATTATGGTCAGCTAGCTACCATTGCCTCTTGCCCCTCTGTTCTCTGTTGTCCATGTGCATGGTCCTGTCCCCTCCCACTTGCTTTCTATGGATTGTTGTGCTGCACTCCCGTCCTGCATGCCCTGTGTGGTGTATTGTGCTGCTGCAAACCCTGATGCCTGCCCTGCAGGGTCAGTTTGGTGCACCTCTCCATGTCCCTCCTGTCCTCTGTTATCCAAGTCCATGTCCCTATCCCATTTCCTTCCATGATCCAATGTACCATACTTGCGAACATTTTGAACTTGGTAAGAGGGAGATTTTGAAAAAAAACTGGGGTATTGATTTTCCCCTTTGAGTTACATTGAAAAAGAGGATATTGTAGACAGGAGACAGATCAAATAAAGCCCATTTGAGCTTAAAAACATTGGACGTTTCCTGGCTGAATCGGGTCTGTTGGCATGTATGGTTGTACTACCATTGCCTCTTCCTTCTGCCCACAATGGTCTATTACATTGCCACAGCCTTGAAGGAGGGTAGGTTTTGTATCACAGGGGGCCCCTGGCCCGTTCTGTCCACACCTGAAGTATGAGACCCCTGTCCTTGCCCTGCCTGCCGCATTTGTAGGCCGTATTAAATTGACCAGCGGGTCCTGTGTTGCTATATAATTATCCTGAGACATCCTTACCACTCAGCCAGCATAAAACCCCTGTGTAGGCCCTTCTGTTCAATATGTAGGCCTCTTTGTTAAATTGACCATAGCTCTGCAATTTTAGTGTATAGCAGTCTGAAGGCAGGTCTGCGAGGCCTTCTGCTCCAAACTAGTAGCCCCCACCCTACCCGAGTGCTCCGTGCTCGGTATCAAAGTTCAACATCCCCCTGAAGCTGTCGACATACAGTAGGCTGCATCCTGGACTGGTACTTGCTTCCTAGGCAGGTTTCCCGCTTTTAAGGAAGTGGCAACCGCAGAGCGTCAAGTTAGGAGAACTGAGGAGATTTTATACATGAATATATTGAATTCCCGTACAATACCCATTATTTTCTGCTTGCTCTATGGAACTTACGATAAGCGATTGGCCTGAGAGACTAACCTTTTCACCCAGTCCATTGTCAGCATTAAGTGGGTAAATGACGAAATGTCTGGTAAAATCTGCAGACGAAGCTTTTGGGTAGCATACGTAGGTAGATGTAGCGTGCAAAGGAGCCCACAAAATGATATAAAAAGGGAGCACCCACAGATATCGACGGACTACCTCGCCGTCTGTATGTAGGTTAACAGGCTGTGCAGGTTTTCCCCAAGAGCTGGGAGCTCTTGTCTTCCTTTGCTTAAAACGTCTTGCTCTGCTTTGCTTGAAGTATCTTATTCTATTTTACCTATATGAAATGTCATGTTATGTTTAACCATTGTTCTCTTTACTTTTGCATTTAAAAGATTTTGTATTGTAATTGCAGGAATGCTTGCTCTAAGAGTAAACGTGAGTGTTCCTAGGTAACATTTTTTTGGTGTAACTTGTTTCTCATGATGCATTTATAGATGTGTTTTCTCTCTCTCTCTGTCAGTACATTAATTGAGATACAGAGAATATCATGACAGCTGTATGATTATCTGGATTCTGTATTTTGTACTTTATGTCTCTATTCTGCGGTTTCTTTGAAGTTGCATCTTCTCATTAAACTGCCATTGTATTCTGCCTCCAATTCCATGTCTCATATGTCTGTTTTCTTCATTTTTGGAGCAAGCGTTCCTAGGCACCCCGGCTCAAATTAAGGTGCCCCTTTTGTCCCTGACTCACTCTCCTGCTCAGTTCTGTGGTGGCTCCCGGGGCTCTGGGGACCGCCCCTAGCTTCCTTGACCCGTAATAGATCTTCCCTCCAACAGCCTCTCTTGCAAGTCCTGTATTGTTGGTTTGTTGCCCCTGCCCCCCTTTCCACTGCCCTCCATAGTCTGTTGTGCTTCCACGGCCCTTCCTGCCTGCTCAGTGTGGTTAAATTGTTGCCTTTGCACCCTTCTACCTGCCTTCAAATTTCAGAGTCCGTGCCCCTGGCCTCTGCCTCTCAACAGTATCCTAATGAACAACTAGATTGCTAACATTCTATATTTATTACAAAAGTGTGGAACGCCTGACATCATCTTGATGTAATCAAAACTGTAATACCTAGAGCATTTCCTTTAGAAATTACATATATGAGAGGGTCTTATTGGCATCAAAATTATGGTTAGTGCTCTAAAAGACTAAAATAAGGACATATTTTCTGAGTTTTCAAATAGCGACAAAGCACTTTTAAATTATTTGTTATCTTTATGTTTTTTTATCCAGTTGACCACTTGATTAAATGTTGCACTTAGGGGAGAGGATGTGGTGTTACTTCCAGAACTGCAGACTTTGCAACTGGGGAACCAGGTTGAAGTTTCTGCTTCAGCTCGACATTCTGTGATTCTGGTCAAATCACTTAGTCTCCCCATGTCTACAACCAAAATGAATTTGTTCTTGTGTGATGTAACCAATGCTCATGTAAAGCACTCCAATACCTAACAAGTCTGCACTATATAACAATGCAAAAACACAAAATAATAAGTGTTTTGCACACTTCTGTCATTGGGCTATATTTGGGCTATATCTGGGTGATTTTGGGCTACATTTGGGCTCTTTTGTCTCCGGTGGCCATCTTGGGAGATTTATTTGTTATGAAGTTTCCTAATTTCTTCCTCAGTAGGAAATGCTTTCAGTTTTTTACTTTGATTCCATCATGAAGGTATTCAGATATGTCACACATTTGCCATAAATTCTGAATGTTAGCACTCTAGTTGCTCATTAGATCACTGTAGTAAAACTACTGTTCACCATGGAAGTCTGCTCCTGGTATTAAAAGTGCATGTTTCAGTCTGCATGTCAGAGTTTTTTAATGAAGTAGAAGAGGATTTGAGAAGTCACTCAAAATGTGCCCTCATTTTCTTTCTTCAGCATTAATCATAATTTTTATGGCAAAATGAACCCCCTCATTGTGTTCCTTTTTAAATTAAATGTTTTAAGTGTTACCAGTTTATTCCAATCAAGATGGCTTCAGGTGTGCCATACTTTTGTCATAATGAAGACAATAAGCGCTCTAGTTGTTTTTAAGAACATTCTTGGACATTCTGTCATTGGGCTATACTTGGGCTACATCTGGGTGATATTTGGGCTACATTTGGGCTCTTTTGTCTCTGGTGGCCATCTTGGGAGACTTATTTGTTATGAAGTTTCCTAATTTCCTCATTTACTGCAGTCTCCTCAGTAGGAAATACTTTCAGTTTTTTACTTTGATTCCATCAAGAAGGCATTCAGATGTGTCACACATTTGCCATAAAATCAGAATGTTAGCACTCTTTTTGCTCATTAGATCACTGTAGTAAAGCTACTGCTCACCAGGGAAAACTGCTGCTGGTATTGAAAGTGCATGTTTCAGTCTGCATGTCAGAATTTTTTAATGAAATAGAAGAGGATTTGAGAAGTCACTCAAAATGTGCCCTAATTTTTCTTTCTGCAGCACTAATCACACTTTTTATGGAAAAATGAACCCCCTCATTTTGTTCCTATTTAAATTAACTGTTTTAAGAGTTACCACTTTAATCCAAGCAAGATGGCTTCAGGTGTGCCATACGTTTATCATAAGTAGGACGGTTAGCGCTCTAGTAGTTCTTTGGAACACTCTGGGAAGCTGCAGTAGAACACAAAGGAATCAACTGACAGTCTCTGCCCTTGTTGGATGTACATGTTTTACTGAGAATGTCAGACTTCATTCTCACATGACTGAGAAAGATAATGTGAATTTACAGAAAATAAGCTCTCAGTTTAGCTTATAGATCACCTTCCAAACCTCTGTGGTAAAAGCATGAGAAAATATTTTTCTCTCAATCATGATATCCCAGCAGAAGACTTTTTCACATGGTGAAATCACCTTAGAACATACCACAATTCCTAAAATGAGTATTGTACCATCAACAAATGATTTATAATGTAACTAAACTCTTAAAACCTTCTATTAACTGCAATGCTTTTTAATGAGGTGCTATCATGTATATTGGTCCCAAGATGGCTGCCAACACTTCTTGGTTGAAGTGCTGACAGCCAATCAGATCTCAGGATGAGATGTGTGGTTAGGCTCCGCCCACATATATATATGCTTTTAAATGCTATTTTCTCAGGAAATACTGAACAGATTTACACCAGACCTGCAAAAGGCACTTCCTTGACCTTATGGCTACCTCTCTGCCAAATTTCAAGTAATTCTGTTCAGCCGTTCGGGCTGTAGCTGTGTCTAAAGGTCCTATGGAAAAATGCATGGGAAAAACGCGTTTTGGGACCCCCCTTTTATCTCAGCCCCCGCTTGACGAATCCCCCCGAGACTTTCAGGGTAGGAGCGTAGCGTAGCTCCCCACCTATTTTGAAAAATTCGCGAGGATTCGTCGACCGGCGCAAAAGTTATTCAAAATAGAATGTTGCGGATTTCCTATGGAAACGTGGTCCTAACTATAACTACCTACTGGCGACCGCCAGTAGGTAATATATATATATATATATATATATATATATATTATCTACTGGCGGTCGCCAGTAGATAGTTATAGTTAGGACCCTGTTTCCATAGGAAATCCGCAACATTCTATTTGGAATAACTTTGGCGCCGGTCCATGAATCCTCGCGAAATTTTCAAAATAGGTGGGGCGCTACGCTCCGCTCCTACCCTGAAAGTCTCGGGGGGATTCGTCAAGCGGGGGCTGAGAAAAAAGGGGGGTCCCAAAACGCGTTTTTCCCATGCATTTTTCCATAGGACCTTTAGACACAGCTACAGCCCGAACGGCTGAACAGAGTTACTTGAAATTTGGCAGAGAGGTAGTCCTCAGGTCAAGGAAGTGCCTTTTGTAGGTCTGGTGTAAATCTGTTCAGTAGTTCCTGAGAAAATAGCATTTAAATCAATATATATATGTGGGCGGAGCCTAACCACACATCTCATCCTGAGATCTGATTGGCTGTCAGCACTTCATCCAAGAAGTGTTGGCAGCCATCTTGGGACCAATATACATGATAGCATCTCATTAAAAAGCATTGCAGTTAATAGAAGATTTTAAGACTTTAGTTACATTATAAATCATTTGTTGATGGTACCATACTCATTTTAGGAATTGTGGTATGTTCTAAGGTGATTTCACCATGTGAAAAAGCCTTCTGCTGGGATATCATGATTGAGAGAAAAATATTTTCTCATGCTTTTACCACAGAGGTTTGGAAGGTGATCTATAAGCTAAACTGAGAGCTTATTTTCTGTAAATTCACATTATCTTTCTCAGTCATGTGAGAATGAAGTCTGACATTCTCAGTAAAACATGTACATCCAACAAGGGCAGAGACTGTCAGTTGATTCCTTTGTGTTCTACTGCAGCTTTCCAGAGTGTTCCAAAGAACTACTAGAGCGCTAACCGTCCTACTTATGATAAATGTATGGCACACCTGAAGCCATCTTGCTTGGATTAAAGTGGTAACTCTTAAAAGATTTAATTTAAAAAGGAACAAAATGAGGGGGTTCATTTTTCCATAAAAAGTATGATTAGTGCTGCAGAAAGAAAAATTAGGGCACATTTTGAGTGACTTCTCAAATCCTGACATGCAGACTGAAACATGCACTTTCAATACCAGCAGCAGTTTTCCCTGGTGAGCAGTAGCTTTACTACAGTGATCTAATGAGCAAAAAGAGTGCTAACATTCTGATTTTATGGCAAATGTGTGACACATTTGAATGCCTTCTTGATGGAATCAAAGTAAAAAACTGAAAGTATTTCCTACTGAGGAGACTGCAGTAAATGAGGAAATTAGGAAACTTCATAACAAATAAGTCTCCCAAGATGGCCACCAGAGACAAAAGAGCCCAAATGTAGCCCAAATATCACCCAGATGTAGCCCAAGTATAGCCCAATGACAGAATGTCCAAGAATGTTCTTAAAAACAACTAGAGCACTTACTGTCTTCATTATGACAAAAGTATGGCACACCTGAAGCCATCTTGATTGGAATAAACTGGTAACACTTAAAACATTTAATTTAAAAAGGAACACAATGAGGGGGTTCATTATGCCATAGAAATTATGATTAATGCTGAAGAAAGAAAATGAGGGCACATTTTGAGTGACTTCTCAAATCCTCTTCTATTTCATTAAAAAATTCTGACATGCAGACTGAAACATGCACTTTTAATACCAGGAGCAGACTTCCATGGTGAACAGTAGTTTTACTACAGTGATCTAATGAGCAACTAGAGTGCTAACATTCAGAATTCATGGCAAATGTGTGACATATCTGAATACCTTCATGATGGAATCAAAGTAAAAAACTGAAAGCATTTCCGACTGAGGAGGCTGCAGTACATGAGGAAATTAGGAAACTTCATAACAAATAAATCTCCCAAGATGGCCACCGGAGACAAAAGAGCCCAAATGTAGCCCAAAATCACCCAGATATAGCCCAAATATAGCCCAATGACAGAAGTGTGCAAAACACTTATTATTTTGTGTTTTTTCAGTGTTATATAGTGCAGACTTGTCAGGTATTGGAGTGCTTTACATGAGCATTGGTTACATCACACAAGAACAAATTCATTTTGGTTGTAGACATGGGGAGACTAAGTGATTTGACCAGAATCACAGAATGTCGAGCTGAAGCAGAAACTTCAACCTGGTTCCCCAGTTGCAAAGTCTGCAGTTCTGGAAGTAACACCACATCCTCTCCCCTAAGTGCAACATTTAATCAAGTTGTCAACTAGATAAAAAAACATAAAGATAACAAATAATTTAAAAGTGCTTTGTCGCTATTTGAAAACTCAGAAAATATGTCCTTATTTTAGTCTTTTAGAGCACTAACCATAATTTTGATGCCAATAAGACCCTCTCATATATGTAATTTCTAAAGGAATGCTCTAGGTATTACAGTTTTGATTACATCAAGATGATGTCAGGCGTTCCACACTTTTGTAATAAATATAGAATGTTAGCAATCTAGTTGTTCATTAGGATACTGTTGAGAGGCAGAGGCCAGGGGCACGGACTCTGAAAATTGAAGGCAGGTAGGAGGGTGCAAAGGCAACAATTTAACCACACTGAGCAGGCAGGAAGGGCCGTGGAAGCACAACAGACTATGGAGGGCAGTGGAAAGGGGGGCAGGGGCAACAAACCAACAATACAGGACTTGCAAGAGAGGCTGTTGGAGGGAAGATCTATTACGGGTCAAGGAAGCTAGGGGCGGTCCCTAGAGCCCCGGGAGCCACCACAGAACTGAGCAGGAGAGTGAGTCAGGGACAAAAGGGGCACCTTAATTTGAGCCGGGGTGCCTAGGAACGCTTGCTCCAAAAATGAAGAAAACAGACATATGAGACATGGAATTGGAGGCAGAATACGATGGCAGTTTAATGAGAAGATGCAACTTCAAAGAAACCGCAGAATAGAGACATAAAGTACAAAATACAGAATCCAGATAATCATACAGCTGTCATGATATTCTCTGTATCTCAATTAATGGACTGACAGAGAGAGAGAGAAAACACATCTATAAATGCATCATGAGAAACAAGTTACACCAAGGAAAATGTTACCTAGGGACACTCACATTTACTCTTAGAGCAAGCATTCCTGCAATTACAATACAACATCTTTTAAATGCAAAAGTAAAGAGAACAATGGTTAAACATAACATGACATTTCATATAGGTAAAATAGAATAAGATACTTCAAGCAAAGCAGAGCAAGACATTTTAAGCAAAGGAAGACAAGAGCTCCCAGTTCTTGGGGAAAACCTGCACAGCCCGTTAACCTACATACAGACGGCGAGGTTGTCCGTCGATATCTGTGGGTGCTCCCTTTTTATATCATTTTGTGGGCTCCTTTGCACGCTACATCTACCTACGTATGCTACCCAAAAGCTTCGTCTGCAGATTTTACCAGACATTTCGTCATTTACCCACTTAATGCTGACAATGGACTGGGTGAAAAGGTCAGTCTCTCAGGCCAATCGCTTATCGTAAGTTCCATAGAGCAAGCAGAAAATAATGGGTATTGTACAGGAATTCAATATATTCATGTATAAAATCTCCTCAGTTCTCCTAACTTGACGCTCTGCGGTTGCCACTTCCTTAAAAGCGGGAAACCTGCCCAGGAAGCAAGTACCAGTCCAGGATGCAGCCTACTGTATGTCGACAGCTTCAGGGGGATGTTGAACTTTGATACCGAGCACGGAGCACTCGGGTAGGGTGGGGGCTACTAGTTTGGAGCAGAAGGCCTCGCAGACCTGCCTTCAGACTGCTATACACTAAAATTGCAGAGCTATGGTCAATTTAACAAAGAGGCCTACATATTGAACAGAAGGGCCTACACAGGGGTTTTATGCTGGCTGAGTGGTAAGGATGTCTCAGGATAATTATATAGCAACACAGGACCCGCTGGTCAATTTAATACGGCCTACAAATGCGGCTGGCAAGGCAAGGACAAGGGTCTCATACTTCAGGTGTGGACAGAACGGGCCAGGGGCCCCCTGTGATACAAAATCTACCCTCCTTCAAGGCTGTGGCAATGTAATAGACCATTGTGGGCAGAAGGAAGAGGCAATGGTAGTACAACCATACATGCCAACAGACCCGATTCAGCCAGGAAACGTCCAATGTTTTTAAGCTCAAATGGGCTTTATTTGATCTGTCTCCTGTCTACAATATCCTCTTTTTCAATGTAACTCAAAGGGGAAAATCAATACCCCAGTTTTTTTTCAAAATCTCCCTCTTACCAAGTTCAAAATGTTCGCAAGTATGGTACTTTGGATCATGGAAGGAAATGGGATAGGGACATGGACTTGGATAACAGAGGACAGGAGAGACATGGAGAGGTGCACCAAACTGACCCTGCAGGGCAGGCATCAGGGTTTGCAGCAGCACAATACACCACACAGGGCATGCAGGACGGGAGTGCAGCACAACAATCCATAGAAAGCAAGAGGGAGGGGACAGGACCATGCACATGGACAACAGAGAACAGAGGGGCAAGAGGCAATGGTAGCTAGCTGACCATAATGGACAGACAGGAGAGAAGGCTGCAGCATAACAGACCATAAAGGGCAGGAGGGACGGATCAGGGGCATTACAATGGAACAGACAAGCCAGGAGGGAGGGAGTAGGGGTCTGCACATGTAAACAGAGGGCTGGGGGAAAGGGGGCAGGGCAGGAGCAGCAAGATAGCCATGGAGGTCAGGCAGGATGGGCACTAGAAGCAAGACACAACATGAAGAGCAACAGTGAGACTGTGATGGCATACACACAGACCATGGAGGGAAGGTGGGAGGGGGTCAGGGGCAGCTAACTGACCACACAGGGAAGGTGGGAGGGGCCATGGCAGCACAGAAGACCATGCATGGCAAGTGGGAGGGTTCAGTGGCAGCACAATGGCTATGATGGGCAAGAAGGAGGGTGCAGGGGCATGCACAAAGGACGATGGAGGATAGAAGGGAGGGTCAGGACCTGTGCACAGACAAGAAAGTTCAGGGGAAGGGGCCTCACAACAGACCACACGGGGCAGGCAGGAGGAGCAGTTGCAGCACAACAGACCAGGGAGGGCAGAAGGGTGTGGCAGTACAATGGACCATGTAGGACAGGAGGAAGAGGATAGAGGCATGGCATGTGGACAGGCAGGGTGGAGGTGGCAGGGACAGGTTACAGTCATCTGACAATGCTAGGCAGGTGGAAGGGGAGTGGCAGCTCAACAGAACACTCAGAGTAGATAGGAGTGGCAGGTCCATGGGACATGGTGGGCAAAAAGGATGGAGCAGGGGCATGCACAAAGACATCGGAGGGCAGGGGGAAGGAGAATAGGGGCAGCAAGCTAAGCACAGAGTTTAAGCAGGAGGTCAATGATGGGGCATAGAATTGGGCAATGGAGGGCAGGAGGAGTGGACTGGTACATCATACTAAATTGAGGGCAGTGGCAGCACATCAGACCATGCATGGCAGGAGGGAGGAGGCTAGTCCATGGATTCACACAACAGAGGATAGGGAGGAGGGGGATGGGGCAGCAAGCTAACTGTTCAGAGAAGGCGGGTATTAGAAACTTTATTGTTTTTAAAACATTTTGTCTGTGCAAACTACTTAAAATATGAACAAGTATGCAGCATAATCTCACTTTTATTCAGGAAGAAGAAGACGTTAGTGACTGTGACTCCGGGCTCACTTGGCAAAAACACCCCCTGACCCTCCACCCCCTATCGCAAAATGTAATGCCCGTGAAAAGGGTAGGTGAACACAGTGTTATATAGAACATAGTCCTGAGAGCACGATTGAAAATGAAAACTAGATATAGTGTATGGTATAAACTATGCACCAAAAAGTGTGATATAAGATGAACCAGGCGTGAAATATAATATGCAATACATTATGCGCAATGACAGATTCATTGGAGAGCGCGAGATAGCACAGGCACTAGCGCGTGCTATGCGATATGCGCCTTGGAGTGTAATATGCACAGGGCAGTGTTGTGTAACCTAACTAGTCTCTAAAGTTGTAATATAAAATATGTGCTGGGGAGTGTAACGTTGCATATGCACTGTGACAAAGATATGGATCCCAAATTGTAATATGTATGGCATAGCACTGTGCGTTATAACATAGGCATCGAGGAAGGCACGTTAGATGGGGCAATATAACCCGTGCGAAGACAAGTGTGGCATGACATTTTCACGGGGTGGTGTTACAGTGCACATGGGCTAGAGAGTGTCATAGCATATGCACTAGCTAGTGGAATACAATACAGAGGTGTGTGGCACTCGGCAGGCAATGGTGGGTGTAACACAGCATTGGGCTCTGTCAGGAGCGCGCTGTGACTCGCAAGTGATGTTCGTCCCCTTTCCAGAGAGTAAAATAAAAAGTATTACACATCCGGCAGTGGATGTGTGTTTTATTAACTGTGAGGGGGGTTTCTTGCATAGTTTTGGTCGAATTTTTGTCGAATCCCCTTTGAATGGCTTGGTGTGCATGTGTATTAAATGTGCCCGTCAATAGCTACCCATGTTTGTATAAATAAACGACAAGGGTGTCTACCGGCATTAGGCACGGTAGAGCATCAGACATGTCAGAGCTTCACTAGTGGTGTAAATACATTCCACGTGGATTAATTGCATGCATAGTCGCCTTTTAATGAATATCACGCAAATCGTCATGGTGATAGGTACGTACGGTTTGTCCAGCATGTCCTAGGTGTGTCTATAAATATATATTTTTTAAAAATAATAAAAAACAGTGGCCGGCCCTGGGGATTGGGGTCAAAAAAATATAATTAGGAGACAGGCCCTGGGGGATGGGGTCATCAGGGCCAATAAATTAGAATAAGAAGGGGAACCACACAGCCCCCCTTCTTAAAAAAATAAAATAAATAAAAGACTGGCATCGTGCCGGAGGCCATGCCCCCTCCATGCAGCACTCTGCAAACGCGCCCCCAACAGGCATCTCCAGTATGCGCCAGGGAGCTGCGCTGCAGACAGGTGTTCTGAGGCCAAGCCCCTTTTTACACCTCTCTGCAACGCAGCTCTGTGGCGCTTACTGGAGGTACCTAGTGGTCTAGTGTGACCCTAGGGACCCTTAGGATTCAAGGGGACTTAATCTCTCAACTTAGAACAGCCACAGGGCGCGTTTACACAGTGGTGAAGGGAGGGGACGGGGCCTGAGGTGACGTGTGCAAACACGCACCATGGCACGTTTTAAATTGGGGATATAATTTCCCTTCAATACTGAGGGCCCCTGGGGGCTAACTAGCCCACCAAGTGCTTCCAGTAAGCGCTACTGAGCTGCATTGCAGAGAGGTGGTCCAGGCCGTGCCACTTTTTACACCTCTCTGCAACGCAGCTCTGTGGCACTTACTGGAGGTACCTAGTGGGCTAGTTGGACCCTAGGGACCCTCAGGACTCAAATGAACTTAATCTCCCAACTAAAAACGGACACAGGGTGTGTTTACACAATGGTGAAAGGAGGGGACGGGGCCTGAGTTAACGTGTGCAAAAACGCCCTGTGGCCTGTTTTAAGAGGTAGTTTTAATCCCCATGCCATATTATATACTAGGGGCTTATAGAGGAGGTAAGGCTAATCACAGGGGGACCCCAACGCATAATGTTCCCTAGTGTATGTAGGTGTTTTCACTGTATTCTAAGTGTCTTTTAACATAGCACTGGCTCTAGGACTGGTTAGTCAGACTCAGTTACCACCAGTATCCGTCTGAAAAAGTTGAGGGTACAGGATGATTTTGCAACAAGGCTTCTTTCTGCTCTTCTTTTTGTTCTTTCTGCACGTTATCCTTCTTCCTGCACTTATCTTCGTATTTGAGGACTTCTGTTGCTTCTTTCTGCACTTCTTTTGTTTCTTTCTGTGCATTTTTTCTTCTTTCTTCACATGTCCTATCTGTGTAGGCATAGTTAGAAATTAGCATTTAAAAAACCTTTGAAATTAACAGAAAAAACCATAGGTTTCAGGCACGTTATAGTTAGGAATTAGCATTTAAAAAACCTCAGAAATTCACTGAAAAAACCATAGGTTTCAGGGGTGTTATAGTTAGCTGGACTTTTCACTTGTACAAAACCATTGAAATTCCCCCGTTATAGTTAGTTCAGCTAACTATAACTCGCGCGCCCGCAATGCACTGCTGATGACGTCACATATTACATCACTCATGACATGGTCAGTGACATCACTCATGACATCCCTGATGACATCTCAAATGACATCACTGATGACATCACTGATGACATCATCCTTGTGATAGAGTGGCAGACCTCCTCTCACCCTAATATAACCTTTGATACACACATTCAAAAATAGAGACTAAAATTTTCAAAACAATGGACATACCAATACCAGTTACAACAACCTCTTCAGTAATTCTAAGATCCACATACACATCCACTCATTCACCAACAGTCCAATACAGTCACTCATACATGTACTCACTCATCATATGTACTCATACACCTATACATCCTGTTACACAATGCCACTCATCCATAGAGTTACTCACACACATAGTCACTCATGCTAATAAAGAATCAAACATACATTTACTTGCATATACAGTTATACACACACCACCACACTTACTTCTACGGAAACTTACACATACTTAGTCTTTTAAACAATCACTTATAGAAACACATACTTATTCATACAGGAACTCTTTCAATCTCTCACTCTCACATATACTCACATATATACACCAATAGTCACATATACTAGTTTAAAACATATGTAGTTCCTCATAAAGACACTATTGAGACAGTCATTCACTCACTAACACACCCATACACACACTCATCCACCCATACAGTCCTGCACACATACTGTGTTCAACACATACAAACAGTGAGTCACTCATTCATGCACCTATGCACTACGTAATACCCCCACCGAACCATGCAGACACTCAGACTGATACTCAAAAAACCAACTAATAACCTATATAGACACCCATGTAGCTACTCACCAACCCATGCAGCCACTTATACACAAAATGAGAGACTGATACAGATATTTACATATTTAAACATTACTCACTAAGCCATGTATTCACTATGATACACTTAATCAGTCAGTTACACAATCAATTTTTCAAAAACAAATCATCCATTTAGACACTTATATACCCATTTATTCTTCCATCGACCTTGAGATATACATATATAAAACATATTTAATTTTCAGAAAAACACACATTCACTGGATGATGTCATCAGTGATGTCATCAGTGATGTCATTTGAGATGTCATCAGTGATGTCATGAGTGATGTCACTGACCATGTCATGAGTGATGTAATATGTGACGTCATCAGCAGTGCATTGCGGGCGCGCGAGTTATAGTTAGCTGAACTAACTATAACGGGGGAATTTCAATGGTTTTGTACAAGTGAAAAGTCCAGCTAACTATAACACCCCTGAAACCTATGGTTTTTTCAGTGAATATATATATATATATATATATATATATATATATATAAATATATATATTGCTTACACAAATTCCGGTCAACAAATCCAGGCTGTCGCGGGCGGTCCGAGTCAAGACACCGGAAGTCTTACAAATTCTGTACACCAAGTTACTGTTAATTACCAGGAATCACTCGGACACCTCCACGTGTTGCAAAATTCGTACTTTAATGGCAAGTAACAACTACTCGTTTCAGCATTACGCCTTGTTCATGCTCTATATATATATATGTATCCATTTATAAATATATATAAATATACATATGTACATATTTATATATTTATATATCCAAACACTCCGCTTGCATTGCGCGTTTCCTCTGGCAAACAACGGATAGGGACCACAGATAAGTGCAAATATTTATTTGGTGCAAGAGGCCGCCATGACGCGTTTCAGCCCTTCCCACGGGCCTTGATCACATGACACAGTGCAAGAACATACATTGGGTTAAATAACGTGGATATGCGGATGTAGTCATTGGTGCATTAGGCATACAAAGGCAATTGAAATAATAGACAGACCTATAATGAACTACAAGTCTGTTTTTTTCCTTCTTTTTTGTCATGATTACAAATAGATTTCAAACAAGCATAATTTGCATAAGAGCCTAAAATACCAAGGTTAATCTTACTATTTGTTAAAACAAGGAATATAATGTTGCTCTAATTAATGCATCATGAATAATAACATTTATCGTAAGCCTATTTCCACCGTTAATACCAAGCAAGATACACATAATTGTGCAAAAGACGTGTAAAATAAGTGCAAATGTGGATTAAAATATTGCAGAAGTTTTTTGTTTGTTTTTCTAGACAAATAATAACAACAACAATCAGGGAAAATCCTTTAAGAGGTATAATACCATTTCCAATCGTATAGATGTATAAATACATTGAATCTATTACTGGCAAAAAATTCATGAATAATAGAAAAGGTTAATGGATTGCTGGAGCCCCTGCAATTCTCCTTCTCAGATCAGTTAACTCATGATTTGTTCTAAAGTGCAAGTGCATAACGTTGAACAGTAATTTGACTGATGGTCTATCAAATGGTGGTTATTTGAGCATGATCTCATGTCGATTTTTAGAGTAGATATGTGGGAGATAAACATTTGTGAATTAATATTGATATTGATAGATATATTTAGAAAAGTATAAGGATAAAATATCCATTTGTTGATCGTGAGAAGACCAGAGACCCTACACACATAAATGAATGACTGCATAAATATTAAACATTAAATAAGTAAATATAATACAATCTATAATAGATAAAATATGCTTAAATATTTATATATGCATCAAATAAATATGTATATAAAAGATCCCTAGATCATTCATAAATAATTAATAAATATAACGATAAAATCCACAAATTCATAAAATCCCATATAAATATCATAAATAAAATTTTAGAAATGAGAACATGTAGCAGTATTTGTCAACAATATAGAGATCATTCTTATAAATATGCAAAGAGATCCTCAGTAATATTAAGGCCGAAGGGTTGTTTAGTATTTAATTCTAGGATGTATCTGGTTTCCATTTGGCGCAGTTTTTGTTCCCTGTTACCGCCCATTCTACTGGCAGGAATAGAATCAATTACAAAGTATTTTAAATCTTTGCTTTTAGAGTCATGTTTGGCTTTAAAGTAACGAGCTACTGGGTAGGTATTGTCTTGATTATTAATCACCCTTAAGTGTTGTAAGATTCTTTTATGAACTTGGAGTTTTGTACTCCCTACATAAAGTAGATTACATGGGCATGACAAGACATAAACCGCTTACTCAGTTTTACATGTAAGTAGTTTGTCAATTTTATGCTTTTTCTGATCAAAAGGGGTGATGTATGTGGTTTTGTTTTCACCCTGTTGACAGGCTTTACATGATTTGCAGTTGAAAAAGCCAGTGTGTATCTGTAGCCAATTTGTGGATTCTATAACTTCCGGACTGATTTTAACCAGTTCATCTTGCATTTATTTATATATCTATATATTCACTGACAAAAAAACAAAGGTTACAGAGACGTTATAGCTAGGCTCATATTTCACACATACTAAACCAGTGAAATTCAGCAGTTTTAGTTAGATGAGTTACACCCCCGCATTGCACTGCTTATGACCTCATGTGTTACATCACTCAGGTCATGGTCAGTACTAAATCTCAAATTAAATCACTGATGACATCACTGATGAAATCATCCAGTGAGTGTTTTGTAAAAGTTTATGAGTGTTAAACATATATACCAAGGTAATACAAAAGTTAAAATAGTGTACTTTGTGTACTACTAATGAGTGATACTATTTCTAACATATATTATGTGTGTGACTGTGTGTATCTGTGTGTGAGTGGGTGTCTGAGTGCCTGTATGGATGTGTGAGTGGGTGTGTAAGTGCATGTATGGGTTTATAAGTAGGTGTGTGAGTAGAGTGGCTGTGTGAGTGGCAGTATTGGTGAGTGAGTGGATGTGTCAGTGACTGTATGGGTGAGTAAGGGGGTTATTGAATGGCTGTATGAGTGAGTGACTGATCTGTAAGTGGCTGTATGGGTAAGTGAGTGGCTGAGTGGGTGTTTTTGGTTAAGTGAGTTGGTGTGTGAGTGGCTGTATTGTAGAGGAAGTGTGTGTGAATGGATATATGGGTGCATGAGTGGATGCATGAGGGCTTGTATAGATGTGTGAATGGGTATGTAAGTGGTTGTGTGGGTTTGTGAGAGTGTGAATGCTTGTATGGAGGAGTGAGTGGCTGTGTTGAAAGATTGTATGGGTGAATGAGTGGCTGTATAGATGAATAAATGGGTGTGTGAGTAGCTGTATGGGTCATTGTGTGGCTCTGTGAATGTCTGTATGAATAAGTTGCTGGTTGTATGAGTCAGTGGTTGTGTGAAAGGCTGTAGGAGTGAGTGAGTGTGTTTGTGAGTGGCTCTATGGATGAGCGAGTGGTTGTGTGAGTACTTGTGTGGGTGTGTGAGTGTTTCTATGAAAGGTTGTATAGGGTGTGAGTGGGTGTGTGAGTACTAGTGTGGTTGATGTCATCAGTTTTTATTTATTTATGTTTATTTATTTTCAAAGTTTTACATAGCATGAACATGACCCATTAGGGTATCAGAGCACTGTACATATAGCAGTCAAGTCATACATACAGGGAAAAAGACCAAATAACCGGCAAGAAGGAATAATCAAGGAGCGATACAAATACACTATACCAATCTGCCTGGCAGATCCTAGATCCAGAGGTTTCCACAGAAATTAGTCAAGCTGAATGACTTCAGGATTACTAGTGAAGGAATCTATTAATCAGAAGCATTTTACTTCTTTTTTGAAGGAGGTAGTTGAGGGTCTTTTCCTAATTTCAGGAGGCAGTGCTTTCCATATGCTTGGTGCTAGGCCGGGGAAGTAACAGTTTAAAGTTATCTTTCTGCTGAACTTCTGTGGTTTTAAAAATAGGGAGTTAGTGCTTCTTGAGGAACAACTTCCAACAGATAGTTCGAGTTTTTTGGCAAGGCAAACAAGAGTGTTATAGTGCCTTTAGCGTCATGCAACCTATCTTCAACTGGACTTCAAATGGGCGCCATTTAAGATGTTTTATGTCTGGTGTAATGTGGTCGCATCTTCTGTATCTAGTGATGAGCCTAGCAGCCGAATTCGATGAGGCCCTTAACAGAGCCAGACTTACTTTGGGTAAGCATGCAAAAGTAGCACTCCCATATCTAATCATGAGATGGCTAGTGATTGGACTGCTAACTGAAAGTCATCAGGTGGAGGAAGGATTTGATTTTCCTTAGTATGTTCATTTGGAAATTGGCTCCCCTGGTGGTTGCACTGATATGATCTTGCATATTCAGGTATTTGGCCAAAGTTATACCTAATGTTCTAATAGAGTCAATAAAGTGGGGGGAGCAGTTGAGAGCTGTGAGTTGTTTGAGCCATTCTTCTATGGGGCAGAGTGACTGTGAGGTGCGATGAAGAGGAATTCTGGATTAAGTGTGTTAAGCATGAGGTGATTGCGGGTCAACCATTTTTGCGTTTCTAGTAAGGTGCAGTTGAGCGCTTTGATATCTTTGGGTGAGGAAATATTCAAATCCAATAGTGTATCATCAGCGTACATGTGGTAATGGATGTTTGAGTGCTTCAGAATTTCGGTAGGAGGGTCAAGGAACAAGTTAAATAACATGGGTGAGAGCATGGACTGGTGTAATGTCATATAGGATTTTTTTTACTTTGATCTCTATTATGAAGGAAAGAAGCAAACCAGGTTAAAACTGGGCTGGACTGGATAGCCCTAGCCTTCTCTCAAGAAGGTCAATCATTCTGTCATGTTTGACCGTATCGAATGCAGAGGAGAGATTAAGAAGTATGAGCAGGTAGGGTTCATTCTGATCTAGCGATGTCATCAGTGATGTCATTTGATACTTCATCAGTAATATCATCAGTGATGTCATTGACCATATCAGGAGTGATGTAATATGCGAAGTTATAAGCAGTGCATTGAGGGGGCATAAGTGATAGCTAGCTCAGCTAACTTCAACTGCTGAATTTCACTGGTTCTGTACGAGTGAAATGTGAGCCTAACTATAATATTTCATGTTGTTTCCAATCTATAACGTCCCGTAACATATGGGTTTTTAAGTGAATTTCTAAGTTTTTTCTTTACATTTTATTTCCTAACTGTAACCTGTAACCTTTGTGAGAGAGTGACTGCATGAGTGGCTCAGTTAGTGCGTGAGTGAGTGTGTGAGTGTCTCAATTGGCATGTAAGTGTCTGTATGGGTCTGCCATTGGCTGTGTGAGTGTCTGCATTGGTGTCTGAGTGGGTGCATGAGTGCCTGATTGAGTGTCTCAATGATTCTGTGAGTGGGTGTGAGAGTGTCTGAGTAGGTGGGTGACCTCATGGCCCCCGTGGTCTTAGCCAGCTCCCCGCCTCCTGTTTGAGCCGGCATTGCTATTGCACACAGGGAGCTGCTGGAAATGCTGGAAGAGCAAAAGTTTCATCTCTTTCCCTGCCCACATGTCTGTGAGTAGGGAAAGAGATGAAGCCTTCGCTTCCAGTGGGCAGGAGCACTTTGACAGCTCCCGCCCACTAGAACTAGAGTGTTTGCTTTTGCTTGGCGGGAGTTGTCAGCTCTTGCCAAGCAAAAGCAAACAGGTATGTCCCACACGGTGGGCACCCCGGGACAGAGCAGGAGCTGGCCCTGAGGAGCGGCGGTCCCCAGGGCCATGAATGGCTCCAGTAGGGGGGCCATGGCATCACCCTCCTTTACTTTTCAGGGCCAGCCCGATGTGTTGGTGGTCCCCAGGGCCCTAGGTGACCCAGGAGGGGGGCAGTGCAATCTCTCTCTCCAATTCTTTCAATAAAATAGTTGAGCCCGAGGAGGTGCTCGTCCCTGAGGCCTGGGAGTCTGCAGTGCCCCCCATTTTCTGTTATTTTTCCCCGGGAATATTGTGGTCCCCAGAGTTCAGGAGGGGTTTGTGCCCCCCCCCCTACAATGTTTGTTTGCCCTGGGGAGGTGGTGATCCCTGGGGCATATAGAGCTTGTTTTTTTAAACATTTTGCCGCCGATTTGTTGCACCATTGCATTTCCGTGGTAAAAATGAAAAAAATAATGCTTTTATGCTCTAGTGGGGTCCCTCTTTGACCCCATAACCAGAGCTAAGGGGACAGACCATTCCTACGTAAGTTGTGTCATCTTTTTCTTGCTTTCAGCAACAACCCATTAGGGGTACTGCAAAAGCACGATTCATTATTGTACAAAATCTACTCCGGAATACCAGATAATCAACAGAGAAAAGCAACCCATTGAGACACTGTTAAACCACTACGGTGCATTTGTTCTCATTTACCAGGTAGCAACAGCAGAGGAATCCACTGTTAAGCCACAATGGAATATTATGTGGATTCTTGGTCAGGGAGTATTATATTAAATCTACTTGGAGTGATAGAGGAGCTGCTCAGGGCAACATTAAAGCAACTCATTGGAGGCACTATAAAACAAGCTAGGTTTTTACATGTAGTATACCCGATTGCATCAAAGGAGTCAAAATGTTGGAGACACTGGTAAATGATCATGAGTATTTTATGGAATCTTGCCATGAGAGACAGAGGAGCAACAGAAAATCAACCCTTTGGATGCATTATTAAACCACAAGTATTATATAGACAGGGGCGACAGAGGAGCAACCCACTGGAGGCACTGTAAAACCTTCAAGCGCTAGTGAAGTCCCACGAGCAGAGGAGAAGTAAAATATTGGAGACATTGTTGACTCACCAAAGGAATGGTAATGAAATTAAATGAAATCCAGTATTTGTAAAGCGCACAATTACCCGAGGGTGTCAAGGCGCAGGGGGCCGTTGGGAAGATTAAGCGAGCTATTGCCCAGAGTCACATAGTGCTGGGCTAACCTGCCGCCGGCACCGGGGATCGAACCGTGAACCCCGTGGTCCGGAGTCAGGCACCCTGGCCTCTGCGCCACACCTCTTCCACTGGGTAGTGGGAGGGGTTCATGGTGGGACAGAAGAGAGGAAGACACAGGGGCCTATGGCCCAAGGCCAAATGGTGAGAATGACACAGGATGAGGCCCTCAAACTTCCATGCCCACCCGGTCCCCCTAGAAGTATCTCCCCCATAGTAGAGGATCAAAGAAGCAGGGAGAGGTATGAACGAAAGGGTTACAGAAGGGCCAGATATTTTCTTCTCTTACTTTTCTTGACATGTAATGTCTAGTACATCATTTCTAATTTTACTCGTGATACACTAGTACCATCACTTAAACCCCTGCTATCTGTGCTTAAGTATTGTGTAAATGTAGACCTTTTATTTTTCGGTAGTTTTTAAAAAAAAATATTTTTATTGTTTTTTAATTGTACAGCATCATTATCAATCATACAGTTTCTTGCTTGAGGATCAACCCATCCGAGTTTATACAATAAGCTGGCAAACATATACAAGACCCCAGCATATGCAAAGATTCTCATTTATGTTTCAGCCTGGCGCTTTAGAAAGTGCCCGACTTTCTAGTCAGCGAATCCCAGATCTTCCTCTAACAGTGGATATGTTATTAGCATTTTATCTACTCTAGCCTGGTAACGGGTGTCGCTCGGGGGATTGGAGGAAAACTTGGTAATTCAAACATGCATTGATTTTAACTCAGAGCCAGCTTGCGCTTTTCGACTTCATACTTTTTGTTTTCCTGTCATATGAACCTAGCTTAAGCTTTTTTAAAACTTTCATCCACAACAACTGATGCATTTTAAATGGTGATTGATTCACCACATATTGAACACTGGGTAAAACATTAACTGTAAAGGTGTTTGCAGTGCCACATAATGACAGACTAAGTACCCTCCATCTGTTATACCCATTGCCTGCTGATGACATGAGAGTGTCATGAGGATGAAGCACAAATTGACTGTGAACATTGGCACAGAGCCCTTCCTCGTAGAAAATGAGTTAATAGTTCTTTCTGGGCATCCTCGAAACCCATAAATAATAGGAGACGAGCATGACAGGGGAACATAGAGCACCTAGGGGTTGTTAAGAAGGCAAAGTGAGAAAGAGAAAAAGCAGAATAAATAATAAACACTAGAAAAAAAAGTGAAATGTGCGAATGAAGAAAGTTGAAAGAAAGAGTGGAAGAGAAGGAAAGACAGACGCACAGAAAGACGTGAAAATAACTAAGTAATGAAAGATTTACTTCGAATGGAAATAATGTAACTCTTGGTGGCAGCGAGGGGATTTTAGGAGGAGACGGTACTGGAGTGATTTCAGTAGCATGATAGACAGGTGTCAGAGAACACATCATCCGAACCATCTAGACAGCAAGACAGAACATCAAATTAAATACCTTATGCAGCTCGAATCCAGACGAGAAAGCTGTGCCGCTGCATAATATGACTTTCATTTCTGAATCCTTCCAGTGCTGGCTGTTGTTTTTAAAAGGTTTTACGGGCTCCAGTGCACAGCGCCCTTTTATTTTTATTTTATTATTCACCAGGATTTGAAGCGGATAGAGAGTGGAGTTTAAATAAGTGGGGGACAGAGAACGGATTATGAGGGAGGGGAGGTTTCAAATGCAGAATGGGACCAGAGGGCATAATTGAATCAGATGCTGCAAAAAGGGATGAGCATGTGTATGTCCATTAATAAGAGGAAGGGGTAGCATGAGACGAGAAGGGTGTACATGGGATGGGAGGGACTCATGAGATAAGGGGAGCAGTGAGGAGAATAAAAGTAATTTAAAACCTATATAGTATGCAATTCTATGTATCATTTGAGATGAGATTGTTTTAAAGCCTTATTTGTTAGCACATTAGTATAATACCAAATACTGACCGCTGAAGAAGTCGCAATAGACATCTGTGGGAACACAATACAGTAGTGTATGCTACATGTGCTGTAATGAGGGGTGAAGAAAGACAGACGGAAAACAGACTCGCTTGTCAGTGTGCATACAGTCTTCCATGCCCTGGTTCACAGGCTAACCACCTTAATGTTGAATTTCACCCTCCCCATGATCTGGCATCGACACTCAGATTGTGTCATAAGTTCTCTCGTTCATCACTGTTGTTACGCTCTCTACTAGCAAGGTAAGTTCTCAGTGGGCCCCATATGTTTCTAGGGCGTGACCCCACAGGCAGTAGTGTACTGTATACTTCTGAGTTTTCGTTTTAAGAAGCCAAGTCTCTGAACCATTTGTCCACTGTGGGTCAGGGGGTGCTCCCATTCTTCACACCCTAGCTTCCCGCCATTTACCCAAGAACTGGGCCAAACCTACGAATTTCCGACTGTGTTTAGCTACCATTTTGACATAGCTCAGCAGTGCCGTTAGGGCCTCAGTCTGTTGTGTCAGGCCCACAGTGTATTTCAGGGTTTGAAACAGCCCTCTGCTGTATTCACCGATCACTGCGCAGTCCCATGCCAAATGTAAAATAATCAGCAGCAGAAGTGGTGCATCTTTCACATACATCATTGCCTCTCCTCCCATATTTGTGTGGCCTAGTCGGAGTATAGTAGACCTGGTGGAGAAAGTTGTAATGCAGTAATCCATTTCTTCAGTTAATGGAAACCTCTTTAGGGCACTGAAAGCAATATTCCCATTGTGCCTCTGTTAGTTGTGTACCCAAAGCTTTAGACCAGTTGTCCCTGCGAAGCCCCACCCAGGGCATGTCTCTCTGGGTTATGGTGTACATCATAGTAATAGTCTTTTTAGTCAATGTGCTGTTTGCTGCAAGGCTCAACAATTTTCCATCTACCGGTTCATGAGGATATGTAGGGAATGCCTTTCTCACAGACTCTTAAAGTCTGATATAGAGAACTATCGTCAGTGGTGTAGAGTGGCCTTTTAGCAGATATTCTTCAAGGGTGAGGAAACTCCCCCCGTTTAGATCTCCCAGTGTAAGGATTTGTCAGTTCCATAAATTACCACCGCCATCTGCATCGTAGGTGGGAGTTTGCCCTTCTGAAAGGCTTTGTTATCCACGTTGAAGTGGTGCAGCGTAATGAGATCACCATACTCATTATAGAACTCTCATAGCAGTCCATCACTGCCCGGCACTTTGTCATTTGTGAAATCTTTAATAGGGCACAGAATGTCGTCTTTCGTGATCAGGGAGCACTGCAGTTCCTGCTCTGCTGTCTCGACCCATGGCAATCTGATCTGTTTTAAGTATTTTGTAAGCCCCTCCTTGTCTGTCTGGTACGTGGTGTTATATAACATACAATAGTATAATGTGAATTCCAAAGGACTATCTATCGACCGAGATCTCTCCACGCCCTCGTGGTCGTTATCATGGCTATGTGATCTGTGGCTCATCTGGGTTTCAGTACTCTAGGCAGTGTATTTCCAGGTCTCTTGTACTACCCGTACATGCACACAGTTGCATATTTCCCCAAGTAACTTCTGGACTGGATCTGCATAAGTGCCTCAGTATCTGTGTTTTATCAACACTTTAGCTGTTTCAGCTGGTCTTCTATATGAGTAAGAGTGCCTCTAATCGATTTTCACATGCCATTTCCATTTGATTTGATTTTATCACTGCTTTAAAGGCCTCCCACACTGTTCCATGCCACTGCACTGAGTTCTTGTTTGTGTCAAATTATGTCACTATGGCCTGTTTGATTTTCTCTCCAAAAACCATGTCAAGGAGCATAGTAGGTTGCAAGTGCCACAGTTGTCATGTTCCATCTGCCTCTGGTATGTGTAGTGTAATTATTACTGGGGAGTGGTCCAAAAGTGTTCAGAACATATGGATGCTGTCATGTGTTCCACCCGAGCACATCCTTGGTCTCCAGACAGAAGTCGAGTCTGGAGGCTGAGTCATGGACCAAAATGCATATTCTCGTTTGATGCTAGCGTGTGTTCTCCAGATATCGACAAGTTTGTGGGTCTGGATTACATCTAGTAGTGCAGTTCAAGTACCACCAAGTTGTCGAGGCCTAGTGTTCGAGCTATATAAGGTGTAAGGTAGTGTTAGGTTAAAGTCCCCTCCCTATAGTGTTGTACCCAGTTGAAGGTTGGAGGCAGCAAGCTACGACCGCAAAGTTGGGGTCATCATGACTGGGTCCATAGGTATTAATGCTAGTGAGATGTTGTTGCTGGAATGTGAATTTACCTTAAAAAATAAAAGACAAGAGGCGTTTTTGAAAACAGAAACAGTTGGTTTAATTAAATGCTGTGGCCGGGAAACAGTCACTGAAACGAGTCTGAGGAATGTCTCAACATACATTTGTTCTGAGTGCCATTGTATACAGTCTTTGGAGCACCATAAAACAATTTAGTTCTTAATTTAGGAAAAGGAATACAGGCTTAGTCATGGAGCTGTAAATCTGGCCACCTGATAGCGAATGCAGTTGGGTCTCGACCTTGCATGGACACAATGAGTGCAAGTGGGTGAAGTGTCTAGATGCTCGGCACGAGCAGCTCATGTTCACTGCGTGTATTGTGTGTGCTGTGTTCCGATTGGCTGAGTGTTCCTAACTTCATGTGGCATCTAACTTTATGGTGTTTTGGGAATACACGCACCCCTCTGGCCATATGTGCATTATTGCGGCCAATCTCCTGAGATCATTGTGGTGTTGCTGCCTATCTGTGGGACTAATCTGGGTTTTCCTGTTCGCTCACTTGTCTGGCTGATTACGTGCCACCCCACTTGTGATCTGTCAATCAGTAACCTCAGGCCTAGGTCGCAGAGCCTGCCTGAACACTTATTTCTTACTCATGGTTGAGGAGAGCTTGTCTCAGGAGATTTCGAAAACAGTGATTTGATCTCATTTTTAAACATTCACTTATCGCTGTGTGTATAGACATCAGTATTAACATTCCCCCCTTTGGTTGAATTTTCAAATACATAATTTACCCCACACTTCATGACAGTCATATTAATAGGGGCTTGTCGTGTTTCAGTTACTTGCATTCTACCCAATTTGAGGATTTGTACAGCAGGAAACCCCCAATTGTAGGAAGTCACACAAACACAGTACAAGAATGAGAACTGGCAACAATGATATACATAGTCCCACAAACCACCGGGGAAGCCAGGCAAACCAGCCTTCATACCATTCCTGCTTTGGAGCATCTCCCTCCTTACATATGTCTGTTGGTAATTGATGAAGTGTTTGGATGACAAGAGTGAGCATCCTGTTATCCATGTCGATGCCTGGGATGAATGTGCAACAGGATGCACCGATCTTAGAACACACCCCTCTCTTCATTGTGGTCATCAAGTCCAATACATATCGATGTTGCATCACCATGAGGCAGGTAGCTCTTAATTCTTCCTTGATCGCATTAAGGCCGAGCTCAGTATTGTTCATCATTTTCAGCAGTTCTCATCTGGTTAATTGTAACCAGCAGGTGTTTGCTTTTGTCTGCATGGTGAAAGAGGGTACAGACCATCCTGCCTTTACTTGTGTGTCAGTAAACAGTCTGAATTCTTTCGGAATGTCCTTGTACTGAGCCCAACCAAAATAATCAGCAGTTCTTTTTTCTCAAGCCTGATGCAATAGATTTGTATTCTTCTATAGCGGATGTTGATACAAAACTGACAGATCTTCTTCATGCATGACCGGGGTTGGGGTAGGGGTGTATATGGTAACAAGAGAGCAAAGGCCATGCCACCCGGGGATTAGCTGAGCATATGCAAATTCTCCACACCGCCAGTACAGATCAATCAGCATGGAGGTGCCCCATTGCATGTCCGGTATGTGCAGTATTGCTCCGCAGTGCTCATTCGTGCCAATTGGAATTGTTCATTTGTCCTCTGAAACACAAGGAATACAGTGTAAATTTCCATACAATTAGGGGTTTCCCCTTCCCTTCTAACCACGTGTACCTATCTATCTCAATGTCCCAAATTTCCTGACAGGGGTTATCTATGCTGGTATTTAACCCTCCCCTATATGACTCATTTCCCCTCGTATCATCAAGGTGGATGACCCTATACTGTACCTCCATGTCAGGCGTCCATTTGTTATTGAAGAAGACTGCACCAGAAATGCTAAGGGTCACCCTGGGACCACAGACGAAAACAGGAGTGGATATGTTTGTGCACTGGTACAGTGGCTTTGCTACCTTCTAGAAACTCTTTTCTGGAAAGTGTCGGGCCACACAGTATCCTCCCCATGTCCCCCGCCTGTGCATTCTATTTAGCTCTGTTTGAATCTAGCAAGACTTGGTGAAAAAGTACAGTACTGTAGGATTGGTCTTGCATCGAGTTACTTTTAATACTACTCTATAGGGTTCTACTCTGTTGGGTTGTCTCTGGGCCCTAATCCTAAATAGGTACAGGTGGAGGAGACATTTTGCTTTTTCAGGGACTAAGTCTTGAGATAAATAAAGCCTGTCTGTGCCTATTGTATGTGGTGTCAGTGAACATACAGACCGTGACCTAGCTGGTGTCTGGGCACCGTTGGCAGTCATGTGCTGATACCATGTGTTTTGTAAGAGCACGCTGTGTAGTGCGTACAGAATACTAGCGCTAGGTTCAGTATAATTGTAAGGGGTGTGGGAGAGGCCCCAACGCAAGCACTGTAAAAAGTTGGGATAGGCTCCGTTTGACTAGGCAGACTTCTGGCTACGTATGGATGTGGCCACACCTATACTAAACAGAGGGTATACCATGATACAATAATAAATAACTTTTGAAACATTGCAGTTCATGGGATGATTTCCTGAGGCGACATCTGTAGTCTTCTTGCGATTCGGGGTTTCTTTGCTTTGGTGAAAGTGCAATAGAGTTTGTTTGCAAATGTCTGTAAAAAAAACACAGTCCGCTGTCTTAGACCTGCACACCTGGGCCTTGTTGTGGTTCTGAAAGTAGTCGCTGAAGAGGTGGTGGGCTGCTGTAAAGATGGTGCACTTGCGGCTCAACTGTAGACCTGTTGGATAAAAGCTGTTGTTTGTAGACTAGTTAAGAAAAACTTGCATCCTTATGTATCATCATAAATCAGCCCTGGGGGTTCCTGTGCCATTCCCTTTTGGAGTTTGCTCTTTTTCATCCACACAATTTTAGTGAGGTAAGATGGCCCCAATTGGGGCAGATATTTATTTTTTTTAAAAACAGTGGGAAGTGGTTATTCATGGGTCACCTTGGTCTCTAACTCCTGTGTCATTGTCTCTCCTCCCTGACAACATAGAGTTAGTATGCACATGATCGAGTCTACTTAGGTGCTGTTTTATGGGTGTCATCGGTCTTCTAGTTAGCTACCTCCCCTAATGTGAGTGGAGGTAATTTATCGATCCGGGAGGTGTCTTTTGACCTATGCGTGCGTGGGTATTGCAGAAGAGGGTGTGTGTCACAATTGGGTGTTTGTTAACAAATACACCATGCTCTGGGGTCCAGTTTCTGCCCCACTAGCTCCGGCATGCAGTGTCCAGTGTGATTCTCCCTAGTGGTGCCAGGTGTCTTTCTAGAGACTTCTTTGGGGCTTCTTTTTTCAGGTCTTTTGGGTGCTTCCCTAGATCTAAATGTGATTCACTGTCCTTACTGTGTGTACCGGTGGGGGCCAGAGAGCTGCTCCGTGGCCATTCTGATTCTTTTGTGCCAATGTCTGAGATCGAGCCTATGGGTCGTTCCCAGATGGCGTGTGTTAGGCTTTGTGAGGTGGCTAATCACTAGGCTGGGCAGTGGGCCATTATTTCTGGATCTCTTGCACAGAGTTGTGATGGACATTTGCTGACTCCCTCCCTCCCAGCACCCCCTCTCCCTTGGATCCAGGATATTTGTGCCTGCTGCCCTCAGCTGTGGCCAGGGGCTTCTGACTGGCAATATGCATGTATGGATTGACATGGCGCATGGAGCAGGCTTTGAATGCTTGGAAAGTTTGAGGAGAGGAGGAGGCAACATTTCACTGAGGTGAAGGTATGGTGCAAGGCCAGAACTTCATTGAAAGTCATCAGATGTGGGTAATGGAATGAGAGGGCTGGTGGTTTTGGGGACCCCCCCACTGACTCAGCGCTATGTGGTGCCTTGCAATCTGTCAGACTATGTGCGTGGACTTTTGTGCGCAGTATTATGGGGACACAACTATCCCAAGTGCGCAGGAAATCTGGCTCCTGATACTGGAACATCACCTCATTTTGGAACAACAAGGGGACCTCCATTGGCCTGGAGGCAGTTGAAGAATGGGATCCTTTTGACTTGAGGCCCTTCCTAGTGACTTTGGTGAGCAGACTGGGGTGCCTGATTTTATGAGCTGGTAGGGGAGCCACCCTACCCCCTCATCAGACTGCCCTCCCCGAGGTATGGCCAGCCAATCCAGCCCCAGGGCATCACCAGCAAAGTGGGGCCTAGGGCCCCACAGGCACCGAAATGGCAGACTCTAGGGTGGATTACCGATCGATAAAACTTACAGCAGCCCTGAATGTTTCTGAATGCAAGGAAAGGTTTGAGTTTTCTCCTATTGTTGTGTCACTAATCTTTATTCTTTTAGATGAGCTCTGACGTGTGCATGAAATGGGGGGTTCAAGTTGATGGTTTGGGCTTACTGTGTATCTGGGTTTTGCGTTTGCATAAAGGTATTCATAATGATGATGTCCAGTAGGCGAGATGTTGTTTAAGTAGGTTTATTTAGTCTTATTTGCAGGTAGTTAAGATCATGTAGAGGAGCCTCACCAGGAGCAGCCTGCCTGCTGCTCAGCCCATACTCTAACTGACACCTCACAGGCACCCAATCATTCCATTCATCATCACTACACCAACATGCCACGCAACACATTCACACTGGCTGAGCAACTAGGGAGAAAGCATCAGGATAAATACATATACAAGATACTACAGTATTGCCTGCCCAGACAGTCAATCCCTCCATGCCGTGGTTGTGGCCCGATCCTTGATGAGCTGGGTTCGCTGTCTGCTGCTGCCATGTGTTTGGCCAACCACCTGGTCCTTGTTGCAGGGCTGTGGTTGCTGATTGATTTCCCTGCAGATTAATGTAAGGTGCATTCAGGTTGGTCTGCGCTTGGTTTTAGGGATGGTGATTTTGAGGAGACTGACTTAAGCTTATCAATATTTACTCATGGTATGCCTTTACCCGGCATCAGTCGGCCAAATGGCGCATTCTGTGGCAATAGAAACATTCTCTGAGGTCTGGCTGCTGCCTGTCTCCCTGACCTCTGCTGTTGGAACTGGGTGGAAACCCTCTAGGGTTCGGAGGCAGAGCTCCCTTCAAGACTGGAGCCATTTGCATGCTTGTGGCCAATGTGGGCCCCTCAAGGGTGGTCTTTTTCAATTTATGTTGGACCACCTTAGCGGTTTCCCATTGGGCTTGCTCTAGTTTTATCTGTCCTTTTCCTGTTTCTTATTGTAGTAGTGTAATATGTGGGCCTGTATTTCTCACCATGGTTAGGTGTCTAATCCTACGATGCTGTCCATTCCACTCCACTCTGTATTTCGGTGGGCAGCACCTTTTTGAAGATGTTATAGAAGATTGCAACCTGGGGGCCTGTTTTGGTCTATGGCTGTCCTGTCTCTTGTCCCCATTGTTCCCTCATTCTGTCTAGAAAGTCGGTTGCAGTCTCCCCAGGTTTCGTGCTTTCTGCCATCAATCCTCCTACATCTGGGCAGTCAGGGAATATTTCCCTTAGGGCTGTCCATATCTGGTGCCTAACAGAAATGAAGGCTGTCCGCCATGCTCGCTGTTGGTCAGCGCGAATGCTGGGATGCGGCCCAGGTCAACACTGTGCTGGTTTGTTCTCAGATGAGGCTGCTGAGCAGACTCTTGACATCACCTACTGCTAGGTTTATTCCTGGGGTGTTTTTCTCAAAACACGAGATCCATTTTTCTGCCCCATCCATCAATGGGGGCAGTTTAGTACTGAGCCCTTCTTTATCCATCTGGGACCATGGGACATAGGTGGTCCATGACGTGCCCTTCTACAATAAAGGGTATATTTTAGCTTGGAGCAGCTCTGCTGGTTTCTCCCCACCGTAGCGCTCCCATCTTCTCAGGCAATCCTGCATGTAGGGGAAGTTTCATTTGGGATCTCCCCATCCATGACTAATGCAGGGTTCAGCGACGGCCATGTCCTCTGGTTCAAAGAATCCCTCCTCCGGCCAGGGTCTATCATACTGACCCTCTCTTTCAATCCAATAGGCTAGCAGGTTGCAAAATGGTCGCAAAAAACCTTGCCTTCTTCTCTAGTCATTCTCACTCCGGGGGTCAGTTTGTCTGACCGTTGCGTTCGGGGGGAACGGCAGATGTCTTTGTCACTGCTCTCCTCGTGCGTGCGTAAAGGGGCCATATTACTTCTGTTACGTTTTAATTGGATTTTAACTAGGCTACCATGAACCCTTATCTCCCTCTCCTATGCTGACGATCTGGTGAGGTTTGAATTCCCAGTAGGGACTTTCCCTCTAGTTCTACATCAGACTCCTCTCCACGTGGAGCCCAGGGCTTGGCCCCGCTAACCCCGGGGAATAGCGTACTGCTCTGTTCTCTCTTGGCGCTTCCACTGCGATAGCTCTCTCTTTCCACGCTTAACCCGTGCTTCTTCTCTAACTCCTGCCTGGGCTGCCTCCTTTATTTGGTGCTGTGCGTGGTTATCCTTGGTAGGACTATGCCTTCAGACTCACTTTCTGTCCTCCCTTCCACTGCCTGAGCATAGCCAGGGGGGAGTATAATCTGTGGCTCCCCCCGATGTCAGACCCCGGAAGATTGGGAACTTTTTGCTTGCCCCCCACTAGCGATATCACTGTCCAGAGCTGCTATGAACCTCCCATTCATCTGAAAGCATTCTGCTGGACGGGTGGGAGTGCAGGCTTCTCGTGTCACTGGAGCCTGATGGGTTGTATATGGTGGATGGGAGGGGGTCGAACTACGGGGGACTCTGGCACCAAGATGGGGGTGAGGCTGCAATCAACTGGGCTTGCCAGTCTAGTAGTTTCCTAGTCATAGATCTAGCGGCTTGCTGTCCGGTGGGGAGCCATCCGCTCCCACAACCAGCAGATTGGTTTAAACTAGAGCTGGGTAGCTGGGTTGGCAAGCATTAGAGAGAGCACCTCCATTCCTGTGTACGGTGGGGGAGGTGCAGACGCCTTGCTTGCGTGTTCTGGGATGGGATTGTTGGTCTGGCCACCTTGAATATGGCCAGCAGTTCAAGCAGTGCCTTTCTTCTAGCCTTACATATTTGGTCCGAATGTGTGTCCTCTTGTGTTCCATTATGTTGGTGTCGAAGGTTCCCTCCTCTGGCCAGGGTACTGCGTGTGCCTTAGTGTATGTGTGCCATTCATGGCAAAACGTACCCATTTTCTCAGCCTGTGTGGGGAACCTAGTTTGTATGAGGTTTGGTGGCAACTCCATGATTTAGTTGGGAACTTTTCAAGAGACCGGCATGTCCTAACTTCCCAGGTTAAATAATCCTAAATTCAACTCTGATCATGGGGAAATATGTACACAGGATTATGCCAGCAATATGTACTTAACTTAGAGCTCAACCTTAGACAAAGATGCATCGAAAACAGGCTTTTAACTATGAACAAAACAACAATACCGATGAAGCGTCACAACCTATGAGAAAGTGCAATGGTTAAATTCAAAACATTGTGAATTTTTAGCAGCGAAATAGCAGATATGGAACAATGGTTTGTGGGAATTGCAACTTCTTCAGACGTACATTAAATCATTAACAAGGCACAACATTCATCATAAAGTTGCAATAATTTGTCAACACTCAACATCAAGAATGTAACATCTGAATGCCGCAATGATGAAAAATAGAGAGAGAGAGAATGAGAGAGAGAACGATTACAGTGCTGCCATCTTGTCAGGGTTCCAAGCCATGCCCCTTTTTTGAGATGACATTTGAGATGTCATCAGGATGCCATCAATGATGTCATTTAACATGTCATGAGTGAGGTAATATGGGAGGAATAAGCATTGTTTGGTGGACGTTACAGTTATAGTTAGCTCAGCAAACTATAAATGATGACCTTCAGTGAATTTTGTTTTTTTAGTGTTCTTTTTCATCTTATCTAAACTTCTAACTATAACATAACTTTTACCTTTGTTTTTTCAGGGACGTTTCAAGGTGTTTTTACGTAAGCTAAGATCTTATTACCAAACCCATTTATAATGTCACCTTAACCTTTGTTTTTTCAGTCGTGGCATTGCTGCAGCATCAACCCTTGGCTTGGGCCACTTTCATGCAGTTAGAAACCTCATGATTCTGCAGTGGCCTAAACCTGAATGTGACACCAAGCTTTGGAATTCGTTGCCCCCTTCATTGCAAATGCAGACTCTCTCTTGGTCTTCAGAAAACTTCTGAAAACATGGCTATTCTCTTCTTAATCGGCTGATAGCGCTTCTCTCTTTGCTTACGTCTGCTCAGCGCCTTGACACCTTCGGTATAGTGCTCTATACAAATACCATCCTATCCTATCCTACGGTATAGTGCTCTTTACAAATACCATCCTATCCTATCCTAGAGAGAGAGTGCGTGTGGAATAAGTTGGGAAAACTCAGTAAGGTGGGTGAATTTCTATATGGCATATCAACAATGGTGAGTTGAGAGGAAGAGGGAGCGAAGCAGGGAGCAAGGAGTACGTAGCAGGTACTCCTGGTAAAGTAAGATGAGGATGGAGGGGGCTAGGAGGAGGAAAAAGCAGAATGAGTTTCTGGCAAATGGAGAGTAGGAAGTGGGAGGAGAGCTGTAAATCTTCAGAGAGGGGAGAACAAGAGGGTCATGAAAAGAGAAGCAAGGAGTGGAGATCACAAGCTAAAGGTTTTTGTATTGTTTTTGTGAGATTTCGGGAGGCAGCCATCATAGTAATGCAATCACCTAAAGAAATGTAGACGTCTCTTTCACAGGCAGGCTTTTACTCAGGCGTTGACAAAAATATTAAAAAATGATGATGTAGTAAAAATAATAAAAAAGAATGTTCACATTTTGTATGGCATGCATTTATGATATGAAGACTTTAATGCAAGATGACTGAGTATACTTATGAGATGTAAACTATTCCGTCTTGCATTGCAATTAAAACACTCCATGCACCACACATCTAAAATATTTAATGAGAGTAATACTTAATTAGCTATTTATAGTTACAGAACTGGTAAAACTAGTTTTCCCATACAGCCATAACTTTGTATAGACAGACCTAAAACGGTATAAACCAGCAATTAAAATGTTGTGTCAGCAAAGTAAATACATGATAAAGCACAAACTGCATGTACTCTAACAGAAGTACTACTCGGTGCACCATCCCTAGAACCCAATGCAAACATTATGAGCACTCAGTAAGCATCCATGAAATACCAAGGCCCAACAAAGAAAGTGCAATTCATGAAAAAAAAACTGAAAACATATGAAAGACAATGGCTAAAATGGATTGGTTCTAAGCCAACACCCTCTCTGTACTTCTTATCGAAATTTTGAGAAATGAGGACATGAACCCCCCCCCTCCCCACCCAGATGACTATAGCCATCAGACCTGGTAGAAATAGAACATGATGTGACTTCGGCGAGGTTGTACAGGGTGATCATGGCAAAGATTTGAATTCTGTTCAATAGGGAGATTGAGTAATGGGGGAAAACAAACATTAAGCAATTGGAATAGATAGGTTTGGATAGAACTTATGTCATAATCAGTGACGGAGCTGTATGGATGGGAATCGCTGTATCTGGCATATATTTAGAACTTGACACCCGACTACCTTGGCTGTGGTTCTAATGAATGATTTCAAGTGCACGGTGAGACTAAAGAGCCAGAAAACAAAAGGGGGGAGTGAAGAGGTAGCGCTATATCAGCATAAGAGGTGGATACGTCATCCTCCAGTAGATATGTAATAAACACAGGGATTCACCCTTGTAACATATGGCAAAAGTGTTCTTCAAAATAGTGTGGCTCCTAAGTTCTGGGAACGCACACAGCTTTATTAAAATGCCCCTCACCCACCAGAAGGACCCTTGGTGGCATGCTTCATCATCGGGGTCTTCCTGCCCTGCAGCGGACGGGGCGTGCTGCGACCTACGACTACGCAGGAGCACTGGTTTTGACAATACTATGTATGTGTAGGAGTGCAAATGGAAGGGTCAGGAGTGACTGAGTGAATTGATGAATTAATTAAAGCATACCTGGCTAGGCGGAAAAAAACACTTTAAAGTTCCTAAAAGCTAGTATCGTTAAAAGTGGGAAATAACTGGAGGCACTATGCTTTAATGTGCAGTACTTCCTTTGTCGACATGTTTTGAAGCCCTCCCCTGGCTTCTCATCAGGACCTAGACAGATCCCTTCTACACTCAAAATACTAATGATAAAAAGTGGATTCTTGACAAGATAATCACTATGTGGTGCATACTCTAATCAATATGCACTCTATACTATACCCTAATAGGTATTTCTCTTGTATTGGGTCTGGAAGAACAAGAACATGATTAAAATATTACATAACACAGTCCCCCTACACCCTTTGTGGTGGCAACCTGTACAAAAGGTGATATATTTTTGCAGGAGTGATATATTTTTCTTGTGCCTTTACGTGTTGTGAAAAGGTGCTGTGCTATGCCGGCGATGTGGACAATACATGACCAAACAAACATATAACATAAACCACACACTCTATAGATGGGGACCGAGTTATTAGCAAGCCCGCAGTAAATACATTCTTGCAAATCTACTTAGGTGAAGTCTCTATGTGAAATATCAGTTGTGATTAGGCTTTTTCACGTACTTTTAATTAGCCCATCTAGTGCCACATGAGCCTGTAGAATGGGAGGGGAGGATCACCTGTAGTCAAACACTGTCAAGAGATAAACAAATACCACTGTAGGTTTCAAAAACGGTACCTCTTTCGTAAAAACATCTGTTTTCTGCTGTTGTGCTGCTATGCCGTACTTACGTCATCAAGGTTACTCGCTCGCCTGGATACTACCTCACCGCGGCTCCGTGGAACATTTAGCCAGCGTAGGGAGTCCCATTTTAAAAATTGCTAATTAGACCTTTGCGCGGGGAATAATTGATTGAACGTAACACTAGTCCGTTAAGAATCAAGATGGCTCCCGTGATGCGGAACAGTGGAGGGAGGGGGCTTATCACTCCTTCCTGTCTCATCAAGTTCTAGTTGTTAAAAAGACTCGTACGCATATGTACCCAACATGGCCCACCAGATAAGGTCCAACCCCATAGGGAAAAGTAATACACTTCTGGTCTTATCGCAAAAATGGTATATAGATTCCCAAGATGTGGTGTTACGTATGAGCACCCATACACTAGAGAGATTCTGATTTTTATACACAAGGCTTCCGTTATGCAGATTCATAGCTAGGTGATTGGCAAAGCAAGGTTACGATCCCCAAGGGGAAAGTAACCCACTTCCTGGTAACTAGCGAGACAGTGTACAAATACCCACAACGTTGTATTAGTTAATTGCTGCCGATCTATGTACGAGTTCCCTTCACTAGAGACACTCTGATGTTAACCCATCCGGCTTCTGCGATGCGGAACCATGGGGTAATTGACTGCCTCTACTTGGCTTTTACTCGGTTTCCATACTTACTGTACAGATGTGAAATAATAAACATGTGCAGGGATTCGATGGGGTAATATGGACATGCCTCCTTACAATGGAGAAGCTTCCAAACGAGGAAATGTTATAAATATCGGTGTGTTGAAGGTATCCCCTAGTGATGGACACTTCACCGTAGGTCAATGTAATATTGCCATCACTTGTCTAAGAGCAAAAAAACGGTATGTTACAGATGGCCTTCTACGGGTACGTAGAGGGGCTATATGGGCAATTCTAGGTCTATAAGGTGTGCTGTACAAATGAATGTGGATAGTTATGAAAACAGTGTGTTATTGTAAAAAGTACCACCCTATGTATGCAAAGGTGTATGATGTTTCCTACTTAGGTGTATGTCCTCTGTAGTCACACAGGTTGATGTGCCTAACCTAGTTGGCTCCATGGTATGTCATCGTTCAATTCTGTGAGGTGTGTTCCCAGGCGGAACACCCACCGTTGTTCCTTCTCAAAGAGGCCAATCTCGTTGTTCAGTTGTTCAAAGACAGTCCTCTGTAACTCCTCCATTGTGAGTTGGGACAATAGATAGTGGGTGGCCATTTTCAGGGTACTTTTCTTGCAGCGGACATTGCTCCTGTGTTCCACTATCCGGGTTTCGATTGGTCGTGTTGTTATTTCCACGTCTTCCATCCCGCAAGGGCACGTGATCAAGTATTTCTACTGTTACAGTTCGTAAACCGACGTTGTTCCCATTTTGTGCCGTTGCTGAACTTGATGTTTTTGTTTTTTTTAGTTACGTGGCATGTGCTACAGTTGCCACATGGGTAATGTCCTTTCAATGGAGGTAACATTGTATTCGGCCCCTCTGTCGGTGGTGTCCTGCGTGGTCTTGTATGGACCAACATGTTCCTCAAGCTCCTTCCTCGTTTGTGAGAAAACATTGGTTTGGGGAGGTTAAGGTTGCCACAGTTCAATATCTTCCAATTCTTATTCACAATTTTGGTTACTTGGTTAGAACCTGTATTAAAAGTGGTGACACACATTGGTCTCTGCTCTGGGTCTTTTGGTATCTTGGGTTCCAGTAGGGCTTCCCTATTGTTGTTGCGTGCTCTTTTCATTGCTTTTGTTTCTCCTGGAGATCTCTTGCTTGTCTTTTGAAATCTCTGATTTCTGTGCAATTCCTGTGTAAGCGGAGGAACTGCCCATACGGGTGGTTATCCCGTAGGTGACGTGTATTGGAGCTGTTATATAACAGTAGGCAGGTCTTTGAAGTAGCCTTAAAATGCTTGGTGGTCTTGAGAGTACCCTCTTCCGGGTAGAGGTTGAGATCCAGAAAGACCAATTCGGTCTTGGAGAAAGTGCCAGTAAACTTGAGATAGTTATTCTGTAGATTAAGCCAGGTCATAAAGGCTTCTGCAGATGTCACATCTCCTCCCAAATAACCAGCATATCGTCGATGTACCGTTTCCAGGTTTTTATGTGGGCTTTGAAAGGATTGTTCTGGTGTAGGATTTTGTTGGTCTCCAGATGGTGGACATAGAGACCAGATACACTGGGAGCAAAAGTGCTCCCCATGATGGTCCCGTGTTTCTGTAAGTAGAGTGCGTCCTGTTACGTGAAGAAATTCTTCGTGAGGGCCAAATAGCAGCATTCCATGACTACATTTCGTGGGGTTTGGTATTCCCAATCCGTGGTGAACGGGACATCCTGAATGATGGTGACAGTCTCATCATGGGGGAGACTGGTGTAAAGGCTCTCCACGTCAAGTCTCATCAGGATGTTTATGGTAGGGTCAAAATCAATCCCTGCGAGTAATTGAAGAAACTCTTTCATGTCTTTAAGATACTTATCCGTTTTTTGGACCAAAGGGCGGCGAAAAGCATTCGCAAACTTTGATAAGGGCTCCAAAATCGAGCCTATGTCAGACACTATGGGGCGGCCTGGTGGTTTTTCCGGATGTTTGTGGATCTTCGAGATGGTGTAAAAGTAGAGGGTCCTGGGAGACTTATTTATAAGGAACTCCCCCTCTTTTTTGGAGATCTAATTGTCTGAGAGTGCTTCCACTACCATTGATGCAATTCTGATCCTGATAGATTCGGTTGGGTCTTCTTGTAGCAATTTGTGGTTCCTCCGGTCTCCTAGCAGACGTCTGCATTCATTGTCATATGCGTGGGCGCTCTGGATGACAATTGCCCCACCTTTGTCTGCTGGTTTTATTATGATGTCTCTGTTGTTTGACAATTGTTTGATTGACTCCTTCTCCACCTTGGTGGTATTGTGGAAGATGTGGTTGCCATTGGGGTCGATGTCTTCCACCTCCTTCATCACGGCTAAAGAGACGAAAGAGCGTGCATGGATTCTGGCAGTGACTACAGGCCAACCGTGGTATTGTGATGGTTCTATACATAATATTTCCGCATAGACGATCACAGGACTTTAGAAATGTTTATACTGTGACAAAACATCCCAATAGCTTCTTTCATATTCTGCGTTTGCAACTATTTATGTTTTCTATGTACTTATATGCACCATAATGTAAAACATGTCTGCTATAAAATGCATTTAAAAATACAAATATAAAAAAAACATGTAGCAATTTATTTTAATACACTTTTACCTGGGCAAATTGTGGCAGGTAATATACCTTTCGCAGGTACTTTATTGTATCTATCTCTTTTCATAATGAAATCTCTTCTACTGCAGTGAGTTATTATTAATATTATTATTATTATTCAGCATTTTTTTAAGCGCATGGCTACACGGAGGCATCCCAGCGTTAGCAGCGTCAGGTAGGCCAGCAGCAAGCTAGATGGTTATAGGCCCGTGTTCTGAAACAGCCAGGTTTTTAGAAGCTTCCGGAAGGACAGATGGGTCACTGAGCGAAGATGCGGAGGAAGGGTGTTCCACAATCTGGCGGTTTTATATGAGAAGGAGCGGCCTCCACATCTTGCCCATACTTCTCTATCTCATTTGCAGCATTTTATAGCAGTTCTGCAGCTTCTCTTCTTTCTGTTTCTCCTTACAAAAGAGAATACTTTTTACTTCAGTATTCTTTTCATTTTTGTAGGTTGGTCTTCGTCAATCTCTTCCTAGGTGAATCCCTCTCTGTCTTCTGTTTTGACAGAAATAGCTTGCTCTATTTACACGTTTACTAAAAAAACAGTGTAACAAGCAATAAGCTTCTACTCATTACCTTTACAAAATACTGTAATATGAGTGTAAGAACCAATGGGCTTCTGATTGCAAGCGCAAAGGAAAACAAGCGTTGGCATATCCAATAGGTCTCGCCTTTTCGGACTTTATAAGTGTTTAGCCAGCGCTATTGGCTTTGCCAATGTCTTCAAGCTATGTTGAAGAACATTGTGGCTGCTGTGCAGCATGTTGAAATGTTTTAATAAAAAAAGTGTTATAAGCATTTTTGTTACCTTATATATAGCCAAGAAGACATTATGAACAACTGAACGATCCTATTAAAAAATGTTGACAAAAATATTAAAAAATGATGATGTAGTAAAAATAGCAAAAAAGAATGTTTACATTTTGTATGGTACACATTCATGATATAAAAAATTTAATGTAAGATGACTGAGTATACTTATGAGATGTAAACGCAGGATGCAGCACACATAGAAAAAGGAAACAACGAGGAGAAATAGGAATATTTCTCCTCAGTGCACCTTTCCTGGGAAGGCATATGGGTTTGGCGCATCCCCAGGTTTACAAGGTCTTGTAAATCTTGAGATGTGTCAAAATCCATGGGTGTTGTGTGGGAACAGCCACCACAACACCAATGACACGCCACCCTAGCGCAGATTAGGGCAATGCAGCGTTTTGCGCTGACTTGTCTTGCCCCATATTTGTGAGGCCAAGGTGATTTGCGTGGCTTCATAAATATGATTTAGTGGTTTGCGCCGCCATCGCGTCACAAAAGGTGATGCAATGATGGCACGAGGGCCTTGTAAATATGGGCATTAATGTATAATTTTAAGTAAAAACGTTATCATAATTTTGAATCTATAAAGTACCCAGAATTAGCATTTACTCTATTAGGTAAAATACCAAACTGTATCTTCTACAGACAACTTCCAGGCTAAGCCTTTAAAATATTTCATTTTCAATGTTCCAATATAATTGGGAAATAGATTTATTAGTCATTTTCCTGATAACTATTTCTCATGGGTCGAAAGAATGTATCAGCTTCTGGATAACATCCATGATTAAACCCTTGAGTAAATTGCGAGAGAATATGAGCATGAAGCTGAAGAAATTTGAAACAATGTGCTGACATAAACTAAGGAAATCTCCTCAAAGGAAGCAACTTTGAAAAAATTAAACATATCCCCAGCAGTCAGGTAGCCAAGAGTTGCGCTGTCTGGTAAGTAAACTTTGGGAGTATGTCCTCATTGTCCGAAAAAGGAGTACAAGTTAACATTTTTTATATTTTTAATACTGGAGAGTACCAAACCAATTATTTTTAAATGAAGATCATTACACTTAAATAAATTATTGTGTGGCAAAAAAAAATTCTTATATGGAAGAACCATAAAGCTGCTTTAGCCACAGGCAAGTTCATAGCCTGAGCATGCTGATTACTTTTAGGTACCCAACAATTACATTTCAGATCAGGAGCATCACGCCCTCCATGTGATTGATACTGGAAGTTATAAACATTTTTATAACAAAATGTGTTTTTGAATTCAAAATAAAGTAGCAGAAAATTATTATAAAAAAAAAACTGAGAGGGCATATTAGATAGATGGAAATTTTGATAGGCGAAACATTTTCAATATTTTGATCCTGTTCTTCGTAATTAAGGAGAGTCATTTCAATATGTTAATCCTGTGAATCGTGGGTATCGTTAACATAAAACCATCAGTGCACCAAGTCTGACTAACTCATGCAAATGGCTTTACCTAAAAGTTCAAAGTATGCACAAAGGATGACCTTGCACTTCTAAATCCTTCTAAATCCTTTTACGCATGCATATTTTTATCTCACGTGGGGTGGCAGCATTCCAGGACATTGGTTCACTGGTAAGTCTGGAGACTAGAGGGTTTGTGTGTTTTCTCAAACTCTTCTTCGAACCCTTCCATTCTTGAAATGGCCAGCAAATTACTACTGCCAATAGGTAGCAGGAAATCCCAGTGGTTTGTCTGGAGGTGATCATAAAAATCTCCAAAACAGGTGGGAATGTAGAGAAGAGGTTTCTCAAAAGAGGCATTTTTTTTTCCGTGTGAAGATAATCTGCCATTGTTCAAAAGCAGTGTCATTTCGGCATGTGGAACTTACAAGGGGAACTGAGACTAGCCTGTTCCGGAATACTAGCAACCCAAAGGAGACTGGGAACAGAAAAGATTGAGAAAAATGCACCAATCACTCATTTTAGGCAGTTATGAGGAATCGAGGCCGACCTCATGATGAAAAGCGTTGATGGCATAGGCACACACTCCCATTCCTCATCCGTATGCCGAGGTACAATCCCCCAACAAATCATTTCTGAAGTAACAGGAAACTGAATGGGAAGTAGTTGAGCTATTAAAGTACTTAGGGGCATATCTACAAGGCGGCGATAAAAATTTATCGCCGCTTTTGTGGCCGTTTTCGACCGAAAAGCGGCGATAATTTTATTGCTATATCAGCAAGGTCACGCTGTCGCGTGAAACCTTGCCTTAGCGCCTGAATTCCGAACGCCCATCTTTGCATCTCTAATAAGATGCAAAGTGGGCATTCCTCCCCAGGATAACAGGAGAAATGTCGCTAAGCGACATTTCTCCTATTATCAAGCCTCACGCAAAGCAGCATAGCAACAAGAAAAGTAACGATAACCTCTTTATCACTACTTTCCTTACGCCTGCTTTGAAACTGACTTTAGCCATGATATGATGGAAGGTGGGTATCATGGCTAAGTATGTGAGGCCCTATCAGCAAGCTATCACCAAACTTTGTGGGATTATCGCTGGGTTTCCAGCGATAATCTCAGATTTGGCAGTTAGCGCTAGGATTTTTATCGCTTTTGAGATAAGCGTTGCCAATTGCACGCTATCTCAGTTATAAAAATCCACGCTAGCCGGCTATAATTATCCTAGCGCTAAGTACGTTTAGCGATAATTATCACCGGTTGTTGCTGATATGCCCCTTACTTACTCTCTTCCCATCATTTGTCTTAGTTCCTACTATTTTGTAAAGCAACATATCACTCCTTAAGGTTTCAAGGCGCTGGGGGCCGTAGGGGAGATTAAGTGAGATATTGCCCAGAGTCACATGATGCTGAGCTTAGCTGCAGCTGCGCTGGGGTTCGAACCCCGCGCTCTGGAGTCACCGGTTCTTGCTGCGCCACACCTCTCCCAAAACTTGCCTTAGTCCCACCTTATATCTCGCCCCCACCCATCCACTCCTGTCCAGCGCTCCGAAACTTTCTGAAAGTGACACTTGATCAAGAAATGACTAATAAATACAATACAATCGTAGTATATATGTTCCATTGCCCAGAGAGCCACGTCAGAATATTTGTATAACTCATTGGTTGATCACGTGGTGTCAGGGTGATGCATGTCTACTGGCGAAGCGCTTTCAAGTTCACATTAAGGGCCTCCCTGTGTTTCAACCTTTTCATGGCCCCACTCCCTCTCCTTCCTATCTCTGGTTTTCTCTCGGCACTAAGATTTTTTCTTTCTTAATTGCTAATCATATATCTTTCTTGTTACGTTGTGTGCACTTCATATTCACATATTCTTATGTGCCTCGCCACCTTTTGCATGGACACTGTTCTATACTTCATCAGTTTTTCGGACTCTTGTGAAATTAGGCCAGTCTTCTTTCTATTGAATGAATTAGGCGAATTGTATAGCGCCGCCACTTGTACGTTGTACTCATCATATTATTTTTTTTAAGTAAATCAATTATTTTCAGAACTCTTTGGTTTCAAATTGCCGTATTCCTGTGCAGATAAACTTCGGGACCGGAGTTATGTTTTTTATTTCAACAGTTCTGTTCTAGGAAGTTTATTTGCTTGCATATATCATTTTCCCAACTAAACCAGCTCGTTTCACAACACCGGTTATGTAGTTCTGTAAACGTTAAAATGTCTGACCACAACATAGCCTGAATAACGTTTTCCAAACCTTTAGACATTTCCTCGTTTTTTCCTGCGGGCACATCAAGAAATAACACAAATTGGTTTGCATTATTGTTCTCGATCTGGTCACTTTCGTCCAGACTGGTAAAGTGTCCTTCGCCATATTCAATGTTTAGCTTCAGAGCTGCACTGTGTAAATGGAAAGTATCTATATGATGCAAATTCTCAGATGGCTGGATTGTGTTCTGTCTGATTTATAGGTCTAAGTGACAACCTGTCCAACTTTGGACGTGCCCTCTGCCTTGAAGAGGTCACCACACACCTCATCATCTTCCTCAGAAAATGGCAAACTCTGTGTTATAAGTACATTATTGTATATTTGTGATGGAAGGAGGAATGATTAAAAATGTAGGGTATTGCGACAACTTTATACTGATGCAGTGTTTTAGGCCTACCGTCTTACCATTCGTCCTCGGTGGGCCTTTTTATACGACTGAGAGGTGAGGAGAGTTAACATTAAGTCAATCAATTTCACTAACCGTGTCATCCATTTGGCTACACATTAAGGACCAGGAATCAGTGACTAAAGTTAGGAAGGTTTATTACAAATTAGCAATCAAGTTAAGGTACAAGAATTTCAGCACCATGCTATAAAGCTTTAGAATAACTGGGAAATCTAATCACCTGATGAAGTTTAGGCGTACCAGTATTATGCAAGCAAGAAATTCAGTCACAGCAATGCAAAAGATTACCATCAATATCTGCTGCCCATAGAAGAGTTTCCAGTCCTCTCTTCTATACATGAGTACATTTAGAATCATCTAAGTTAAAGTCCAAACTAAGAAGATGGTTCATTAGTCTAAGGAATCTCAAAATTTAGGGAACTGCAGAAAAATAGGAAAATGTAGGGAAGTACGGGAAGTGAGAAAAATGAAGAAGTAAGGCAAGGTGTCAGCATTGCAGAAGCCTGGTCAAGAGTCTTCTTGGGTCAGGGAAGTTTGATTGTCTAGCCTAAGCAACACTCAACAAGAAACAAGGGGAATAAGCATAGAGGTCTAATCCTCTCAAAGTCCAAGGAAACGTGCTCCAGCATCAAACACTTTAGCCTCCAGTTATTCACACTAAAATCATTCAGGTAAGACCACTCTGTTTCCATCATCAGGGGTTCTATTGTCCTCTTCCATTCTCACCTTGTAAACTGAAACTTTGGCAAACTATCCCACACCAAACATGGGAAGGAATGACATTGTCCTTGTTCCACCAACCCATGTGGTAACCCTTCAGTTACTCTCTGGCTCTCCACGGGGCATATCAGCAAGGCAATGCGATAAAATTATCGCCGCTTTAGCGTCCGTTTTCGGACGAAAAGCGGCGATAATTTTATCGCCCTATCAACATGGACACGCTAATGCGTGAATCCATGCCTTAGCGCCTGTTTCCTGAAAGCCCAGCTTTGCATCTCTAATGAGATGCAAAGTGGGCGTTCCTCACCAAAATAACTGGAGAAATGTCGCTAACCGACATTTCTCCAATTATCAAAGTGTACGCTAACATGCAGAGCGGTAAGAAAAGTAGCGCTAACTGCGGTTATCACTACTTTTCTTACGCCTGCTTTTATTCTGATTTAGCGATGTAATCCAATGGGAGGTGGATTACATGGCTAAATCCACCCTGCCCTATAAGCAAGGTAACACCGGTCGCAGTGCGATTATCTCTGGATTTCCAGCGATAATCGCACTGTTTTGTGGCTAACGCATGGATTTCTATCGCTTGGGAGATAAGCGTTGCTGATAACACGCTATCTCCGCGATAGAATCCAGCGTTAGCCTGCGATAATTATCCTCGCGCTAAGAGCGCTGAGCGATAATTATCGCAGGCCCTTGCTGATATGCCCCCATGTTCTTTTGTCAAGGTCTTCTTTGCGGGTTTCCTCTCTTTTGCTAATACAGTTTTGTTTCCATTCTCAAAAATGCGTGTGAATACCTGCACGGGAAAAGTCATGTCAGCAGAAAGAGAAAACAGTATTTAATGCAGAATGGAAAAGAGACCTAGCAAGGGCAAATGTAACTATTAAATCAATGGTGCACATTTAATATGTGTGTGCACATTTAAACACAAATGAAAATAATTTGTCAGTACATTAGATTTGTTTTGAATGTCGCATTCACTAAAACTTTACTAATCATGTGTAAGTATGACTGAGAATGATGTTTAATATGAAGTATACGTGTAACATTAGTGCACACATTACATAAATCCATTATCGTTTCTAGAGTAAACACATACTACATATGCGAGGACGGTTTCTATACAATCACCTAAACAGTAACTCTTTTTTAGGGAGAGGACACAAATATGTAGGAATTCTCTAATTGTACAGTGAATGCACTTCAATAATAATGTCAATTGCAACATTTCTTAATAATGTTGTTAGGCCACACAAGAAACATGTGCTTAATGCATGTTTAGGTTATGCATTTGTGACGTATACAGGTGGGGTCCAAATTATGCTCAACCAGTACCATTCAAGGAATTGTTTGTTCCTATGGCCATCTCAAATGTTTGCAGCATGGACGGTCAGTTTTTCATTCCGTAAGGCCTCAGGACAGAACATGGTCCTAAAGAAAGGACAAAGAGCTGGTAACGGGGTAAGCTGGACACAACATCAGTGACTGTGAGTAGGAACACATCTCAAGTATACAGTTGGCAGGGGCTGCTACTTTTACGGGACTATTCACCTGAGCAGTTTCTCTTGAGACACATTGGGGATAGGGACCCTGTACCTATGGCTGCATCCCGTTTATGCCCTTCAGCTACACCTGAACTCAATTTGCAGCGAGACCTTGTGCAAAGAATGTTGAGTCCTATTCATGTTACAGTCTGGCTCGAAGAGAGGCGGCAGATATCACTTTGATTAATCAATAACAACATAACAGATGCTTTGAAGGACTATTGTAAAAGGTCAACCAGGTCAACTTTTGGGTGAAGATGGTTGATCATACTGTAGCAAAAGAGAAAAATTCTGTTACGAAATATAGTGTAAAAAGAAGAAGCGCTAAAGTGACATAAAAGCGGGTGCCGTGCTAAATCATGAAGAGCGGCGCCCGTGTAGCTAAAAACTGTAAGAGTTCACAATGAGAATTTTGGCACAAGCTGGCAACAGTGGATTTTGTCATCTTCTGGTGTTCGGGGAAAATGCATTAATCAGAAGAACGCGGAAAAAGAAAGACGACAGACCCCAGACCGACTCCCCATGAAAGGGCGTGTAAAGTAAGGGAGACTTGCAGTGAGTAGTGCGCACGACCCAGGGAAAAGCTACTGAGCGCGTGTCTTGCACATCTCCCCTGCGCTCCTCTTTCATAAAACAAAAGAAAATATGCGTACGAGAGGTGGAAAAACACACATAATTTAAAAATTAACACCCCACGCGCAAGTAGGAACATATATGATTCAGTCCGAAATTTAAAAAATAATCTTCCAACCGCATGCAATTGCGCAAAAGACTAAGAGAAAAACTGATGATGTCCCTTAACTTTACACAAATGTTCATGCTCTTAAAATGCATGAGATGAACATTCGCACCACCAAGCAGAACAAGCATTGTTAGCATCGTGAAACGGGTGCCCATGGAAAGCAAAAAAAATACGCAGGAAGGAACATTAATTAAACAAGCGTACTTACATCGTGCTTTACCAGTGCTTCTCAGCCTGGAAAGGAAGTAAGGTGTCGGCTGCAGGAACGAAACAAGAGGCAGAAAGGAAGAGCGACGCTGGAGTGCACCAATAGTAAGTAAGAGGAGGCGGGAGGCGGGAATACTGTCCTTTTCTTGATTCCACCAGGTCTTGCATACAGCGCATGCTGATCCTCGACCTAAAAAGACGGGGTTGAGGTGCTGAATTGTAAACATGTCATTGATAGGATCTCATGAGAGTGTTCCAGAGTGTGTCAGTTTCCTATCCCCTCCCTGGGATCAAAAAGAAACCCAGAGTAATGTTGATGATTTTGATGGGGCACTTTCTCTTACAACAATATATTTTCGCTCATGCCATTTCAGAACAACCCGCCTTGGTTACGGGCAAAACATTTTCATGAATGGTGATTTTGCACTGAACATTGCTATTCGACGGTGGAAGCATCACGAATTGGAGTCCCGTTCTCTCCATGCCACTGGAATCAAGCTATCCTGGCTGAAGAGGGGTGAAACCCCGAAACCGGTCCTAGGATGCTTGTTTCCAGTCCAGGGAGGACCTGGCCTGGCAGTTCGGGCTGGACTGTTTCCATTGGGCACAGCGTCAAGACTGTTTTGCATATGGCTGGTCCAAACTGGAATGGCATGGTGAGCAAAAAAATGATGCATTTAGGCCCAGATCTCTGTACTGGGGTGAATGTATGACATTGTTCTGCATTCTGTCCATCAATAGTTCTTTTTGCATTTGTCACCCCGAGTGGGACGGGTATGCTCAGACGTGAGTCCCGTGCTCTCCATGCCACTGGAATCAAGCTATCCTGGCTGAAGAGGGGTGAAACCCCGAAACCGGTCCTAGGATGCTTGTTTCCAGTCCAGGGAGGACCTGGCCTGGCAGTTCGGGCTGGACTGTTTCCATTGGGCACAGCGTCAAGACTGTTTTGCATATGGCTGGTCCAAACTGGAATGGTATGGTGAGCAAAAAAATGATGCATTTAGGTCCAGATCTCTGTACTGGGGTGAATGTATGACATTGTTCTGCATTCTGTCCATCAATAGTTCTTTTTGCATTTGTCACCCCGAGTGGGACGGGTATGCTCAGACGTGAGTCCCGTGCTCTCCATGCGACTGGAATCAAGCTATACTGGCTGAAGAGGGGTGAAACCCTGAAACCGGTCCTAGGATGCTTGTTTCCAGTCCAGGGAGGACCTAGCCTGGCAGTTCGGGCTGGACTGTTCCCATTGGGCACAGGGTCAAGACTGATTTTCATATGGCTGGGTCCAAATTGGAATGGCATGGTGAGCAAAAAAACTATGGATTTCGGCCCAGATCTCTGTACTGGGGTGAATGTATGACATTGTTCTGCATTCTGTCCATCATTAGTTCTTTTTCCATTTGTCACTCGAGTGGGACGGGTATGCTCAGACGTGGGTCCCTTGCTCTCCATGCCACTGGAATCAAGCTATCCTGGCTGAAGAGGGGTGAAACCCCGAAACCGGTCCTAGGATGCTTGTTTCCAGTCCAGGGAGGACCTGGACTGGCAGTTCGGGCTGGAATGTTCCCATTGGGCACAGGGTCAAGACTGATTTGCATATGGCTGGGTCCAAACTGTACTGGCATGGTGAGAAAAAAAACGATGGATTTAGGTCCAGTTCTCTGTACTGGGGATAATATTTGACATTGTTCTGCATTCTGTCCATCAATAGTTCTTTTTGCACAGTAAAGATATCTGCAGGATAGTAAGCACATGGACATAAAATTCCCCAGAGCAAGGGTGAAACTACAGTTGATTGCAACTAGAACAAAAGTCTGCATAAAGTGACCAGATACACCTGGTGGCCTAAAAACAAAATGGAAACCATGTGATTAGGTGGTATTCATTCTGGCAGAGGCACAGTCTCAGCCTTTGCGACTGTGAGGGATGGTAATATGGGGGCAGAGCAAACTTTGTAAGTTATTCCAATACAACCCCTCTTCTTTTACCACATGTGCTATCACTATGCATGATGGATTTGCCAGGAGACTCTGCTTCTATGATAGCAGGATCAAATATTTCCCGTTACCTGGTTTCAGGAAGCGACTGTATATCCAAGTTTGCAGATAACATCATTTAAAACTTGTTTATTAGTTTAAAAGGTAGGAACAGCAGTATCACCTACAAGGCCTAAATAGTTTTTTGTAGAATCCAATGATTGGGCATTTTGCTTAATGTGAATTAGCATCTTTCTATGTTTGTACAATGTATGTATGTTTGTAACTTTAACCTCTGTGACTAGGGCCCACAGTTTCCCAAATGATAATAAAAGCAAATATTGTAACATTTTCCAGGGGGGCAAAAGAAAGCTCGGTCAAAACCATGGTCGAGGCCGAGCCGTGGATGGTTAGGAGAAACCTTGGATTTGCAAGGTTTGTGAATGAACATAGGAATGGAAGAATGGAGTAATCGGCCTTCAAAGGAATGGACGCTGCTTTCTCTTTCATGAGGCTTATTGGAATATTGCATTCAAGGCTGGACATTTCATTCATAACTTGTATGTCAGCTAAATAGATTTGTTTCAGGTGTTCCAAAGAGAGCTTGTGACAGAGGAGTGGAAGCCACGTGTCGATGGAAACTGAACAGTGACAAACACGCACCAAACATTCATTCTTTTTTTATTGTTACAAAGAACAACAGTCACTGCGTCCTGACCGTTCGCAACACATTTACGAGAAATGAAGGGGAAGTTTAGTGGGCATTGGGCTTCTTTTAAGTGCTGAGCAACTGTGACGCATTCAAAATAAAGACGTTAAATGAATGTGACCTCCAGTGCGGAACACAGCAAGGCACCCGCATTTCCTGAAAAGCCTAAAAAGAATATTTGTACACATTCATTCAAAATATTCAGTAAGAACGTAAAACGGAAGTGGGAAAACATTTGTAGAAGTCTAGGAAAAACAAATATGAAGAGAGAGCGGATGGATTCTGAAATATGAACGCTTGTTTTACACTCCTCTTTCCTTTTGTCGGGTAAGGTTCCGATAAAATAGTAAACACAGCATTCAGCATGACTCCCTTGAGACAAACCCCTCTGTGAATGAGGGGAAACAATACTGGGACAACGTGCTGGTCCCACTGTCCACGGAGTAAACACGAAGAGGTGTTTTCAGGTTCCCTATGGTGACGGACTTCTTCTTTTGCGGACCTTTTGCAAAAGCGGAAACCACACACCACCATTGAGTAACAACGAGTTCAACTTTTTCGGAAGTGTCCCATGCAGGTCTTCTTACATCTGGCTCCTTATTCATTATTGCAGTCCATGAGGTCATCTGTAGGTCATCAGTGAGAAGAGCTTGGAGGGCAAAGAGCTTGTCCATCACTACACACTGATATAAAATATATATATAAATACATATACATATAAGCATTAACCCCTTCGCTGCTAGGCCTTTTCCCCTCCTGTGCTAAGCCTTTTTTGGGCTATTTGGGGTAGTGCGCGCTTAGGCCCCTGTAACTTTTTGACCACATTAGGTATCCACGCCAAATTTGCGCCCTTTGCTTCCAACATCATGTGCTTTCAACCTCCTTCCAGTTAATGGTAGAAATGGGTACAAAAACAATAATGGACCCTGGAAAGCTATACATTTTTGAAAAGTAGACAAAATTCTGAATTCAGCAAGGGGTCATTTGTGTAGATCCATCAAGGTTTCTTTATAGAAACTAACAGTTAAATATAGGAAAAATTAAAAATTAGTTGAAAAAAGCAGCCTTTTGAGTCAACGTTTTCACCTGTAACTTCTTCTAATTATGACATCTCTTTAAAAGCAATGTACCGTTACATCCACTGGACCTTCCTGGTTGTGGGGATATATAGGACTTGTAGGTTCACCAAGAGCCCAACGAACCCAGAGTAAAAAACTGAGCAGCATTTTGTAATGGTTTTTTTTTTGTTCCGGGTCTATAGCAATTATTGTGGGAAAATGTATACATGGAAAAATCGGTATGAAAGACACCTATGTATTTCTGAAATGGGAACAAACTACAGAGTTTAGAAACAGTGCATATTTGCACATTTTCGAAATTGGGAATACTCATACTTGCATGACAATTATTGGTCATTTTTCAAAATGACTTTTTTTTTACACAATGTCTTTCATTTGGAAGGGAGAAATGCATCCAAAATCAATAGGTAATAACAGTTGCTTTACAAATCTGAACTACCCTAAGTCTCCCGATAAAAATGATACCTCACTTGTGTGGGTAGGCATAGTGCCCACGACAGGAAGTGGCTCAAAACCTAAGCTGAACACACCACATTTTCACACTGAAAATTTACACTTTTTTTGCGAAGAGTCTAGCTGTAGTTTTTGAACCCTAGCCCTGCCGGCACCTAGGGAAACCTAGCAAACCTATACATTTTTGAAAACTAGACACCCAGGGGAATCCAGGATGGGCTGACTTGACTGCCTCCCACCATGGTCTGTTACCCAGAATCCCTTGCAAACGTAAAAAAATAACAAAAAAAACACATTTTCCCCACATTTCTGGGATGGAAAGTTCTGGAATCTGCGTGGATCCACAAATTTCCACCCACCCCGCGTTCCCCAAAGACCTACGAGAAAAATGGTACCTCACTTGTGCGGGTCGGCCTAGTGCCCGCGACAGGAAACGGCGCAAAACGCAACATGGTCACACCTCAATTTTGCAGTGAAAAATGACCCCTTTTTGGCAAAGTGACTAGCTGTAGTTTTTGAACCCTAGCCCTGCCAGAACCTAGGGAAACTTAGCAAACCTATACATTTTTGAAAAGCAGACACCCAGGGGAATCCAGGATGGGGTGACTTGACTGCCTCCCACTATGGTCTGTTACCCAGAATCCCTTGCAAACGTAAAAAAATGACAAACAAAACACATTTCCCCCACATTTCTGGGATGGAAAGTTCTGGAATCTGCGTGGATCCACAAATTTCCACCCACACCGCGTTTCCCAAAGTCCTACGAGAAAAATGGTACCTCACTTGTGTGGGTCGGCCTAGTGCCCGCGACAGGAAACGGTGCAAAACGCAAGGTGGTCACACCTCAATTTTGCAGTGAAAAATGACCCCTTTTTGGCAAAGTGACTAGCTGTAGTTTTTGAACCCTAGCCCTGCCGGCACCTAGGGAGACTTAGCAAACCTATACATTTTTGAAAAGTAGACACCCAGGGGAATCCAGGATGGGGTGACTTGACTGCCTCCCACTATGGTCTGTTACCCAGAATCCCTTGCAAACGTAAAAAAATGACAAAAAAAACACATTTCCCCCACATTTCTGGGATGGAAAGTTCTGGAATCTGCGTGGATCCACAAATTTCCACCCACCCCGCGTTCCCCAAAGTCCTACGAGAAAAATGGTACCTCACTTGTGCGGGTCGGCCTAGTGCCCGCGACAGGAAACGGCGCAAAACGCAACGTGGTCACACCTCAATTTTGCAGTGAAAAATGACCCTTTTTTGGCAAAGTGACTAGCTGTAGTTTTTGAACCCTAGCCCTGCCGGCACTTAGGGAAACCTAGCAAACCTATACATTTTTGAAAACTAGACACCCAGGGGAATCCAGGATGGGGTGACTTGACTGCCTTCCACCATGGTCTGTTACCCAGAATCCCTTGCAAACGTAAAAAAAAGACAAAAAACACATTTTCCCCACATTTCTGGGATGGAAAGTTCTGGAATCTGCGTGGATCCACAAATTTCCACCCACCCCGCGTTCTCTAAAGTCCTACGAGAAAAATGGTACCTCACTTGTGCGGGTCGGCCTAGTGCCCGCGACAGGAAACGGCGCAAAACGCAACGTGGTCACACCTCAATTTTGCAGTAAAAAATGACCCTTTTTTGGCAAAGTGACTAGCTGTTGTTTTTGAACCCTAGCCCTGCCGGCACCTAGAGAAACCTAGCAAACCTATACATTTTTGAAAACTAGACACCCAGGGGAATCCAGGATGGGGTGACTTGACTGCCTCCCACCATGGTCTGTTACCCAGAATCCCTTGCAAACATAAAAAAATGACAAAAAAAACACATTTTCCCCACATTTCTGGGATGGAAAGTTCTGGAATCTGTGTGGATCCACAAATTTCCACCCACCCCGCGTTCCCCAAAGTCCTACGAGAAAAATGGTACCTCACTTGTGCGGGTCGGCCTAGTGCCCGCAACAGGAAACGGCGCAAAACGCAACGTGGTCACACCTCAATTTTGCAGTGAAAAATGACCCTTTTTTGGCAAAGTGACTAGCTGTAGTTTTTGAACCCTAGCCCTGCCGGCACTTAGGGAAACCTAGCAAACCTATACATTTTTGAAAACTAGACACCCAGAGGAATCCAGGATGGGGTGACTTGACTGCCTCCCACCATGGTCTGTTACCCAGAATCCCTTGCAAACGTAAAAAAATGACAAAAAAAACCACTTTTCCCCCACATTTCTGGGATGGAAAGTTCTGGAATCTGCGTGGATCCACAAATTTCCACCCACCCCGCATTCCCCAAAGTCATACGAGAAAAATGGTACCTCACTTGTGCGGGTCGGCCTGGTGCCTGCGACAGGAAACGGCGCAAAACGCAAGGTGGTCACACCTCAATTTTGCAGTGAAAAATGACCCTTTTTTGGCTAAGTGACTAGCTGTAGTTTTTGAACTCTAGCCCTGCCGGCACCTAGGGAAACCTACCAAACCCAGACATTTCTGAAAACTAGACACCCGGCGGCTTCCAAGGAAGTATGGCTTGCGTGGATACCCCAACGTTTCCTTACCCAGAATCCCCTGCAAACCTCAATTTTTGCTGAAAAAATCACTTTTTTCACACATTTTGAAGTGGGAAAGTAGTGGCATCACCGGGCTCACACAAATTTACCACCACCCAGCGTTCCCCCAGGTCTCCCGGTAAAAATGGTGCCTCACTTGTGTGGGAGGCCCAAGTACCCGCGGCAGGCAAGGGCCCAAAACGTAGTGAGGCGACATCAAAATGGCCTATCGCAAAACCACCTGGTTTTGCAAGGGGGGGTCACTTTGGTTTTTGGCCCGGTGCTCGGCGGCCATCTAGGGAAACCTACCAAACCCATGCATTTCTGAAAACTAGACACCCGGCGGCTTCCAGGGAGGTATGGCTTGCGTGGATCCCCCCACGTTTCCTTACCCAGAATCCCCTGCAAACCTCAATTTTTGCCGAAAAAATCACTTTTTTCACACATTTTGGGGTGGGAAAGTAGTGGCATCACCGGGCTCACACAAATTTACCACAACCCAGCATTCCCCCAGGTCTCTCGGTAAAAATGGTGCCTCACTTGTGTGGGAGGCCCAAGTACCCGCGGCAGGCAAGGGCCCAAAACGTAGTGAGGCGACATCAAAATGGCCTATCGCAAAACCACCTGGTTTTGCAAGGGGGGTCACTTTGGTTTTTGGCCCGGTGCTCGGCGGCCATCTAGGGAAACCTACCAAACCCATGCATTTCTGAAAACTAGACACCCGGCGGCATCCAGGGAGGTATGGCTTGCATGGATCCCCCAACGTTTCCTTACCCAGAATCCCCTGCAAACCTCAATTTTTGCTGAAAAAATCACTTTTTTCACACATTTTGGGGTGGGAAAGTAGTGGCATCACTGGGCTCACACAAATTTACCACCACCCAGCGTTCCCCCAGGTCTCCCGGTAAAAATGGTGCCTCACTTGTGTGGGAGGCCCAAGTACCCGCGTCAGGCAAGGGCCCAAAACGTAGTGAGGCGACATCAAAATGGCCTATCGCAAAACCACCTGGTTTTGCAAGGGGGGTCACTTTGGTTTTTGGCCCGGTGCTCGGCGGCCATCTAGGGAAACCTACTAAACCCACGCATTTCTGAAAACTAGACACCCGGCGGCTTCCAGGGAGGTATGGCTTGCGTGGATCCCCCAACGTTTCCTTACCCAGAATCCCCTGCAAACCTCAATTTTTGCTGAAAAAATCACTTTTTTCACACATTTTGGGGTGGGAAAGTAGTGGCATCACTGGGCTCACACAAATTTACCACCACCCAGCGTTCCCCCAGGTCTCCCGGTAAAAATGGTGCCTCACTTGTGTGGGAGGCCCAAGTACCCGCGGCAGGCAAGGGCCCAAAACGTAGTGAGGCGACATCAAAATGGCCTATCGCAAAACCACCTGGTTTTGCAAGGGGGGTCACTTTGGTTTTTGGCCCGGTGCTCGGCGGCCATCTAGGGAAACCTACCAAACCCATGCATTTCTGAAAACTAGACACCCGGCGGCTTCCAGGGAGGTATGGCTTGCGTGGATCCTCCAACGTTTCCTTACCCAGAATCCCCTGCAAACCTCAATTTTTGCTGAAAAAATCACTTTTTTCACACATTTTGGGGTGGGAAAGTAGTGTCATCACCGGGCTCACACAAATTTACCATCACCCAGCGTTCCCCCAGGTCTCCCGGTAAAAATGGTGCCTCACTTGTGTGGGAGGCCCAAGTACCCGCGGCAGGCAAGGGCCCAAAACGTAGTGAGGCGACATCAAAATGGCCTATGGCAAAACCACCTGGTTTTGCAAGGGGGGTCACTTTGGTTTTTGGCCCGGTGCTCGGCGGCCATCTAGGGAAACCTACCAAACCCATGCATTCTTGAAAACTAGACACCTGGCGGCTTCCAGGGAGGTATGGCTTGCGTGGATCCCCCAACGTTTCCTTACCCAGAATCCCCTGCAAACCTCAATTTTTGCTGAAAAAATAACTTTTTTCACACATTTTGGGGTGGGAAAGTAGTGGCATCACCGGGCTCACACAAATTTACCACCACCCAGCGTTCCCCCAGGTCTCCCGGTAAAAATGGGGCCTCACTTGTGTGGGAGGCCCAAGTACCCGCGGCAGGCAAGGGCCCAAAACGTAGTGAGGCGACATCAAAATGGCCTATCGCAAAACCACCTGGTTTTGCAAGGGGGGTCACTTTGGTTTTTGGCCCGGTGCTCGGCGGCCATCTAGGGAAACCTACCAAACCCACGCATTTCTGAAAACTAGACACCCGGCGGCTTCCAGGGAGGTATGGCTTGCGTGGATCCCCCAACGTTTCCTTACCCAGAATCCCCTGCAAACCTCAATTTTTGCTGAAAAAATCACTTTTTTTCACACATTTTGGGGTGGGAAAGTAGTGGCATCACCGGGCTCACACAAATTTACCACCACCCAGCGTTCCCCCAGGTCTCCCGGTAAAAATGGTGCCTCACTTGTGTGGGAGGCCCAAGTACCCGCGGCAGGCAAGGGCCCAAAACGTAGTGAGGCGACATCAAAATGGCCTATCGCAAAACCACCTGGTTTTGCAAGGGGGGTCACTTTGGTTTTTGGCCCGGTGCTCGGCGGCCATCTAGGGAAACCTACCAAACCCACGCATTTCCGAAAACTAGACACCCGGCGGCTTCCAGGGAGGTATGGCTTGCGTGGATCCTCCAACGTTTCCTTACCCAGAATCCCCTGCAAACCTCAATTTTTGCTGAAAAAATCACTTTTTTCACACATTTTGGGGTGGGAAAGTAGTGGCATCACCGGGCTCACACAAATTTACCATCACCCAGCGTTCCCCCAGGTCTCCCGGTAAAAATGGTGCCTCACTTGTGTGGGAGGCCCAAGTACCCGCGGCAGGCAAGGGCCCAAAACGTAGTGAGGCGACATCAAAATGGCCTATGGCAAAACCACCTGGTTTTGCAAGGGGGGTCACTTTGGTTTTTGGCCCGGTGCTCGGCGGCCATCTAGGGAAACCTACCAAACCCATGCATTCTTGAAAACTAGACACCTGGCGGCTTCCAGGGAGGTATGGCTTGCGTGGATCCCCCAACGTTTCCTTACCCAGAATCCCCTGCAAACCTCAATTTTTGCTGAAAAAATAACTTTTTTCACACATTTTGGGGTGGGAAAGTAGTGGCATTACCGGGCTCACACAAATTTACCACCACCCAGCGTTCCCCCAGGTCTCCCGGTAAAAATGGGGCCTCACTTGTGTGGGAGGCCCAAGTACCCGCGGCAGGCAAGGGCCCAAAACGTAGTGAGGCGACATCAAAATGGCCTATCGCAAAACCACCTGGTTTTGCAAGGGGGGTCACTTTGGTTTTTGGCCCGGTGCTCGGCGGCCATCTAGGGAAACCTACCAAACCCATGCATTTCTGAAAACTAGACACCCGGCGGCTTCCAGGGAGGTATGGCTTGCGTGGATCCCCCAACGTTTCCTTACCCAGAATCCCCTGCAAACCTCAATTTTTGCTGAAAAAATCACTTTTTTCACACATTTTGGGGTGGGAAAGTAGTGGCATCACCGGGCTCACACAAATTTACCACCACCCAGCGTTCCCCCAGGTCTCCCGGTAAAAATGGTGCCTCACTTGTGTGGGAGGCCCAAGTACCCGCGGCAGACAAGGGCCCAAAACGTAGTGAGGCAACATCAAAATGGCCTATCGCAAAACCACCTGGTTTTGCAAAGGGGGTCACTTTGGTTTTTGGCCCGGTGCTCGGCGGCCATCTAGGGAAACCTACCTAACCCATGCATTTCTGAAAACTAGACACCCGGCGGCTTCCAGGGAGGTATGGCTTGCGTGGATCCCCCAACGTTTCCTTACCCAGAATCCCCTGCAAACCTCAATTTTTGCTGAAAAAATCACTTTTTTCACACATTTTGGGGTGGGAAAGTAGTGGCATCACAGGGCTCACACAAATTTACCACCACCCAGCGTTTCCCCAGGTCTCCCGGTAAAAATGGTGCCTCACTTGTGTGGGAGGCCCAAGTACCCGCGGCAGGCAAGGGCCCAAAACGTAGTGAGGCGACATCAACATTGCCTATCCGAAATGTCCCATCACTCCGTTTTGGGCCCTTGCCTGCCGCGGGTACTTGGGCCTCCCACACAAGTGAGGCACCATTTTTACCGGGAGACCTGGGGGAACGCTGGGTGGTGGTAAATTTGTGTGAGCCCAGTGATGCCACTACTTTCCCACCCCAAAATGTGTGAAAAAAGTGATTTTTTCAGCAAAGATTGAGGTTTGCAGGGGATTATGGGTAAGGAAACTTTGGGGGATCCACGCAAGCCATACCTCCCTGGAAGCCGCCGGGTGTCTAGTTTTCAGAAATGCATGGGTTTGGTAGCTTTCCCTAGATGGCCGCCGAGCACCGGGCCAAAAACCAAAGTGACCCCCCTTGCAAAACCAGGTGGTTTTGCGATAGGCCATTTTGATGTCGCCTCACTACGTTTTGGGCCCTTGCCTGCCGCAGGTACTTGGGCCTCCCACACAAGTGAGGCACCATTTTTACCGGGAGACCTGGGGGAACGCTGGGTGGTGGTAAATTTGTGTGAGCCCGGTGATGCCACTACTTTCCCACCCCAAAATGTGTGAAAAAAGTGATTTTTTCAGCAAAAATTGAGGTTTGCAGGGGATTCTGGGTAAGGAAACGTTGGGGGATCCACGCAAGCCATACCTCCCTGGAAGCCGCCGGGTATCTAGTTTTCAGAAATGCGTGGGTTTGGTAGGTTTCCCTAGATGGCCGCCGAGCACCGGGCCAAAAACCAAAGTGACCCCCCTTGCAAAACCAGGTGGTTTTGCGATAGGCCATTTTGATGTCGCCTCACTACGTTTTGGGCCCTTGCCTGCCGCGGGTACTTGGGCCTCCCACACAAGTAAGGCACCATTTTTACTGGGAGACCTGGGGGAACGCTGGGTGGTGGTAAATTTGTGTGAGCCCGGTGATGCCACTACTTTCCCACCCCAAAATGTGTGAAAAAAGTGATTTTTTCAGCAAAAATTGAGGTTTGCAGGGGATTCTGGGTAAGGAAACGTTGGGGGATCCATGCAAGCCATACCTCCCTGGAATCCGCCGGGTGTCTAGTTTTCAGAAATGCATGGGTTTGGTAGGTTTCCCTAGATGGCCGCCGAGCACCGGGCCAAAAACCAAAGTGACCCCCTTGCAAAACCAGGTAGTTTTGCGATAGGCCATTTTGATGTCGCCTCACTACGTTTTGGGCCCTTGCCTGCCGCGGGTACTTGGGCCTCCCACACAAGTGAGGCACCATTTTTACCGGGAGACCTGGGGGAACGCTGGGTGGTGGTAAATTTGTGTGAGCCCAGTGATGCCACTACTTTCCCACCCCAAAATGTGTGAAAAAAGTGATTTTTTCAGCAAAAATTGAGGTTTGCAGGGGATTCTGGGTAAGGAAACCTTGGGGGATCCACGCAAGCCATACTTCCTTGGAAGGCGCCGGGTGTCTAGTTTTCAGAAATGTGTGGGTTTGGTAGGTTTCCCTAGATGGCCGCCGAGCTCCGGGCCAAAAACCAAAGTGACCCCCCTTGCAAAACCAGATTATCTATTGTTCCTACAGCGTGAGAATTTTGGAATAATATTGCAAAGAAAATGTGGCAGACATTTTGAGGTTTGCAGGACATTGGGGATAAAAAAATTTTTTGAATTCACAAGAGAGACATCACCATGAACTCCCATGGGTTTTCGACAATATCTACAGTTGGTGGGTTATTCTTGCATGGAAAGTGTACCTTGGCAGAGAAACTAAAGACAAAGATTCCTGCACAACCATCTATTCCTCAAACACACACACATACTGGTTGTATTTGGCACGAGGGCGAGTCATGGTTCAGTGTATTAAATTTTATTAACAAGAGATTTCACAAAAATGAAATGCACTGTCAATAATTAAATTCACCAAAAACCAAACCAATGACTCACAGCTCGTGAGCTGTAAAGCCACGTCAAGGCACCAACCACTTTACAGGCCATTCACACACCTTTCATACGTGATACAAACAGGACCATTCGCACCACCAGGCACAAAAGCAACACATTACAAAATTCACCAAAAAGGGACATGGTACACCCTGCTTCAGAAAGACAAATATTACTGCACAGCCATCTAATCCGCAAGCACACACACATACTGGTTGGATTTGGCACGAGGGTGAGTGATGGTTCAGTAGATACAATTGTATTAGCAAGCGATTTCACAGAAATGAAATGCACTGGTAATAATTGAAAGGGCGAGAAACTGAACCATTGACTCACAGCTCGTGAGCTGTAAAGCCACGACAAGGCACCAACCTCTTTACAGGCCATTCATACACCTTTCATACGTGTGAGACATACAAAACCATTCACACCGCCAGCCGCGGGCCCATCACATAACAAAACTCACACCAGCACACAGCGCCATTCAAGGGCCCATCACTTTCACACGCCCACAATCCAGACACAGCAACTACACAGGCTGATGGATTGCGTGGAGTGGCCCTCAGCTAGCAGTGTGTGTAGTGACCAGCAGAAAGTCACTACTCACACACAGCCAGCAGAGCACCAGTCCACACACACCGCTAGCCAAACACCAGTCCACGCACACCGCTAGCCAAGCGCCAGTCCACGGACACCACCAGCCAAGCACCAGTCCGCACACACCACCAGTCCACGCACACCGCCAGAAAAGTACCAGTCCACGCACACCGCCAGCCAAGCACCATTCCATGCACACCGCCAGCCACGCTCCAGTACACGCACACCACCAGCCAAGCTCCAGTCCACGGACACCACCAGCCAAGCACCAGTCCACACACACCACCAGTCCACGCACACCGCCAGCCAAGTACCAGTCCACGCACACCGCCTGCCAAGCACCATTCCACGCACACTGCCAGCCAAGCTCCAGTCCATGCACACCACCAGCCACGCACCAGTCCACACACACCGCCAGTCCATGCACACCGCCAGCCAAGCACCATTCCACGCACACCACCAACCAAGTGCCAGTCCACACACACCAACAGCCAAGCGCAAGCCTACACACACCGCCATCACATTTAGGATTTTTTTAGAAAAAAATAAAAACACAAACAAATTGCAAATAGATACAAATCTTCTAACAGAAAATCAGCAACTAAATACATTGCACTAACACCAACCTTGAAACAGAATCAAATTATCCAAAGAATACAGACCAGGCAGTTCACTTTACCACTCAAGAATCGTCCCAAAAATTCTTTCGTGTGTGGTACGCTCTAAAACAAGCAGAGAGACACAGTGCAGGATGAGAAGGACAGTCGGGGCAGTACATACGACTCTCCTTCCGCAAACCTTTTCGCCAACAGACTCTACATCTCCTACTGGGAAAATCTTTTGCGGGTGTGGGAGGAATGTGATCTGGAAAGTGGCGTTCTTTCAATCTAGCAACATCCTCCACCAGTCCAACTCTAGGAACACTTGCCTGTTCCACTACAACAAGGCTGCCTATTACAGACTCCTGAAACTTAGCAAAAGTCATCTTTGACTCAGGGCAAGAATCCTGGAACACAACAAAAGCATTAAACATTGCCAAGTGGAAAAGATGGATAGCCAACTTCTTGTACCAAATGTAAGCCTTACGAAGAGCAGTGTAAGGTTCCAACCTCTGATCTACTCTGTCAACACCACCCATGTGCCTATTATAGTCTAAAATGCACACAGGTTTGCGCGCTTCAGCGACCTGACCCCAAACAGTCACAGGTGCAGTGCTTTCATCATGGATGGTAGTCAGCATGTAGACATCTCTCCTGTCTGTAAACTTCACAGCAAGAAGCTCCTGGCAACGCAACGCACTGCACTGTCCCCGTACAAGCTTTTGACAAACAAGTTCTTTCGGGAAACCTTTACGGTTAGAGCGGATTGTGCCACAAGCAAGAGTGTCCACTTTGGCCAATTCCCTGAACAACCGCACACCAGTGTAGAAGTTATCTACATATAAATGGTGGCCTTTGTTAAAAAATCCTCTTCCAAGTTCCCAAACAATTTTCTCAGTCACTCCAAAAGTGGACGGACAACCAGGGAGGTTAAACCTAGATTCCTTACCGGTGTACACCCTGAAATTAGAGACATATCCAGTCCTACTGTCACACAGCATATACAGCTTTATTCCATAGCGTGCCCTCTTACTAGGAATGTATTGCCTAAAAACCAAGCTGCCCTTGAACAACACCAAAGACTCATCCACTGCAATTTCTTTCCCAGGGGCATAAATCTCAGAAAATCGATCAACAAAGTGATCAAGGACAGGCCTAATCTTAAAAAGACGGTCACAGTCAGGGTGATCTCGTGGCAACGCTAAACCATTATCAACAAAATGCATCATCTGAAGCAGAAGCAAATACCTGTCACGACTCATGACTGCCGGAAAAATAGACGTTGCCATCAAGGGACTGCTAGACCAATATGAAGACATTGATGGCTTCCTTAGCAAGCCCATCAAAAAAGTTAAACCCAAGAACTTCTTCATCTCTTCAACATTTGTGGGAGTCCACCGGGTAGCTCTAGAGTGTGGCTTAAGACTGGCACAGTTGTCCCTCAAAAACTGTTCGGCATACAAATTAGTCTGCTCAACAATCTCTGCAAAAAACACATCGTCCATAAACAACTGAAAAAAATTTACCGGCAAAAAGTTTTCAGTATTCACTCTAGACCCTGGAACACCAGTAAACTCTGGCAATGCCGGCTGCACCATGCCAGGGGCAACCCAGAGGTCATCACTTTCAAAGGGAAGCCTTGCAGCCCCAGCCTGCAGCCTAGATGCCTCTTGCCGTACTACACCAACGGGAAGCCTTGCAGCCGCAGGCTGCAGCCCAGAAGCCTCTTGCCGCACTACACCAACGGGAAGCCTTGCAGCCCCAGGCTGCAGCCCAGATGCCTCTTGCCGCACTATCGGCACATCAGTCTCCTCCGCTAACACAGGCACTTCATCCGCACTAAGAGTATCTTCATCATCCGATGACTCCATATGGAGAGACAACTCACTGCCAGAATCGTCCCCTGCCTCCTTTCCCTCAGATGCAGAGTCAGTCTCTGAACCAATATCAGAGGAAGACTCAAACAGCAAACCAACAACCTGCTGAGCAGTAATCCTGCGGCTAGCCATTATACTTACTAAGATAGACGACTGCACAAACAAGTCAACAACAACCAACAATGTGCAAACCAAGTAAGTAAAGAAATGTGTACCTTTATCACAAAGATCAATGTACTCAAAAACTATACAATTCAATTACAAGAGACAGCTGCACTCACCAGAAACCAACTCTGCAGTGACACAGCAAAAACCAACGATATCCAACTAGAAAGAAGAAAAAAAAACAAATTACTCACAAGACAACAAAATACACATCGAGCACCAATGCAAAAAGTTTTTGACACTCAAAAACCAAACATACTGCTATTATTACACCATTTACAAAAAAAAAAACAGGGAGAGAAATCAAACACATTTACATTGTACAAAAAAAAGTCTCTTACCAAACTAATCAAACAGCAGAACAAAACGGCAAACTGAAAAGAGCAAAAGCCTTCACCTAGAACAAAAAAGTAAAAAAAAACATTACAATTGCAATTCACAAAAAATATAACAATAAACATTATAACATGCTATGTCACTACCCAAATGGTCAATCGGGTTGTGTGCCAGGTGGGGCTACTCAGTCCCGGGGCGGGTGAGCCAAATACATATTAAAACAAATTGCACCCTGGAAGTGAGGGGTCTAGTGGGCTTTTCTGCCCCCCCTGGGAGCAGAAACGGCAAAAAAATTAAACCGATCTGCCCCCAGAGGGGGCAGAAAAGTCTTCAAAAAAATTGGGGGCCCAGGAAGCGACCCTTGCCCAAGGGGTCGCTTCCTACAATAACAAACAGATCCCTGGTGTCTAGTGGGCTTTTCTGCCCCCCCCTGGGAGCGGAAACGGCAAAAAAATTCAACCGATCTGCCCCCACAGGGGGCAGAAAAGTCTTCAAATGAATTAGGGGGCCCAGGAAGCGACCCTTGCCCAAGGGGTCGCTTCCTACAATGATAATAAGATCCCTGGTGTCTAGTGGGCTTTTCTGCCCCCCCTGGGAGCAGAAACAGCGAAAAAATAAAACCGATCTGCCCCCAGAGGGGGCAGAAAAGTCTTCAAAAAAATTAGGGGCCCAAGGAAGCGACCCTTGCCCAAGGGGTCGCTTCCTACAATTATAATTAGATCCCTGGTGTCTAGTGGGCTTTTCTGCCCCCCCCTGGGAGCAGAAACGGCGAAAAAATAACACCGATCTGCCCCCAGAGGGGGCAGAAAAGTCTTCAAAAAAATTAGGGGCCCAAGGAAGCGACCCTTGCCCAAGGGGTCGCTTCCTACAATAATATTTATATCCCTGGTGTCCAGTGGGCTTTTCTGCCCCCCCTGGGAGCAGAAACGGCGAAAAAATAAACCGATCTGCCCCCAGAGGGGGCAGAAAAGACTTCCAATTATTATGGGGGCAAAGGAAGCGACCCTTGCCCAAGGGGTCGCTCCCCAAATACGGAAACACACATCCCTGGTGTCTAGCGGGGCATCCCTGCTCCACGATCGCGACGCTGTGCGCGATCGTGGAGCAGGAATGCCCTGTATTGAGACATCAGGGGAGAGGAAATACTCTTTCCTCTCCCCCGATGCCTCAATACTTTGAAAATCCCACCCGCGGCCCCACCGGAGCACAAAACTCACCGTCTCCTCCCTGGGACGTCTGGAAACAAATGGCTTCCAGGCATCCCAGCGCTTCCTGATGACGCAGGCGCGCGCTGTGCGCGCTGACGTCATGGGGAAGCGTGGGGGGGCTCGGGGGTGGCAGCGGAAGATCTTCCGCTGCCACCCCCCTCTGTGGGGGCACGATCGATGCCCCAGGGGGGGAGCGCTAGCGCTTCCCCCGGGGGCTGTGCTCATGACGGAGTGGTTCCGTCATGAGCACAGCCCAACCGATGCTCATGACGGAACCGTTCCGTCATGAGCATCGAAGGGGTTAAGGAAAGGGGGCGGAGCGGGTTCCCACCTATGGGGAAGAAGCTGGACCTACATATTCATGTGTTTTAAAGGCCACCTGAACATTAAGGCATCCGAAGAAGGCCCGTTGTGGCCAAAACGCCTTATGTCCTCTGAAATCCAATAAAGCGTTTTCTACCCGTCCCCCGTGTGGCCTCCACTCTTTCTTTGGGAGGAGTTGTTTTTTGATATTTTTCACGTTTGCCAGTAATGTGATACGGAGGCCCCCGCTTCACAAGTATGCCACAGATTCTGCTAGCTGCTGCTTTTGCAGGTTGTTTTTGCTCCGAGGGGTCGGAAGTTCAGTGGCCCGCCACTTCAATCCAGGACACCTGATGGCGGCGAAACGTAGGGCGGGATGTATTCACACTCCTGCCTCTGCCTACCTAGGTACCTGGAGCGAGCGGCTGAAGCGGTGCTTGGGGACTCGAGGAGACGCTGGGATATCATTATATGCAGGAATTTGGCAATCTTTACATTAGTTTGTGACCAGCACCCCGACATTCCACTGGGACAGTATTTCCCCCCTGCAGCACCTACCTGAACCACCGGTGCATCCTGGGACCTGAAGTTCCTACGAACTATGGGACGGTGAGCAAGCCTTAAGGAAAGGGGGCAGAGCGGGTTTCCACCTATGGGGAAGAAGCTGGACCTACATATTCATGTGTTTTAAAGGCCACCTGAACATTAAGGCATCCGAAGAAGGCCCGTTGCGGCCGAAATGCATTATGACGTCTGAAATCCAATAAAGCGTTTTCTACCCGTCCCCCGTGTGCGCTCCGCTCTTTCTTTCACTAGTGGAGAATTACGGCATGAGGTCATGCCAGGTGAGCATTATAGGGGAAGGGAAATTCTTTAAAGAGAGTGATTTTCTCATTGAATTTCCCTTCTCTTTTAGAAACTTAGGAGCAGCAACATTGTCGTAGTTCACCATGGCTCTAAGTGGAAGCTTCTTCAATATTAAATACAAGCCACAGCTGCTGCTTATTTAGCTTATGCAACTAACAACTACTGACAAAGCCAATAGTCCTGACTTGTTGTAGGTATGATGTTACTTGTTGTATCATATATCTAGATGCAATGACAGAAACAGCAAAATACAACTCGGGCGGCACACTATGCTAAGCACACATTTGTAGCTTCAGTGTTTTTAAGCCATGCCCTTAATACCACTGGCACACCCCTTTGAGAGACCCTCCAGCTTTTTCATCCCACTTAAAGCCCTGGTGTCATGGAAAGTTTGGGGGTGATCAGTGCAGTGGGGACCAAGAAATAGGGCGTAAATAAAGTGTGTGTTTGTAATGTGAATTCCTATAGGTACGCGTTGTCAAACCTCCAGCCCGAACTGCTGGACAGAATGACACCAAATTTGACAGAAAGGTAGATGTTGTTACGCAGATTGTGCTTTTTTAATTTGGTGCACATCTGTCCAGTAATTTTTGAGAAATTTAAGCTGAAAATTATAGATAGATCCTTGGCCACGGATATTTCGCGACGGTTCCATGATTAATCATGAATGCAAGCGCCAACAGGAATGCTCTGATTGGCTGGGCACAACTTGAACAGAAAGCTGTAGCTGCCATTTCATAGACTGGGAATGGTTCCCGGGGCTGAAAATCTGTGTGAAAGCTAACATAAGGGTCAGGGTGGAGATACTCTGATTCCATGTTTGAGAATTTGATGTTTTAATGACACAAGTTATGTGTCCAAAATAGATTTATTTAATCACACACGATATTCGAACCAACACTGCGACCTCCAGCGTGGCTCCCGTGCACCATCGCAAGGACATCACGAATATCGCAACGTCATCGCGAATACTGGTGAAAATATTAAAAAATATATACATAGTTGTACTCACTCGCTGGTAACTGTCACACACTCATGTATGCACTCACAAACTCACTCAGACACTTATACACCCATTCACATATCCACTCACACATTTATACATCCAGTCACATACCCACTCAGATCCTCATGCACTCACATACCCATTCAGGTACTTATGCACCCACCTGTAGATTTACTCGGAGAGCGACACACCCATGTACAGACCTAATCAGAGACTCCTGCATCCACTTACAGACCTCCTCATGCTCACGTATGTTCTCATAGATCTACTGAGACACTCATACACCCACTCACAGATCCACTGAGACACTCATTCACCCACTTACACTCCCATACAGTCACTCCCACACTCAGTCGCAGACTGTCTCAGATACATATGGTCTCAGTCAGTCCCTCATACACTCAGAAACTCATATACCCACTCATAAACTCACTCATATATAGACACACCCACTCACTCACCCAGTCAAGGCTCATGCATCCACTCAGAGACCCTTCCAGACACTTGCCTCCCAGTCACAGAAACACTCAGACACTCATGCATGCACCCTTTCACTCACCCAGTCAGAGACTTATGCTCACACTCACAGACCCATTGAGACACTCATACACCCATACAGTCACTCACAGAGCCACTTAAAGACCCACTGAGAGACTTATACACCCAGTTAGTTATACACTCAGAGACTTGGCCACCCACACACAGTCACAGACCTATGAACCCACTGACAGACACTCACGCTGCCAGTCATAGACCCAATGAGAGAGACTCATGAACTCACTCACAGATCCACTCAAACACTCATGCACCCACTCACCCACCCATTCAGATGCCCACTTAGACACTCATGAATCCACTCACAAATCCAATCAGACAGTCATATACTTACTTACAAATGCACAAAAGCACTCATGCTCCTACTCACAGATTGAGTGAGAGACTCACACAACCAATCACAGACCCATTGTGACACTGATGCACCCACTCATGGATGCACTGAGGTCATCATGCATTTCGTTGCAAAAGTATTGATAGACTGATGCATCATCTCACAGATACCCTCAAATACTTATACAGTGAATGAGAGACTTAATGATACAGTGATGCGTGCAGTCATAGATTACACTGAAACTGAAACTGAAATTCTGTTTAAATGGTTATATTTATGCAAACTCCCTACAAAAATATGACTTTAAACAGTGCAGTAATAAACCCATAGGGCTTGATTATGATGTGAGTCGGAAAGACTTGACCGCAGGTCGGAGTCTTTCTGACTCACATTATTGGTTTCACTTTCAACCGCTGCATTACAATGCCAGCAGTTGAAAGTGAAACTGGCAGGTCATTCCAGCTGGATTCCGATGGGCTCAAGGAGCCCGTCGGCGGGTCGGAGGCCCCACCGTCATCCCTGAGGATGGCGTTTCCGCCGTTGAGATTTCAATGTCGGTTTCCGACAGGCTTGCCGTGTTGGGCTTTCCAAAATGGAAACCCTGTCGGAAAGCGATTTTGGGGGCCCCTAGCAGGGCCCACTTTTCCCTGCGGTGCCTGAGGTGCCTGCCACTCGGTGCAGGGATTAATAGAAACTCCCATTTCTCTATGGTAGCTTGTGCTACGGCCAGTTTACGGCCACAGCACAAGCTCCCATAGAGAAATGGGAGTATGCAACCGTACCATGTGCGGTCGCATTGTAATAGTGGTGTCGGGACCGCCGACAAAAGGACGGTCGGTCCTGGGCCGCATCAGTGTGGACATCGTAATCAGTCCCCTAGTGTCTAAAATGCTGTTAATTGTATGCATATATGTGTTTTGCACCCCCTAAAAAGGCGCAATCATCACTGTAAGTGGACACACAGTAAAAAGAAAGGTGAGAAACACATAGGTATTTTGATTGTGGATGTCTCCAAAGCTGTTGGACATTACAGAAATAGAAACTTTTTATTATGCTCTTAAAAAAATGTTAGCACCATTTTTAATCTGCTCTAACATTCTTTGATAGCTGTATCATTCTGAGTAATGTGATTTGTTTTTAACACTTTCTCAGATTCCATGACATGGAAAATGGACCCATAGCTTTGTCTTATTCCTTCAAAATAAACCATAGCCGTATTGAAAAATTAACTGATTTCCAGGCAATGATTTTTATGCTTTCCGTCAATCTAGTGGGGAGTTTGGTGAATTGGCAGATTCATACAGGCCATAAAAGGTAAGTGCTATTAATGTTTGAAAAACTATATTAATTGAAAAGTTTGAAAAAACAGACATTGATAACCAAGAAAGGTAAGATATCTCTCAATATGTGGTTCAAGCTGCAAGGTCGGTCTGATGGCAATACACTATGGGTGTCGGAATCAGCTCCCAAACCCAGCAGTGCTGTTTGTGACACATCTAAACAAAGGGCTTGATTTAGATATCAGCTGATGGGTTACTCCGTCACAACGGTGACGGGTATCCTGTCTGCCAAAACAAAAACTCCATTAAATCCTATGAGATTTATATTTTGATGGATGGGATGCCTGTCACCGATGTCACGGAGTAACCTGTCCGCCAAGATCTAAATCAAGCCCTTAGTGGCACTGAACAGCTGACGGTAGATCCAAGTACTGGAATAGTAGGAATTATCATTGGTGAATTGAGGTGCATCAATAGGATTGATGTGTCTGTCCACTACAGGATGGGATGATTAAGGGCAGGAGAGAGGTATTTTAAGAAATTGTACACAACTTCAAGTACTGTAATATCAGGGTTGTTATAAATGAAGATTTGGATGCTTCAGTCGAGTTCTAGTGTCTGTGTCCACTACTAGATTGAGATAGGGTGTTGCAGGGCAGGACTCAGGTGTTTAGAACTGCATGTATGTTGCAGTAAAGGAATAGCAATTAGTACTGAAGCTCATGCATAAAGGTATCAAGATACACATGGAGTTGTGTGTCCCAGTGCTAGAATGAAATTGGGAATGTTGATGTGGTGCCAAGCCAAATAATGATAGTGTGTGCTGCATGGCAGGATTGAGCTGCAGTAGCATAGCTGCTGCTATATCCCAGTCTCTGATCGGGAGTAGCAGGAGATGCTGCCGGTTTGGACAGAGGTGTGTGTTGTTCAAAATACTAGCACACACAGTGTTTCTGCATGTCTGCATTGAGGTGCTTTGGTAGAGTTGTGCATTCTCTCTGCTAGGATTGTGGTACTCAGAAGGGAATTATGGTGCAAATTCACCCTTTTGATGAGACCTACATCCTGATAAACATGAAGCTAGACTACACGCAGTAAATTTACTCTGCGGACGGAAAGGGTGGATTTTGCAATCTTGTCCACCTGTTCCTAGTTAGTAGAGCCCCACCAATGGTTACTGCCAAGGTCCTTAAAAAAACAATGATTTCCCTGCTCCTGCATAATTGTTTCACCCAGCTACCATTTTAGGGAGCTTTTGACCAACCATTTTTCTTCTCAATGATAACAGATGAGTCCTTGGGTATTGCTGATTATCCACTCTATGTCCATTGTCATTATCCTTTACCTCTATGGCCCAGCATGGAGGAAGTGGCAAATGTGCATTAAACCGCTCAGAATAGGGAATACTGTGAGGAATTCTGCATGGTAATTACATTTCCACAATGCTATTCTCCATCCAAGAGGTTTAACTCAAAATAAGTGGAATTCTATTGAGAGATACCAGCCTGTAACAGTAGCTGTATCCACTGGGAATCTCTGTATGGAATTCCGCCTAACATATAGGCGGGAAAAGTCCTTTAAGATATGTACTTAGTATATACAGTTTCAGTAGACTTTATTTTAAAGGGCCTTTGATCTACTTAAGGCAAAGAAACACTTTCCGGACTTTTAGAAGGCTGCTTGACCTTTTGGTATCACGTTTAACCCTGATTGAGTATGGTGAACCTACTATACTCAAGTCTGCTTGCCTATCCACTACTGCCAACTTTGCCCATGTTTCTTGCTGTAGAAAGTGAATGCTGGTATTACATTTCAGTAGAGAGTCAACCCTAATTGAAACATTTAACTGAGATGAGTTCTAGTGTTTCTTCTTCATGTACTCCTGGAAGGGAAAAGAGGCCTAAGGACAGTTTCATAGAAGAACATATCACAATGCTGATTCAATCATTACTGAATACTGGTTGCCTATCATTCATGGAGTGAATTATGTGATAGGAAATTTAGTTTAGCATCTGAACATATATTGAATCCTAATTTACCACCAGTCTCACTAGCGAGATCTTGTCCTGTGGAACATCTACTGTCAACTCCACTTCAAATAATCCCAGGGACTACAAATATTGGCAAAAACATCAAAAAGTAGAACTGGTTTATTAGTGATTTGCAACCAATTCCAGCTTGGATTCAAATGACAGCTGAGGCCCTGGGCGCGAATGGGGAAATGTAAAATACAAACAAATGCCACCTCTACAACTAAAACTATTGACGCTTTTTTGACACTCGCAGTAGACATTATAAGTAAAGAAATCATGTTGGCAGAACTGCGCCTCTCTCTTTCTTCCCAAACTTCACACCAATTAAACTCTTCAGAAGTGCACTTGCTTAGCCCCTCAAACTCAGATATAAGACCGGGAGCCCCAGTTGAATTGGCGGAAGGATGGGAGAACTGCAAACTGAGGCAGTAAATCTTTACTGGGGCAGTCAATCTTAGAGATCTCCGATACCCCCGTGTGCCAATCTCAGGTGAGCTTTCTGGAGCCTGAAATTACAATAGTCACTCCTGTCACACAAGGCGCAGCTGGAAAAAGAAAGAGACAGAAAGCCGCATCTAAATCTAAATGCCCCAGGGTCACAATTAGCCAATCGCCCAAAAATAGGGACTCCCTGGGGAGGGTAAAGGAAAAGTCAGGCTTCAGACTTGACTATCTTCATGAAACAGTCTCTACCGCTTTGGACATAAAGTTGAAACCTATCATGGACAGTCTCACTGCCATTGAACTGGTGCTCAAGAAGGTAGCTCAAGAGGGGTTAAATAAGGATAACAGCACTGTTCCCCAGCTATCGTTGCCCCCCGCACCAGTTTTGCCCACAGGAGTAACATCAGGGGAAATGTCCTGCCCCCAAGAAAAAGGGCCTTCTCCAATTTTAGCCAATGCTACCATGAGAAGTCATGCAAGCCCACGCCAAACAGTGTGAGAATCCGATATCAATAGTTTGGGCATGAATCCTGGTAGTAATACCAGCTCTAATCCTTTGATGTCCAGACCATCGAAGTGAAAAGGGACACCTGCTTCTCTAAGAGGCGCACACGTGGGGAGATAAGGCCCTTAACCATGGAGCACAGAAATGAACCAAACAATATTAGTCCCCACATCCCACCGGAGTGCAAACCTTTCATTATTGTGCTGGAAATCTTTCCCAAAATTGAACATTCATAAGCCCGAATCACATGCTTGCTTAACGAATAAATTGACATACTGGATAAGGAAACATTCCAGATGGTCCTGCGAGCCTTCAAACAACATTATCACAACGAGAAGGGTCTCCTGGGTTGGCCAATTGCCCAGATCCTTGCAAGGTGACTGTGTGATCATTAATTTTAGAAGTCCGAGCTTTATTACGTTCTCTCTTCAATACTGCCTTGTTCCTTGAGGGCATTAGAGTCCTTCCGCTGGGCTTCTTCTATCCTCCGAAGCTCACAGGCTCCTGGTCAACGCCTATACAATCCTAAACCAGATATTGCAAGGAGCAAATTGGCATCCCACCACACCCACTTCAACTCCTCTTTAGCTTTATTGAATAGGTTTGCTGTTTTGTTCCCCTTAGAGCAACTGCACTGACTACCTCACGGGGTATCCCCAACCGTGGCCATGCCGAACTGCCTGAGATCAGCAGTATCGAACCAAGGGGGCACTAATGACCTTCCGATCGGGGCCGAGTCTCTGAGTTTAATTTCGTGGAACGTTTCTGGTCGGCGCACCAAAGACGAGGCTCCAGACTAGCTGAATGTAGTGGACCATCATTAAATAATTTGTTGCCAAGAGACCTGGTTATCGGAACTGCCGTATATAAATGGGTTTGTCACCTACCATGTCGCAGCCATCCCCTCGAGGTTAGGTTCGAGCTAAAGGGGGCCTGGTTACTTTCATATCTGGTTCTTTGGCTGACTGAACAGTATTTGAGAAGGCTGTTACACCCTTTTACCATATAATTTTGATCACTTTGCAGAAGCCATTTCATTTGGTACTTGCAAATGGTTATTATAATATATTTGATCATGCAGAAACTAAACTTGTGGATAATATAGAGACATCAATTATTTGGGTATGAGATTTCACCTTCGAAATGTGTACCTTTGGAGTTTTGCCAATATGCCGAGTCAGTGATGAATTCAATCAACCCCTTACACACTTTAAGCATAACCCCTATGATGACTCACAAAACAGAGTAATTCTCACAAACAATTTAATATTTGCATCAGAATGTTGCATGCTGAGCGCGCCAAAGCTCCCGACATATATGGGTCCTAGATCAAATTCTACAATTGATCATGTATACATTTCAAAGGAGCTGACATCAGTGCTTAGGGCATGTGAAGTTGCGGCCTCATGTATAAGCAATCACAACTCGCTAATACTGGAGCTTAAGATATCTTTAGATATGGTAACACGGAAAATCCCTCAGCCCCAGATAGAATAGACTATGAATAAATTAATATGTATTAAATGGGAGAAAATAGATATGGAAGCTTTCCATAGAGATCTTTTTATGGACAATCAAGCAGAAATAGACAAGGTCCTCCAAAAAAGAAGCAAAGTCAATAGAAGTAATAATGGCATATACCAGGTTGAGTAATTACATGCCAGACAGAATAACCAAGGGTTTGGAAAAATCCAGTCACAACCCAAGGTGGTGTAACGGATAACTTTTACATTCAATCCCAGGCAGTTAGAGGAAACACAGCCATTGACAAAATCATCAGCACTTTACATTAACACACCAATCTACTGTTAGTAATGTTACAAACCCCCATACTCTCGCCCCATATCTTCTCCGATTTCTTAGGGCTACCTCTGCTCTCATATACCGTGCATTCTGCTTGCCAGCACCAGTCCAGGCCAGTTCCCTATTCTTTTACGGTCAGTGGGGTAGCTGCTCCCCAATTCTTTAAAACCCATAGACTTTGAAAGCTTGCACTGAGTAATCTCCCACAAGATCAGCCAGGAGTAACTCAGCCCAAAAACATCTATAAAGAAGCAACTTAAAAAAGAAAGAGATAAAGGAAAAGGCTAGGGAGGATCTTAGGATTGCAAGAAAGATGGAAGACTCCTGAGCTTTTTGGCAGACAGTAAACTCCTTGAACCCCTTGGGCAAGCTCCCTCCAACAGTGGAATGTGTTATCCCAAGCAAAGATTGAGTGCCCTACTTTCCTAAAGTTTTTGGCCGAAAGAGCAGACTGAATGCAGGCCCTGATACAATAGTTAACTGTGATCCAATTGCCACCCTGGAATTAAGCAGCTTAATAGAAGTGCCTAATGTAACCTTAGCCATCAAGAGCAGCCTTTCTGGGAAAGCACCGAGCCCTGACAGAATCCCCTTGGACCTCTTTAAATCTCTCTCACAGTTTTGGGCACCCTTAATAACAAGTGTTATAAAAAGTGCAATCATCGGCCTCTGATAATAAGAGTCAGCTTCACTGCTATCGCCCGATTTCCCTCCCAGACAGCACAGTTAAGATCCTAGAAAGGGTACTATTGGCCAGAGTAGAAAGCTAGGCTACAGAGTAACATGGGCTCCCAGACCTACAGCTTGGTTTTCGCCCAGGCCTGAGTACCGTTGAACAATCTTTAAATCTATCCTTGGTTGTTAAAAAAGATACTAAGGGCAAAAACGGATATGTCCATCTCGCATTTATGAACTTAACATGTGCCTTTGATATGGTAGACCGTCCAAAGTTTTGGTCCATAACTAGGCAATGGCAGTGCAATAATCTTCCAGATTGGCAGCCTATATGGACACACCACAGTCAGAGTATGGTATAGTAGGAATGGGCAGTTATCTGAGGACTTTCCATCAATCACTGGGGTTACACAGGGCTGTGTCTTGGCACCTTTCCTCTTTTTAAGTTATAGTAACTCTCTGGATGAGCACCTGATATTGGCTGGAAAAGACCTGTCAAAGACCAACAAGCCGTTCTCATTGCACAAACTTCTAATGGTCTCCAGATTTTACTATTGCTTATAATAGTTTTACAAGCAGTTTAGAACTAAATATAAATCGAACCATGTCTTTTGTAATGAAATGCCGACCCAAATTAGCTAAGACCAAAAAGATTTTACATGGTGGAGAGACAATTATTAAAACTCTGGATATTACATATTTGGGAATTCTGATCGACGTAGATTTTTTTTAAGTTCAAATAATTTTATTGAAAAGAAATTGAAGTGACTAAACACATTATGCAAAATAAATGGTATAACTTAGCATTCCAAGCTCATCATATAAGAATAATAACATCGGACTACTAATATAAAATTAAAAAAAGAAAAATCCAAAGCAAGTAAAATACATATGTCATCTAGATACATAGAAGAAATGTATGGAAAAATTAGGGAGTCTAGGGTGGTTTAGGAACCTCCTGTTGAGAGGGTTTTGGTAACGAACATTGTTTAGCACTTGTATCAATGAACATTGTGACAGGCGACCACAGGTCAGCGCGTTTTGTAGCCATATGCGGAGGGTACACAAAAGCAGTGTCTAACCTGTGATTATGGCAAACAGTGTACCACCAAGCCCTATATGAAATTTTCGAGGAATCTTTCCAGTTGCCAGTAATCTGTTGAAAGGCAACTGCTAATAATAAGTCAACAATTTGGACGTTGAGAGGAGTGTCGTCCCAGATGGGAGAGAGGCTACCTAAAAAGATATGAGTAAAGGAAAAAGGAAACTTAGTGCCGTAAATTAAATTAATTTGAGACCATACCTGTTGCCAGCAACTATGTACCTGTGAACAATGAAACAACATGTGAAATAAATCAGCATTAGGGGAAGAACATGTCCAACACGTGTCTGGAGTAGATGGGAAGTGTTTGGATAAGGTAGCTGGCATAAATAACAATCTATTATAGACAAAGAACAACGTTTGGGTAATGTTTGCTGCTCTAGGAGCCTTACGTAATTTGATCCATATGCCTTTCCATAGTGATAATGGCCAACATGTAGTAAAGTCTCGTTCCCATGCCTCTTCAATTTTTGTCTTCTGTCTGTTAGTGTCAGTGCCCTGTAAATAACTGTAAATAATGGATGCCTTGGGTGTGGTCATTAACAAGGTCTGAAGACTGGTAGGAGACTCTGGGTCATTAGGAGTGTCTTGTGTGGTAGGAAGATGGGAAAGAGATTCCAGCACAGTTTTTTTGAGCAAGTTATACTTATTGAGAAAGGAAGCCGTAAAATTGAACAATAGCCTGAGCTTATCAAAAGGTAAGAATTGTGATTCTGAGCATAATTGGTAGATCCAAATTAAGCCTCTGTGTCTCCAAGTCTTTCAATAAAAGGGCTTACCTTGAATCAACAACTTATTATTGTGCCAGATCGTTGAGTTTAAAAAAGAATCTTTAGAATCCTGAAGAGAATGTGAGGCTAAAGTGAGTAAGTTGGAAGTGTGTTTTATAACGGGGGTAGAAATGGATTGTGGTTTACGAGAAAAGGAGAGATATTCACGAAATGAGTAAGGAGCTAAAAAGAGGCATTCCATTGAGGTCCAAAGAGGGCACTCATCTGCGGAGTCAAGCAACCAAAGAGAAGCCTGACGCAGTAAGAAAGCTTTCTGATAAGCCTGGAAATCGGGAAAATTGACACCACCTTCTGATTTGGGACGAATTAATTTTAACAAGGACATTCTGGGTTTCTTATTACTCCACAGAAAAGAGGATAAAATGGAATTAACTTTTTAAAAGAATTTAGTTGTAATTGGAACCGGAATGTTCGAAATAGTGTACAAAACTATAGGCGACAACATCATCTTTATGGTATCCAAGCGGCCCCACCAAGATAGATATAGAGGATGCCATTTAAAAGTCAAATCTGAGAGTTTCTGAATACACTTATTCATGCATAAAGTTACCATTTCCGAAATTGAAGATGTAAAGTGTAGGGCGAGATATTTAATATTATTCGGACTCCATTTAAAATGGGAGGCTTGAAATTCTGAACTAAAAGTGTATTTCGTTAAAGGCAGAATTTTGCATTTATCATTATTTAACTTATATCCAGAAATAAGAGAATAAGATTTCACCTCCTCCAAAAATGCAGGGATTGATTCTTCTGGTTTAGATATAAAGAGTAAAATATCATCAGCTTAAGCTGCGAGTTTAACGTGGACATTCGATGTTTGAAATCCATAAATACTAGGGTTGTGACGCAATTTAGATAGAAATGGTTCAAGAGCTAGATCAAAAAGGAAGGGCAAAAGAGGGCACCCTTGACGCACTCCTCTACCTAAGTTAAAGAAAGGAGAGATCAAGCCATTAGCACATATTGCTGTGCACGGATTAGAATAGAGGAGAGATATTAAATTTATGAAATTCGGGCCAAATACAAACCATTTTATAGTGTAAAATAAGTATTTCCATTCCACTCTATCAAAAACCTTTTCAGCGTCCAATGCTATTGCCGCTAGAGAATGATTAAAATGGGATGATTTGGACAAATATCGAAAAAGAGTTGTGTGTTATCGGTAATGACTCGACCTTTAACAAAGCCAGATTGTTCTTTCGCTAATAAATTTGGTAAGTAGGAGTCAAGACGTATGGCCAAAGCTTTAGAATTTTTTTTATAATCGATGTTAACAAGTGAGATAGGTCTATAATTTTTGCAATACTTGGAGTCTTTACCTTCCTTGGGGATGAGACAAATGTGTGCTTCCGAAAAAGAGCCAGAGGAATTTTTGGAAGAAGAAAAGAAACTTATAAGAGAGTGTAACTTGGGAATTAGAAGTTTAGAGAAAAGTGTGTAAAATTCGACAGTAAAGCCTTCCGGGCCAGGAGCTTTATCTTTTTTGAGGTGTTGAAGCGCATTAAGAAGTTCCTGTTGGGAAAGATCAGATTCTAAACAAGACAGATCCGGATGTGCTTCCTGAGGCTTTTGGATATTAGTAAAAAATTGCGATAACGAGTGATCTTCAGGTTGAGTTTCTGAAGAATATAAGGATTTATAGAAAAGAGAAAATTCGTTTAAGATTTCGACATCTTTGAACTTTAAGATTGAATGTTCATCGAAGACAGAGTCAATGTTCAATTTGTTTTGGCGAATCTTCAAATAGTTGGCGAGGATTTTCCCAGCTTTATTTTTACCCCCATAGAATTTAGCACTAGATTTTAACAAATAAAGTGAAGCGTCTTCAGTTGACTTCTTGTTAAATGCCAATTTAGTATTAATAAGGGCTCTTAAACAATCCTCTGAATGGGAAGTATAGTAGGAATGCTCTAGTGCCTTAATATCTTGAAGGAGATTTGTTGTGAACTCACGTGCAGATTTTCGCTTCTTCGCAACAAAGTTTATAATAAAGTCTGACGCTTTAAAGGCGTCCCAAATAGTTGCGGGCGATAAAGGGACCGTGCACTTCCTCTCAAAATAATCATTAAAGAAGGAAGTAAAGGAAGTTAAGAAATTGGGGTCCAAGAGAAGAGTATTATTAAAACGCCATCTTCTGGGGGCAGTGTTCCTGGGCAATATATTAAAGCCAATGGAAACAGGTGCATGATCGGATAAGAGAATGGGGCCAATATCTGCGAATGCGAGGGATTGCGAAATATTATGGGAAACAAAGACATAGTCGATTCTTGATTGAGTATGATATGTGGAGGAGTAGAAGGAATACTCTCTAGTGGTAGGGTTGCAGAGGCGCCAGGCATCAAGCAGTTTATGTTGGGATATAGTGTGAACAAAAGACTTCTGCGTTTTATTGGGAATGAAGGGCACTTTAGAATTCCTATCTATGAAAGGATCTAACACTTGATTACAGTCTCCAGCCATAACAAAGTTGTCTTCAATGCAGTTGGATATTCGTGTGGCTAAGGCATTCCAAAACGAGGTATCCCCTCCCGTAGGTGCATCAACATTAAGAAGGGAAAATGGAATACCTTTTAGTGATAATTTAACGATAAGCCATCTTCCTACATCATCCATTTCTTGCGACAGCAATGTAACTGGAAGAGATTTGCGGCATAGTATTCCAACTCCATTCCGTTTGCCGTCTCCAGGAGAAAAATAAGCCTCACCTACTCATCCTTTTTTTAATTTCATAGACTCAATATCCGTAAGGTGCGTTTCTTGTAGAAAGACAATGTCAGCACTTAACTTAGCTAAGTGTGCTAAAACCCTTTGTCTTTTAATAGGAGAGTTTAATCCCCTAATGTTCCATGAAACCAATTTAAGCGGCATATCAAATTAAGACAAAGCTCAAAAAACAGTTAAAAACAACAGCTCGAATCAATGAAATAAAATAAGCATCATTGAAAAAGTTCAAACTTATAATGCTAAAGTCCAAACCTATGCAAGAACATTGTAAATTGATGAAGGAGAAGTAAGAAAGTAAGAAGAATAAAGTGAGCTTAGAACAAAGATAGGTAAAGAAAATATATAAGCAGAGGCAAGAAAGAAGAGAAAAACAATTCACATGAGTAAGAAAAAGTGCAAAAGCAAAATGATGAAGAACCGAGATAGAAGAACATAGTACAGAACAAAGAACAAAAGACAGGACAAGGGACAGACCAACAAATAACATACCTACAAAAAGAAAACTCAGGGGAGTACGTGTGGGGGGATGGAGTCACATGGGAAAGGCGATACGTCAGGGGTCAGCCAAACGGGGAGTCCAAGAGAAACCACGGTACAGGAATGAGATATCTGTAAGGGCGATGAATAGTAAGAGTTAAAAACAATAGTGAAACAAATATTTAGGCTAAATATTGAAACAAACAGGAACAAGAACATCATTAAGAAGCCAAGAACAAGACTAAGTAAATCAATCAATCAATTAATCAATCAATGCATTTGTAAAGCGCGCTACATACCCGTGAGGTTCTCAAGGCGCTGGGGGGGGGGGTGCTGCTTACTGATCGAAGAGCCTGAAGGCCAGCAGGTCCTGGGTCTGTCGTAGGTTGGCAGGGAGATCGTTCCAGGTCTTGGCGGCGAGGTAGGAGAAGGATCTGCCTCCCGCGGTGGTTTTCCGGATGCGAGGAACTGTGGCGAGGGCGAGGGTGGCAGAGTGGAGGTTGCGGGTGGGGGTGTGGAAGCTGAGTCAGTTGTTGAGGTATGTCGGTCCAGTGTTGTGTAGCGCCTTGTGTGCGTGGACGAGGAGCTTGAAGGTGATCCTCTTGTCGACTGGGAGCCAGTGCAGGCCTCTCAGGTGGGGGGCGATGTGGCTGCGTCGGGGGACGTCGAGAATCAGTCGTGCCGAGGCGTTCTGGATTCGTTGTAGTCATCTCCGGAGCTTGGCTGTTGTTCCAGAGTACAGGGCGTTTCCGTAGTCGAGTCTGTTGGTGATGAGGGCCTGGGTGACGGTTTTTCTTGTGTCGGGAGGGATCCACTTGAAAATCCTGCGGAGCATTCGGAGGGTGCAGAAGCAGGATGCGGAGACGGCGTTGACTTGCTTCGTCATGGAGAGGGAGGAGTCGAGGATGACCCCCAGGTTGCGTGCGTGGTCAGTGGGTTCCGGGGGTGTGCCTAACGATGTGGGTCACCAGGAGTCATCCCAGGCTGATGGGGTGGGTCCGAGGATGAGAACTTCCGTCTTGTCTGAATTCAGCTTCAGTCTGCTGTCCTTCATCCAGTCGGCGACGGCCTTCATTCCTCTGTGGAGGTTGGCTTTGGCGGTGTTGGGGTCTTCGGTGAGGGATATGAACAGCTGGGTGTCGTCGGCGTCGGAGATGATGTTGAGGCTGTGTTGTCTTGCGACGTGGGCGAGTGGAGCCATGTAGATATTGAACAGCGTCGGGCTGAGGGAGGAACCCTGTGGGACGCCGCAGATGATCTCGGTGGTTCTTGAGCGGAATGGAGCGAGGCGGACGCTCTGGGTTCTGCCGGAGAGGAAGGATGTGGTCCAGGCCAGGGCCTTCTCTTGAATTCCGGCGTCATGGAGGCGCGCTGCTAGGGTGCGGTGGCAGACCGTGTCAAAGGCAGCTGATAGGTCCAGGAGGATGAGGGCGGCTGTTTCTCCTTTGTCCATCAGGATCCTGATGTCGTCAGTGGCGGTGATGAGGGCGGTCTCGGTGCTGTGGTTGCTGCGGAATCCAGATTGGGATGGGTCCAGGACGTTGTTGTCTTCGAGGTAGCGGGTCAGCTGTTTGTTGACAATTTTCTCTGTCACTTTTGCCGGGTACGGGAGCAGGGAGGTGGGCCGGAAGTTCTTGAGGTCCTTGGGGTCCGCCTTGGGTTTCTTTAGAAGGGCGTTGATCTTGGCGTGCTTCCAGCTTGTCGGGAAGGTTGCTGTCTCGAAGGAGCAGTTGATGGTTTTTCGGAGATGGGGTGCGATGGTTGTGCTGGCTTTGTTGAAGACGTGGTGAGGGCAGGGGTCGGATGGGGATCCGGAGTGGATGGAGTTCATGGTTTTGATGGTGTCTTCGTTGCTGACGTGAGTCCAGGTGGTCAGGCGGCGTGTGCTGTTGGTGATTGCAGGGGTGGTGGGCTCGGTGGTGGGTGTTGGGGTGTCGGAGTTGAAGCTGTCGTGGATGTCAGCGATCTTGCGATGGAACAAAGTGGCCAGGGAGACGCACAGGTCTTGTGATGGTGGGATGTCGTTGGTGTTGGACCTGGTGTTGGAGAGTTCTTTCACGATGCTGAAGTGTTCTTTGGTGTTGTGTGCATTGTTGTCTAACCGGTCCTTGAAGGCGGTCCTCTTGGCGGTTCTGATGAGTTGGTGGTGTCTGCGGGTGGTGCTTTTGTGGGCCTCGTGGCTGTCTGGTGTTCGATCGTGGTGCCATTTTTTCTCCAGCTTCTGACAGGTGCGCTTGGAGGTCCGGAGGTCTTCGGTGAACCAGACCGCTTTCCTGTTGGTGTGGTTGGTAGTGGAGGTTTTGAGAGGGGCGAGGGTGTTGGCACAGTCGTTGATCCAACATGAAATCTTGTGAAAACAAAGGGCAACAATTAAAAGAAAGGATGATAAAAAAAATAATACAATAACATTAGAACAGGAAACCAATGAGAGCAAAAGCTGTTCCAGTAAAACAGTTAAAATTCAAAATAAGAAAGTAATAACAGATACGGTTAAGGTAAATTAAGAGGTTAACTTATGTGTAAGACTCCACATAAGATAAACCAACACCTAAATAAATTGAAAATAGTATATAGAAAGTCAACATTAAATGGATAAGGAATCATGGGGATAAATAAACATGTAATCCATGAAGAACTAGAAATTGTATAACTTCAAAAAGTTCATAAATTATCGGAAGGAGAAGATCGTTGAGTATCCATAGCATTTGGATTACATAAATTGATGAAACTCTGTAGCCTTACTGGATCTTCATACGTTATTGTTCTGTTGTGTGTAACCTTAAACAAGCACGGATGAAAAAGGCCATAACGGGCCCCCAATGACCGAAGAGCTGGCCTCAAATTAAGAAAAGCTTTTCGCCTGGTAGCGGTAGTCTTAGTATAGTCTTGTGCGAAGAACAAAGTTGAGCCAGACCAAGTAATGCGTTGAGCAGATTTGACCGCAGATAACACCAATAACCGATCCGTGTACTCCAAAAAATATATGATTAATCCTCTTGGTCGTTGTGAGGGTGACATGCTGGAGGAAGGACAACCCAGTCGGTGTGCCCTCTGAATGTTTAGTTTTGTGCCTTCTGCTAGATGTAGCACCATGGGAAGAAAGGACGCAAAGAAGGTAAGGGGTTCTGACCCCTCAACTCCCTCCTTCAGACCATAAATACGTAGGTTGTTCCTTCTGTTACGATTTTCAAGGTCCTCAATCTGCTTTTGGAGCGTCAAAACTTGAGACTGAAGCTGAGAGACGTTCGCACTTGTATCACTGAACGTAGAAATGCTTTGTTCAACTGCAGTGACTCTTGTATCAAGTTGAGACCAATTATCTGTGAGGACTTGTAGTTTGGAATTAGTTTCCTCCATAAAGGGCCGGAGGGCTCTTATCTCATCCAACAGCATCTCCATGGAGACCGGAGATGCTGGTTTAGGATGAGAGGGAGAGTTATGTTTTAGACGCTTAGTAAGCGACTTCCCAGGGGGCGTAGGTAAAGGATCCATGTTGGCCATCAGGTTACTTGACGACGACTGTAGAGTATGCAGTAAAAATCTTAGAATTTTTAATAAAAACGTGTTTTTGTTGCGCCTTTATAGGTAAGGCACCCTTTGTTCTGCCCATAGAAATGCAACGTAGCCACCAGAACAAAAGAGGCGTAAAAGAAAAAATATTGCTGTAATGTGGAGTGGCAATTAGCAAAGAGCAATGCGAATGACAGCCAAATATTCAGGTAGACGTCTAGGTCAAAGTCTCACGATCCAGCAAATCAAAGGCAAAATAAACAAAGTGTACTATGGAATAATATTTGGTCTGTACATGGAAAAGAAAAGTAAAAGTGGCTCAAGCCCTGTTACTTGACGCTACAGCGGGAAAATTAAATTGATGCCACAAAATTCCAGTAGACTGAGGTAATAATATCAGAGGGATCCACAGGAACAATCAAAATGGCCGCCAGAAAATCTCTCCATTCAAAAACGCTGAGTGAACAGCTACTTAGTCAAAGAACAGCATACTGTGGGCAAAGGAGAGCCCCATTGCAATGCATATCAGGCAAAACAGTTATTTGGTAAGGTGGCAGAAAAAAAAGAAGCAGCGCGTCAGTTACAAGAAGTTTTACTAAACACGGGTGAAACATAATGGCGGCCGCGACTTCACGCAAGCAAAGTGCAGACTCACTTGCAAAATAAGTTCATGAGTTGGTGGATGTGAGACTCGTCGGAGCGCCCACGATGAACAGCGCGCCTTCCGATGTCCTGTGCGCGTTGTCATTGCGCCCAGCGCTGCTGTAAACAGCGAAAACTCAAACCCCCATCGGAGCACCTCACTCCAACGCCACCATTTGCCGCGGGTGCCAAGCCACGCCCCCATCGACGTAGATTTTAACAGGAAATTTCTCCTGAATGTAAGAGCCATGCAATTTCAGAGATCAATTGATGCAGTGTTTAGATTTTGCTAAAGACTGGGGCACAAACCACCTAGAGAAATGCTTTGCATTTTTAAAAGTAAATGTGTGTCAGTCGCTACTATTGGTGCGGGCTTATCGGGGTACATTAGTGGCAAATCTCTGTAAATTGTGGAGAATTTATACTCTTTGCAGTTCCACACGCTACCCTGGCGGCTTTTTGCCATGAATAGGCTGGGCTCAACTATATAGCAGATCATATCAAGCTACAACCACTTTTGTATTGGCACAGAATCTCGAAAAACCCAGAAGCCTAACTATGTAGAACAATCTTACAGGATTATCTGAAGCTTGAGAATTGTCTAGACATCCCAAGGCTTAAGTATATTAAGACGGGTTTTGAAAAGATTGATGCCCCAACATTTTTTCTTAGCTCCAGCAGCTTGTCACCTATTCCCTTAACCCAAACTCAAGCACTTTTTAATTAAAAAGCACAAAGGTCAACGACAGAGACTAGAGTAGTAGGGTTAGAAAACACCCTCAGGGTTTTGCCTGCACGCACTGTGCTTTATTAACGGGTTATTGTCAATGAGAGAAGCAAGTTCCTTCCGTCATGGTTTCATCTCCAAACATAAACTTTCTGCTAGCTTTCCCAGTAAAAGGCACATGGTTATCGTTTCTCCCTCGTTGTCAGTGTGAAGTTTGAGCAGAACAAAGCACTATGCACTTTTTACTTTTTTGTACATTTTACATTGCACAAAAAATGTGATTTCTTCTTGCCATACAACGAGCGCTAGAAACCAGATCTTATGTCACGGCATTTGCTTATCTGCACTGCCTAGGAAATAGAACCATAATTCATGTTGTTTTAAATTACATATTACATGCTGTAAAGGTATGAGCTTATTATTCAATGATTTTCCCATCATATGAAGCCTTTTAAATGTCTGTTTTTAGTGTTTTCAACTAATGTTTCTTTTTTTTATGAAGTTTAATGCTGTATTTGGTTTTGTTTTATTTGACTTTTATGGCTCAGTAGAGCCGAATAAAGTATTTGATGATGATGAAGAACTGAGGTCCTACTTGTGAAAAAAAAACATTAAGCCCCCAGGGCTCTTCAGTACAAGAGAACACCTAGAGCCTCTTCCTAGTCTCCCAAATTGAGAAGGTGTACATTGGTGCAGGTGTAGAAGACCATCTCACTAAGGAGGTTCTTCTTACCCCTCAGACTACAAATGATGAGGGCATTTATTCAAAGTGGCAGATGAAGGAATTAGATTTGGCTGATGGTCCTTAAGAATCCCAGGTTGTTACGTTTGATGTTTTCAGTGCTTCTAATGTTTGTCCAATACTATAAAGCTTCCTAGGTCCTCAGAAGGGCACTATTCCTTGCTTCCTGTGTAATTCTGTGGATTAAGTTTTTAACAAAAAGATGTGATCTGAGTGTCAGATACCAGCTAAAAAAGAAGCAGGAAACTTGGAAGGGAATTTGTAAGTCCTTATGGGTTTTCATGGTTTTCAGTATATACTCCTAGATTTTCTAGTTCTCTTGACCATGAGTGGCTACACTGCTTTGGCGGCAGAGCGTCGCCTCACTACTTAAAGGAAGAAAAGGAAAATAAAATGATAATAAAACTCGCCGAGTTTGAAGATTCAGCGAGTCTGGGGCGGGGCCAAGTCGCAGTCATCAGCAGGGGGAGGAGGAGTAGTGGACACTGAAAGTGCGCAAGTCAATTTGGCCAGCTGTCCACAGACGGCCAAACCAACATACGCACTTGGATATCTCCAGGACATATGTGCCTGGCTCAGCAGCACAGGCTTGCAGTCCCTGCTGGAGCGTGAAATTGTCCGGCTCCACCTAATCCCAGCGCTTCTCTCATGCTGGAAGTAATAGCATGAGAGAAGCACTGGGATTGTGTGGGGAGCTGGGAGGCTGTGCTCATGGGAACAACTGCAGTTCTGGGAGAAGAGGAGCATGCGGCATGGGAGCAGAAGGTAAGTGTCTCCACACTGCCCCCGTACGCCGCACCATTTAGAATGGGAAGCAGCCGCCACTGCTCTTGACTAAGATTTTAGAGTTAGCTGAGAAGGGAGGGCAACCGCTAAAACTACCAGTATTGAGGGTGTTGTCTTCTTTGTAAGTGAATTCTCTTGATCTGCCACGTACCACAGTATAATAATGCAAATTAGCCCCAAATTTCCATCATAGTTGATAAGGAACTAGGCCTGGAGAAAATATTTTGGCTGATAACGTTTTCCCAAGGACCCAAAGAGGTGGAACTCAACTTCCCATCCATGACTTGTAGAACTCCTTCCAGGCTAATAATTCCTGACGAGGCATACACTCATCATGCAGCTAAAGTAAAAACCAACACAAAAAAATACTGGGTTTCAACTGCGACTCACACACACCAGCATGCATGTCCCCATTACACTTAGGTCTAATGTGACTGATACCTTGAGATACATAAGCAAAGCCTAATACATCTACAGATCCAAGGAATGGACCATATTCTAAGATGCTAATTACAGCAGTAGGTGATGGGTTGACATACTTGCCTAATTGTAATTTCATATAGGACAGTCACGCCCTTTAAACTAAGCCTTCCATTATCCTAAAGTATCAGGTCACTTTGGCCTGGTAGCAGCTTCTTTTTAGGTCTGGCCTGACAGCACAGACTGCATTGTGATCTTTTGTTACTAATGCTTCTGAATACACACAGCGTGGGCTTTGGCCCATCTGACTTAGTTTTGCTTTCTTCTCTCAAGTTATTGGCAGTTCGGTGTTCCATTCAACCTCCTCTGGAGTTCTTGCATTCGCAGTGCACGAGGGACTAGTTTCGATCTCAAAAGTACACTGTTAGTCCCTCATGGAAATTAACTACAGGTGCTTCATAGGAGGAGAAATTTATATCGTTCTAGAACGTTGCTTTATCAGATTTTGAAGCAGAGCGTCGTGATTAAAAGTTCATAATTATTCTGTCGAGACAAGATTGACAATGTGAACTTAATGTAAAAAATAATAGCTAGAGTTGGCTTATTTCAGAGCGGTTTTGTGAAATACTAAAACAACCATTGACACTTTTAATGCAGGAATATTTTAACACAACTCAAATTAACATTGTAAGAAATTGGGTTATTGGTTGAGGGGGCAGGAAGCCCCAATCAGATAATAAACACAATCCTTGTCTGGGTGAACCCCAAAAGTCACTATGGGGTTCACTCTATTGCAGCTTGTTACAAAAGCAGCCAGGATTAACTTAGCGGCAATGTGTACAGGATTTATGCAGCACTCAAGCAGTAATAAAATGAAAACACAACACAAGAAAAGTCCCAAAATAATTGAGAAACGTAGAGTAAATATTATTTAATACAACAATACCAAACCAACAACAATCCAAGAGAGATGAGGTTTTAAAGTTGTAGGTGAAAATAGCACGTACAATCATGAAACACCACTCATGATTAGCTGATTACACTGGACCAGGGGAAAGTCACAAGTTTACAGTGACCACAATGGAGTGTGGGTTAGATACTGGGACCAGGTTAGTCCTGCTTAAGAGTTACCTTCTGAAGGTGGCAATATTCACAGGCTGTTGATTCTTGATACAAAGAGGTCACTACATAGTTGTGAGGAGTACACAATTTATGTGTCTCCACCTTTTCTTCAGGGGGGTTCACACTGATGCCAGCCAAGGGTTCAGGACATGAGGTGCACCACTTGGAAATCAGGAATCTCTCCAACATCAGAGCTTAGGCAGGACCAGGCAGTTCCAATTGGTGCTGGTCAACTGGACTGTTGCTAGGAAGCTTGTTTCATTCCTGTAGCTCAGATAAGAGGTCAGCCAGCCTACTCCTCCATTTCCTTCCTCAATTGGTTTAGTAAGAACCCTCGGGCAGTGCTGTCTTTAATCAACAGCGCAAGCTCCCTTAATCACCATATTTCATTATCCCTTTCAGATTAATTCTCGGACACTTGGAGACCCCATTAATTTTTTTTTTTTTTATCTCCCATACCTGCCAAACAAGTCCTTGCTTCTCCTTTTTAAGTTATATTCACCAACAGGTGAGTTCCCATCTGTACAACCATGATCAGTTTAGTCTTCTTCACGCCATAAACTGACCTGGTTGTTCCGATTCATTTCCTACAGCCCTTTGAACTACTTCATCCTTGTTTCAATATCGCTCATACCTTGATGGACAGCTTATAGACTCCCTCCCTCCTCCCTGATGACCAGCTGGGCTAATTTAAACAGGTATTTTCCTGTTATTTTGCTGTAACAGTTTCAACAGTTTGTAACTTGACTCTAATGGATTGTTTGTATATATTTTGATACTTTATACAGAAAGGACAGAAACATGGGATAACATCGATTCTGTAGAAAAGTTGCTCCAGTCAGGAGGGGAAATGCGCACTACAACTATAAACTGTTGAAATTGTTACAGCAAAATAACAGGAAAAATACCTGTATAAATTAATTTGTGCTAGATGTCTGACCATCTCAGGTTCTATGTATTGTGTGTGATGGGAAGTTGTCCATTCTGGTATTTGTCTTGTGTATGTGGTTTAATGAGTAAATGAATGAACGAGTGTGGAATTGATCAGTATGCATGTTTAAGTTGGGTGCTATTTTGCATCACAGTTGTGTTGCTTATGTCTGGGTTTTGTAATTGTTTATACATATTTATTCTCTGCATCTATTTTTATCTAATCTATGTATTCTTATACTTTTGCGTATTACCGACATGCACAATAAACTTAGGGTACATGCACCAAAAAATTGTCAAATTATGAACACATAAATTCTTTCTTGCACACTGTGTTCTGCCTGGTGATGATGAGGTGTCTCATTTCCTCCCTCTTGTATCCTAGACGGTATGCTATATTGAATAAATAAGTTTCAGGCAGTGGGGTTAGTTTTGATTGAAGGAAAGGTTAGGTTTCCCTGTGTGTGCTGTAGACAGGGCCTCTGAAATATAATCAGGTCAGGGCACAACTCTGCCATCTTGTCAGGAAGACCCTTGCACCTAGGCCTTTTTGGCCTCACTGTCTGGAAGGGACATAAAACCCCCAATAGGAGAGTCACTCACTGTCTTGTGACCCTGGATGCAATCAAAAAAGGCACATTTGGATTAGGCAGAAAAATGCCAACTTTCTAAAAGTTGCATTTCCAGAATAGTAACTTTAAATCTGACTTCACCATTTAGGAGAATTTTAAATTACAATTTCTTTGAGTGTAAACACCAAGTTTCAAGTTTATTTGTAAGTGTATAGTTGGTTAAAAAAACATTACACTGATGATTTGATTTAGTATTCTGTTACAAAGGGTGAATTATATGAATCATTTATTAAAATACTCATAAAAACAAGGTTCTCTATTGAAGTTTACAAAGTTCATCGTGGGCCTCTTTTCCGGAGCGGGCTAGTCAATCAATTAGGGGAAATGTTAAATACTGTGTTACCCTCCTGGTTGGAGTTGGCCTATTGTCTGATTGTGCAAATACACCAGTTGTGGCTAATTATTATGTTGCTTGGCTCTGGGGCAACAGTCCTAGGATGACTTGATTTTGTTATTCTGATTCCATTCATTGAAGGGAATGCAAGGAGAGCCTTGTGGCAAAATGAGGCACTCTGGTGATTGGAGACTTGGGGTTATTGGCTGACTATTATGCCGATTGGTATGAGGAGGATGACATGTAAAGGAGGTAATATTTCATAGGTGCCTCATTAAGACCAAAGAGGGTGGATACGTGTGCGGTTACTGCTTTTTGTTAGCCATTTTGTGTTGAAATGTTGTGTTGAATGTGTGCATTGGTTGCTCTGCTTAAACCTATTAGAGCCCGTAATTGTGTAGTTCCCCTCTTTTTGCATCTGTTCATTAATTTGAGAGAAGTATTTTATTCCATGATATACCAGTTGTATCAAGGAGTCTCCCAACTAAGTAATAATGGCTTGCCTGCAGGTGCGGATGTATAGTTCCCAGAGGATTGGTTTTAGGAGATTCTTCCTTTCGTCTAGTACCGCTGAACACGTGCACATGAGATGTGCTATGGATTCTAATTTGTAACAAGAGACACACACTTGATGGACGGAATGCAGAACAAATCAAAACATTCACCCCCAGTCAAGAGATCTGGCTTAATTCTATCATTCTTTTTCTCACCATGCCACCCCAGTTTAGACCTGGCCATATGCAAATCAGTCTTGAACCTGTGCCCCATGGGAACAGTCCAGCCCGAACTGCCAAGCCAGGTCTACCCTGGACCGGAAACAAGCATCCTAGGACCGGTTTTGGGGTTTCACCCCTCTTCAGCCAGGATAGCTTGATTCCAGTGGCACAGTGAACCCAGGACCCACGTCTGGGCATACCTGGTGCACTTAGGGCGAGAAAGCAAAAGACACACTGGCCGTTGATGTTCATTTTTGTGGTCACTCTGCTGCCATCTTCAAGTGTGACCTGTGCCCATAATTTACTATATAATGCTATTATTGCATTAAGCATTTTTTGTGGCATGTCCTATGCTTTCATTTTTATCCAAAGACAATCTTGTGGAACTCAGTCAAATGCCGATTTTAGATCCATAAAGCATACAAATAGTTTGATTTTCCTCCTTATTGCTTTTTTAGTTACAATTTTCAATACTGCTAGATTTGTTGTTATTCCCATGCCAGGCCTAAACCCTGTTTGATTTTTGGGTATTCCACCTTTCTCCTTAACCCAGTTTTGAAGGTGGGATAAAATACAGGAAGCTTACAGTTTTGTGTCGACGTCTATCAAGACTATAAGCATGTAGTTCTCTGGGGATGTATATCATCCGTTTTTATATATTGGGTAAAAGATGTTCCCTTTCCATGAATTCAGTATGGTATTCTGTCGGTATATGTAGTTAAAAAGAGGTGTTAGGTACCCAGCCCAGAAGCCAACTTCTTGCTTGAATAGTGCATTAGGGGATGCCATTCGGGCCGGTCGCTCCTTTTAACTTCAACTTTTTATGATTCCCCGTAGTTATTTTGTGTTTGTTAGTGTCTGAGCTATTGTAAGTTCGTACATGAATAAATCCTGAGGTTCTGTTGTTATTACAGTGTCGTCCTCTAATTTATCGCTTGGTATTGCTGCCCAATTAGTTCCCTCTGGCATTACCTGTCTTGACTCTTGTTTGTGTTTGTAAACAGCATTTCTCTATCTGGTCACAATCTGAAGTTAGCAATTATTAAGTGCAATAAGGTAACCCAGTTTTAGTCTATGGAAGTGATATACCTTGCAAGAGTGTGTTTTTCACTGTCAGGAATTGTAAAACTTTACACATTTAACCTACTATATGAATTGTAGGCACCCTGCCCAATGAGCCTTTGGGTGTGACTTAAATAAATGAAGATTTGTTTTTTTCGGTTGCGGCAATGAGCTTCTTTCAGCCGTGAGCCCATTGCTGTAAGTTCCTGAAGAGGGCAGTGCATGAAGGATGGGGGGGGGACTTGAAAATAATAATGACAGATGCACTGCTAACATGCTCAGGTTCACCTTGGTAAGTGTGCATGTCAAGTTGGACGGCTGCCTTTCTGTGACCAGCCAGACATGTGCACTAGAGGACTCTCACCGTCTCAGCAATTAGAGAGCTGGGGAAAGCACAGCCGCAGCCCCCCGGTCCAGTGGCGTAGCAAGGAGGGGGCGGGGCAGTCTGCCCCAGGCGGCACGAGTTTAGGGGGCGGGACAGGTACCCCGCTTTTACATGAGTTTGCCGTGGGGGCGGCAAACGCACAAATCATCGCCAGCAACCTCCCCGCTTTTTAGGGTGTCGTGGCATCGCTTCAGGGGGTGGCAAAGGCATGAACCACCACTGGCGGCATAGTGCCTAGCTACGCCACTGCCCTGGTCTCTTAATGAGCGCTGAGTTCCCCTGCCCAAGCCATTTCTTGCACTGCTCTCATGCTGTGCTGGTGACATTACAGCAAGGGAGCAGGCTCGGGATTGGCTGAACAGACAGGGATAGGCCACTGGTGCAGTGATCCTGCACACGAGGCAGTGCAGGGTGAGAGGTTCAGGTAGACAGAGCGTCCAATCAATTATTATAAAGCCATGCAGTGACTGGCCCTTTTCTGCCCTTAATCTCTGGGTCTCTCTTCATGCGCATTTGCTACGAGTAGCGGTGGGCATTGCATACGAGGGAGCACTGAGTGGAGACGTTGACAAGAGGTATTCTCACTCCTTCTTCGTCACCATGACCTTGCACTCTAGCAGAGTGAGTTCAGGACATGGCTGAAATAGAAAGTAAAGGCATCAGCAGCACTCGGAGTCACCGTCGGAAAAGATGTGTGAAAAAACTAATACGGTAAAAAACAGATACATACAGCGGCGTACTGAAACTGAAGCCCCCCCCCCGCAATGTACGTGGAGGGGCCCCCTCTAGACTCAATCAGGAGCTCTCAGGCCAAGGTACTGTGCTGAGGGGGCCCTCTGGAGCTCAGGACTCACACTGCAAGGGGTGTGGGGGCCTACATTAAGCCACTGGATACATGAGTCTAAATTGGCCCTATACCAATGAACAAAATGTGTTTTTAGGTCTCGCCTGGCGGACGCAGCGCGAAGCGCTGTCGCCAGCGAGATCTATTGTTGCTGACTTGCCTCGGAAGTGGGACAGGAGATGGGCACGCGCAGGCTCTTGGCGGATTTGAGTTGGTGTACGCGCTTACAGCCACGCGGCGTGCACATCTCCTGTCCCCCTTCCCTCGCAAGTCAGCATGCAGTTTCACTTTCGTGAACATTCACTCGTTAAAAACGCAGCATTTGGGCATCCGCAGGGCTTTTGGCGCTTGCATGTAACGTGTACAGCTGGTGCTTGGTGCCGTGTTAATTAGGCTCGAGGCAGTAGTTTCTTTGTGAACGCGCTCATAAAGACTCGGGCCCCTCTCAATTCCTGAACTATGGCTATGGCGCAGCGGTAAAAATACAAGAACCACACCAGAGAGGTACGATGGACCTGCGCCACCTGTACCTTGGTACCCACATGCTGCGGTAATTACCTAGCCCTCGAACTCCAGTGCTCGCGCCCCTTGCGCCATTTCAATGTGTACATATTAACAAGTTCGAGCCTTATGCGCGCTCCGTCATAATACATGCCGCGCTACATCCGCTAATAGCGAACGGGAGGGTTGGTGCTCAGGGCGCCCTATACTGCCTTCTTCATTCAAGCGTAAACAAGCGGGCCCATTCCTTTTTAGCGCTGGGAGCTAGGCGATTTGCCCAGAATCACCGGATGTTTGAGGGTCGGTGCCGAGACTCGAACTGGATTCCCCAGCTTCAAAGTCCCACGCTCTAGCCATTATGTTGTGTTGCTCTACACAACGCGTGTAGTGTGCCTTGCACCCCTAGGCCGTCGCGCTATCACCCCCCCTAGGGACAGGATAAAGGATCTGTGATCCCGGCTGTCAGGAAACCCGGTCTGGCTGAAGGGGGAAGCGAGGAGAGAACTCGCGGGCAGTCTTGCCCGAGTGTAATCCAAAGCGGGCCAGCCACCCCCATCGCTGGCTACCCTGGGGCAGTCCCCGGGCAGCTAAACATATCGGCATGAGCCCCCGGTCCTAGTGCCTGGTAGGCAAACCACTAATGCAAGCGCAATTCAAAGCAACAACGAATATTTTGCAGTCGCTGGGCCTGCAGGTACTCCCGGGAAGACCCGCTGGTCATCTTGTACTCCGACTCGGCCTGCTCTCACCTGCTGAACTCCTGCAGTGCCTGCTTCGCCGAGTTCTACGCCCCCTGCGCCAACAAACACACACACACCAGCCGCCCTCAGCCAGTGCATGCGTATCCCTCAACGCGCGCATGGCGTGCTTTCGCTTTCCCTCCCTCCAGCGTTTCAGCCCACGCTCAGGTTCTCCCGCCCGTTGAGGCCCCCTCTCTTCCTCCCTCGCAGCTCTCTCCCCTCCTCTCCCTGCCTCCTCTTCGACTCCCTTTTGTCTTACTCCCTGCCCTTTGAGTCACCTTCCTCCCCCCTTTGACTACCTAGTGCCTCTTCCCAGCGCAGCCACGCACTGCTCGGTGACCCTCGGCAGAGAGCAGCCCTCGCACGGCCACGAGGATGGAGAACACACTGCTGCTCAAGATGCTCCTACTGGCGATCCTTACCGGCCAGCTGAGGCTGCGCAGGAAGGTGGGTGCCCCCGGCAGAAACCCTCCCCACCCCCTCCTGGCATGTGAGAGTGATCGGCCGGACACCCCCTGCTGGCATGTGTGAGTGTGAACGAGCCTGGCACACCCCTGCTGGCATGTGTGAGTGAGTGTGAACGAGCCTGGCACACCCCTGCTGGCATGTGTGAGTGAGTGAGTGTGAACGAGCCTGGCACCCCTCTGCTGGCATGTGTGAGTGAGTTGGAACGAGCCTGACACCCCCCCTGCTGGCATGTGTGAGTGAGTGTGGACAAGCCTGACACCCCCTGCTGGCATGTGCACGTGATCGGCCTGACACCCCGTGCTGGCATGTGTGCGTGAGTGTGAAGGAGCCTGACCCCACTCTGCTGGCGATCCTTACCGGCCAGCTGCGGCTGCGCAGGAAGGTGGGTGCCCCCGGCCTGACAGCCTCTCCTCCCCCTGCTGGCATGTGTTTTGTGATGGTATTGTGTATCTTTATTTTCAGCGTGGTCCGCTTTCAGTGCGGTCCGCCTTGGTCACGCTTGTTTTTTCATATTATCAGAGCTGGTTGTAAATTGCATTAACTGTTCTCTTGACTCTTCGTAAATGAGGTGCCATGGCGGCGGTACCTGCCCATTGATCGCCCGCCTTGCACCCTGGCATGGCAATTCGCAGCATGACCGGACTGAGAAATCATAAGGGGGTGTCCCGCCCAAACAGCCCATCTGAAGCTACGTACCTGCATTTACATTTAGTAAAAACATAATTTTCGGTCGATTTTACCATTGCCAGCACCTGTAAATGGGCCAAGTCCATAATGTAATCTTTTTGGCCGCCTTTGTGTGTGAATTCCCTTCTAGCTGAGTGTGCGGGTTTGTGTATTTTTTTAAAAGTGCATGGGCATGGATGTCTGTGCCACTCTATCTAAGTCAATCTGGGTGTGCGTGCGTAAGGCTTTTATGATTAAGATCTAAGAATCCGCCTCGGGCACCACACAACCCCTTCGTTAACGCCTTTCACAGCGCAGCAGTAAATGGAACAAAAATTTCTTGGAAACCTACACGCGTCCCCGGGCGATTCAGGCTGGGTCAGTACTGCCAGCATTCAGCTTTTTGTTTCGTTTCTTTAATTGAATTTAATTACATTAATCAGCAGTTGAATTAAAAAGACATCCTGTGCATTTGAAGGCCGCAATCACTGGAGGAACGCCTGGCCCACCTTTCAACGCAACCACGGCACAAGTTTTCACGTTTTACAAATTATTTATGATTAATTATTTTGTTATTATGCAACAATACTGTATCCTGCCGTCGAGATGGAGAGAGTAACTGAAACATTTTGCGAATGTTCGACCTGGCACCCCGTCACCCTGAGGTTAAGCAATTGTTTGGCATTGGAGTCTGGAGCTTGTTGCTTTCTATTGAGAGTGATTTTTGTGTTCATCGTTATTTTTGTGTAGCTGTCTGTTGGCAATAGGCCTCGCATTACTAAAAATTAGAGCTATTGGTGTTGCATTATTATTTGCAACGCCAAAAGCTCAAACTTTTACTAATGCGAGACCTATTGCATTGCAAATGCTTGTTTTTGTGGGTCACTGTCTAACTGTCTGCATGTAAAGTATAAAAATACAGTATCATACTTCCTCGGTCCTGTCATCTACTGCTTTCCTATATACATGCTTGGGCCCAGGACTGAGGCTCCGGCTACTTCATCAGCAATCTTAGAAACTTTAATTGCACCTAGAGAGCTAAGGCCTGGGAACTAATCCTTTAGACTCCTAAAGTTAATTATTTTGCATGGAAGCTGCACTGAGTGCAGGACGCAATTGCTATACTCTGGATGTGGGTGAAAATGTGGTACAGGTTTTAGTTGCATCTAAATTTGGTGTGGTGGGATTCTTCTGTTTGATCGGCAGGTGGTAAAGCAGGGTTAGCTTTCATCTTTCAGTTGTTTGTAACCTTTTTTTGTCAATATTTCGTGAGAGTTGGTCTATGTGGCTCAGTTTTTGGCACTGCTAACTTTTCAGTGTTTCGTGTGTTGCTTCCTTCAGTTCTTTGGAGCATACACATTTACTACTGGTTTTTCTTGGCCTCATAAGTTAACTTGCTGGTATGAGCAGCACCCTCAATAGCTACACAGTTTTATTGTGGTACCCTATATAACACGGTACAATCCAAGACCACTGCGTTATAGTGAAAAGAGGGCGGGGCACTCTGGTACTTCCATGCACTCATCATTCATTATCCACTTGTGCAGCCATTCAACCATTCAGGCAACAATGTCTCACTCACACATCCATCCATGCACAAATCAACTCATCAAACCAAGAGCGCAGTCACTCATTTATTCATTCATCCATGCATTTGTCAATGCATTCATCCAGCTACTCACTCACCAATTCATACAAAAGCGCATTGAACTTGTTCCCACATTCATTTACCGACACACCCATGCAACCATCCGTGCAGACACGAACTTGCCAATTAATGGAACATCAACATTCACAAAAATGACGGCCTATAATTTTTGGTAGTGCGTTAGATTACCTTGAATACATTTATATTTATCGAGAGGTAAGTGCAAATGATGAATTTGAAATGTACTTCATGTCGACACAGCAACTATAGTATGCTGGTTCTCACTGGGCCCTAAATGACTCCGATTGTACTAAAGGGACTGAAACTAACCACCAAACATCAGCCCGTCACACTCAGTGAGCCACAGCCAGGCGCGCAACACCCATTGGGCTCACCGGGCTTCAGACCCCCCCCCCCCATCGTGTGTGTCAGCCCGGCTGAGACAGCCTCGCGGGCTGGCGTCCGTCTAATTGCAGCCGGACCCGAGTACTTCACAGGTCTTTAAAAGACTAATTACTCGTTAATGAGGCTTTTGTTGCGTTTTCGCCCCTTCTTACAGCCACTCTGCCTATGGCTGGAAGACTTAGCCCCCCCCCCCGAAATCTTTTGCAGCCCCCCCTGAAATTTGGCTCTAGTTGCCCGCCTGGCCACAGCTGTACTTTTGCGATCACTGAAACAGGGGTGAAGTCGTTCATCAGGATATCCCCAAAAGAGGCATTCACTTGTGTAAGTCTGGATTAATTGTATTGTCTCCTGCAGGATATTGCATTTTTTTTCTTTGAAGAAATCAGTAACTTTCACATCTTTACAACTTTATTAACCTATATTTGACAGTTTAGTTTCGATGGCTGACATGTGGCACCCTAATTAATTCCACCCTGAGCAGGGCCGGACTGGGAAAGCAACCCAGCCCTGGCAAGTACTTCAAACCAGCCCCTGGGGGTGGGGGGTCCTGGTGTGAAATCACTGCTGCTGCGCTATTGTTACAGGGGGACGATTTTGTAGCAATACTGCAAAACCTGCCCCCAGTAACAAACAAATCCTCCACCAGTCCAAAACCATCCCTCACCCTACCGGCCCACCGGTAAAACGCCTGGTGCCCGCTATGGCCAGCCTAGCCCTGACCCTTAGAGCTGCAGACTGGGGACACCCCTCTATCACTACACTGAGCTGACAGCTGGCGGCCACTCCTACGAGGCCCCGCCAGTAATGGAAAGCGAGCAAAGTGATTTATAATGCCGTGGAGAAAGACTCTCATAGAACATTTTGAATTTATCACACAAAACAGACTGTTTTGTGTAATAAATTCAGAATGTTCTATGAGAGTCTTGCAGACACGCCAGCAGCCAGGCCATGTTTACACTTAGAGGCACCCCCTGCTTCTCGTGTCACTTCTAATGTATGTGCTGTCACTGTGTGCCACGCTGGTAATGTAGTGGAAACATCCCGCACCATTATTTAGAAATCCCTCTGCTTTCCATTACAGGCGAGGCCCCGCGGGGTTGGCCGCCAATCGGCAGCTCAGCCTGTAATGTGTGGGGAGGGTGTGTTTGATCTTTGTGTCTCCTTGGACCTTGTCGCTGCATGTGCTGGTAGATTGCTATCTCATTAGGTGAATAGCCTCGGCCATTTTTATATGGCGGTCACATTGGGAGCATTCTCCTGCCCTATAAAGTAGTTGAAATTTCCAGCTATCCCAAATTCGACCTCAGCAGATTCTTGTGCAATCTGAAGATAGCCCACCATTGCTTCTTCTATTCCTTTAAAGGAGCCAATACACACAAAGGGACATTTACCCCCTACAAGTCCGATTTATGATGACTGTTTCCACTACCCAGTGGTCCCTATCATGTGGATTGCTCTCCTCTACAACTGCAGCCAACCCCAGGCGATTTCAGTCCTGATGATGCCCTATTATCTGTTCAAGGGTTGAAACGTCGTCAACAAATGTACAAAGGCAGACTGTTTTTTATTTTCTATGATACAATGATTTATTCCCTGTGTCTTGAATTGTATTGAATTTAAAGTGCTGTCCTTTGATATAAAGTGACCAATACACCGCCTATGTTCACAATTTACTTCACTGTTCTTCGATTTCAGGTTTGGTTTGTCTTTACACCTGGTGTCCACCCATTTCTTCCTTTTTTCTAAATTCTTCTCAAAGTTTTGAGATACACCTATGAAGTGTTGATCTGAATAATCTTCGTTAAATAAAACTCGGTTCGGCTGAACTTTAGTTACTCACAAATACTGGCTTCACTGTATTCCTTTGTTATTTTTTAACAAGATTGATGTTACAAAGATTTATTCTACACAGAAAGATCTGTGATACATAAGAAAGATTTCCAAAATGCGTTCCATGTGGACATTTGTTCCAACTAGATAGGTAGATTGGAAGCACTCCTCCTCGAGGGACTGGTAAAACCGCCATGGTGGTTTTCCTGCTCTATGAAGATAGGTAGTCGGCCCTGGCCTTAGGTACGAGCAATAGCAGTGAAAATACTAGGCCGAGGCCGGACGACTCAAGGTCAGGTCACACCGCTTTTGTATTGTATTCATTGGGTTTTGTGGAAGTAATCAATTACATGACCAGTGAGGCAGCCTGTTTTGGATGGTCCGAGTGACGGGATACATCCGAGTGCACTGTGGCATGTATCCATTGACCATTTCATTGACATTAAGAAAAGCAACATATGTAACTCATATTTTTGGGTGATTGCACAAAATCCACCCCTTTGGCAAGAATTTGAAACGCAATAGAATTCTTTATGGATGAAAATCTCGGTCGGTGCTGCTTCAGGTCATGATGGCTTTGCTGGCCCACTACATCACGAAAAGCTGCTGCATCATTTGCAATGTTTGTAAATGATGCAGCTGGTTTTAATGATGTGGTGGATCAGCAAGGGGGAGCTAATGGAGCTCCAGCATCAGAATGGGGGTGATGTGATCATATTTCTTCATCCCCTGAATGAGACGATAAGTGCCTTATCGGTGCCCTACTGCCTTTTAATGTTTATTCCTTGCTGTCTCATTGTATCCAGTCCGACAAATCACAATAACTTGTATTTCCTCAGTAGATTTAATTTGTAAAGGTGTATGAATAAGTAAAGAAAAATGTGACATACTCAGCATTGTTATCTCAAAGTCTGTTAGGGAGTTCTGTTGTTATACTGAGTAAGCAGGTTCCTAGGTCATTATCATGTGAAACCTCTTGATTGATGTCATGACTACACTTTCACAATTGCTTCCTTAACCTTCTTACTTTCTCAAATTTACTTGACAATGCACCATTTGCAAATCTTTTCAAAACTTTTCCTTGGGGGTAAACCTCCTTATGACACTTGGGCTCGCTCACTATGTTCGCTCGTCACAGAACAATCACTCATCCTGAACTTTTACGCCCCACTACTGTCAAATGTCACCAGCTGCCACTGAAGGCTACTGTAGTGGGGAATGTATGATATAACAATGCACGCATGCCTTTACAACGTGTCCATAACCACGCATGACTCACTACCACGCATCCCATTACCAAGCATACCATTTCATCACACATGCATCCGGACACTTTCAAAGTTCCATTACTACGCTTACACTAACCACGCATACCACTTCAAGCACTCTTTTATTATGTATTTCTGGTATTTGTATAACTAACTATAGCGCTGAAACTTTCACTCAGGGCAGCTCTTCGCCTCCTTGCCAACATTTCAGTTTATACGGCAATCATGCACTCTCTCACCCATACTCCCCTCTCATTCCGATTCACCTACCACTTATCCCTCAGAGTGACATACCCCGTAGTTCCTGGTGTGCTCCTCTATGTGCCATGGCCACACCTCCGATACCCTTAGTTTCCCGTTGTTTTTCTTCACCATTTGTAGTGTCTACGCATGCGCAGCCTCGTTTCCAAGTCCACGGTACTCTCATGATCTTCAAATTCGCCAAGCCACCCTCTCCTCATTTCAGGTACTTAATTGCCGCTTTTTTTTCCCGGGCCGTGGGGCTCATCCGCGGCAACACGATATTAATATAATAATATTATACATAATATAATAATATAATTTTATTATATTACTGGTTTGCGTTGTGTTGCCTCGGGGGCCAAACCAGGATTACTTACGCCGACCTCCGCCATTTTATTATTTTTCCGCCGTCAATCTTAATTTACCTGCCACACACCCCCTTGAACAAGGTCACACTAATCCCTTAAAACTATTTTAAAGTACTTAATCCACAGCCATTACAACCCGGTCATAACCGCGCGTGACCTACACCACAAAGCCATTGCCTCGCTTATGCCTTTATCATGCGTAGTAAATGCATACTCATAGTAAAAGCATGCGTGGTAAAGGCATGCATGGTAAAGGCATATGCGTGGTAATGGCTTCGTGGTGACGGTCACGCGTGGTTATGACTGCGTTGTAATGGCTGTTTCCCGTAGTGGGTGTCTCAATGAGTGCTGCAGCCGACTAGTAGCTTGTCATTTACTGGCCCTGTGTACATGTAGTACCATATACTATGGAATTGCAAGTAAATTAAATGTACCAATCAGGTGTAGATACATTTTTGCAATGTTTAAAAGGGATAGCACAAGCACAGCATCCTAAAAGTCAACAAAAACAAGTTCGGCAAAGGAATCTCGAGGAAGGCAAAAAAAGAGAGGGCCAGGTAAACAAACATGTATAAATTCAAATTGTAATATTGGAGCCCAAGCCACTGCGTGTGTTCGGCACCGAGAATATGCATTTATTTGTATAGTAGATAAGGTATTTCTTTCATTATAGTTTATTAGGTTAAGAATTCTACTGATAAATTTAAACCGAAACCTAAAGCAGAGGGAAGATGTATCACATACATTACAAATTTATAAGCATGAAGATGTTAAACACATGACCTGGCACTTGCACAGTAAGGTCTCTGATATGCAGCACCTGGCAGCAAACAGCTTGACTCTCCTGCACACTGCTTTGCTAAGGTTAAAGCGCCTTTTGTTCCAGGCACTCAAAGAGGAGGAGACGTTATCGTAGTGCAGAGTTAATTACATTTCCTCTTACAGCACTTGAATGCTGTTCCTTCAGCCAAGGGAGCAACTCTGGCAAACTGAAATGAACTCTGTACAGTTTACAACAGTGATACTCAAAGTAGGGCCCAGGGGCTGCTTGTGGCCCTCTTGACCTTTACATGCGGCCCCCTTGGGGAAGAACAGCGCGAGCTGTTGTTTAGTTGCTGAGCACTAATATTCAGAAAAAAATGTTACATAAACAGACAAGCATTTATCAACCTGCAAATAAATGCTTTCCTGTTTATTTAACTTTTTTTTAGACCTCCTCACATAATCCCCGACCCACCCAGAGCCCCTACAGTCACCCTGCTGGCATCAGTGCAGCCCTTGGTCACATCACAGACTGTACTTTATGGCCCTTGGGCAAATGTTTGGAGGTACCCATGGTTTATAATATAGCCTTATAGCCCGCCGTAGCGGGCTATACCGGCTATTAAAGGCCCGCTGCAGCGTTAAAGGCCCGAGCCGAAGGCGAGGGACTTTAACAAAAGCAGCGGGACTTTAATAGCGGTATAGCCCTGCTACGAAGGGCTATAAGGCTATTAGAACATTCTGCCACTAGAGGGCAGAATGTTCTAACAAATTAAACAAAGGCTTCTCGAAGCTCGAGGGGATTTAAATCCTCTCGAACTTCGAGAGGCTTTTGTAAAACATTGGAATGTTGCTCTGCGGGCCTTTACCGGCCCGTAGAAGCACGGAGCACTCCATTGTCTACAATGGATCTCCCAACATTCCAATGTTCTAATATGGAATACGATTTAGCAGTTTTGGTTAGTCTGTTGCTGCTATGGTAGGGCCAGAACTAACTTCACATAGTTAGTCCTTGTCTTTAGTGGAACAGTGAGCAATAAAACATTAACTAAGTAATTACTAGTGGTTGACATCAATTTAAGCCGCCATTCACTTTTTAGGTCTCACATATATGTAGGGGAAAGCCACTTGTGGACCATACCAAAATATTACAGTGGACTTTAAACCAGCGCATTGCTTACCATTGATTGGCTTTCTTGTAATTCTCAATTAATGACTTCCTATTTATGGCTTTCCTTCCTCTTCTTGTGTATGCCCCTCACCTGGAGTAAAGCCTCTTTACCATCCTTTTGAATAAATGACTTGTATCCTTCTTTTGCTCACATTCAGAGAACTATTTTTTTCTTTTACATTCTGCGCTCCATGAAAGTGCATGTCTTTCTGGCTCCCTCACTTGTGTGCTTGTTTACCCCAGGCCCCTCCATTGTGCTCTATGTTGATTCCCTACCCCTTCAGATTTGTAGGAAAAAGCCCAGCGACAGACATATTTTTGCTGATTTATGATAAAAAAGCAGACTTTAAGGGTTTTTTCTGTTTTATTTCCTCCATTCCACATATTGCATGAATGCATAGGCCTTGACAGATAACAGCTTTAATGGTGCTGGGGTTGGGGCTGGTTGCTGAATTTAGCTTTCCGTTTGAGGAAGAAGGTGTACCCAGCAGTTGCTGTCTGTTCTACTGCAGGCCCATAACTCTGCTCCCTAATCTATTGAAGGGGACCAAATTACTAGAGCATGATTCAGTTTTGAATCCTACAGGGAGTGATTTGGGCCTTTCTGAGAACTTTCCTTTTAATCCTGCAACCTATTTTTGAAAAAAACATTATGTTCAGGGTTGTGTAAAAAAAAAAATACAAAATTAAAGCATGCCATTTATAAAATTGGAAAATATTGAATTCCATATTCAATCTTTAAAATGCCTTATGTTATATGTTTACTTTTCCTCCAATACTTTACAAACAAGCATAGGCAAAGGCAATAACTCGTTTTATAAAGACGAGACCTATTGGTTTTGCCAGTGCTTGTTTTTATTTTCAGTCAGACACCCTAAGAATAACAAGTACGCTCCCATGTGGGTCATGAAGCTCACTACCACACAGGGATTCAACTATGTCTCACTGATGGAGCGTAACAAGGCTGAAACTTGCGGCATTACTTGGGGATTTGCGCAGCGGGGATGTGGCATACAATTTTGGGCTGTAATGTCGCTATTGCAGTAGGGACAAGGCTACTTTATGTATAGTTGGATCAAAGCTGCATGCGCATAGTGAGCAAAAGCATGATGGACAGGAATGGGGTCCAGAATAGTTAACATTGGCTACACTTACTAAATACAATTCACTCATCACAGCATCTGAGAGTGGATGGGGTGAATCTACAAGTCTCAATGTGTCATATAAAGCATAATTTCACGAATACAACGAGGCAGACAAGACTGGCATCAAACTGCGAGGGTGGAAGGTCCACTCACTTGTGTGGGAACCAGTTTTCAGATAAAATATCACTGAAAGAACTCATTTCTACTAAACCTGTGCCCCTGGTTCCTTCCTCCTCCAGTGCTAGATTGCCTTAATCACCTCCCACACATTTTGAGAGTGTATACATGGGTGACTGAACCTGATCACCCTTATTTATGCATTTATTTATTTATTTTAAAGGTTTGTTGAGTCCACACATCAACCTCTCATCATGCTTCAGCTTTAGGTTACACAGCAGGGTGTTTTTTTTTTTTCTCGTCCACTGACCTGCGTTTAACTACATTTAACAGCAAATTGTATGAGAAAAGCGAATACATTTAGAGGTCATAGGGACCCATGTACATGTGTGGTGTGTGCACATAACTGGTATTCCTTGGTTACTGTAGGAAATTGGGTTGTAATTTATGCAGGAAGTGAGGCCTGCACAGGTAATAGGTCCACAATTTCCCCTTAATGGCAACCAAGCACGCATTGTATCGCTTGACTCTCTCAGGGTGGCGAAGCGGAGCAGTCCAAGGCCTACTCAGGTTAGGCGGTGTGGGCTAATATTCACCATTCGCTAGCATGCAATAATAACATTCATTAAATGATTTTCCAGTCAGTACTTTTTCTTTAGAAGAAGGAAAAGAAAAGTATTTACGCACACACTACTAAATAAATACTACACATTCATTGGCAAATATATACATGAAGCAGATTATAAAAATACCTTAGATGACTTATGAAATTACATTTGAAACCTAAGAGGGCATGCAAAAATATAAAATAAGCCTACTGGCTTGGTCAAAGGTTTACAATCAACAAACCACATAATAAAAACACCATAATTTGTGCGTAAATGCAATCATCCATAATAACCTTGTGCAAATACACTAATTAATGTTAATAAAGCATATTTACATTGATCAGTAACCACTGTAAACTTTATTATGCCAATAAAGCATTTTGAAATTAACATAACATGTATCTGTGTGCTTTATATATACTTTCAAGCCCTAAAATGCAATAATAAAAACAACCCCAAGAAAGTACCACTTTCTGAACACATCAATTGCAACCCATGTCTCAGACCCTTATTCATCTCATGTATTTTCCTTATACAACTTCAGGCACATGACATGCAACCATAGAAAAGCCCCTAGAGTGTGCTACACTCCCACCTGTAGAACAAAAACTCCAGCCTTGGGAGTGTTTTAGAAATTATGTAAAAAATCCAGAGGGTCTTGGATTTCTGGACCCTGCAAACATAGGATCAGTTATTAAGTATTAGTCCTGGGGGCTGCTGTAAGTTCTAAAACCCCCCACAACTACGGACATTTTAAGGATTTTGGGGTTCCCTGGGCCATGTGTATTTTGGGGGCCCCTATTCGGAACAGCTTTAAATTTATGATCTAATTTCCCTTCTTTCACACCCTCTTTGTCGAGGTCACTGACAGTGCACAGGCACACTTGTCCAAATTCTAAATGTATTTACATCTAATATTCAGGGATAGTGATACGTGTTTCAAATATTGTAACACAGCAGCAGCTCAGTACTATTACTGCAAATAATCTGTGACACCCTCCCACTTCTCATATGTGGTCCTGTTTTGATCTAAAAGAAACTATGTTTATGGATGTTGCATGAAACATAAAAACACATTTCTCTGCAAAATGTCTGTAATACTCTCACGCATCACCCACATTAAAAATAAATTAAAGGAAAATGGTATTTACACCAAACTATTTAAGAATTATCAAATGTAATCATGGCAAGAATTTCTGCAGAATAGAGCTGGCTCTATCGAGGGGCCCCCTGAAAGGCTGGGGCCCTGGGAAAGAGCCCACGTTGCCCATGCCTTAAAACGTCTCTGCCCACAACACTTTCCAGGTTCCTTAGGGGTATCACTGCCCTCTTGGGGCCACCACAAGGCAAGAAAAACTTGCAAATTAGCCAGATTTGCAAGGCATTATGGGGCACTCCACTCAGGAGCAGTGATAATGGTATTAGCAGCTCTCCTGCTGTGCCAGGGTGAATCCCAAAGCTTTTTTTCTTTCCTTTTGTTTTCTTTTGCTTTTGTTTCTTAGGAGGGTGCCTTGTCCCACCTGGACATCTCTGTGATCCTTAGGGTTGGGCGCACACGGGAACCCACTTCCGTGTGAAACAGCAGGCTCCCTGCATGACCGGCTTCATCCTTGTCTGAGTGGGAGCTGGTTGGAGCGAGCAGGGTGCAGCATTCTACTGTGGCTGCCCAGCTACCACCAGACATGGGAGCGGGGTGAGGCTATCGCCATTGGGGGAGGAGTGACAGCACTTCCCAATTCTCATCTGCTTTGGGGGCTGGAGCCCCAGCTCCCCTTTCAGGGTATAAGGCCTGGGGGATGGGGTTCCCAAGTCCAGAAAGAGTTTGGGGATGGGACCCCACACCACCCCCCATGGAAAAAATGTATTAACTAATCTTGCGCTGACTGATGGGCTCTGGCCCACCCTGGGGCTAAAGTCAGGAAATGTGGCAGAGCCTCACGCTCTGTTTTTTCTCAAAAGGTCACCAATCTTAGTTGCCATAACTCGGAACCCTTTGGGCCGATCTGGATGATCATAGGTTCATTTTAGTCCTGGTGGAGAGCTCTAGCTACAAGGAGCAGTTGTAGCAGACTTTCTCATATCCAAAGTTGTGTAATGTAGATGGAGTGGGTTCCACTGGCTTCCTGCACCAGCTTTCCTCCTGGCCTTTATCTCTGGGTGCAGAAGTCCAGGGCTTTTCCCCAACTGGTCCTTAGGAGGTTTAAGGGGGCCAGCCTCCCTGGCACTTGGGGAGATCCACTGGTCCTGGGGTCAACTGAGGCATAGTCCTTAGTCCTTTTTGGGCAACAGGGGGTTTCTCCTTCTAGTTGTTCATGGCTGTTGCAGTCCCAGGGTCCAGCAGCAGGATGCACAAACAGCACTAACCAAAAGGGAGTCTTCTCCTTGTTCAAGAGCTTTTAAAAGGGGCTGGAAGGTTATAGAAGCCAGGCACTCCTGGTCCATCCTATGGTGCCACATCACCTCTCCACCCCTGTCCCAACCCTCCTGCACAGCATGCTGGGCCAGTTCAAGATTGCATCATCCAAGAGTCACTGGTCACATCTGGTCCTGGCATCTCAGCTCTGTCCCTCGTTGACATTATTGTTTAGGCCTTTCCCACAAATAGTTCAAAGTCTATCCTCCTCTTGTGTTGGCTCCAGTTGTCTGCACTTCCTCCTATGTTCAGTGGGCCTGAGCTTTCTCCAGCCCTGGTACAATGTGTCAAGTAATTAACAAATGCAGATTTTGGGCTGACCCCGAGAAATATGATATTTTTGGATGATGCATAAGTTGTACATACATTCTCTTGGAACTCTCAGATATGATTTTCTTGCATATGTTTCCCCTATACGGGTATAATAAAGTGTCAGCACAGACAAGAAAGTAAATCACAATAAATTTCCCTGAGTGTACACTAACATTCCACGTCCTACACCAGGTCAATATCTAATCCTGCAGAGTCCCCTCTCCGCCAGACTACATGTGTGCAGTTACCGGGCTGCACATCATAGTAGTCTACCATGTGCAGCCCTCACACATGTACACGTGTTCACGTGTAACCAGCCAAGTGCCTCTTACCGTGGCTGCGATGCAGCAGCCTTATCTTAAAATGCAGATACTGGTGGTAAACAGGTAAAGTACATTTGCCATGTGATAACTGCGGGAGAGACATGTAGTGGGCTCACTCACCGTAAAAAGTTCAAAACCAGGTGATCCAAATAGCAAAACATCAGTGTGTTTTGAAAGGGCGGAACCCAATTGCAACAGTTACCATTCTAATAATGGCAGGTCTTCAGTTGAACTCCAGACTGGGATGGCTCCGTTTCTGTAGTTTCAGCAAGCAAATGTGTTGCAGCACTTATTTGGTACATACTGCTACATTTGGCCTGCCTTTTATTTAGAAGGTGGTGATGTAGAATTCAAGGGTCACATTCTTTGGATCTCTGTGTGGGAATGGTGAATGGAGGGATCAGAGTCTGGTAAGGATTACTTAAAGGAGTCAGTATGTAGGAGAGTAGGATCTGCTTCTTATGGTTACCCCCACTTTTTGCTGCTGTTTCACTGTTTTCGACTTAGTCTGGCTGGGATCCTGCTATCCAGGACCCCAACCTAGCTGTTTTCTGTCTAAATTGATTGCATGTTCTTTAGGTACACTTCAGATAGGATTCTGGAGTACCCTTATAAGTCCCTAGTATATGGTGTACTATATACCCAGGGCATAGGTACCCCCAGAGGCCTCTCAGGGGCTGCAGCATGTATTATGCCACCCCTGGGAGACCATTCAAAATGACACAACATGTCTGCTACAGCAGCCTGTGTAAGGTTGTGCATGCACCCCTAACTTAGATATAGGTTGACTATATCTATCCATATCACTGCACATATAAACCTAATCAGTCACCCCTATGGCAGGCCTTATCAATCCTGAAGGCAGGGTGCTAGGTTTTATGTGCAAGGGTGCAACTGCATGAGCAGAGCCCCTCTGCAGCCTTCGGAACCTCTATTCCGGGGTTGTTTGTGATGCAGCCTACCATATACTCTTAAGTGCATTATAACCACGCGGTAAATGCTAACTTTAAAACACCTTGGAATCATACCTCCACACCAGTAACTGGTGTGGGAGGTATGATTTCACCCTACTAGAGGGAGGAATATGACAGCACCGGTACACCGGGTACCAGCTTTACAAACCCTGGCATCACAAAATGGATGCTGCCAGCCACTGACATGAGTCTGCCCTCCTGCTGCTGGATGAAACTCCGGCAGGGGACAGCTGGACAATAGGTTTCCTGTCACATCTACGCAGCTCCTGACGGACTCCAAAGATTTTGCAACACAGGAGGTGGGTTCCTAAGCTTCCCCGAGGCCGACCAGTGCTCTCAGCAAACCTGAGACCTGCAGCCCTCGTGGGGACCGTGCAACCCGAACCCCTCGACACCGTTCACATTTGCAGCAGCATATGCTTTTTGGCAATATCTAAGGCTGTGCTTTGGGCTACTTATAGTACAGACCCTGGGTATTTATTCCACTGAAGATTACTGGTCTACACTCCACAAGTGTTCCGTGGGCTGGTATTTTGTGATTCCTCTTGAGGTCCCTTCGCGATCACTAGTCCATCGACCTGTGGGTCCCTGAGAAGGGTAATTTATCTTTCAGTAGGCTTTCCTGGTTGCTCCAGATGTGCCCTGACTCTCCATTGCTTGGGGAGTCCACTGGGCCTTGCTGGTCTACACTGACGCATCTTTTCTCTGACCACGTGGGTTGCAGTTGCCAAGGCTTGTTTGTCTCCAATCCGGACACTGACCCCTTAGCACTCAACATCCTTTGTGGGACAGCTTGCCTGCGGAATGTGGTTGTCATCGACATCTCCTGGTCCCCGTGGCTGCAGAGTCAAGCTTCACCTCTTCGCACTTGAAACACCCGACATCGGTGGGCATTCGTCTATTGTGCCCCTGGTCACTGGCAAGTGACCCAGACACTGTCCCCTCTGCTTTCAGGTTCTTCTCAGCTCTGATCCAGACTTGGATCATATCGTACACTTTTCCTCTTTACGGCAGCAACACTTTGCAATATCACGCCATTGAAAATGACGAAGATTCCCGACACCATTTAACACTTATGCACCCAGCTTCCCTGGGTTAGGTAACACAAGTACTCTGGTGCTCACATGGGTGCTGGCCTTAGAACCTTTTAAGTTTGAAAGGGTTTGCTCAAAGTCCTCTCCTAAGTGTCCTTAAGCTTTAAAATTCCAAACGCGACTTTCCCATAGGATTGTACGGAGTTCGCGGCTGTGTTCTCACACTGCACGCGCCCCCGGTGGGTCCCCTGTGTCACTACCTTGGGTGGTTCTTTGGGGGCCCAGTGATTCTACGTGCTCTAGGCACTGTGTCTAGTCAAGTCTGGGTTGTTATACCACTTTTTTAATATATGGTTTGGTCTCCCCCTGGGGTCCAATGTGTATTGTGCTAGTTACTGTTGTTCTAGTGTTTTAATATTATGTATCTTGTTCTCTAATCTCATAAAGAGGTTAGTAGAGAGTGCTTAGTAATAAATACATATATTTTATATATACCTTGTGTGGTTCTCCTTTCATTTGGTCATTCAGGAGGTTATAATCTGGTAAACCAAGCTGCTTTACATTCCTTTGAGACTTAGCCTGAAGGCTGCTCTCCATAGCTACCACTAGGATAGCTTTCAATAAAGGTTGTCTTTCACCTAATTATCAATAAGGGTTGTTTGGACTGGTACAAGGTGCCCACTTTAATTAGTGGACAGCATATACCAGGCCAACTTCTCACACAGTAGTCCTAAACTTGATGTTTCTTCACCATGGGACAACAGGTGTGCTGATGTAGTGTATCCTCTTGGATTGGAATACATTTGGAATTCAGCAGTAATCATGGTAATATCCTACAATGATAGTATGATATCTTGAAGTTTGGGATCAGGGGGAATATTGTATTGTGGCTGGGACCACTGTGTAGGCTACAGTTGTGCCTAATAGTGAGGATCCAAGAATTTCCATATCAATAGTCTTTTGATGTTAAGGTGTCAGTGAAGAAAGGGAATCATGGTAGATCTATTTAAATGCATTGTAAATGATTGTATGATGTTTTACTGCTGATCTTGTGCCGAGAGATGCCCTCTGAAGTAGACTTATTTTTTTCAGACAAAGTCCAGGAAGTTTGTGGAGGGTAAATTTGGTCTGGAGATACTCTCAGTTCACAGAAAAGGTGGTGACTTTTTTTTGTTAATCTGTGTGATTTATTTCTGTAAATGTGTGACACCCTATATGTTGGGAAAGTGTCCCCTGCACAGGAATAGTACTGAGTGTCTGCACTATTCTTTTTTAATTTTTTTATTGAGCAGTATGTAAGCCACACAAAATAAAATATTTCAGCCAATGAACATTCAACGTACAATTTCATGCTGTATTGCCACTAAATTCATTAAATCAAAATAAGGTGCAAAAAGTGTCTAGTACAGAACATAGTATAATCACCTGAAATATTTACAAATTCTCAAATCAGTCTCAAATATCACAACTGTTGACATATGAAACCCTTATTAAGGTTTAACAAAGCGCACAAAGTGCTCAATAATAACATCACGTATATGATAGTCATCCAGTTCATCAAGATCCATACAGAATGATGAAAGTGCCTAGCGTGCATTTCTTTAGAACAATCAGGCTAAATCGTTTTTTGGAAGAAACCCTTCTTAGTCCAACCACGTTGTTACAGGTCTTCAAACAACATGTTCATTCATACTCCCATCCCGCTCAATGCCCACTGAGAACTGACATTTGAAAAAATGGTTATGAATGCGATAGATTCCCTAAGCAAACAAAGTAGACACATTCACTACAACAAAGGCGAAGCTGAAAATCTGGCAATTCACACACTGAAAAATAATGGAGAAGTGGTGATTAAACCAGAGGATAAAGGGGGAGATAATCTGATCCAAAATACAGAAGATAATCACAATGAGATCCTCAATCAGCTAACGGATGAGTCATGTTACATGAAGGCTGCATCTGACCCTGCAAATGATATCAAGGTACTTATTTCTCAATCAAAGGCCTAGAACAGGGCTTTCTGAATAAAATAGAGCATGCCTCTTTAAATCGGGAAGACCTCAGAACCCAGGTCCTCTGTACCCTCTATAAATACACAAGAGACTAGACAATTCTCCAGGTTGTCCCATCGTGTCAGGGTATGGATCCCGTCTAAACCTATGTACCAGTACATTGACTTTTTTCTTCAACATTGGGTACCTAAGACTAGAGGTTATGTAAGAGGTAGCATGCACTTTATCAAATTGCTGGAGGATAATGATCTTGGGGATACTAAAGAATTTCTAGTAACTATGGAAATAAAAGCCCCTTATACCAACATTCCCCAAAAGGAGACCAGCAAAGTGATTGCCTGCACTCAGGGCCGGCTTTAGCACTGGTGGCACCCGTTGCAACAATCGTTTTTTTTGCACCACTTGATATGACCTCTTCCTCAGATTTCCTCACTGCCACCTGGTGAAATTGCCCCTTATCTGCCCATAGCCTTCTATCAAATACATTTAATTTGTTTTTAAAGCGCTGGTAAAGGCTGGTTTTATTAATCCACTTAGCTATCCACATAAAATACAGATCAGTTCTATGCAGCAGACATATTAACCCTCTGAGCTGCTTTATGGCGAGTCTAAACTGCCAGTAGACAAAACTCCAATTTCTCTCTCTAGTAGAAACATTAATCACAAGAGTGTAATCATAACGTTTTCATTGGTACCTGAAAGCTGCATGCACTAGGAACACTGCAGCAGGTGCTTTTAAATCGTATGTTATTGCTAAACAAAGGACCCCCCCATGAGATCAGTACCCCTCTCCAGGTCAGTGCCCAGTGCGGCCGCACCGGTCGCACTGCCCTAAAGCCGGCCCTGGCTGCAATCTGGACCAACAAGAACAATCTGTCCAAGTTCCCATTTGGTTCATTCTAGCTTTAACAGATACAGCATTGGACTAGAACTACTTCCAATTTGACAATCAATCTTACTTTCAAACCAATGGGGAAGCGTTTCACAAATGCCACTATTCACCTTCACTGTGTAGTTATTTGGAGCACCTGTAATGTGATATCATATCATGAAAAGAACTTTATGCAGTGAATAAAATTAACTGAATAATTACAAACTATTGCTTTAAAGTCACAATACTTTGCTTTGGAGATTTGGGCTTAAAGTTTCTCCCGAAAGGGACAATTGTTTTTCCATGCAGGGACCATGCTGGCAGTTTACAGCTGACCTCACTAACTCTCCTTGACTTTTCGGTTTGATATCAATAAGCAGTCAAGGCCTAGTTCTAGGGAGGTGAAGTTTGTCAAGTCTAAACACAGAACAAATTAATTATCAAAACTGCAAAAAGATTGCCAATACCCAGCCAGAGTTCTGTTTACACAATAATTTAATAATACCACAAGGCTATAATAATATATTTACAGTACAAATAGTGCGTCAAATCACAGAAAGTGAAAAACACTGTACGCAATGAAACAATGGTATAAAACAATATAACCTACGCCTTGCTCATTATATAATATTTTAAAAAACTAGTTTGAAAATGCCGACACAATTCTGCAACAAAAAGTAAAATAACCCAGCATTGAAGCAATGGAACTACTGAAAGGCTTAAGCAGTGTTCATAAACAAATGTTAGCCTGATTTCTAGCTCATTGCAAACAATGCAAGTTCACAAAAGAGGATCACAAAACTACCTGCCAGAACAGTTACCTTATTTCAAGTCAATACCGGTTATTTCTCCCCATATTTTATGTTTCCAACACCATAAAGTAAGCCAGAACAGAGCAGAACAACATTGAAAACAATTTAAAGCGTACCTGGTAAAAGACAAAGGAAAGGGACAGGTGGTGCGATTCACAAAGGTAAACTTAGACATGAAGTTCAAGTTTAGACCTGAAGCCTAAGGGCCAGATTCATGTAGCAACTTATGGGCAGTAAAGTTACGAGTGCGGAACCTCTGCAGGAGTAAAAATACTACTCGTAAGTCCCTTTGTGAATACCGAACGTAGGGCCCAATCCACAAAGGCAAACTGAGATGAAAGTCTAACTTTACGACTTTCGGTATCACAAAGGGCATTTACGAGTAGTAAAGTTAGACTTTTGTCTCACTTAAACGGAAGTTTTGGTCTTAAGTTTAACTGAGACCAAAACAGATGCAAAAGTTTAACTTTACTACTCGTAAATGCTTTTTGTGATACCGAAAATCGTAAAGTTAGACTTCAGGTCTAAGTTTACCTTAGTGAATCAGGTCCACTGTTTCGAAGTTTGAATAGTGCTTTTCTGGGCTCCATGAAGATAAACCTACCATCCCTGTTTATAGTTTGTGATGTAATTTCCCCAAAATGTGAATGTTGGCCTTTTTAGGCGCTTCAGAGCCTTCAGATTAACATCTCCTTCATATGCAGAGTGGATCAGCCTCAATGACAGTGCGGATCAGACTACTGTGTAGATCTTAGAAACAGAAAGGGGAGACCAAAGGCACAAAGTGCTCTTCTGTAAGGCACAAATACTTCTCTCAATCTGCTGAGTTAGGAGACCTAAGACTGCTGTCAAACCAGACAAGATTATGTTTGAATGTGCGGTTACAAAATGCAAAAGAGAGGACGAGAAGAGAGGCTATAGGTGCCAACGGCGAATGACTGAGGCCTCTCTGGTCCACTACCAGCATCCTGAAATGTCCTGAGTCCAGAGAGTCCTGTTGCTATCAGAATCCCTGGAGGTTTGCATGGTTCCTCGACTGCCACTGTATTGATTCACTGTGATCATCAGAAATGCTGACAACCTCCATGTGGCTCTTGCATCATGGGACCTACCTACCTATATGGTATCACGCAGAGGTTGGGGTAACAAGATGCTATGTGCCGCCCCACCAGAAATGGACTACCCCAATTTAAATACTAGTTGAGCTTTAACACCTTTGCCAAGGTATTGTCAATATGGACTGCCTCTACATGAGTAATACATAACAGCCAAAGCAGCAATGCCTCTGGTACTAAGGTAATACCATTTGTAAAAACTCACCACAATACCACAATTTATCACTTAAATACCAGTTTTGATTATATTTTGGAAATTCAGCCATTTTCCTTCAAATATCAGTTCATGAGTTCTGAAAATAAACTAATTTTCATCTCTAATACACACTCTCAGTTTCAGTATTTAGTATACTTAAATTAATTCAACTGAGCAAAAGTTTCTAATTTAGTAGGGATGGCTGCACTCAGGAGAGCCACTTACAGGCAGCTGGAGAGCTACCAGTAGCTCATGAGCTATTCCTTGGAGAAGACTGATCTAGACTGCATTTTGCCTACTTTTTCACTGATTAAACTGGATGAGACACATTCAGAATGAGCATAATACTAAGTATCTGCTAGTCCTTACTCAGAACCTGACAATGTATTTTTAATAGAACTAAAGTTGTATCCTTTTTCTTGTAAATGCAACAGCATGAACATTGATTTATTTGTAAATGATACATGTGATATTTGAAGGTAATTCTGTGCTCCTCAAGCAGTATAACCCACCTAGGGTCTGGATGACCAACCTCTGGAAAGTGGCAGGGGCACTGATTAACCCAGAGGGCATCACTCTGAATTGGACATGCCCTTCTGTGGTGGAAAGTGCTGACCTCGTCTTAAATCCCTCAGTAAGCCTTGACTGTTCAACCATTCTAACCCCTGAAAATAAAAACGTTTATGTAGGAGATAGTTAGCAATTCAGTGAGTTTGCTGTAGCCTCTGAGTTCTGGTATTCCAGGATAAGTGGGAATATCTGTTACAAGGTTTGGATAGTTACCCTTGAATTCCCATGAGCCTCAGAGACATGGCCAAACAGAATCCAAGGAAGAGACTGTGATCCTTCTCATTCTGGACAAAAAGTTAGTTGCATCAGGAATACTTGGGATCCTAAAAAAGTGTGCCAGTTTGATGGAAGTTAGTTTGCAGAATTCCTAAATATTTGGGGACCTTGTGTAGGAAGCTGAAAACACTCTTTCATTCTGTCTCTCTGTAAAACAGATGGTAGAGCTGTTCATATCCATGCTCAGGAAACTGGTTTAGAGAGTAGAATTTAGAGAGTTGTCTCTAATGACCCTTTTGAGCAAATGTTGGGTAATTACAGAATTACTTCACACAGATCTGGATTGCAATGATTTTCTAAAGTGATGTTTAAGAGATTAAGACTCCGACTCCCATAAACCTCATCTGACATAACAAAAGGCAACAAATATTTAGATAAAAAGCTTAAATCAAAGTTGAAAGAGAATGCTGCCCAAAAGAAGGGTGCCATGGAAAAGAGAGATGAGAGTGCTATCCACACTACATACTTTAGAAAAGTGAAAGCACATTCAATAATGCCTTCCTGGTAATGACTATAACCAAAAGACGGAATTGCACAATATGATATCTACACAATACCAAAATGTGTCTCACTGCAGAAGATTTAATCTGCCAAGTGTGAGATATCAAACTAGATTGTCTGACATGACAGAGCAGGATGACAGTCAGAGTTACATTGATCAGGAACTTCAAGAGCTTCTAGGAGATTGGAGTACATATCCATAAACTGACACAAGCCACCAGACTACTTCAACAGCAAATAGAACAAACTTAGCTGCATCTTTTTGCTGTGAAAGAAGAGGCGTGTGATATCCTAGGCTGTGTGACAGTCGCCGGGTGGAAGTTGTAGTTTAGACACTGTTAACGATCTGAACACCACATTCTGCATCTCAGGTGGAGGAGGAAGAAAGAAGAGGGAGTAAGATCTACAGCAAGCCTCCATGGCACACTAACTGGGAAGTACGGTTAGAGGCTGCCTTTGATCCGGCAGAAATTTTGTGGAATGCAAGGTAGCACAATCCCTAAAAAGCAGTGGTGGAGGAGCGTTGCCCCACTGATTTTAAGCAGTGCAAACAAAGGAAACATAAAATGACAATAACTTTGAGTTATTATCATTTTATGTTTCCGTACTGCTTTGCGGGGAGGCAGGTGGGCGCGGCTGCTCTGCTCTCCAAGCAGGGCAGGGGAGGAGGGGTTTGCCCACCCCTGATTGCACATGACTGACCAGCCCTCTGGGTTTGGCCAACCAGTCATGCATACTTTCCCTGTTCTCCACGCAGACTGCATTATAGCCTGTGTGGAGAACATGCCCAGGCCCCCATTTCTTGGCAGAGCGTCAAACCATGACGCTTAGACCAATCACAATGCTGCATTGCAGCGTTGTGACTGGTCAGGGGAGCCTGGCTGTGTTTCCTGTTCCTGGAGCCTAACAGAGGAGAGCAGGAGCAGAAACGCGGGACCCGGCGGCAAGATAAGTGTTTATTTGTTTTATTTTTACATTGCGACCAAGAATTATAGAATGATTTCTATGCTTTACCTGGTCTTCAAAATGTATACTAACATCCTGTAGGAGGCGCTACTATTATTGGCTGAATGATCCTCAGTTATACAGCTAACACAAGTTGACATAGGACGGTCTGTCCACAATGAACAATGCTGCAGCACTTATGCTTATGGCAAGACATCCCATAACAAAAGCTAGTATGTTGCTGCATTGTGCATTGTCAGTTAGTGGACTTCAAGACCATGTTTCACAAATTTGTTTGATCAATTATATCATCTACATTAGGGTGCTTGCATCGGACAAAGTAGTTTGATCAATTGCATGGTAACATTTGGGTGCCTTGCAAAGTTCTGTTGCTTTGATGAACACATTGTACTCAGTCACGTGGACGGATAAGACCAACAAGTCGAAAGCAAAAACCATTGTTGTTGCATGAGTACAGCAGGGCTTGCTGGTCTCCATTTAACTTCATACATGCCCAATTTTTCACAGGAACTCAAGAAAGCCTGTTATTTACCCCAAGGATTGAAGATGTGGCAGCACCCACATATGATGTTGCCAAAGCCGTTCTAATCAAAACCAGAGTTTGTTGGGTCTTCAAAGAGCCCTTCATGTTCTTTCTGATTTTACAAATGGTAGTTCCTTAACCATTAATCCGGTAAGTACTCACAGTGGAAAATGTCTCCCCATTACATAAAATAATAGAGCATTTAAAAAGTTTGATGCATACCAAAATCTAGAAATATTTAGGTTTATACTCAACAATAAATTATTGCAGAAAATTGAACGAGATGCAATAAGTCAAGAAAATCAAAATTATGCCTAATGCACTTCTAAAATTTTATGACACGAATAGGGCCAGTTAATACCACTAATGATCAAATGTTATGTTATGTTAGCCAATTTATAGAGCGCAGCGTTTACCCGGAGGTGTCTTGGGGCTACTCCTGCAAACAACTGTAAGCCAGTTTGAAAACTAGAGCCTACTGATTGAAAAGCCGTGTCTTTAAATGTTTTCTGAATTGGAGAAGGAATGGGGCTGCCCTTAGAGGTAGCGGAAATAGGTTCCAAGCTCTTGACGCTCTCACCACAAAACTGCTTTCTCCCTATTTTACTTTTTTAAATCTGATAAAATTGACTTTAAAAGCACCTAATGATCTTTAATTTCTAGTAGGTGTATACCAGAATAGTGTTTTTTTCAAAAACAAGGGTCCAGAGTTATAAAGAGCTCTGTAAGAGTGCTTTAAACGTGATTCTGTGTTTGACCTTCAACCAGTGAAGTTCTTTCAGTGCCTGGGAGGCAGATTGGTATCTGGGAAGTCCCAGTAATGACCTAGCTGTAGAGTTTTGTAAAACTTGCAGTTTGTTAAAACATTGGGCCTGTAAGCCTCCATTGTAGAGACCATTACAATAATCGATTTTTGATAAAACGAGTGTGGAAATAACTGATTTCCTAACTGTAATGGCGAAGAAATTCAATATTTTCTTTAGAATTCTCAGCACATTGTATGATAACGAGATTACTGCAGTCGCTTGTTTGCATAAGTTTAGGTGATCATCTAAAATAACTCCCACGCTCTTTGCTTTGCTAGCTGGAATAGGAAGAGGACCCAATTCGACTGGCCAGCAAGAAGCTGACCAGAAGTTTTGATTATTCCCAACCAAAATCACCTCTGTTTTCCCCGCATTAAGCTTGAGACAGTGTTTATCCATCCAAATGTTAATGTCTCATGCATTGCTGAATGCGATGACTTGTCTCATTGGAAGTGTTATGCGTCGCGCACACAATTTGTGTGTCGTCTGCGTAAGAGGTCAAAGCAAAGCTAAAAGATTGAACCAATGGGGCAAGTCACGCGACATAAACATTAAAAAGGGTAGGGCTCAGCGAAGATCCCTGAGGAACTCCACAGGGAAAATTAAAAGAATTGGATGTGTAGGCATTGATATTGATCATTTTCTGCCTGTTTGAGAGGAAAGAGGAGAGTAGTTTTAGGGCAAGATTTTTAACGCCAATATCTTCCAAACGGAAGATCAGGATGGAATGATCCACCGTATCGAAGGCCGCGGATAGATCCAGTAGGATCAAAGCCGCTGAGCCACCACCATCCAGGGTGAACTTGAGTTCATCTGTGGCCTTGATCAGAGCCGTCTCAGTACTATGCTCCGATCTGAATCCAAATTGAGTGGGATCCAAGCAGTTACTATCTTTTAAAAATTGATTCAATTGAGAGGCCATGATCTTTTCTGCTAATTTAGCAGGAAATGGGAGTCTCTAGATGGTCGATAGTTGGCAGGGTCCTCTTGGTCTAAATTAGATTTCTTCAGTAAGGGCAGAATGGAAGCTTTTTCCATCAAGATTGGAAAATGCCTGTTCTGAACATGTTATTAAAAACATCAGTAAGATTTGAAGCAATGATATCACGGACCTGTTTCAGAACTGAGGGTGGACATGGATCATCTGGAGAACCAGAGTTAGTGGTGAAAATAAGCTCTTCAGTTTAAGCAACTGTAATAGGACAGAATGTATTAAGAGGCTCCACCATGTTATCACTGGTGGATTGAACTGAATCTAAGTCTGTCATTGTGAGATCCTATTATTTTAATGTGCTCCTATATGGCTACAATATATGTCTAAGTCAATTGACAGTTTTGAGCAAAGGTTTTTGAAGTTCGTATGTTACCACAGTTGAAGTTTTACGATTTAAATTGAGATTGTCACCCTTTTGGGACTTGGGTCATTGCGGGTATACAGATTTGCCTGATTTATTTCCAGAATAATTATTTAAGGAAATCTGAAACACTCAACTAACCAAGATTTGATCCATTGTATGTAGTGGATTGAAACACCACTAATTAGTCATATTTTCTTTTATGAGGGAAACACCATGAACACTGTCAAAACCAACTTTAGGTTAATTGTTATTTTTTCTAGGAATGCTGACTCTTTTTTCATTTGTCCTACAATGGGTAAGTATTGTGTTGCATAATAAATAGGAGAGGTGGGTTACTATCTGGGTTTGGTGGCTGATTTTAATTTAGATCCACTTTTATGCGTTTTAATTTCGGCCATATTAATCGGGTATACAGCCCAATGCAACATGGCCGCAAATCGGCCTGGTACTTCCCTTTTCCTCGCAGTTACCAATACCAGAGGCATTAGTATTTCAGAGTCGGGGGTAAAATCGCAGAAGTTGATTTCTAAGGGTCCCCTGATAAATGATGAATTACCCTCTTTTTCACTCAGACATTTTGGCTGCTTACTTACAGTAGGTGAAATGTCCGGCTGAAGCGCATGCGGTCAGTGATGTTACCGGGGGTGTCGTAATGCTGTCGGGGCTGGTGCTTCCGGTTACCTGTCGCATGGACGTTAAAGGAGCACTCATTGAGGCGCCATGGGCGATCAGGAAATGGGCTGGAGCATCGGGAAGGACTACTGATTATTGATTATGCAGACTCGAAGCTGAGACAACGAAACATACATCATTCGATCGTGTTGCACTGTGTAGATCAGTCAAAAAATGAAAACGTTGAGACTGTTGAAAGGGTGTTGTCATGTGGTCAGCGTTAACCTTTTAATTATCCTCGTGATTCGACTTTTATTAAAATGCTTGTTCCATATTAATAGTATTTTTGCACACGTTGTATGGATTTGAATGCCAATTTTGTTTTTGTCTCTATTGTGATGTTAACTGGTTATTTAAGAACAAAATTACGTCCAGCCACCACATTCCCCAAATCTGTCGTAGGTGCGTGCGTGGCATGAGGCAGAAAGGAAGGCCCCAGAGGGGCGTGGCTTCAAAGGTCTTTCATCCAGGGCGCAGCTATCATTGGTGTAGAAGGTGCGGTGGCACCAGGTCCAAGCATTTTTAGAGAACACATCACCCCAGTTATGGCTATCTTTTACTGCTTCACCTGAAGGCAGGGGGCATTTTGCCCTGCTTGCCTAAGGTGCCCTGACTCCCACCTTGGTATGCATGTCACTACTATACCAAGCCCACAGACCAGCCATGCACTTGTGAAGTTGTACAGAGAGCAGTGTAAAACGCAGGAAATACGAGGCCCTGAATCTGAATGTGTATGATTAAGGCACATCAAAAAGACATAATGACACACTCCTCCCCCCACCCATGCCTCCTACTGTCTTTCTCACCGTCCTGTCATTTGTTCCTTTTTAATCTCTGCCTTACTCAGACTCACTGCACACTGCAACATTTCAACACAACAAAGCTTCTTGTTTTATAGTTTCATATTTAAGCAGATGTCATGCAACACAGTAGGCGGCATGACGGAAAGGCATTTGAAAATACTCGAAAATAACACAAATTGACATCTGCTGTCGCGCTTGCGTTGTTTTTAAAAGAGCAGGGGATTTAGTTCCTAGTGTTTTTGAACCTGGCACTGACGTTTCAGTAAGTTAAATCCGCTGTGGCTAGGGACTCCATCTTTCTGTGTGTTCATTTACCAACCTATTGCATTCGGGGAAATGTAGTCCTGGCTAAGCAAACAGAACCAAGTGGAATACAGCTTTAGCCTGCTATGATATCTAGAAGGAACAAGCAGTGCCAAAGCCGATGGGTCATGGTGGGGCACAGCTATTGGCTACTGGCAATGCCCATAGGGTACAATTCAGCATCTGCATTGGCATACAGTCATGCCCACTGGAATACTGTGATTTTGCGGCTGAGATGTTTTCTGCACAATCAAGCATTTGCCACATAATCCATCATCTGTCCAATAATCTGCAGATCTTGAAAAAACATATTTCTAGCTCAAACAGATCAAAAGCTATAAAAATGCAGCAACATGTGTTGCCGCACAGTGGCAGGCCGCAGGCCTTTTTTAAAGTTTGACTGATCCCCTTTGTTATTGCTTATTGCTGTATTTGGGTGTTAAAACAGTAGTAATGATGTTAAACCTTTACCCAGACAGTGTTTGTTTTTGTAAAAATGACAAATTAAGCAAGCAATACTGTCATAAAGTGTCACACAATTTTGCTTTGTTGCTGCATAATTTACTCAACCCTGCCGCATATTTTGGTCCTCCGCTGCCACATAATTCTAGTGACCCTGCATATACTTAGGAGCCCATCCTCTGTTTGTACACAAGCTGCAGAGTGTGTGGAAAACCGCTGCAAGGCACCTCCCTCATCTGCACACCCCCTTCCCTTCAATCACTTACACTGGCTGCCTGCTGCTAGACATTTTAAATCAAGTGCACCCCACATAGAGCCTGTCCACTGCACTGAATCACTCTTTCTTTGAGCAGGCACTCTGTGGATACTGCTGATCTAGGGCTCTAGCCTACAGGGGGTCCCCACAATTTACCAACCCTCCTTCAAAGTTGTAGAGTTTGAAAGAAGTTTTTTTTTTTGCAGAGTTTTATATAGCGCGAACTTGACCCGAATCCAATCAGGTATCAGAGCGCTTTACATAGCACCAGTTACGTTACATGAGGACACACATTCATTCTTTGTTAGGCACGGGATGATTAAGTGATGTGCTCAGAATCACAGGATGTTCAGCGTCATTACCGAGACTCGAACCCAGTTCCCCAGGTTCGAAGTCGAGCGCCCTAGCCGTTAAGTTTCTTCTCAATTCTGACAACAAAGATATGGACCTCAATTTCTGCTAGAATAAGAATAACTGACAACCACATCGGAAGAAGCATCAAAAACCAGACTCTTCCCCCTCATGTAATTTTTGACATTAAAAATTACAAAAATAGGTTTCAGTATATGCGACTACATAAGGTGTTGCAACTTTTTGCAACTCCTGATGTTTATGTGCAGTTGCCAGTCTCTTGTAAGTCTACCTAGGACCAACATTCTATGAACCATGCCATCTGACGAGGGCATCCAGAAACTCAAAGCCTATCGGAACTCTTTGACTCCTCTCCAGTGGTATGAAGTGCTATATATATTGTACAGTACATTCAGGCTGATCTATAGACAGAATGGATATAAGAACACATTGATGAATTCTGTTTGCGAAGTGGACTTGCACGGAGCCGGCCTGTGAACCCAAAGCAGCCCTGGAAAATGTTGTCAGACCAGCCCCCTGAGCGGTGCAGAGTGAGTGCAGCAAATGAGCCTGACCACTATAAGGAGGGGTTGTTCCCCCCCCCCCCCCAAAATGGGGCAAAAATGGGACATTGTACGTCACAATTTTCAATATATATTCAATTGCATTAGCTTTTAAAGAATAGTAAACAAGCATTGGCATAGCCAATAGGTCTCGCCTTTGGGACATTATAAGTGTTTAGCCATGCAACAGTTGCATAACTAAATACTTATAAGGTCCCAAAAGCGAGACCTATTGGCTATGCCAAGCGGCCGTGTGGCCGCGAAAGTGAAAGTGATTGCGATCACGATCAAACATCAAAGCGGCCGTGCGGCCGCGAAAGTGAAAGTAATCGCGGGAAAGCGCGACGCGCGCGCCCGCGCACATGCACTGTAGCTCTAGGCTGGCCTGGTAGCACTTTTTGGAGCCCTCTCAATAGGTCTCGTCAGACCAGCGCACACGCTGGGTCAGGCGAGACCTAAACATGATCTTAGAGTGCACCAGGTTTCAACAATATTCGTTGGGGCTCTTCAATGATTCCCTCACTATCACACTCCCCTCATCTCTTCGTAGCTCCTCTCTCATATATTTCATTTATTTTATAGCACCTCTCATACAAGTGTAGGGTGTGGGAGCACTTTACATCACACACAAATACAGAGGCAATGAATCATACGTGTGTAAATCAGTGTATAGTAAATGTTACATGAGGCAAAGGGGACTACAAGGTGCAGGATTCATGTCATCCATACTGGTAGGCATTTTTTAAGAGTGCTTGGTCTGGAGAGGCACAAACTTAGGATTCAGAAAGTAACGCGGTGGTTAGGGTTGGTTTACGAATAGGAATTTATTTCTACCCAAACAGTTTTTAGCAACACTAGAATAATGAAATAGTCGGTGTAAAAGGCATAACTTTCGACTATAACATGCTACAAAGCATGCAATCACATTGCGTTCCTTAACAACGAGGTTGTTACAACGACCTTGTTAGAACGTGATGCCATTACAACGCAAGTCATTACATCGACTTGCAGTAGCTGGCGCTCTAACATTAGGAATAGTATAATTTACTATTCCAACTCCAGCCTACGCAACAGTAGGGAAGGTGTTGGAATAGGTAATTATACTTTTCCTTATGTTAGAGCGCCATCTACTGCAAGTCCATGTAATGACTTGCATAGTAATGGCATTGCGTTCTAACAACGCGGTTGTTGTAACGGTATTGCGGTCTAATGACCGCATTGTAAAGGTTGTGTCCCATAACTTTCTAACCTGTACCAGGTAGTTTGCACGCAGCTCTTCGATGATGATTCATAGCTCACTGTGCTAGATTATGATTGTAACTTATGAACTGCACAGTAACAAAAGGGTGTCTGTGACAAAAGCAGTAACCAGCTGAGCTATGCACATAAAGTACTGTTCTGTGATTTGCATGCTATGTGTCCTTTGCAGCAGGCATATCAAAACTCCGATCCCTCTCCTCCAGCAGGTACATTAATCACCAGAGTTATCTTAACACTTACTGTTGTCTGAAAACTGCTAGACATACAAGGAACTCTGCAGCGGGTGCTCTCAAAACTACTGCACTGCAACGAAAAACGAAACCAGTAACAAATTCCAGTCTCCTGTGCCCGGTACGGCCAGTCGGCCTTGGACTTGCGCCTTCATGACAGACATCCTGTACTTTTTCCTGCAGTTTATTGGTGCAAATCCTGACGGGTTTGACTTAAGGTTTCATCTTTCTGATGTTGCTAAAAGTGAGAACCCTCGATGTAGGTCCAAGCAAACATCTACTCTATAAAAGGCAGCCCAGGCAGTTTCTGCTGTAATGCATGTCAATGGTCAATATCCTATTACAATTTCCTCTAACCATCTTCCTGGTTCTGCCTCGTCATCAGGCTTCGGGGTGGGGCAAATCCAGACTTATTGTGATGCACGTTTCACGTTCCCCAGCTGGATAAACAACTAGACAACTTGAAGAGTTAATTATGGTTTGCTGGCAGGACGGGATTTCTCAGGGTGTGGCAGCATAACAGGAGATCAGTGCTAGTGTCCTTATGTAATAAGGCGCCGCTGAATAGTGTTTTTATTACAGCCTTTTGTTTTCTGCAAAACAAACCCTCCCTTCCAGGTAATTTTAGCCAGTACGTGGTGCGCACAACTGTGCCTTATCTTTCCTGTTTCTTCCTCGCTTGACTCACTCTTTGTTTCAGCGCCTGGATACCCTCGTGGGTGACAAGTAGCGCTTTACAAATCTCCTGATTGATTGGTTGACTGGTCCACTCTGTACTGCGGGTGCTTTCTCACCAGTACTCCTAGGCGGGTGCACATCCCGGAGTCTCTTTTAATCAAATAATAAAAGGCTCGGCAGAGCAAGTAGGGAAAGTTAACTCGAGTTGTCTTTTTTAGGTCTGGCTAAAAGAACCTTACACTGTGCATCTAAGCTAAAGGAGCAGAGTGGAATATGGCTGATGCCGACAAAGACAGTGAAAATAACTGGTGCATGCCATGTAATGCTACTAATTCATCAACAATATTCTGGATAGAATATTCTGTGATGTCATAGCCCGTCACTGAAAGGAAATGAATGAGGCCAACTCGGCGACCAAGTGAACAGTTGGCACTAAAGTGCTAAGCTGCGTCCCCTCTGACGACATGTAGCACTTGAAGTGTTTCAGGGGCATATGTATCAAACCCTTTTCCCGTTCGCAAACGGGCCGATTCTCAGAATCGGCCCGTATGCGAACGGGAAAAGGCCTTTTGGGATGTATCATCCCAAAAGGACATCGCAAATTAGAGAATCGCAAAATTTGCGATTCTCTATTTTGCGATTGGATTTAAGGAATCGCAAATTGCGATTCCTTAAATACAATGTATGAAGCCTAGAAAAATTGCAATTTGGCCGTAAGAAATCGCAAAATACCACCAACTTCAAGTTGGTGTTAATTTGCGATTTCATTGAAAATGCACTTCTTGGCATTTTTCAAAGTGCCATGTGACGCACAGACATGCCCTTAGGGCATGTATGTGCGCCACATGTGCATACATACCTATTTCAGGGGTGCAACAGGGTGTCCTTTTGACACCTAGAACCCTTGAAATTGCATTCTCATTTTGCGATTCTCAAATTGCGAATCGCAAAATGAGAATGTCTTCCCATTCATTCCTATGGGCCTCCTAGCCCATAGGAATGAATGGGAAGGTTTTCCTTAATTGCGATTAGCAATTTGCTAATCGCAATTAAGGAATGCCAAGGAATCGCACAACATTTGCGAATTTTTTATTACATCCCGTTTTGCAATTCTCAAATAGTGATTCCCTAAAAATCGCTATTTGAGAATTGCAAAAACGGAACTTGATACATATGCCCCCAAGTCTCTTTGGGCCTCAGGAATTTGCAGCTCTGATCTTCATGCGCTGTGCACATTGCGTACACATCTGTACAACCAATTCTACTTACAAGTAACTAGGGGGCATATTAACAAGGCGGCGATAAAAAATTATCGGCGCTTTTGTGTCCGTTTTCGGGCAAAAAGTGGCGATAATTGTATCGCCTTATCAGCAAAGACACGCTGTCGCGTGTTTTGCTGATTTATCGCCCCTTACAACAACGCCCAGCTTTGCATCTCTAATGGGATGCAAAGTGGGCGTTCCGTGCCAGAATAACTGGAAAAACGTCGCTAACCGACATTTCTCCAATTATCAAGCTGCACGCAAACAAGCAGAGCGATAAGAAAAGTAGCGCTAACCACATTTATCGCTACTTTCCTTACGCCTGCTTGTGATCTGACTTAGCCATGTAATCCAATGGGAGGTGGATTACATGGCCAAGACCACCCTGCCCTATCAGCAAGGTATCGCTGGTCGCAGTGTGATTATCGCTGGATTTCCAGCGATAATCACACTGGGGCATATCAGCAACAACCGGCGATAATTATCGCTAAGCGCACTTAGCACTAGGATAATTATCGTCGGCTAGCGTGGATTTTTATCGCTGAGACAGCGTGTTATTAGCAACGCTTATTTCAAAAGCGATAAAAATCCTAGCGCTAACTGCCTAACATGAGATTATCGCTGGAAACCCAGCGATAATCTCACAAAATGTGGCGTTAGCTAGTTGATAGGGCTCCACAAACTTAGCCATGATATCCACCTTCCATAGGATATAATGGTTAAGTCAGTCCTGAAGCAGGCGTAAAGAAAGTAGCGATAACAGGGGTTATCGCTACTTTTCTTGCCGCTATGCTTCATAGTGTGGGGCTTGATGATAGGAGAAATGTCGCTTAGCGACATTTCTCCTGTCATGTTAGGTCAGGAACGCCCACTTTGCATCTCATTAGAAGTTCAATTCATGCGCATTATGCAGATACATGCTAATACGAAGTGGGGAGGTGGAGGGCAAGGCACCATATGTCGTGGTAGGTGAAATGGACAGCTCTTAGTGGAACAGGGCCAGTGCCATTTGCATATGGTTGGTCGGTATCAGGGCCGGCTTTAGCATTGGTGGCACCCGGTGTGGCAATCTTTTTTGGTGCCTCCCCATATGACCTCCACCACGGTATACGGATCGTGGCAGGCGCGACAGTATGTTATTGCCAAGCACAGTGCCCCACCTGAGATCAGTGCCCCCCCCCCTTTCCAGGACAATGTCCAGTGCAGCTGCACCGAACGAACTTCCCGAAAGCCGGCCCTGTTCGGTATCTAGAGTGACATAGAGAGCAAAAAAGTAGATGGCCTGGAATGCCTTTGCGAGAAATTACTTTTGACAGAGATTAAGGACCTGATTAAGAAGTGGGTAGACAGGTTGCTCTATCACAAAGGTGACAGCCATCCCGTCCGCCGAATTATAAATTCCATTATATCCAATGGGATTTATATTCCGGCTGATATTATATCTGTCACCGTTATGACGGGGTAACCCATCTGCCAACATGTAAATCAGGCCCTAAGTCAGGTATTGTACCCATAACTTTTTTGTTTTTTGTAAATAAGACTCCTTCAGTGCAACAGGTATGCTCTGACGTGGGTCCCATGCTCAATGTGGTATTGGATTCAAGCTTCTCTTCACTGTTGAAACACAGTGAAGCAAAACCAGTTTGGAACTGCTTGTCTAGCCTGGTAGCTGAAGCACACAACAATGTATTGTTTTTCAAATAGCACCCATGTCAATGTAGAGCTGGGGAGGCACCCTGCCCCACATTATGCCTGAGCCAGTTGATTGAAGCAGCGGCGGGAGAGGAGGAGCACCCCCCCACACCCACCCCCAGACTGCTGGGCAGAAAGCATCAAAAATGAAATGGTAATAAAATTATTTTATTACCATTTTATTGTTGACACTTTCTGCCAGCAAACGGAGTGCGAGGGCAGGGCGGGGCCAGTGTTTCACTGCTCCCAATGATTGGCAGCAGTAAGGAGTGGCCACTTAAGTTTGCATTGCGCATGTTGGTTTGGCCAGTTACCTTGATACAGCCCAACCAACGTGTGCAATTCAAACGGCACATGCCTGCAGTGCTTTTGGAGCCAGCCCGCTCTAGCCAATCAAGATGCTTTAGAACAGCGTCTTGATTGGATAAAAAAGTGGAGAACGTACTGCAGAATGAGGACACACAGCAGAACATCGAGCAACAGTGTAAGGTAAGTGATGTTTTATGTGTATATTTATGTTAATGTGTATATTATTGTGTATTTGTTATATGTATTATGTGTATGTGTTATGTGTATATGTGTATTTTTTATTGTATATGTATGTATGTGTATATATGTGTATATTTTATGCGTATTATTTGTATATTTTCTGCTTCCCCCAATGTGATTTGCCACCAACTTTCACTGGATTGAAGATGAAGGATTTAAACCAATAGTATTCTATATAGTGTGCTTTTATGGATTGATTCTGATCCGAATAAAGTTTCATTGACTTGACTTGAATAGTATTCTCATCTGCTCTTCCACCATAACTAACGTCTCCACTAGAACTGTGTGTGAGATGGCACTGGAAAGGTCCAGCAACACCAAAAGAGGCAATGAAACTGAATCCACTAACTGTACTAGTTGATCAGTTACATCTGGGAGGACTAGTTATGTGCCTTAGTCTGAGCTACAGCCCAAGTACCCGTCGCCGAATGGAAGGCTGTTGTCAATATGAGGAGGAAGTTAAGAAGTCACCACCATCTCTAGCATTTTCTCCAGGAATGGACCATAGATAACAGGGCAGTAACTGTCAGGATTGAAAGCATTAAGTGGAAGGTTTTTAATAATGGACAGGTCGAGGCTCATCTGAAGCATTCCAGGATTGTTTCTTCAGAAACAAATATTGATAATTCTTGCAATATTGGAGAAATAAAGTGAACACAAGCTCTCACCATAGAAAATGGAAAATGGTGAGCACAGAAGACAGAACATGTTGAGCAAAGCGGTGGTCCTGATGGAACACACATGGGCTCATCAGCACCACTAAACAGTTGAGAGAGAACTTCTTAAATGCATCTGCCAGATTTGTGCTCTGTGTGTTATGTACTTATATATAATGATCCCACATTTCTATATTCACACCGATGTACTTGTTGCTACGGTTATACTGAACTACCCAACTGAATAGTGTTTTATACTGACTGTATCTCTGTAGCATCTTTCTTTTCTCTCTTTGTAATTACTATTATGCCCATCTTGTATTATCCATTTCACTTTTCCATGTCTGTCATATATGTATTTATGTTTTTGAAGGAACGGAGACTATAGGTTTGTAGGAGAGTAGGATCTGCACTTATGTTGCCCCCACTTTTTAGGTCTCGCCTAGGCAGTGCTTGCACTGTCTCGTTGAGACATGCAGTATACACTATAGTGTATGTAAGCTCCGCCCACTCTCCACCCATCATTTTCATTGGCTGGTGTCTTAAATAGTGGCTTCTGATTGGTTGTGGGCTTGTTAGTCCCTCCTTATGATGGACATGTCTTCATTTGTGTCCTTCCACGGCTATTGGCCCCTTTACTGCACAGACTACTTTCTTCCAATGCCTTCTCACAACCCTATTGCCAATGCTTGTTTAATTTGTCTCTCCCTACAATGCTTGTTTTATTTGTCTCGCCCCACTCTCATCTGAGATCTCTGTTTAACCAGCCCAAGTCTCGCCCACACCGAGGACCTTCTTTTAATTATTTATAATTAATACAATTATTAATAATTAATACAGCCCAAGGCAGGATTGAACTCTGCTCTCCAGCTTCAACGTCGGCAGCCTTATATGTTACGCCACCTCTCCTCGTTTCAACACAATCCCCTGAAAGAGGGTTTATCTTTGTTTCCGTTGCGTGCATTTCACAGTGCCCCGGGGGCACAAGCAGGGACCTACTACAGTGCTTCTCTATGAGAATGCACTTTGCGGTCCCCCCGGGGCACAAGCAGGCATCCACTTCAGCATGCCTAAGCAAGCGTGTGATGTGAGTGGATGCGTGTGTGTGCGTGCGCACGAGAGGCTGTCGGAGTGGAGGGATGGCGAATTTCACCACCTCAGTGCTGAAGCGCTACATTGTTACAATTGCACCTCACTCAGCCGCCTGCCAGCATTAATTAATTATTACTGGGCTGCCCTGGCACTGCGCGCCAGGCTGTCTGAGTCAGTCACTGACTGCGCATTCCTGGGCCTTCTCCCTAACTACCCCCATCCCTCTCCCTAGCTACCGCCCGGAGGGTGCCCATGGATTCCGATCATTGTCCACGATTGTTCCGGGTTCAAGCTGCGGGCGGTACGGCGGGTCAAGGTGTGGAGGGCCAATGTGGGGTAGCAGGCCTTGGGGTGAGTTTGCCTTCATTGCTGGTGGCGGTTTTCGGCACTAGACCGACCTGCTTCATCGCGAGGCCGTAGGCAGATGATCTCCGTTGCGCAAGTATGCGCATGGTCCCGATCGCGGGTACCCCTTTGTAGTGGCACTTAGTTTGGGCAGCAGGCTAAGTGGAGACCATCCATCTTAAGACGGTAGCCATCTTGGGGTGTATAAGCATGCCGTCTGGTTTGGGCACCCCCTCCCAGTGACAGCTGGGTCAGGTCAGCCGTAAGTTTAGGAGTCACAAACCAGTGTCAGCAACGATTCAATAGAGTGGATGCCTTAGTACAGCACATGGTGCTACATGCCTGCGTGCGTTATTGTGCGGATTGGGTCTGGTGGGGGCAGGTCCCAAGAGCAGAGATCTGGACTGAGCGTCGGCTGCCTTTCAGATTCGTGGCTCCGGATCGGGTACATGCCGGAGTTCAGAGTTTCATATGTGCCTCCAGGGAGACGAGTGTTCGCAGCCGGCCTGGTGTCATACATGCCAACCCTCCCGATTCAGGCGGGAGACTACCGATTTCAAGGCTAGTCTCCCGCCTCCCGATCCCTGCAAGCAAAAACCCGATTCCTCGGGGTTTCAGCTGACAGGGCTTGGTATTGTGTAATGTGCTAATTCTTCAAGCGATAGTCAGAGTGGCGATGCAGGGGCTCTAGAAGGGGTGAAAAACCAACAAAGCCCCATTAACAAGCCAATGGTCTTTTAAAGACCTGTGAAGTACTCGGGGGCGGCTGTGTGTGTGCCTGGGCTGCCACACGGGGTGGAGGGGGGAGGGGGGGTGCTGTTGGTATATGCACTGCCAGCAACCTGCCAGGCCAGTGAGTGCAGAACTCTTGCATAACCCTCTCTCTGCCTGCCATTGCGCTCCATGCTTCTGAAAGGTCTGAAAGGTAAGAAAAAAAACGTGCATTTGCGTTTCAAATGTCCGATCATGCAGCAGCACACTTCCAAGGCCCATACATGACAATAACCCGATTCAAGGCCCCATTCTCCCGATTTTTTTTAAAAGAATCTCCCACTTTGCTCTTCTGAAATGTTGGCATGTATGCTGGTGTGAAGGTATCCGAATCGGTTTCTTGACCAGGCATGGCTGCATTAACCGTAGAACAGGCACACGTCCCACGTCAGTGTTTGGTGCGGACCCCCTGCAACTAGGCCGAGGGTAATCATCCAGGCATTATCTCCCAGTGCGGATGAGGATTCAGGCGCCCGCCCGCATCGAGTAGTGTCTATAAATGTATTTTGGGATATGGCATGAAGCCTGACTAGTCCCATTGGCCAGTTACAGTAAGTTTGCGTACTGGCATAGCGCCAAAAATGGAAACACTCTAGCATACTGCACGTCAGATATGCCTTGTACTCCTCATACAGTCGGACGGTGTGTCCATTTTCCTTCATTGCATTAGGACCCAAGGCACTCTATTGGCCTATCTAATGTCTCCTCGCTCATCCGAGTCCCTCACTTTTCAAGCAGTCTCCAAAAAGGGTAGCAGAGGTTTTCTCCATCACATTTTTGTGGACTGTTGTTGTTTTTTTCCTCCTCAGCCCATCTAACTTTGCCTGTCTACAAGCAGTTTTATTTATCATCTTTCAATCTCCTTCTTTGCTTATCAACCTTCTTTCCACTACACCTCCATTTACCTTCTGCAATTTTGAACATGTGGTTATCGTCAATTTATTTAATTATATCAGAGTTTACATTTTTTTTTTACTGTTGTCCCTTGGCCTCTTCTACTGCGCATTCTATTTAGGTCAAAAGCTTAGCATAATGTCATAATCGAAAGGCAATCTTTGTTTGTGTGATGCTGTCAAGCCGAAATGGGTTGAGGTAACTACCTTGCAGAAGACCCACACAGGTGTTCATTTACCTTCTAGTACTCAATGTATTTTCTACTGGATATTTGAATGGATCCTTTTATACTTAAATTTGTACTTACTTTTATCTAGATGTCATTGATTGCTGCCTCCGCTCAAGTTTCACTTCTATCGAAATATGTGAACTGCATCACTACAAATTCCCACACATGAAAAAAAAAACATGTCTGTGGTTGTTAAATAGCTTTGAGATTTGGCTGTGTTTGGTTGACAGTCACTCATAGAGTGAAAATTGTGCATCATTTTGGAATCAGTGACTTAAAAAAAATGTGGACCTCTGTGGCAGTTTGGAATTTGCATGAGTGACAATTCTGGGGCAAAATTGCCTCGAACTAGTTTGCCACATAATTAAAATGGTTTGGCATAGATGGTGATAATGCTTTGCTAAAGTCTCCCTGAAATTAGGTTTCGGAACTTCATATTGTTGAGCCCTCGATCTTGAGGAATTAATAAGTGTAGCAAACTGTTTATTACATTTGTGTAGTTTCCCATACCCCTGTCAAAGCCCCAAAGTGCTTTTGGATGAGGTTACTCCATTTATTGTACTTTGTTTGTGTAGCATAAGTTTAAAGAGGGGCATATGTGGTAAGAGTTTTGGTGTCAGACGTGAATTTTGAAGGGTTGTTCCAAACGTGTAATACTGAACCACTTGCTGCATTGATAAGTGTAAATCCATATTTGTAAAGCGCGAACTACTCACCCTTACGGGTCTCAAGGCGCTGGGTGCCGTTGTGGAAATTAAGTGAGCTATTGCCCAGAGTCACATGGTGCTGAGCTGAGCTGCCGCTGGAGCAAGGAATCAATCCGTGAACCCTGTGCTCCGAAGTCATCTGCCCTGGCGGCTGCACCACATCTTTCCACACTTTGTTACAACCTTTATTACATTTCACTCAGTACTATACAATTGAAATTAGGTTTCGGAACTTCATATTGTTGAGCCCTCGATCTTGAGGTATTGATAAGTGTAGCAAACTGTTTATTACATTTGTGTAGTTTCCCATACCCCTGTCAAAGCCCCAAAGTGCTTTTGGATGAGGTTACTCCATTTATTGTACTTTGTTTGTGTAGCATAAGTTTAAAGAGGGGCATATGTGGTAAGAGTTTTGGTGTCAGACGTGAATTTTGAAGGGTTGTTCCAAACGTGTAATACTGAACCACTTGCTGCATTGATAAGTGTAAATCCATATTTGTAAAGCGCGAACTACTCACCCTTACGGGTCTCAAGGCGCTGGGTGCCGTTGTGGAAATTAAGTGAGCTATTGCCCAGAGTCACATGGTGTTGAGCTGAGCTGCCGCTGGAGCAAGGAATCAATCCGTGAACCCTGTGCTCCGAAGTCATCTGCCCTGGCGGCTGCACCACATCTTTCCACACTTTGTTACAACCTTTATTACATTTCACTCAGTACTATACAATTGAAATTAGGTTTCGGAACTTCATATTGTTGAGCCCTCGATCTTGAGGTATTAATAAGTGTAGCAAACTGTTTATTACATTTCTGTAGTTTCCCATACCCCTGTCAAAGCCCCAAAGTGCTTTTGGATGAGGTTACTCCATTTATTGTACTTTGTTTGTGTAGCATAAGTTTAAAGAGGGGCATATGTGGTAAGAGTTTTGGTGTCAGACGTGAATTTTGAAGGGTTGTTCCAAACGTGTAATACTGAACCACTTGCTGCATTGATAAGTGTAAATCCATATTTGTAAAGCGCGAACTACTCACCCTTATGGGTCTCAAGGTGCTGGGTGCCGTTGTGGAAATTAAGTGAGCTATTGGCCAGAGTCACATGGTGCTGAGCTGAGCTGCCGCTGGAGCAAGGAATCAATCCGTGAACCCTGTGCTCCGAAGTCATCTGCCCTGGCGGCTGCACCACACCTTTCCACACTTTGTTACAACCTTTATTACATTTCACTCAGTACTATACAATTCAACTCCACACAATTCCATTGCATGCCACACAATTCAACTCCACAACACATAATTCCACTACGCACCACATATATCCAATCCACCCCACAAAAGTCCAAATAATGTCATTCCACATAATTCCACTCAATACGTGCCACTCTACGACTCGCAATACCATTACATAAAAGTCCACTACACTTAATACCACATACTCACTATCCACATAATTCCATCACACACAAACACACAGATCCAGCATTACTCATATTGCATAGCCTCTTTGTGTCTATAACCTTCTCTCCACTTCTTTCTCTTTCTCTCACACTCTTTCCACTACTCTCTCTAGAGTTCATTCACCACTTCAAACTATTTATCACTTTCATTCTTACTTTCTATTTTATACAACTCTCACACCTATAACTTCACCATCCCACTTATTTCCAATACGCAAATACACTAAACACCACACAATTACACCCCACACAATTCCACAACAAACAATTCCAAATTCCACTACAAACAACATACATCCACTTCACTACAAACAAAAAACTTAAGTAAATAAGCATTTGCAAAGCAATAGGTCTCGCAATTGCGAGATTTCGATCTATTGGCATTGTAAATGACAATGCCTTTTACTTGTTTAAACAACCTGCACTAATGAAAGCCGTTGTAATTTACAATACCAATAGGTCAAAGTTTCTAAAATGCGATCTTTTCAAAATCGTATTTTTTTCAACAACCGCAAATTACCGCACTTTACCAATAGCGCCCGTGTCCACTGTCAGCAGCTTCTAAACACTTTTAACGTCCTAAAGGCTTTTGAGAATTTGGAAGAATGCATTTTTGTAGTCGTGTTTTTTAAAATAAATATAGTGCTTCTAGAGTTCACAACTTGGGCAGTAAACCAAATATTCACCTTGTTTTATGTCTCTATTCCCTTAATCTACACATTATCAATAGACTCCACCGCTTCAAACATGGTATTTTAGTATCCTATTTATATACTACCCTTATAAGGTTCTGAAGCAGTTGTGTAAGGCTAAATGAGAAGAGTAGATATAACACCCAGGATAATATGCTGCATGGCTAAATACTTTTAAGGTCCTAAAGGCGAGACCGTTGCATTGCAAATGCTTGTTTTCTGATGTTAACACTGGTTTCTGGCTATAGTCTGGCTGGGTCCCTGCTAATCAGGTCCCCAGTCTCTCGGTTCTCTCTAAACAATTTGGAGTGCATATTAGATGCACTAGTGATTGGATACTGTGGTACCTTATGAGCCCCTAGTATATGGTACCTTCGGTACCAAGAGCATGGGTACTTCACAGACCTACCAGGGGCTGAAGCATGTATTATGCCACCCCTGGGAAGCAGACTAAATCTGACACCACAGGCCTGCTACTGCAGCCTGGGTGAGGTAGTGTTAGCACTCCTCACTGAGGTATAGGTTCCTATATCTCACCATACACACACATATAAACCTATCAGTCACCCCTAAGGCAGGCCCTATCAATCCTGAGGGCAGGGTGCTTGGTTTAAAATGTGAGGGGGTGCCTCTGCATGAGCAGGGCCCCTGTGCAGCTGGCAGAGTCTATTCTCTGTGGCTGTTTGTGGATATGGTTAAACCATATACTCTTAAGTGCATTAAAACCTAGCGGTAAATGCTAACTTTGGAATGACTGCATCAAAACATGTCGTGTTTGGTGTCAAACAACTTTGAATCATACTCCCACACCAGTAACTGGTGTGGGAGTATGATCCCACCCTTCTAGAGGGGAAGACATGTACCCACTGTGGAAACACGGGAGAAATATGAAAGAACCCTGGCATCACAAAACGTATGCCACCAGCACAGACACTGGGCTGCCCTCCTGCTGCTGACTGAAACTCGCAGTGGAGGAGGCCCAACAATAGGCATCCTGTCACAGGGAGGTGTCACCACCTTCCAGACAGGATTTAGTGTATTGGGGCTGGGTGGGTGCACTCTTAGAGAGCTTTGAAGTCCTGCACTGGGGGAGCAGTAGGCTCCTCTGTGCATATGGATTAAACAAAACCATTTAAAATAGGGTCCAAGGGATATATATATATTTTTTTAAAAGACCCACACCTGATTTTATCCCCAGCACCAACTGAATGTATAACACACGAAACACAGGGGGTCTACAGCCAAATTTGAGAGGCTACACTGTAGATACTGAGTCAACAAGATCTCAAAATATCTTTATCGCACACACATAACGTATTAATAAAGATAAAGAAGGAAAAAAGGCTAACACTACATGCATAGAGGAGACCGGTACATCATCGATTATTCGTAAAATGGCTGATTAATCCACAACAGATTGTAAAGGGTTTCCATCAAATTAGACTCAATGATCAGTCCTATCATTTGGCCAAACCCATGTGCAAATGAGGCTGGTCCCCTGATCAGTGGGACACTCAGCTCCGCACCTTATTGTTGTATCAGGATTTGGTCCACTAAGTACACAAACCGTCCATGATGACTACTACACCCTTATTCTGAGTACCACCTCCACCAGTAGCTGAACTAAGGGGAACAGATGCCTTAGGGGCAGGAGTGGTGGCGGTTTGGTCTTTGGACTTGTTACAATCAGAAGTCCAGTGCCCTTTCTGTTTACAGAATTTGCACCAGGGCTTCTTTTGGCCTTTTCCCTTTGTAGACTGTGAATCCCCACCAGATGCAGATTTTTGGGGCCCTTGTGAAGACGTCTGGTCTTTTGACTTATCCCCACCTTTCTCAGAGCCTTTAGGATCCTGCTTCTTAGTGTCACCCCCTTGGTTCTGGGTCTTCTGCCTCACCCTGGTTCTGACCCATTTTTCTGCCTTCTTTCTCAATTCTTGGGGAGAGGTCAGATCAGAGTCCACCAGGTATTGATGCAACAACTGGTTTTGGCAATTATTAAGGATCTGTTCTTTCATCATAAGATTATACAATCCTTCAAAATCAGTAACTCTACTACCAACCAGCCAACCCTCCAGAGCCTTGGTTGCACAATCTACAAAGTCTGTCCAGTCCTGATTCTGTGCTTTCTGGGTGTCTCTGAACTTCAACCTGTACTGCTCAGTGGTTAAGCCAAACCCATCTATTAATGCACTTTTCAGGACTTCATAGTCATCAGCATCCTCTTCTCTAACAGTGAGGAGCTTCTCTCTACCTATATCTGAAAAGGAGAGCCACAAGATTGCTGCCCACTGTTTCTGGGGGACCTGTTGTACTCTACAGGCCCTCTCCATAGCAGTTATCCATTTGTGGATATTATACCCACTCTGGTAGGGAGGAACAACCTTGGACAGGTTCCTATGGTCTGGAATGTAGGGACACTGTTGCTGCCACCAGGGGGTTCTAGCCCCTCTTTTCTAGAAGCTCTCTGGAGCTCAAAGGCTCCTTTATCTAATGCCAACTGCTTGGCCTTAAGGGCAAACCTTTCTTCCTCATACTGCAGCAGTTTGTACATTCTTTCAGTGGAGGTCTCTCTTCTTTTAAAGCATGAGCTCCTCTGATGGACAGATTCTCTGCCAGAGTGATATGAGTGGTCAGAGTCCCTAGAAAGGGACCTAGGCCTCTCCTCCACTCTGTCAGTTCTCTTAGGGAGAATTCCTCTGCCCTGTTCAGACCTATGTGAGCCTGGCCCTTCAATCACAGAGTCCTGGTCATCTTGATTTTCATCATCTGACCCAAACACTGTAATTGACCCACTCCCTGATTCAGATCTGTTAGCTCCTAGAGCCAACCTCAGATCATCTGCTGTCAGCAGATCTATCAGGCCTAGTGTGGAGGGACTCTGTCCTAGCTTTAGGTGTCTTGCAACACACATGGCCTTCAAGTCAAAGAAGGTTATGTCCTTATACTGAGGCTGGGTGGACCCACTGGCTCCATCCCTTGAGGACATTCTAGTGTTGTGCAGTGTTGTACTACCTACACTAGTTTGTGGCCTACTGATCCTACCTTGAGCTGTAGCAAGGGTGTGCTATCCCTTCACTCACAGCTCTAAGTTCAGTAGAACTTATTGATACTAAGCTTGACTTTTATATGTACCTTGAGTACCTTTAGTGGTTTTCAGTTAGTAATTCAAATAGAGATTTTCTGGTAAAACAATGGCAAGCTGGAATCCCACAATCTGCCCACTGTGAGAAGTTGGCCTGGCATATGCTGGTCACTAGTTAATGTGGCTACCTTGCACCAGTCCAATTCGACTCTTATGGTAGATAGGTTTAACCACTTCTGTGCCCATGACGAGATAGTCTCGTCATGGAGCACGGTCGCGCTGTGCCCATGACGAGACTATCTCGTCATGAACCCCACCCACTAATGAAACGCCCGGCACAGGAGGGGGAAAGGGCGTGGCACAGAAGGGGTTAAGACAACCTTTTAAAGAAAGCTATCCTAGTGGTAGCTGTGGAGAGCAGCCTTCAGGCTAAGTCTCAGAGGAATGTAAAGCAGCTTGTTTTACCTTATAATCTCTTGAATTACCAAATGAAAGGACACCACACAGGTATATAGATCAAATATATATGTATTTATTACTAGACACACTCTACTAATCTCTTTATGAGATTAGAAGTCAGGAACATATGCAAATATCAACGTTTCACAATAAGTTAAGCACAAATATGGCTGGGGCCCTAGGGGTGTACCAGACCATATACTTAAATAGAGGTTTAGGAATGTCGACTTGCAAGGGGACAAGGCCTAGGGCCTGTAGAATCGCTGGGGCCTCACTAATCCACCCAAGGCAGGTAAGTAAAGGACCCACGGGAGACGCGTGCAGTGTGAGAACACAGCCGCGGGTTCCCAATTGATTTCAATGGAGCAAGTCGCGGTTGGATTTTTAAAGTTTTAGGGTACTTCTAGAGAGTCTACAAGCAAGCCACTTACAAGGTAAGTAGTTCGAGGGCCAACACCCACAGGAGCACCGGAGTGCACAAGTTATCTCACCCAGGGAAGCCAGGTGCATAGGTGTCTTTTGGTGTCGGGTCTCATCGTCGTTTTCAATGGAAGCCGAATAGGTTTTGCTGCTTGTGAAGACTGGAGAAGTGTCCGGTGGAATCCAAGGCTGGATTCAAGATGAAGAAGACCTGAAAGCAGAAGGGACAGTGTTCACAGTCACTTGCCAGTGACCCGGGGCCAGGAAGATGGTTTCCCTCGGAAGTCGGTAATTTCAGGTGATCAAGGGTGTTTTGACTCTTCAGCCACGAGATCCAGGAGGCATCGATGACAACCAGGAGTTGTATTCGGAGTGTCCCATGAAGTCTGCAGTTTACTGAGGTGTTGGCAACTGGATTGAAGCCAACAAGCCTTGGCAACAGCAAGTCTTGTTGAAATTGAAGAAAGTCAGCGGTGCAGACCAGCAAGGTCTGAGAGACTTACCCAGTGAGGGTAAGTCAGGGCAGGCCTGGAGCAACCAGGGGTGCTCTTTGGTTTGATGAGAAAGTCTTCAGGGGACCCACAAGCCAGCTGGCAAGGGATTGCAAAGATGCCTCATGAGGATTCACTTCACAGGAGCCCACAGTCACTCAGGATAAGGTAGGCCTCTGATTTTCAAGGGAAATACTGCTGGATGCTTGGACCACATGTGGTCCAATGCACAAGTTCGTAGAATGTTGTGAAGGGGTTGCACTCAACAATAGTGCATGGTACCAGGGTATTGCTGTTCCTCGTCACTCGTGGGGTCCACTTGCCTCAGCTCCACTGGGGACTCACAATGGCTGTCGAGAAGTCAGGAAATTTACTTCTGGGGCTGCAGGGACTTCGGACTCCAGCGGGAGTGGGAATGTTTGCGACTGTTGATTCAAGTTTTTGGTGCCTGCCAAGCAGGGGAGTCACTCCTTGACTCCAAGGGAGATTCTTCAGTCTTCCAAAGGTAGTGGAACATCGAAGGTCCAGGATTCTTCTTGTAAAACGTCGTCCAGGGATATCTGATTTGCAAGGGCAAGGTTTCCCTATCTTATACTAAAGGAAAGGGAGGGACTAGCTCTATGACCACTCCTATGGGAGGGTCAGGGGAGTGGGTGGTTACACCCACTTCCCTTTGTCCAGTTTCGCGCCAGAGCAGGGGCAGGTAGCCCCTGAACCGGTTTGAACTGGCATATGCACAGAGGAAACACAGGGGGTCTAACAGCCAAATTTGAGAGGCTACACTGTCGATACTGAGTCAACAAGATCTCAAAATATCTTTATCGCACACACATAACGTATTAATAAAGATAAAGGAGGAAAAAAGGCTAACACTACATGCATAGAGAAGACCGGTACATCATCGATTATTCGTAAAATGGCTGATTGATCCACAACAGATTGTAAAGGGTTTCCATCAAATTAGACTCAATGATCAGTCCTATCATTTGGCCAAACCCATGTACAAATGAGGCTGGTCCCCTGATCAGTGGGACACTCAGCTCCGCACCTTATTGTTGTATCAGGATTTGGTCCACCAAATACACAAACCGTCCATGATGACTGATCTTTTGATGGTAAAGTAAGAAGAAATAGTGCAACGAACAAGAAAGTGATTTAAAATAGGATGGAATGTCCTCCTTCTAAATACTTTATTCTACGGACAAAAGAAGACAGTGACAATTATCTCTCTACATAAGGGCCAACATGTTTCTGCCTAACGGGTATTTAATCCCTTGGCATTCATCAGGGCCTCTGCTCGTATGATAGTTGCACTCCTAATAGTGAAATATAGAATTCACCACCATCACCAAAAACAAATTATAATAAAACTGGTTAGAAACGGTACAACCTGTAACAACCATGGACATTAACCCTCCGATTCACAATGGTTACTGTGAATTCTGTGAAGGAAAACGTTATATCATTAGTACTGTATTCGATGCATCAGTCTCATGTGCATAGTGTGTCACCAAACCAACCAATAATGTGTGTCAGAAAATTAATTTTTATGCTTACCCTTTGTGGTAGGGCAATAGACCTCACCTCACCTGGACACTGCTCAGGTACTAAGAGGCCCCGCACTACAAAGATATAGGGAAAACAAAAGAATGTGGCAAAGTACTGTAAAGAAATTTTTTCCGCTTTATACCCTGCCTATAATCATTCCTATAACCAAATGCCCTGTATCTAGAGGCAAAACATGTGAGGTAGATAAACACCCCAAACTCAGTGTACTAAGCCTCAAAATGACCCAGAAACTTGACTAAGACACCAAACTTTAAGGAAGATTAAAACTCCTTTGTATACTTATTCAGGAATTTTACAACATACTGATCTACAAAACCTGTGATTTGCTAAAGTTTACAACATAGTATGGCTAAAAATATTCTAAAAATATTCTGTGGTAGCTGCTCACCTTTCCGTCGGTACCTCAAACTCCCATCTGAGACTTGGGGTAGGCACCGATCTGTAGGAGATGCTAGTATAAGTAGTCTAGTAAGGGTTTGTTAGTGAAGTATCCCTCCACCTTTAAGATGTATACTAGATAGTGGCGATCTTATCATGTGTCCCTTCAATTGGTATATATTAGTGGCAAGGACACTATTATCAGACATTTATTGTGAAGTAAGCCTTATTGGTCTTTATTTTCATAAGAAAACTAAGGACACTACTTTACGCTCGAAATCTCGCGAGATCTCGCGAGAGGAAGTGCTCAGAACTACCATATGATGTCATATCGGCCATCTTTGTAGTTCCTAACACTATGATCTGGTAATCATTAAACCGTGATTATTCCTCACGTGCATATGATATTAGAATGCCCCCAGTGTTGTGAGTCACTGCCTATTTTTCTCCAAAATAAGCCTACTTGAGCTTGTTTTCTTAGGAACAAGAGCGCACTACTTAGCGCTCGAAATCACGCGGGAAGATGCGCTCAAAAATGCAATCAAAAAACCTGGGGGGAGACACAGAAACCCAGTTCTTACATATTTCTCTGCGTGCTAGTAGCATGGAATAAAAAAACAAACTTGACTTATCCCCTGAAGCTCCATCGAGAGCGGTTTCACTGCCAAATATAATCGACAGAACGCTTACCTTGATGTCAAAGCCAATCATAGAAGATAGAGCCTTACTCACGTCAGCCCAGAATCTCTGAATCTCTGGACAGTCCACAAACATATGCACGTCATCTCCTTTCAGGCTTCCACACTTTGGGCAGGCAACAACACCTCCTCTCCCAAATTTTGACAGCCTCTGTGGCGACCAATAAGCTCTGTGGATGGAGAAGATATGATTTCTCCTTAGGTGTGCAGGTTTCACAACTTTAAAAAGCATAGACATAGATACTTGCCACTTTTTCTCCAACGAAGATTCCTGCAAGCATCCTCCCCAAAGCTCCGTGGGTAATGTAAAAACACCATCCTCCATCTCAACCAGCAGCCAATAAATCATCGCCACTTCTTTTTTAGTAATTGACTCGTCCAAAAGTCTGTCCTCAAGTTCATTGGTGTTTCCTATCCCCTTGCTTACATCTTGGAACCAGCTCTGTATTTGTATATATTTAAATCTGGAAACTTGTTTGTTCGACAAAAGGTTGCACATTTCCCAGCTTATCAGTTGCGAATCCAGTATAATATGGTTCCAGCTTGTTAAGCCTGCCTCTCTCAATGGCCTCGCCAAAGCATCTTTTGTCCATACCGGTGAGCCTGGTGAGTCCCAGATAGGAGCCCTAGAACTGTAATATGGAATCTTTAGAGTTTTCCTGACCCTATACCAGGTCTCAGCCAGGCCTCTAAGGATCTTCAGCCTAACCTTCTTGAAGTATTTACGGTCTGCATACTTAAAAATAAACCCTTGGCTGCCTCCTAGCTCTTGTCTTGACATAGCTCCCAACAATCTCCCTATATCCGAATGTGTAGGTGTATTTAATAACATTCTCCCATTTTTTAGTAAGAAAGCCCAGGAATAAAAAAGCAGGTCCGGCAATGTTAGGCCCCCTTTCTCTATCCTCCTTCTTAATTTCTTCCAGGCTATTCTTGGGCCTTTACTTGCCCATATAAAACTGCTAATTTGACCTTGCAGTTTTTTAAGCAACTCATTGTCAAAGGGGAGAGGGATAGTGTCGAACAAGAAGGTCAACTTGGGGACTATCATCATTTTTATTAAATTAATTCGGCCAAGTAGTGTAAGTTGAAGATGTGACCACACTTTTAAAAGCCCAGTAATCTCTTTTTTTGCTTTTTCCAAATTAATTTTCGTTAGTTTTGAAATATCATGTGGGATTATAACTCCAAGATATCGCATTGCTTCTTTTATAGCAATTTCCCCTGATTCTAAATTCCAGGACATGATTTCAGTTTTACTGTTATTTATATCGTACCCCGACACTTTCCCAAAATCTGCTGTTAATTCCAGGACACGACAAAGTGTTTTGGAGGTTGATTGTATAAATGAGAATATCGTCTGCATATAGACCTAGTTTCCTACTCCACCCTGAGAAATGAAAAGGTATACTCTCGGGGTCATCCCTGATTTTCATAGCCAAAGGCTCTATATATAAGTTAAAAAGGAGTGGAGATAAGGGACACCCCTGCCTCGTGCCTCTGCTAATTGAAACTGGGTCAATCAGGGAACCGTTAACCAATACTCTTGCTCTGGGGGACCTATATATGGCTTCCAGAACTCTACAGAAATTTTTGCCCAGATTCGCTGATTAACCCGATTCTGTTTAAAAAACAGCAGGACGAATCGAACAACAACTCAGGTGAATTCAAGGAGACTATTCTGCAAACAAAATTAGATAAATTCAAAAAAGATTTGAGTAAATGGAAGCATGAACGTGTGTACCCCTATACGAGCGATACGTACACACCACCTGTATACAGAAACAATGGAAAACGTTATGGGTCTAACTATTCTAGTTCAGGGTCTGACAGTAGTGATCCAGACAACACCAACACGGGCGCTCCTAGCTTTCCACAACGTGGGAGAGTTAGGGGGAACAGACCCTACTCATATGGCAATCAACAGATTGATCCATACCAGCAATGGTGGCCACCCACCCCTTGGGGTTTTCCACCGAACCAACAGCCTTACCCTGTACCTCCACCTCCGCCGAATTTCCAAGGGTTTCCAAATGCCTATAATTCTCAACATTTTTTAGGGTTTGGCCCACGCCGACCAAGAGGCAAAAGGCGAGCAGCACAAAACACAGTTGTACAATGGGAAGACCAGACAGGCCCACATGCAGGTACACGGAGCCAAACTGCCAAGAACCAGAAAGCAGGCCCATCGAACAATCCCTCGTAGTCAACTTATCTAACAAGATACTAACTCCACTTGAAGAACAAGTACTGAATAAAGGCTTGGGTTTCGTCATGACGAATCATGGGGACCCATTCACTTTCCAATGCGAATTGAGTCAGTTTTTCAGGAAACTTAGATTACACTATCTCTTCAAGGATCAGATTAATGCTGATTGCGACACAAACACCGGTCTTAAACCAAAATCTAAATTTCAGCCACCTATTCACACGGTTCCTCCACAGGTCTTAGCCTTTGAGCAAGCTGTTGCGGGTGATATTGCTTCACTGTGGAGCACAACAGTCAGGTCATTTAACAACCATACCAAGTCAGAACAAATGACACTGAAATTACTTTCAGAGGATCATTTAATAACTATAAAGCCTGCAGATAAGGGCAGCTCTATAGTTATTTTAAACACCACTGATTACCAGACTGAGTGCTATAGACAACTAAACAATAGACAGGCATACTCTCCCTTGTCTACAGATCCTACAGAAGAGGTGACTAAACAGATACAGGATATGGTTGAAGAAGCTTTATCTGAGGGTTGGATCACTCAAAGTGAGGCGACTTATTTGGTTGCTAAACACCCAACCACTCCTTATTTCTACCTTTTACCAAAGGTACACAAACCACAGAGGCCACCGCCTGGTAGGCCTATTATTTCAGGAATAGGGTCTCTCCTGGAGCCGTTGTCAACTTTTGTCGATTATTTTCTGCGGCAAATTGTACAGAAAATGCCTACATATGTGCAGGACACTAAAGATGTCTTGCGTGTCCTTCCAGAAATTGATTATGATATTGAAAGAGACCTTCTGGTCTCTTTCGATGTAGAATCACTGTATACTTCTATCCCTCAGGATGAGACTTTGGAAGTCGTAACATCCATCCTGAGGGATAGTATATGTGAAACTATCACCCCTGTACCATTTATAATGGCTTTGGCAACTATAGCCATGAAAATGAATTTCTTCAAGTATGAGGACAAGCTGTTTCTCCAGATCTCGGGCACGAGTATGGGCAGCGTTTTCGCGCCGAGCCTGGCGAATTTAAACGTGCACCAGTTCGAACAACAACACGTACTGACACCCACCAACCCCTTCCACACCTCTATTAGGTGGTGGAAGCGTTATATTGACGACGTGTTGGTGGTGTGGAGAGGCACGGTGGATTCCGTCAATGAATTCCACCAATGGCTAAACAGTAGAAACCAGTTTCTTAAATTCACCATGGAAACAAATAAGGAAAGAATTGCATTCCTAGATCTGTCGATCTATGTCACTACTGCAGGATTGCAGAGTGAACTGTACAAGAAACCTATGGCGCGGAACTCACTTCTCCTTTACGAGAGCTACCACCCGAAGTCCCTGCGCCAGAATCTACCATATGGCCAGTTCCTACGGGTTCGCAGGAACTGCTCCAATAGAGAGGACTTTGAGGTGCATGCTAGGAATCTCTGTGGACAATTACGGGACAGACACTATCCTAATTCACTCATAAAAAGATCAAAAAAGAGAGCGGTTAACAACAATAGGGAGGCCCTCCTGGAAGCTCCAAACCCTAAACCACCTCTGACTAGACTCACCTTCGTGAGCACCTTCAATACTAGAAGCAATGCCATCCAGAAGATTGTCAAAAGACACTGGCGCCTTCTGAACCATGGGAGAGAGAAAATCGCGCAACCCTTGTTTGCGTTCAAAAGGGCAAGCAGCATTCGGGATCGACTTGTTCACACACGCCCAAAAGAGCTCCCTTGGAAACTTGGTGGAACACTGTGGAACCTTCCACCAGCTGTCGGGCATCACCCTTGCGGCATTTGCTCAGTCTGCCCTCAGACCAAACATACGAAGGAGATAGATATAGGCACCACAAGACCTTGGTTGCAGAGTAACTATAGTAATTGCAATAGTACCAATCTGATTTATATGCTGACATGTCCTTGCTCCACACGATATGTGGGTATGACGACCCGCAAAGTCCGCACCAGGATGTTGGAACACAAGAGTTCTTTTCGTTGCAAGAAAAACAACACTAAACTTACGAGACATTTCCTGGAGCGTGCACATCTAGAAACGGACTTCCAATGGACTGTCCTGGAGAAGCCATATATACCCAGTCACATAAGTGATGTGTCGGGTTACCTTTTTAGAAAAGAGCAAAAATGGATTTATAAACTTCGGACAGATACAGGAGGATTAAATGATGATATTCCTTGGACCTCCCTGTAGCCTTGGCACTAGTGAGTAATAACTGGGATATACTGACTGTAATAGGGTGTGTCTATATAAACATGTTGTACATATTGATTCATGCCTGAATTACTTTGCTCACACTCTTCTCATAATATCACAAATAGGTTTGATTATGGGAGTTTTCTGACATATACTGGAGGGTGACATATAGCTATGCACAACCATTAGGATGGTTCCCACATTTTAAGATTTTGGAGCATCTGCATAGTTATGCCCATTGAATACACTCTGAGGCCACTCATGGCATACTACTTAGAGCATTTGTGTTCCCAAAAACAACATTGGAATATCACGGACCAATAGGTTGCAGTCATTGCACTACAAAGATGTCCGAAATGACATCATTGGGCAGCTGTCATTGCCCAATGACTGGTACTTTTTCAAAAACAACACATGGTCAATCGTGATTCTATGATATACAGGTTGGAGCCTTCAGAACTACAAAGATGGCCGATATGTTGTCATCGGGTAGTTCTGAGCGCATCTTCCCGCGTGATTTTGAGCGCTAAGTAGTGCGCTCTTGTTCCTAAGAAAACAAGCTCAAGTAGGCTTATTTTGGAGAAAAATAGGCAGTGACTCACAACACTGGGGGCATTCTAATATCATATGCACGTGAGGAATAATCACGGTTTAATGATTACCAGATCATAGTGTTAGGAACTACAAAGATGGCCGATATGACATCATATGGTAGTTCTGAGCACTTCCTCTTGCGAGATCTCGCGAGATTTCGAGCGTAAAGTAGTGTCCTTAGTTTTCTTATGAAAATAAAGACCAATAAGGCTTACTTCACAATAAATGTCTGATAATAGTGTCCTTGCCACTAATATATACCAATTGAAGGGACACATGATAAGATCGCCACTATCTAGTATACACCTTAAAGGTGGAGGGATACTTCACTAACAAACCCTTACTAGACTACTTATACTAGCATCTCCTACAGATCGGTGCCTCCCCCAAGTCTCAGATGGGAGCTTGAGGTACCGACGGAAAGGTGAGCAGCTACCACAGAATATTTCTAGAATATTTTTAGCCATACTATGTTGTAAACTTTAGCAAATCACAGGTTTTGTAGATCAGTATGTTGTAAAATTCCTGAATAAGTATACAAAGGAGTTTTAATCTTCCTTAAAGTTTGGTGTCTTAGTCGAGTTTCTGGGTCATTTTGAGGCTTAGTACACTGAGTTTGGGGTGTTTATCTACCTCACATGTTTTGCCTCTAGATACAGGGCATTTGGTTATAGGAATGATTATAGGCAGGGTATAAAGCGGAAAAAATTTCTTTACAGTACTTTGCCACATTCTTTTGTTTTCCCTATATCTTTGTAGTGCGGGGCCTCTTAGTACCTGAGCAGTGTCCAGGTGAGGTGAGGTCTATTGCCCTACCACAAAGGGTAAGCATAAAAATTAATTTTCTGACACACATTATTGGTTGGTTTGGTGACACACTATGCACATGAGACTGATGCATCGAATACAGTACTAATGATATAACGTTTTCCTTCACAGAATTCACAGTAACCATTGTGAATCGGAGGGTTAATGTCCATGGTTGTTACAGGTTGTACCGTTTCTAACCAGTTTTATTATAATTTGTTTTTGGTGATGGTGGTGAATTCTATTATTCACTATTAGGAGTGCAACTATCATACGAGCAGAGGCCCTGACGAATGCCAAGGGATTAAATACCCGTTAGGCAGAAACATGTTGGCCCTTATGTAGACAGATAATTGTCACTGTCTTCTTTTGTCCGTAGAATAAAGTATTTAGAAGGAGGACATTCCATCCTATTTTAAATCAATTTCTTGTTCGTTGCACTATTTCTTCTTACTTTACCATCAAAAGATCAGTCATCATGGACGGTTTGTGTATTTGGTGGACCAAATCCTGATACAACAATAAGGTGCGGAGCTGAGTGTCCCACTGATCAGGGGACCAGCCTCATTTGTACATGGGTTTGGCCAAATGATAGGACTGATCATTGAGTCTAATTTGATGGAAACCCTTTACAATCTGTTGTGGATTAATCAGCCATTTTACGAATAATCGATGATGTACCGGTCTTCTCTATGCATGTAGTGTTAGCCTTTTTTCCTTCTTTATCTTTATTAATACGTTATGTGTGTGCGATAAAGATATTTTGAGATCTTGTTGACTCAGTATCGACAGTGTAGCCTCTCAAATTTGGCTGTTAGACCCCCTGTGTTTCCTCTGTGCATATGCCAGTTCAAACCGGTTCAGGGGCTACCTGCCCCTGCTCTGGCGCGAAACTGGACAAAGGGAAGTGGGTGTAACCACCCACTCCCCTGACCCTCCCAGAGGAGTGGTCATAGAGCTAGTCCCTCCCTTTCCTTTAGTATAAGATAGGGAAACCTTGCCCTTGCAAATCAGATATCCCTGGACGACGTTTTACAAGAAGAATCCTGGACCTTCGATGTTCCACTACCTTTGGAAGACTGACGAATCTCCCTTGGAGTCAAGGAGTGACTCCCCTGCTTGGCAGGCACCAAAAACTTGAATCAACAGTCGCAAACATTCCCACTCCCGCTGGAGTCCGAAGTCCCTGCAGCCCCAGAAGTGAATTTCCTGACTTCTCGACAGCCATTGTGAGTCCCCAGTGGAGCTGAGGCAAGTGGACCCCACGAGTGACGAGGAACAGCAATACCCTGGTACCATGCACTATTGTTGAGTGCAACCCCTTCACAACGTTCTAAGAACTTGTGCATTGGACCACATGTGGTCCAAGCATCCAGCAGTATTTCCCTTGAAAATCAGAGGCCTACCTTATCCTGAGTGACTGTGGGCTCCTGTGAAGTGAATCCTCATGAGGCATCTTTGCAATCCCTTGCCAGCTGGCTTGTGGGTCCCCTGAAGACTTTCTCATCAAACCAAAGAGCACCCCTGGTTGCTCCAGGCCTGCCCTGACTTACCCTCACTGGGTAAGTCCCTCAGACCTTGCTGGTCTGCACCGCTGACTTTCTTCAATTTCAACAAGACTTGCTGTTGCCAAGACTTGTTGGCTTCAATCCAGTTGCCAACACCTCAGTAAACTGCAGACTTCATGGGACACTCCGAATCCAACTCCTGGTTGTCATCGATGCCTCCTGGATCTCGTGGCTGAAGAGTCAAAACACCCTTGATCACCTGAAATTACCGACTTCCGAGGGAAACCATCTTCCTGGCCCCGGGTCACTGGCAAGTGACTGTGAACACTGTCCCTTCTGCTTTCAGGTCTTCTTCATCTTGAATCCAGCCTTGGATTCCACCGGACACTTCTCCAGTCTTCACAAGCAGCAAAACTTATTCGGCTTCCATTGAAAACGACGATGAGACCCGACACCAAAAGACACCTATGCACCTGGCTTCCCTGGGTGAGGTAACTTGTGCACTCCGGTGCTCCTGTGGGTGTTGGCCCTCGAACTACTTACCTTGTAAGTGGCTTGCTTGTAGACTCTCTAGAAGTACCCTAAAACTTTAAAAATCCAACCGCGACTTGCTCCATTGAAATCAATTGGGAACCCGCGGCTGTGTTCTCACACTGCACGCGTCTCCCGTGGGTCCTTTACTTACCTGCCTTGGGTGGATTAGTGAGGCCCCAGCGATTTTACAGGCCCTAGGCCTTGTCCCCTTGCAAGTCGACATTCCTAAACCTCTATTTAAGTATATGGTCTGGTACACCCCTAGGGCCCCAGCCATATTTGTGCTTAACTTATTGTGAAACGTTGATATTTGCATATGTTCCTGACTTCTAATCTCATAAAGAGATTAGTAGAGTGTGTCTAGTAATAAATACATATATATTTGATATATATACCTGTGTGGTGTCCTTTCATTTGGTAATTCAAGAGATTATAAGGTAAAACAAGCTGCTTTACATTCCTCTGAGACTATGCTCCATGACGAGACTATCTCGTCATGGGCACAGAAGAGGTTAAACCTATCTACCATAAGAGTCGAATTGGACTGGTGCAAGGTAGCCACATTAACTAGTGACCAGCATATGCCAGGCCAACTTCTCACAGTGGGCAGATTGTGGGATTCCAGCTTGCCATTGTTTTACCAGAAAATCTCTATTTGAATTACTAACTGAAAACCACTAAAGGTACTCAAGGTACATATAAAAGTCAAGCTTAGTATCAATAAGTTCTACTGAACTTAGAGCTGTGAGTGAAGGGATAGCACACCCTTGCTACAGCTCAAGGTAGGATCAGTAGGCCACAAACTAGTGTAGGTAGTACAACACTGCACAACACTAGAATGTCCTCAAGGGATGGAGCCAGTGGGTCCACCCAGCCTCAGTATAAGGACATGACCTTCTTTGACTTGAAGGCCATGTGTGTTGCAAGACACCTAAAGCTAGGACAGAGTCCCTCCACACTAGGCCTGATAGATCTGCTGACAGCAGATGATCTGAGGTTGGCTCTAGGAGCTAACAGATCTGAATCAGGGAGTGGGTCAATTACAGTGTTTGGGTCAGATGATGAAAATCAAGATGACCAGGACTCTGTGATTGAAGGGCCAGGCCCACATAGGTCTGAACAGGGCAGAGGAATTCTCCCTAAGAGAACTGAGAGAGTGGAGGAGAGGCCTAGGTCCCTTTCTAGGGACTCTGACCACTCATATCACTCTGGCAGAGAATCTGTCCATCAGAGGAGCTCATGCTTTAATAGAAGAGAGACCTCCACTGAAAGAATGTACAAACTGCTGCAGTATGAGGAAGAAAGGTTTGCCCTTAAGGCCAAGCAGTTGGCATTAGATAGAGCTCCAGAGAGCTTCTAGAAAAGAGGGGCTAGAACCCCCTGGTGGCAGCAACAGTGTCCCTACATTCCAGACCATAGGAACCTGTCCAAGGTTGTTCCTCCCTACCAGAGTGGGTATGATATCCACAAATGGATAACTGCTATGGAGAGGGCCTGTAGAGTACAACAGGTCCCCCAGAAACAGTGGGCAGCAATCTTGTGGCTCTCCTTTTCAGATAAAGGTAGAGAGAAGCTCCTCACTGTTAGAGAAGAGGATGCTGATGACTATGAAGTCCTGAAAAGTGCATTAATAGATGGGTTTGGCTTAACCACTGAGCAGTACAGGTTGAAGTTCAGAGACACCCAGAAAGCACAGAATCAGGACTGGACAGACTTTGTAGATTGTGCAACCAAGGCTCTGGAGGGTTGGCTGGTTGGTAGTAGAGTTACTGATTTTTAAGGATTGTATAATCTTATGATGAAAGAACAGATCCTTAATAATTGCCAAAACCAGTTGTTGCATCAATACCTGGTGGACTCTGATCTGACCTCTCCCCAAGAATTGGGAAAGAAGGCAGAAAAATGGGTCAGAACCAGGGTGAGGCAGAAGACCCAGAACCAAGGGGGTGACACTAAGAAGCAGGATCGTAAAGGCTCTGAGAAAGGTGGGGATAAGTCAAAAGACCAGACGTCTTCACAAGGGCCCCAAAAATCTGCATCTGGTGGGGATTCACAGTCTACAAAGGGAAAAGGCCAAAAGAAGCCCTGGTGCAAATTCTGTAAACAGAAAGGGCACTGGACTTCTGATTGTAACAAGTCCAAAGACCAAACCGCCACCACTCCTACCCCTAAGGCATCTGTTCCCCTTAGTTCAGCTACTGGTGGAGGTGGTACTCAGAATAAGGGTGTAGGAGGGTTGACCCTGGGTTCTGAAGTGGACTCTGGCCTAGTCAGAGTACCCACTCAGGCATTGCTGGTTTGTGATGGAGACATTGATATGTCCTTCCTAGTGAGCCCCAGTAATCTGGGCAAATACAAACAGCAGCCTGTAATAAATGGAAAACAGGCTTTGGCATTCAGGGACACAGGTGCTAGTGTCACCATGATGGCAGAGGATCTTGTGGACCCTGGGCAGATCATCCTGGGCGAAATGTACCAGGTTACCAATGCAAGCAATGTCAGGACCAACCATAGTCTGGCAGTTGTGAATTTCTCCTGGGGAGGGGTAACTGGCCTCAAGAAGGTAGTAGTCAGTGCAGACCTCCCTGTCGAATGTCTATTGGGCAATGATCTAGAGGCTTCAGCCTGGTCTGAAGTAGAGTTATGAACTCATGCTGAGATGTTGGGCATACCTGCAGAGGTATTTGTTGTGATCAGGTCACAAGCCAAAATGCATCAAATTGAACCAGCTCTGGATCCTGAAAGTTTGGACCATGTGCTACCCAAAAGAAGGAGCAGTAGGGTTAAGGCAGTGCCTTCCCCTCTGTCTCAGATCTCAGATTCCCCTCCTGAGGGAGGAGAAGCAGATCCTGAAGAAGGAACTGCCCCAGAGGGACTTGAGCCTGATCAGGTTGCGTTCTTGGGGGCAGGGGGACCTTCCAGGGAAGATCTGAGTAAGGACCAACAGTGGTGCCCCTCTCTTGAACCCCTCAGACAGCAGGCTGCTGCTGGGAGTGCTAGTGGGCCCCATAAAGTTTATTGGGATGAGGGACTCCTATATTCTGAGGCTAGAGATCCTACCCCTGGAGCCACCAGGAGGTTGGTAATACCTCAGAAGTTTAGGGGGTTCCTCTTGACCCTAACACATGACATCCCTTTAGCAGGACACTTGGGCCAAAACAAGACCTGGGACAGGCTTGTTCCACATTTTCATTGGCCACACATGTCAGAGGACACCAAGGAGTTTTGTCACTCCTGTGTCACTTGCCAAGCCAGTGGCAAGTCAGGTGGCACAACAAAGGCCCCCCTGATACCACTACCTGTGGTGGGGGTACCCTTTGAAAGGGTAGGGATTGACATTGTTGGTCCCCTTGACACTCCAACAGCATCTGGGCACAGGGTTATCCTGGTGGTAGTGGATCATGCCACCAGGTACCCAGAAGCAATTCCCCTCAGGACCACCACAGCCCCTGTGTTGGCAAGAGCCCTCATTGGAGTTTTCTCCAGAGTGGGTTTCCCTAAGGAGGTTATATCTGACAGAGGTACCAACTTCATGTCAGGGTATTTAAAAGCAATGTGGAAGGAGTGTGGTGTAAACTACAAGTTCACTACTCCCTATCACCCACAATGCAATGGGTTAGTTGAAAGGTTCAACAAAACCCTAAAGGGAATGATTAAAGGCCTCCCAGAAAAGCTTAGGCGAAAATGGGACCTTTTACTTCCCTGCCTTCTGTTTGCATACAGGGAGGTTCCACAGAAGGGGGTTGGCTACAGCCCTTTTGAACTTCTGTTTGGGCATCCTGTAAGAGGTCCATTATGTTTGGTGAAGGAGGGCTGGGAGTTACCTCTCAAACCTCCCAAACAGGATGTGATGGACTATGTACTTGGTCTCCGCTCCAGGATGGCTGAAAACATGAAGAAGGCAACCAAAAACCTGGAGGCAAGCCAAGAACTACAAAAAACTTGGCATGACCAAAAGGCTGTGCTGACTGTATACCAGCCAGGACAGAAAGTGTGGGTGTTGGAGCCTGTGGCCCCAGCAGCTCTCCAAGACAAGTGGAGTGGCCCCCTTGGAAAGCTAACACGCTGTTTGTCTCTGTCATCTGCTGGGCGAGCACGCTGTTTGTTGCTTGTGCTTATTTCTTTTTGTATTTGCAAATAGTGCTTTTTAGTTTTGTAATGTTACTCACTGGTTTTTAAAAATAAGATTTACCTACTTTAAGCCACCATTCTCCTTGGTCCACCGCAGCCCGTGCTGATTGTTGTGAAGGGAGTTCCTGGCGATATTTTCCTCATTTCCCCACTTCCGGTGGTTCCATTTGCGGGGGCCATCTTGGAAGGGACTGACTAGTCGTTTGGTTAGGTACGCCTATTGCACTATAAAAACAGACCTATGGCGCCGCCGCGCATGGAAAGCTAACACGCAGTTTGTCTCTGTCATCTGCTGGGCGAGCACGCTGTTTGTTTGTTTGTGCTCATTTCTTTTTGTATTTGCAAATAGTGCTTTTTACTTTTGTAATGTTACTCACTGGTTTTTAAAAGATAAGATTTACCTACTTTAAGCCACCATTCTCCTCGGTCCACCGCAGCCCATGCTGATTGTTGTGGAGGGAGATCCTGGTGATATTTTCCTCATTTCCCCACTTCCGGTGGTTCCATTTGCGGGGGCCATCTTGGAAGGGGCTGACTAGTCCTTTGGTTAGTTACACCTATTGCACTATAAAAAGAGACCTATGGCGCCGCCGCGCAGCGGGCGCACCGATGGCGCGCCTTCACAAGCCCGTCTGCGCCAGTCCGCGCCCGGTCGACGCCAGACGCAAGTCATGCTGTTGGTTCTGAGAGAGATAAGGTTACTTACACTCGGGAGGAGCTGTGGAATATCAGGAAGCCGGAGAGTTACTGCTGTCAAGCTGGCAGGCTCGTTCCTGAGGGCCCTTTTAGTTGTTTGCAATGCAGATTCTAAGTCACACTACCTTACCATCCCCCACTAGATCAAAAACACATATTAGTATATTTAGTCTCAACTGCCGTTCTTTGGCTAAACATTACGTGGACGTTCTGGATCTGTTGGAGGAGGCCTCTCCTGATGTCCTCTTTTTAACCGAAACATGGCTTTCGGGTGACATGATTGCTGAACCTGGTCTTGCACTCCCTTTGGGGTACAATTTCCTTTCGGTCAATAGAACAACTAGAGGTGGGGGTATTGCGATGATTTTTAAATCTGGTTACGCATGTTCTCTCACTAAGCAGAGGATCACTGGCTGTGAGAGTGCCCTTTTTAAGGCCACCCTGAGCCCCACTTACATCTTGTCTGGGCTCTTGATATATCGACCCCCAGGACCGTCCCTTGGTTTTAGGGAAGCCTTGGTGGATATGGCCAGCAGTCTGGCAGGCTACACCGCCAACTTTACCATCCTGGGAGACCTGAACCTTCACTTAGATAAAGTGGAGGACACTGATATGGCGAATTTTGCGGCCGACCTAGCAGCCTGCCAACTGTTACAGCTAGTAGTTGGACCCACTCATATCGCAGGGCATCTCCTAGATCCAGTTTTCACCAACATATCTCACATTACAATGCATACACCGTTTAGGCTAGGTTGGACAGACCACTTTCTGGTCTCTATGTCCCTTCACGATGTCACTCCTACTCGGATTGAGGGCCAGTCTTCCATTTGGAAACGGCCGTGGCACAAACTCAATTGGGACTATCTGGATGCCTGCCTCTCGGCTACCTGCCCGAATTTAGTTGAGGATCCTAATGAAGCCTACAAAGCATTCTCGCAGTGGATAGAGCACCCATTAGTTAGTTTAATCCCTATGAAGCGCTCAGCCAACCGCAAAACCAAATCACGACCTTGGTTTAAGACTGAATTGGCGGATATGCGTAAGGGTTGCAAGAGATTGGAACGGATATGGAGAAGAGACTTCTGCTCTACGGCCAAAGTCTTCTATCGGGCAGCAATTAAGAGCTACCATAAGGCCATTTATCGGACTTGTGCTGTTTTTATTTCCAATCAAATACGCGAGAGCACTAATCCTTCCAAGAGTACTTTCTCTATCCTTGCCAGTCTGCAATCTAAACAAATCACAGCTGGGTCAATTATTAAGTTCAATAAACAGTGTGAGGATCTTGCCCTTTTCTTTGTGGAAAAGGTGGAATCCATCTACCGGTCCTTTCCTACCATCTACAGCATCCCGCTGGAGCCACGTGGCTGCTAATATTCTCCACACTTTTCCACCTGTTATGGCTGATCAACTTTTCATTCTTTGCAATAAGATCAAGTCAGGTTCTCCTGCCAACCCACTTAAACCTGACCAGTTTAAGAAGGTACTGTCGACAATTTTACCGCCCCTGAATCAGTTGATAAATTGTTCCCTTAAAACAGCAGTGGTGCCCCGGGCCTGGAAACACGCCAAAGTGATTCCTTTACTGAAGAAGCCCTCCCTTGACCCAGCCAGACCAGAGAATTACAATCCAATTTCCTTGCTTCCATGGGCAGCTAAAATCACAGAGGCCTATGTTCACTCCATTCTATCTGATCATCTGACCGCTAATAACCTTCTGGATTCTTCTCAGAATGGTTTTAGGCCAGGTCATAGCACGGAGTCAGCACTCTTAGCAGTTACAGAACACCTCTGGTCAGCTGTTGACGAGGGTTGGACGTCGGCGCTGATTTTGTTAGATCTGAGCGCCGCGTTCGACACGGATTCGCATGATATAATGCTGAGACGCCTTGCAGAGGCTGGAATTACAGGTTCGGCTTTGGAGTGGCTGGGCTCATTTCATTTCATTTCATTTCATTTCATATAGTCTTTATTTCGATAAAATTTCATCAGGAAAGACATTTTACAATCATAAAGTAAAAAATACAATATCCTAAAAAAACAGGAAAAAACATAAAACTTAAAACACTGGAGAGGGAGTGGGAAATCACAACATCACACCAGTCAACTATTAAGTCCTGTTACGGATGATCCATACCCATCCTAGGAATTTAGCCACAGCGATTACAACACATTCACTCGTGTCGAAACGCAGAATGTTAAGAGCTACAAAGCCCTGCCGGGTGCCCACATTTTGGCATAGAGGTTTAAGCCATTTAGCCCGAGGTGCAACGTATGCCGGGCAGGCAAAGAATATGTGACCGACAGAATCGACACAATCCGAGCACCACCTACAGGTATCACGAAAGCCACCCTTCCATTTTTTGGTGAATGAATTGGTGGGTAAGGAACCTACCCTGAATTGGTGGTATAGTTTCCTATCACTAGGCCTGGTGATGGTATCCCAATATTCTTCAAGAACAGGGGTTTGTTTGAATCCAAAGAACTTGCCAGTCAGGGACTCGGGGGAAGCAGATAAAATGTGCTTTTGGGAAATCATAGACCAATAAAGGGTCTTAAAGCTTTTTTTCGGGGGGAAAGAGTTGTTAGCTGGGTCAGACCACAGAGTACCTAAACCCATAGAGTCCAATAAGGAACTAACATGTTTACACCAGGGGAGGTCGCCCGCCCCCAAGATACAGCGAACATCCATAAAAGCTTTAGCAAAGGGGCCCAATTCAGGGACTGTCCATAGCCTCCTCCAGTAAGCCAGAGGTTTAAACCTGGCAATATCATCAAACGAGTAACATCCAAGGTCCAATAAAAGTGGTTTCACTGGAGTTGAGCTGGGGAGTCCCGTTAACTTTCTAAAAAATTTGCTTTGGGCTTTAACCAGGGAAGAAAGATCTGTATAACCCCATAGTTCAGCACCATATAAAATTGCTGAGTTGATCCTGGCTTCGAATATTTTGATAGGAGGACCTATCATTTTTGACTGGGATTGTTTTTGTTCCTTGATCAGACAGCCCGATAGTTGGGCAAATTTAAGAGAAAGAACGTCAATTTGAGGTCCCCAGTTCAACTTATTTTCAAACATTACGCCCAAGTAGGTCATAACATTTGTACGTTCCAGAACACCGCTATCCATGGACACCAGACCCCTCACAGGTTTCCCTTTGTTAAAAACCATATATTTGGTTTTTGAAATGTTAACTGACAGGTCGCAGTCGGAGCAGAAAGAGGAAAATAAATTCAGAGCCGACTGCAGCCCGGACAAAGTTTGCGAGAGGAGTAAGGTGTCGTCCGCAAACATGAGCAGCGGTACTTTGGACCCTCCTAACATGGGGGCATCCGTAGATTTGTTGGAAAAATATTGGACAACTCTATTGATGAATAATAAAAATAATGTAGGTGCAAGGACACACCCTTGTCGAACGCCTCTGTTGACATTGAATTTATCGGTGACCTGCCCTTGATTACCCCAGCGAACTTGGGCGAAGTTGTTGTCATGTAACCTGATTATGATGTTTAAAAGGTCCGGAGACAGCCCAAGCTCCGCTAATTCGCCCCAAAGTTTAGTCCTGTTGACCAAATCAAAAGCAGACCGAAGGTCTACAAAAGCTGCATAGATTGTACCACTGCAAAGATAAACCGTTTTCCAGACAATAAGTTGGAATTTAAAAGCCTGGTCAATGGTACTAATGCACGATCTGAAACCTGCCTGTAAGGGCGAGATGATGTCGTACTGCTCAGCCCAAAGCTGGATCCTTACCAAAATCATTCTTGCTACAATTTTTTGGACAGAGTCAATGAGACTAATAGGGCGATAATTGCCCGGGCACGAGCGGTCGCCTTTTTTAAAGATGGGCAAGATCTCTGCGCCCTTCCATGAGTCGGGGATAGGGGCCCCCTTAACTAGTGTGTTGGCCAAAAGGGCGATGTAAGGGGCCCAGTTACCAGGATCGGATTTAAAAAGGTCCGCAGGGACACAATCAATACCTGGAGCCTTACCACTAGGAACCCTCGATAATGCCATCTTGACCTCTTCGATATCAAACTCAAGGTTAGAGGGTGTAATCGAGTCCCGGCTTGTTGGTTCAGAGGGTATAACAGCCATATCAACATCAGAAAACTGGGATTCATAATGGGATACCCAGTTGTCCGGAGAGACATTATTGGAGGGAACCTGTGAGTTTGATGTATTACCCCACTTCAAGGTATGCCAGAACAAAGTTAAGTTCCTTAGTTTACTGGCTGCCAGTAGGTCACTCCAGTGATCGTTATCCCAGTCACGCTTCGCCTGAACTTTGGCCCTAGTGTAGAATTTTCTCGCGGATCTCATAGTGGCCTGGTCCTTAGTAGCAATAGCTGCTTTCAAAGCATTATATGAATCTCTGCAGTTCTTATTATACCAGAAGCTTTGTTTAGGGATCTTAGAAGACATGGCCTTGCAGGGTTTTGAAAAGATGGATTTTAAGTCCAAGAACAGATTGATGTGTATATTTGTAGCATCGACAATGTCACCATTGTCGGGCCTAAGGAACTGTAAAGCTGCCGTCGCTGAGGAGACTTTATCGCCAATCTCAGAGAGTATAGCACTATCAAGAGCAACCTTTTCCCATCGCACTCTACGGTGATTGTTAGTTAAAAGGGCATTAGCAGTCGATATCTCAGATTGGGTGTTTCTGAACTGGGGACTGAGCAGGAGTGTCAGAACCAAGGGGTTATGGTCACTCTCAATTCGCTCACAGATCGTCATGTCACCCAGGGTGTGCCAGTACTCCACTTTTATTAGAGCATAATCGATTCGACTACTACGGCCTCGACCATCGGAGAAGGTCACTTTGCCAGACGAATCCGAGGGGGTTCGTCCATTGGCTGCCCTGAAACCGCGTTCCAAGCATAAACTCGTCCACTGAACAGCGGATTCACTCCATCGTTTGATAGGAGTGAGGGCGAGAAGAGGTATATTCCAGATAATATCAACTTCCGTGGTCAAAGAGTCGCATTCGGAGTACAGTGGCTCGAAACAGCAGTTGAGATCGCCTATAATTATAACGTTGGTACTAGGGTCAACTGTCTCCAGGAACTCATCCAATTGTAGGAATGTGTTGGTTCCACGACCTCCTGGAAGGCCCCGATTGTAAACATTTATTAACAGTGTTAGGGGTTCATCGGTGCTCTGTAAGGAAATGATCAAAAGGTCAGGGTTATCAATAGGCAGTTCGGTTAGGCTGTACTTCAGGGTTTGCCTAACCCAGAAACAGAGACCACCAGAGGGACGACCCCTAGGGTTACTAATTGCCCCCTTGAAAAAGTTCACGTACCCAGGATAACAAATAGGGTCAACAGCCCATGTTTCCTGGAAAGCCAGGATGTCATGGGTGGAGACCCAGGCGGACCAATCCTCGTTAATTATTTTGCTACGGAGTCCCGCAATGTTCCATGAAGCCAAAGTGAGGTCAGGGGAACTGGGGGAAGCCAAGGGAATTGCAGTGCATGGTGAAATAGGAGACACGGGAGGGAATTCAGCACTATCGGAAACCATAGTCTTGATCACAGGAATACAAGAAGCAGTATGTGCAGGAGGAGGAGGAACTAGGAGCAACCCACCAACATCAGAGACCACATCAGTGCATATAAGGGTGGTGAAATTGGGAGCGCATGACAGGGGTAAATGGGAACTCTCCAGATCTACAGATGGAACGTGGGGCTTATAAAGGTGAACATGCTGGGAGACACGGGGAAAACCAGGGAGTGAGAGCCTCTGGTCCGTGTAAAATCGTCCAGGCATGCCCCGGCCGCTGGGCCTATGAGACACGGGGCTACGGTTACAAAATGGTCAATCAACCCCCTCCAAATTACTCAGCGGGGCATATGGGTTAAATAGAGGGAGGTGGAAGTCCAAGCCCTGCACTCTACGAGGACCCCTAGTAACCCTCTCCCAACCGAATGACCCGGCATTAGGCTGTGGAAAAAGTGCGGGGGGATAAAAATATGACAAATCTGTAACAAAAATTCCAGAGGCACCCGAGATGTTAGGATGGGAACATAGATAACTCACCACCCTAGGGTCTCGGAAATTAACAAGCACACAATCCCCCTCTACTCTCTTGACCCCACTGCCCAGCCAACACACCCTGCGAACAATCAAAATTTCTGCGCAAGATGAAGCGGGCAGTGGCCTATTACGATTTAACCAGTGGATAACCTTATTTTTTAACTCGCTGTGGGACTCAGCCTTATCCTGCGAAAGACTTGGAACGCCCACCAGAATGGCAGTATAAGGATGAGACTCAGGCGGGAGGTTAATACGAGGAAGTTCGGGTAGTAAACAAGCACCCTCGACAAGAGAGTGCCTATTGGTAGGATGGTTTCTATTAGTGTTTGTGTTACTATCTGAAGCATGATGGGGAGTGGTACAAGATGGCTGGTGAGGAGTGTTTATGGGGAGGACGTTGGGGTCTGGGGGGTCAGAGGGAGCTCCAATCATTGGGGTGGTATCATTGGGGGCGACCTCGACCACAGCAGTTAAATCAGAAGATGTTACGGTCCCAGATGACGGTAGAGATGCTGAGAGCTTCTCAGTTATTACCAGGTTGGCATACATTATAGCCTCTAGTTTTTCAACAGAATGAGAGAGTCGATTAACTTTCTCATATAGTGGTGTAAAGAAAGACTTGAACAACTGCTCCATGAGCTCAGCGTGGTCGACTGACGAAGAGGATGTAGTGAACAAGGGTACAGAACGAGAAATAGGCACGGGACTCACGTCAGCGGCAGAGGTAACGTGTGGCGCCAGGGGGTTAGAGGCAGGACAGGGATTAGGGATTGTGGGCACTTTAATATTGTTAACAGGATTGCCCTTAAAATGCACTTCCCTGCGTGTGTTCGTCCCCTGAGTTGACTGTGACAGGACACCCAATGTCGAGATTGTGGAACCAGGCAAATCAGTGAGGGGCTGTAAATGAATATCTAGAGCAGTAGAGGGCAAACCAAGGGGGGAAGAGCCAGATGTTGTAACTGGAGGATTAACCAATAAACCTGTTACTGGGCAAGTATCTGAACCAAGCTCATTATGATCGTAAAGGTCAGAGATGGGTTGTGGGGGCCTAGAGACAGGAGAAGAGACTGTCATAAGGCTGCCCAAAGATGATCTTTTAGAAGACAAATCAAGGGACAGTCTTTTTTCTGTTAGATCTATTTCACGTTCAAGAATCCGGGCAGCTCTAGTGATAAAATTATCTAAGGTCCCCGAGACACAACCCCCAGTGCTACTCCGTGCTAACTTCCTACCTGACCTCAGGGACGACATCACTGTATACAACAGGTGGAAAGTGGGTGTTGGTTCTGAAACAGGTAAACTAGGATTGAACTCAAATGGTAAAGAATATGAACAGGAGCCACAATAAAGGGTACTGGCCCGTCCCGTCTACTTCCTTCCACGAACGGCCACAAACGGGCCGCTTTTAGCCCGGTCTTCGCCCCGGGCCTCGTACCGCGCGCGTACCGCTAGCGCGCTGGACCCAGTGTGGTTATAAGCTAGGGGCGGAGATAGGGGCGTGAGCGGGAAGAGGAGCCAGGTGAGCACAATCAAGGGAGCGCAGTGCTCCGTGGTCCTCGCAGTCCCGTGGAAATAGGTGTCAGCAGCCTGCCCCCGTTCAACAGCGTAGCGTCCTGACAGGAGGGGGAGCACCAAAGAGTCACACACACGATGAGCACCAGCCGGGTTTTAAAGGTTCAAGCCAGCGAGCGGCTCCCGCGCAGCGGGGGCCGCGAGGCGCACCGTTTGAGGTGGAGACCAAGGCGGGAAGAGGAGCCAGGTGAGCACAATCAAGGGAGCGCAGTGCTCCGTGGTCCTCGCAGTCCCGTGGAAATAGGTGTCAGCAGCCTGCCCCCGTTCAACAGCGTAGCGTCCTGACAGGAGGGGGAGCACCAAAGAGTCACACACACGATGAGCACCAGCCGGGTTTTAAAGGTTCAAGCCAGCGAGCGGCTCCCGCGCAGCGGGGGCCGCGAGGCGCAGCGTTTGAGGTGGAGACCAAGGCGGGAAGAGGAGCCAGGTGAGCACAATCACGGGAGCGCAGTGCTCCGTGGTCCTTGCAGTCCCGTGGAAATAGGTGTCAGCAGCCTGCCCCCGTTCAACAGCGTAACGTCCTGACAGGAGGGGGAGCACCAAAGAGTCACACACACGATGAGCACCAGCCGGGTTTTAAAGGTTCAAGCCAGCGAGCGGCTCCCGCGCAGCGGGGCCCGCGAGGCGCAGCGTTTGAGGTGGAGACCAAGGCGGGAAGAGGAGCCAGGTGAGCACAATCAAGGGAGCGCAGTGCTCCGTGGTCCTCGCAGTCCCGTGGAAATAGGTGTCAGCAGCCTGCCCCCGTTCAACAGCGTAGCGTCCTGACAGGAGGGGGAGCACCAAAGAGTCGCACACACGATGAGCACCAGCCGGGTTTTAAAGGTTCAAGCCAGCGAGCGGCTCCCGCGCAGCGGGGGCCGCGAGGCGCAGCGTTTGAGGTGGAGACCAAGGCGGGAAGAGGAGCCAGGTGAGCACAATCAAGGGAGCGCAGTGCTCCGTGGTCCTCGCAGTCCCGTGGAAATGGGTGTCAGCAGCCTGCCCCCGTTCAACAGCGTAGCGTCCTGACAGGAGGGGGAGCACCAAAGAGTCACTTTTTCATTAATCTTCGTTCGTTACCCATTTCCGGATCTCTATCTACCATACTTCACTGCTCATGGTCCGTTTTCTAGCTTATCAGCTATTTTCTACTCTCTTCCACGGTATTTCGGGACCTCATTTCTTCATCAGAGGTCATTCTCGGTCATTGACCCCCCGTTCGCCTCTGGCGAACATCAAGTCAAACAAGGGGTGCCTCAGGGCTCCTCCCTTAGTCCTTTACTGTTCACTATCTATGTTCAGCCTCTAGCAGCAGTTGCCAGCAGTCGGGGCTTGACCATGGTCTCCTACGTGGACGATACTCAGTTGGTGGTGGCACTCTCTAACAACACCGAGCAGGACGCCATCAAGTTTCAGGGCGACCTTGCGGCAGTGGCCGAGTGGATGAACAACAACTTCCTCCGACTGAATTCTAACAAAACTGAGGTTTTGTTAGTGGGTAGGGACCATGGTCGGTGGAGTGATCTTTGGTGGCCCACCAGTCTCGGTAATCCCCCTTCCCCTAAACAGGTGGTAAAAAATCTTGGGGTTTGGCTTGACTCTTCCTTAAATTATCAAGTCCAAACAAAAAAAACGGCAAGGACATGTTTTGTTCTCCTTCGGGGGCTTAGACCCCTGTTGGGCTTTTTTGACGCCTCTACCCGTCAGGTCATCATTCAGGCGACGGTTCTGTCTAGACTCGACTATGCCTGCTCCCTCTATTTAGGATCCAACAAAGCGGAGGTTCTGAGGCTGCAAAGAGCACAGAATGCAGCTGCTAGAGCACTGTTAGGTTTACGCAAATTCTATTCTGTGTCCAATGCTATCCGCCGCCTGCACTGGCTACCAGTAGCCAGACGCATTGAAGTCAAGACCTTGTGTATCGCCTTTAAGGTTTTGAAACTGGCCTCACCTCCCATTTTGGCTGACCTTCTGCTACCTTATGCCCCCTCGCGATGCCTCCGCTCACAGGGCCAGCATCTGGTAGTGGTTCCCCGCCCCTGTAGAGTTTGGTTGGGTGGCCGCTCCTTTCGGTATAAAGCCGCAATCCTCTGGAACGCACTCCCTGCGCAGATCCGTGGCCTTGACAACTATGTGGCATTTAGAAAGGCCATTAAAACCCATCTTTTCCCCTGCCTCCTAGTTTTTTTTTTGGCAGGCTTCTTGCTGTGTCTGTCTTTCCTGCATTAGCGCCGGGACGCCCCCTTGCTGGGGTAGCTGTCGCGCTCTACAAGATACGATAACATAACATAACATAACATACAATTGTTGAGCAAAAGGGAGAAGTCACCTACTTGGTGAATCTTGGAACTCCCAGGAGCCCCCTTAGGGTGCTCCATGTCAACAGATTGAAACCATATGTTGACAGGGCTGACATGGGCTTGCTCATGGCAACTGATGAGGAACAGGATGAGGAGAGTGACCCTCTCCCTGACCTGCTCTCACAGAACCCTGATGATGGGTCAGTAGTTGGTGTTGCTTTGGCAAGCAGCCTCACTGACCATCAGCAAACTGAATGCAGACAAGTTCTGCAGCAGTCCAGACATATGTTTAGCCTGACCCCTAGTCAGACTTCCTGGTGCACCCATGAGGTGGAGACAGTAAAATCTACAAGCAACCTGACCATGTCAGGGACTGTATCAGGACTGAAGTCCAGAAAATGTTGGAACTAGGTGTAATTGAGCCTTCAGATAGCCCTTGGGCTAGTCCAGTAGTCCTTGTGCCTAAACCTCATACCCAGGGTGGTAAGAAAGAAATGAGGTTTTGTGTAGACTACAGAGGCCTCAATGCAGTCACCAGGACTGATGCCTATCCAATTCCCAGGGCAGATGAGCTCATTGATACTTTTGCCTCAGCCAAATATCTGAGTACATTTAACCTAACAGATGGCTACTGGCAAATCAAGTTAGCTGATGATGCCAAGGCCAAAACAGCATTTTCAACCCCTGGTGGGCACTACCACTTTGTGGTGATGCCCTTTGGTTTGAAAAATGGACCTGCCACTTTTCAGAGGTTGGTGAACAAAGTTCTGACAGGTATGGAGACTTATTGCTCAGCTTATCTAGATGATATTGCTGTCTTTAGTTCCACCTGGCAGGATCACCTGGTCCACCTCAGAAATGTTTTGGAGGTCCTGCAAAAAGCAGGCCTCACTATCAAGGCCACTAAGTGCCAGATAGGGCAGAGTCAGGTTGTGTACCTGGGCCACCTTGTAGGTGGAGGCCAGGTTCAACCATTGCGGAGCAAAATCTAGACCATAATGGAATAGGTAGCTCCAACCACCCAGACACAGGTGAGAGCCTTTTTAGGCCTGACTGGGTACTATAGGAGGTTTGTTAAGGGATATGGATCTATAGTGATCGCCTTAAATGATCTTACCTCAAAGAAAATGCCAAAAAAGGTTCAGTGGACAAGTAGCTGTCAAAAGGCATTTGATGACCTAAAGCCGGCCATGTGCACTGCCCCCATCTTACAGAGTTCAGACTACACAAAAAAGTTCATTGTCCAAACAGATGCTTCTGAGCTGGGTGTGGGAGCTGTACTGTCTCAACTGAATGATGAAGGTCAAGACCAGCCAGTAGCTTTTATAAGCAGAAGGCTGACCCCTAGAGAGAAACGTTGGTCAGCTATAGAGAGGGAGGCCTTTGCTGTGATGTGGGCCCTGAAGAAGCTGAGGCCATACTTGTTTGCCACTCACTTCATAGTTCAGACTGACCACAAGCCCCTCCTATGGCTTAAACAGATGAAAGGTGAAAACCCTAAACTGCTAAGGTGGTCCCTTTCCCTACAGGGGATGGACTATACAGTGGAATATAGACCTGGGACCCAACATGCCAATGCAGATGGACTCTCAAAGTATTTCCACTTAGAACACGAAGACTCAACTGGTCAAGGTTAGTTTAGTGTCCCTTCGTTTGGGGGGGGTTGTGTAGGAGAGTAGGATCTGCACAGTCTGGCTGGGTCCCTGCTAATCAGGGCCCCAGTTTCTCGGTTCTCTCTAAACAACTTGGAGTGCATAATAGATGCACTAGTGATTGGATACTGTGGTACCTTATGAGCCCCTATTATATGGCACCTTAGGTACCAAGGGCATGGGTACTTCACAGACCTACCAGGGGCTGAAGCATGCATTATGCCACCCCTGGGAAGCAGACTAAATCTGACACCACAGGCCTGCTACTGCAGCCTGGGTGAGGTAGTGTTAGCACTCCTCACTGAGCTATAGGTTCCTATATCTCACCATACACACATATAAACCTATCAGTCACCCCTAAGGCAGGCCCTAACAATCCTGAGGGCAGGGTACTTGGTTTACAATGTGAGGGGGTGCCTCTGCATGAGCAGTAACAGGTGAAGGGTAAGCCCAATAAACCCTTGAGGGCTTAGGCGAATAGATTGATACAGTGGGGTTGCCGACAAGGGATTTTGTTTGTGATAGCTCAGTTCAATTTCTTAGCAATTCATTTCAAGGGTGTATTTCAAACTAATTAGACACCAACAATAAATGTTATCCAAAAGCAATTTTTCAATAAAATGTGCACACACAGGAATTATTTTTTGTGAATGAAACACAAATCTTTTTATATAAATCAGGGTAAGAAAGGAGTACAAAAGAACCCCACTGTATCAATCTGCATGAGCAGGGCCCCTCTGCAGCTGGCAGAGTCTATTCTCTGTGGCTGTTTGCGGATGCAGTTAAACCATATACTCTTAAGTGCATTATAACCTAGTGGTAAATGCTAACTTTGGAATGACTGCATCAAAACATGTCGTGTTTGGTGTCAAACAACTTTGAATCATACTCCCACACCAGTAACTGGTGTGGGAGTATGATCCCACCCTTCTAGAGGGGAAGACATGTACCTACTGTGGAAACACGGGAGAAATATGAAAGAACCCTGGCATCACAAAATGGATGCCACCAGCACAGACACTGGGCTGCCCTCCTGCTGCTGACTGAAACTCGCAGTGGAGGAGGCCCAACAATAGGCATCCTGTCACAGGGAGGTGTCACCACCTTCCAGACAGGATTTAGTGTTTTGGGGCTGGGTGGGTGCACTCTTAGAGTGCTTTGAAGTCCTGCACTGGGGGAGCAGTTGGCTCCTCTGTGCATATGCCAGCTCAAACCGGTTCAGGGGCTACCTGCCCCTGCTCTGGCGCGAAACTGGACAAAGGGAAGTGGGTGTAACCACCCACTCCCCTGACCCTCCCAGAGGAGTGGTCATAGAGATAGTCCCTCCCTTTCCTTTAGTATAAGATAGGGAAACCTTGCCATTGCAAATCAGATATCCCTGGACGACGCGCTACAAGAAAAATCCTGAACCTTCGACATTCCACTACCTTTGGAAGACTGAAGAATCTCCCTTGGAGTCAAGGAGTGACTCCCCTGCTTGGCAGGCACCAAAAACTTGAATCAACGGTCGCAAACTTTCCCACCCGCTGGAGTCCGAAGTCCCTGCAGCCCCAGAAGTGGATTTACTGACTTCTCGACGGTCATTGTGAGTCCCCAGCAGAGCTGAGGTGAGTGGACCCCACGAGTGACGAGGAACAGCAATACCCAGCTACCATGCACTATTGTCAAGTTCAATCCCTTCACGACGTTCTACGAACTTGTGCATTGGACCATGTGTGGTCCAAGCCTCCAGCAGGATTTCCTCAAAAAATCAAAGGCCTACCTCGTCCCGAGTGACCGTGGGCTCCTGTGAAGCGAATCCTCACAAGGCGTCTTCGCGATCCCTTGCCGGCTGGCTTCTTTCTCATCAAACCAAAGGGCTCCCCTGGTTGCTCCAGGCCTGCCCTGACTTACCCTCACTGGGTGAGTCCCTCAGACCTTGCTGGTCTGCACCCCTGACTTTCTTCAAATTCCACAAGACTTGCTGTTGCCAAGGCTTGTTGGCTCTAATCTTGTTGCCAACACCTCAGTAAGCTGCAGACTTCATGGAACACTCCGAATCCAGCTCCTGGTCATCGTCGACGCCTCCTGGACCTCGTGGCTGAAGAGTCAAAACACCCTTGATCACCTGACTTCCGTGGGCATCCATCTTCCTGGCCTCGGGTCACTGGCAAGTGACTGTGAACACTGTCCCTTCTGTTTTCAGGTCTTCTTCATCTTGAATCCAGCCTTGGATTCCACCGGACACTTCTCCAGTCTTCACAAGCAGCAAAACTTCTTTGGCTTCCATTGAAAACGACGACGCGACCCGACACCAAAAGACACCTATGCACCCGGCTTCCCTGGGTGAGGTAACTCGTGCACTCAGGTGCTCCTGTGGGTGATGGCCCTCGGACTACTTACCTTGCAAGTGGCTTGCTTGTAGACTCACTAGAAGTACCCTAAAACTTTAAAAACCCAACCGCGACTTGCGCCATTGAAATCAATAGGGAACCCGCAGCTGTGTCCTCACACTGTACGCGTCTCACGTGGGTCCTTTACTTACCTGCCTTGGGTGGATTAGTGAGGCCCCAGCGATTCTACAGGCCCTAGGCCTTGTCCCCTTGCAAGTGGACATTCCTAAACCTCTTTTTTAGTATATGGTCTGGTACACCCCTAGGGCCCCAGCAATATTTGTGCTTAACTTATTGTGAAACATTGATATTTGCATATGTTCCTGACTTCTAATCTCATAAAGAGATTAGTAGAGTGTGTCTAGTAATAAAAACATATATATTTGATATATATATACCTGTGTGGTGTCCTTTCATTCGGTAATTCAAGAGATTATAAGGTAAAACAAGCTGCTTTCCATTCCTCTGAGACTTAGCCTGAAGGCTGCTCTCCACAGCTACCAGTAGGATAGCTTTCTTTAAAAGGTTGTCTTAAACCTATCTACCATAAGAGTGAATGGACTGTTGCAAGGTGGCCACTTTAACTAGTGACCAGCATATGCCAGGCCAACTTCTCTCAAGGTTAATTTAATTTCTTGCATTAGTTGTACAATATAAATAAATACATGCATATATAAATACAGATGAACAAGAGACTTCTAGATATTGGGTTGGGCTTGCACTGTCAGTGGCATTGGAGTGGTAGCGAGCCTCAACTACTTGACGCCCCACAGACCCGTTAGGGGGGTGGTGCCTCTGTGGCCAGGCTATCTGTACTGCTGTCCGTCATAAACTCACTTCCCAGAGTCTTTTGGATCAAGAAGTAGGGGTGGGCTAAATGGAATTCTCCTCTAATATTGTATATATTTTAAGCAAAAAGAAATTCCGGGGGCATGAGGAGGTGTTGCAACAAAACCATAAAAGGTGATAGGAAGGAATGCTTGCAAATACTCAGTATTCTAAATCCTTGTGTTTTTGCCAACTGTGTCACTCAGGCTCTGCTTCTCATGGGAACAGCTCACCCCAAACTGTCAGGCTGAAGCTCCCCCCAACAACGCCCCCCCCCCCCGGCCCACAGAGGAGAACAGAATAAAACCCAGTACATTTTCATCCTTGTTAGACCTTCTCAGTGATGTGTAGCTTAGATTCTGTGACACACCAAGCAAGGGACCCACATATGGGCATACCCTTGGCCACTTAGAGAGTTACAACAAATACACAGAAGGCGATGGGAGGAATGCTTGCAAATACTCTAAGCCAATAGCAAATGCTCTGCGTTGCATTCCAACCCAGTATTTTTCACCCACTTTATGGGAATATTTTATCCCAAACTACCAGACGAAGCACCATCAAGAAGGGAACACAAGCAACCCCAGACCTAGGCAACAGCATGATATCACTAGGCATATTCAGAGATCCGTTTACTACATTCATTTAAAACTGAAAAAATGATTTTGCTTCAATTATCCATAATTATCTGTCACACTTCCTCTTTTAATATAATATGATAAGGGCAGGCAATGGCAATTCCTACATTTACCAAACCAAAAATTATAGTACTGTTTTGTTTTAAGGGACAGGGAACTGGTTGTTATGTTGAGTTGCTCGTTATGGTCAATTCATTTGCTTTTTAATTATTTGCATTTTGTATTTACCTTTCTTTCTGTGTATTTGTGGGCCCTCGTGGCCTGGCTACTCCTCTGCTTGCCTCATTTTTTTTAGAATCCTGTTTTGTTCCGCGCGAGGGCTTTTGTGCAGTTTGAATCTTGACTGCCTTTGTCCGTTAGACTTTGACTTCTGCAGCTGCTTCCTCCTTGGGCTTCTCTGCTTAATAAAATTCAGCTTTTTCTCCCTGCATGGCTTTCTTAGCATCATTTGCATACAACACTGGTTATGCATAGAAAGCAGGAATCCCTTTCAATGCTACACAGTTGCAAGATGTACTTTTGAAGGAATGAGATCACTAGTGGGTAGATGAATAATCTGTCAATTTGTGCCCTACTAGTTTGAGATTGTGACACTCTCCTGCTTAGACCAAGTCAGTAGGGCTTTTTCTGTAATCTTCTTCTTATTATTTTTCTTCTTCTTCTTCTTCTTCTTCTTATTATTATTATGATGGACTGTATTAACTGTGGGAATCTTAGGCCAAATGCATAGTTGTATTTTGATATAGATACTTCTTACTTCTTCCACCAAGTAGGATAGTGTCTTAATAATTGTAAGTACTTATTGGTAACGCCGTCCTCAGAAAGCATGTCACTGTTAGGCACTTGTAGTATTTAAACTTATGGATGCCATAATTGTTTAATACTTTAGTTATTTTTCAAATTTCCCAAGCTTTACTTCTTCAATTAATAGACAAATTATTCTCTCTTAAAAAAATGTTTTCTTTAGTTTGATGATCCTCATATCTGTTAGAATTTGATGTCAGTGTTAATTATCAACAAAGTAAATGGTTTGAGATTCTACAATTGTCAGAAGATTCTATGCATTTTGAAATGGTAGCATTTCTTTATCAGGATATCACTTTGTGTTGCATGTAGAAATTCATTAAATTCTTTCAAAACACATGCAGATCTGTCAACGCAGGAGTAAAAACAACTGCATAATCCTCAATATTAATACTTTTTCACCCTCCCCTTCGTTGTTCTTGACAATGTAATAGTGGGTTCCTAATCAACCTTTACAGTCTTGCGGGGATCGGGTCCAAAGATAGAATATAGGCATGTTATCTACCTGTGCTTATCTTCTTCCTATGACCTGTAAGACCTTCTTTGTGATTGGTACAACAAAATTCATGGGAGAAGAAAATTATGATTTACTACCTCCCTTAATACTGTTGGATCTGATATCAGGCGTTAACAACCTTGTCACTTTGTAAATTTCCCCCTCAAAAGTTATCCACAGTATTTAATATCCTACAGATCCTGCAGAATGCTGCTGACCGGCTGCTGCTTGGAATACCTAAGCATCAGTCTGCCTCCAAGGCATTGGTCTATCTTGACTGGTTGCCAGTATACAAACAAAACGACTTCAAGGCTTTGTGTATTGCTTTCAAAGCTTTGCATGGTATAGGACCAAACTATTCTAAAAAGAAATTCATTAGGTATGTTCCTCCTAGGTCATTGCGTTCCCCACTAGCTTTCAATCTGATCGTCCCCAAAGTCAAAAGAGCCTGTTGGGGTGGTAGAAGCTTTACTTACGGGACAACCAAACGATGGAATGCATTGCCACTCCACGTAAAAATATGTCACTCTGTGTCCTCCTTCAGAAAGACCCTTACAACCTGGCTGTTTAATTTGTAGACCCTTATCTAGGCTGCTATCTTCTTCTCTTTCATTCTTCCGTTGCTGGACCAGCGCCAAGACGCCCATGGGCAATAGAGCGCTTTGTAAAATTCATTTTTATTTCATAATATGCATAATAAATTATTACCTAAACTTAGGTTACCATCTTGCATGCATCTGATACCTGCCCTGATTTAGTAACAATCTTATAATTGTAGATTTCTCAAGTTATATATACCAGTAGTTCTTAACCTGTGGTCGGAGGACCCCTGGGGGTCCACGAAGCCTACTCTGGAGGTCCACAACTGCTCAGAAAATTAATTTATCAAAACAGATTATTAAAGTGTATAGAAATAAAGAAGCAAAATAGAAAATTGAATTTTTTTAAATAATCTGTAAATTTGAAGGAATTTGAAACAGGAGGCTAAAAAGTAAGTTTGTATCCTCAAAATTATTTGTAGGAGCAGTGCTCGTGCATCAAACAGAATCTAGTATGGATGATGAGTAACCTCAAATGAATTTAGAAAACCTCCAACATTTCCCTTAAAATTAAAATTTCGTTTTTTAAAAATCAGGTTGTGAATTAAAAAAGCATTTTATCTTTGTGTATTTGTTTGATGAATATGTGCTTCTGTATTTTGTATGTATTTTTTTTGCATTGAAAATTCCCAGCTTCCAGTAATCACTCAAGGGGGCGGGGTCCCTGGGTTCCAGTAATGATTAAGTGGGGCCACAGAAGTCAAAAGGTTGAGAACCACTGATCTATACCTGTTTGCTGATATTTTACCATTCGTTAAAGAAGGACAATGCTGTCTGTTGTCCTTATCTATTGATCTGCCAGATGTTCAGTGCCAAGAGGCACTATTAAGGCTGGTGTGCACCCTATACATATCTTAATTCAATTATCCATTTATACATGTAATTATCATTTTGCTTAAAACATCTTCCTTACCATGTATTTAAGAAAAACCCTCCTGTTTAGCCACATTATTGTATGTCTTTGCCCTACCGTCTTCTCCCACTTATCTAAATCTACCCCCTTTCATGATGGATGTAAACTCCATCAGGAGGTTTTGCATTTCTGTTCAAGAAAACTCAATAGTTCAAGCGCCCCATTCATTCGCCTAGGGACATGGTTCAAACTATTTATACCAGAACTGCCTGCTTTTACTTCAAGTATCTCTCAAAATTCCCACCTGTTCTCATTGGTGATTCTGTATTATTTAACTTGGAATCACGATTGATTTATTGAATGATGACAATATATCTGAAAAAGTGGCTCCTTTTATAAAGACTGACTATTCCTCCAGATATTTGATTTGTTTTAAAAAATTCTTTACTTTACACGCCTTTTAGTTTAACCCACATAATATTTGCACCAAATGTAAAATCAAAAACAAAAATTGCTTAAAGTTGTGAACTAATGGCGAATTTTGATAATGTTAGTAGTATATCGAACTTGTTTCTTGTTTCAAAATAACGTTTACCCCTCTATTGATGTAATCGATATCCATTGATGATGTTATAACATACATGTTAGAAAGGGCCCTTTTTACAGGGTTATCCCAAACATTTTGCCTTCCTCCTCCTCTTTTTTTGATTATGGATTCGCTGGCTTTAGTGCTCTGAGCACTTTACCACTGCTGATCAGTGCAAAGTTTCATGTGCTTTTATCTAAAATGTGATGACAATTGGTTTATCGATGATTGGCATATTTTGTTCACTTCTAAGTTCCTAGTACAGTGGTATACCATATCCCCAGGGCCTGTAAACCAAATGCTACTAGTGGGCCTGCAGCAATGATTGCGCTATCCGCAGAAGTAGCCTTTCAAACCTAACTCAGGCCTGCCACTGTGGGGTCTGAAGGCACAGTTTATTGACATTTTGACTTGGCATTATCAACTACTTGTGAAGCCTTAAACTCCCCTTTTATTACATATCACTCACCACTAAGGTAGGCCCCACGTAGCTCGAAGGGCATGGTGCTGTGTAAGTAAAAGGTAGGACATATACCATTTTGTTTAACATGCCCTGGTAGTGACAACCACACAAGTTCGTTTTCACTACTGTGAGGCCTGCTCCTCTCATAGGTTAACATTGGGAATTCCTTAAATGCCCTTTTTAAGTGTAATTCCTGATTGCAGAGGAGTAGCTGATTTATGTATTATATCATTGGATTGATAATCAAAAATACTCTTAAATGGCAAAGGTGGATCTGATATACTAGTTTAGAAATGCCACTTTTAGAAAGTGGATATTTCTCTGCTCTTAGCTCTCTTCTGTGCCTTACAGATTGTCTCCAATACACGTCTGGGGTGAGGTGACATCTACACTTTGCACATTCCCTCTAGACAGCCACAAGTATAGGACACCCAGCTGCATCGGCATCCATCTTAATACTAATGGGTCTTCCTGGACAAGAGGGAGGGGTGGAGGTGACACGTACACCTTGCTTGGCCTCACACAAAACACTTATTTACTCCCCCACAGATAGGCTGGCAGACAGAGCTGGACTGAGGAGACTTGTGCACCAATCAGGGTTTGCGTTGCAGTTACCTCCACTCACGGACACATTTGGGTATAAGTATTGAGTCTCTGACCCCCTTTCACCAGTTCACTTTGGGGTTCCTAAGGAGACTCTGCCAAGAAGAGGAGCTGTTCTACAGGAGGGATTTCCACTTTGCTAACTGCTTTGTTGTGTTGGCCTGCTGATTGCTAGACTACATCAATGCCAATTTGCTACCTGCTCTGCTGTTTTAGCCTGCTACCTCTGACCTTGGCGGTGAGAATGACTGGACCTGTTTTCTACAACTTTTTGCAACCTAATTAGCTGCAAGGGCTTGCCGCTTGTTCAGGAAAAATCTCAGGGCCGTCAAAGATTTGTTCTCACAAACGACCACTGCTAGGCTCTGCTTAGTTGGGGTCTGACTCTGCCATGACTTTCCCTCAACCAGTCCCGAGCATTCACAGAGTGTTGCAGCCACTTTTGGGCTTCCATGCGCAACGTGCGCAGACCATTATGTTTGTCAACTTAGCCAAAGTACACTCCATTTGGGATACCACTCCCAAATGGAGGGTACAGGATCCTAGATGGAGGGACAGGGTAAGGGAGAATGCCCCCCTATCACCTATTTAACCTCAGTGTACAGACACTGGGTTGAAGGACCAGTTTACGGATACCACCCCTTAACTGGTGGGAGGTGGAGTGGAAAAAGGGTGCAAGGCACCTGGGGCTACTGGCCCCCACTCTGAGAAACCACAGAGTCCATAGACCCCTGGATGGCCTGGGCCTGGGTGTTGACACTGGCCTGGGGCCTGGGTGTTGACACTGGCCTGGGGCCTGGGTGTTGACACTGACAGCTGTCAGTGGCCTTTGTTGGCTGAGGTCCTTGTGGACAGAATTTTCCCTGAGTTGGAGACAGAAGTCAGACCCACGTGGTGGAATGAGCCACATCACTTTGTTGGCGATGGTGATATTGTCTGTCTACTGGGATGCATATGGGAGCAAAGTAAAGCTAGGTGCTGCACAGATGGGATCACAGGTGAGGAGAAGTATTCCCCATGGGTTAGTTCAGTGGGCTCTGAGAGTTTAGACAGATGGATCCAACTGAGTTCAGAGAGACTTAGAACTGGCAAGTGCCCCTGCAGTAGTGGGCCATTGTCCATATTCTATTGCCATAAGTAGGGAAGTCCATCAAGGTATTGATTAGGCTACCCTGGCTTTAGGCTAGAGGGGGGTTGTGCTGGAAATGGTCCTTTTGCAGGGTTATCCCAAACTATTTGCCTTCCTTCGCTTCTTTTTCTGACTGAGAACAGAAATTGGTAAATTGAGATGTGTGGGTGTACTTCTCCAAGTGTTATTTGTCATTCCTTAGTATTTGTGTAGGTATATGAGTAATTGTGTTTCTAATAAGTAAATATAGGGTGAGCAGTGAATATTACATTTAAAATTACACGTTTGAGTGTAACATCACTGTGGTGTAAAAGGGGTGCCTCAAGATGGTTCATATGAATGGTGTCATAGTCCATTATAAATGATCAGCTAGTCAACTCGATACTGTCAAACCACTGTGATGCATCAACCAAACTAGCAGCTCAGCTGAAATGTGACACAAATAGTTAGTCATGCCCCTGCAGACCCTCACCTTTATTCTGAATCCACTCCAGCAACTTGAGGGTTGTACCTCAGAGGAAAGGCTTACATGTAAGCTTCACTACATGGCAATGTTGAGCTACACCAACAAGCTAGAGCAAGCTAGTACACTACTTCTGGAGAGAACTGGAGTGACACATTGTATGATCAAGGCAACTCAAGTACGACTTGTGGGTGCGTAATGAGTGCTCAATGATGGCTTGATATGTTTGTTTGACCTGTTGTACCTCTGTTGAGGTAGGATTTTTGGATGTTAGAAGGAAGTGAGAAGATGGGGACGGAAGGTATACCTGGCATCCTGTGCAACTAAGACATTTGCCATTTGTTTTAATGTGGCTCCCTTGATAATGCTGTAGGCATTCCATACATGCATACAATCAATGTTATTCTGATCATTGTGTATTGTGATAGGGAGAAGTTAAGAGTGACTCAGTTTGTTATGCCATGCACTCCCAGGTTCAGTTAGGTAAGTTTACCTAGTAGCTGCCTGTCAAATAAATCTTCAGCTACCTACTTACCTGCAGGAGCAGAGTGTCATAAAATGTAGTTGTCTTGTATACACCTGGAAAAGGCAGCGTACGAATCAGGGACGCCTCTTGCATTGCAAGCAGCTTGCTTGCTGGTGGAGTGCCAGTGGTGTCTGTTATGAAAATGGTGTTCCTGTGCCCGGGTGGCTAATGTCCCACCTTGGTGCAATCAATAGAGAAAAGTAGGCAGTGAAACATAATTCCCATGCCAAGTGTTGCCTTAACACCAATGGCTGTTGCATACATTCTCTGACTTGCCGAAAAACATGATTTGGCTGCAGTGGTTTGCTTTCTTATGTGATCTGGCTGTGAAGGGAGTTTCTTCTGCTTGTGGATGTGGTGGAGACATGCCAGTTGAATCCCCCACGACCTTGCATTAGCAAGTGTGTTGGATATTTGCAACAAACCCCTCCAGGGAAAGGCTAACGCAGCCTCTATACTCCTTCAAAGAACTATCACAAACTGAATTCCTGGATCTTGTCAAATTGCACAAGCCCGCTGGTTGGCCTCTGACCCATGTCTGCCTTAAATCTTCAAAAGCATTTTTTTGACAACTTCAACGGCCATCCCAGTGAGAGCCCTATTCAACAACTCCTTAACAACAGGAGTATTCCCAGAAGACTCTAAAAAGGCATAAATACGCCCGTTATTGAAGAAGACTAACCTGGGCATTCAAGACCTCAACAACTACAGACCTATAGCAAATGTAGCATTCCATTCCTGGGCACACTTATAGAAAGAGCAGCCTCTGCCCCAAATAACAGAATTCATTGAAGACAATTCCCTACTTTCTCATTTCCAAACTGGATGCTATCCAGGAAGAGGCAATGAATCAGCCCTAATATCAAACTGGGATGACATTAAAAACAAAGTAAGCTAGAATAGAGTTGCTGCCCTACTTCTCTTGGACCTTTTAGCGTCCTTTGACACAGTTCATCAATCACACTAATCCAAAGACTCAAAAAAGCAGAAACACAGGGCACATGTAATATGGAATCTCCAAAGTTATCCTCTGGTATTGGTAGGTCTTACAGTAGTGAAAACTGAATTTAGGAGTTTTTCACCACCAGGACATGTAAAACTGAAAAGTATATGTCCAACCTTTCATTTACAAGACACCCTCCCCTATAAGCTAGACAGGGTCTAACTTAAAAAAGAAAAACTTACCCTACTTACCCAAAATGATCAACAGTGCACAATAATGTCTAATCCTGTCAAATTTTATGTAAATTCGTTCAGCCGTATTTGTGCTACGACCAATACAAAAGTCCATTAGATGATACATTTGTCACAAAATGCCTTGTGAGACCCCCTTTTATATTTGTACTCCCTTGACCAATCACTGTGAAAATTTGCATCGCTCACTAATGTAGAAGGGGGCGTGGCTTGGAAGCCAACAATGGCAGACGTGTGAGCCTGCAGCTCCGCGCCAGCCCAATTATTATCCTGCAGAATCAGGTAGTAGCGAAGCTACGGTGATCCCGAAGCTTTACACGCCGCACCAGGGAAACATTCCCCTATGAGCCGGGGAAGCAGACACTGCAACAATGCCAAATTGAGCAAGTTATCCCAGAAACGAGCCAGGAACCGTGCCTGCTACAATAGCAGCTCCAGACCAAAACCGTTTGCTGGCTTAGACCCCCCCTGGGGTTCACCGATCTGGGAAGCAGGGGCATGCAAGCAGAGGCCGTTGCTGTTTGGTCCCAGGAGAGCCTTGAACTCAGCGATTGCCTGTCCCGGAGCTGAGATGCGTGACTGCCCAGGTATGGCCAGGCATCAGAGTCAAGAACCAATTGTGGAGAGGGCCGTCAGAGCCCCTACCTGTGTGTTTGAGACGCTGCTCATACTAGTGAGGCTGCGAGAGGGCAGTAGACTGCTTACGCCCTTCTGCCTTGACCTGGTGACCACCCGGCGGCCTGTGGCAACACCCTCCTGGCGGTCCAAGTCACCTCCTGTTCTTTGAGACGTCTGTGGCCCGGGACTGCGGGATGACTGGGCCTTTCTCCCCCCGCTAGAGGCGGGCGGTTGCCTGGACGGAGGAGCCAGAGCTGAGAACCTCCCCCCCGGACCTGGAGCGCCTTATCGGCCATCCGCCCAAGTGGCTGTGACATCCCTGCGGCCTACAGGAGCAGGACAGATCAACACTGACATTACATTGGCTGTTCCTATGTCACTGTCTCCTAGTGGCCTACAAATGCTGAACTGACCGTGTGGGACTCCTTGGTGGTGAGATATGGGTCCATAATTGGTTGGGTCCAGCCATTTGATGAATCAAGTGACTGGGAAACATATACTCCCTATCATAGTGGCCTGGGGTGACGCCTGAAGTCTTTTTTTGGGGCACGTGCAATGGTGGGGCCTAGTCCACGGCCCGGGGGCAAGTGACGAACTACACTGCAGCTGGGGGGGGGGGGGGAGGCAGGGGCATACACCATTGTGCTTTTTCCTTTCCTTTGGATCAAGGGCTGGGATCCCGGATGTTTACACGGCGGACTAGAATGAGGAAGACTTAGTAGCTGTGAATCTCTGCGGGCAAGACAGTCATCTGTCCCTCCTTGTTGTGACACGCCTGCCCCATACCCCATAGGGAGACCTGTGAACATGTATGAATCTCAGGCTCAGTCCTTCCTGAGTGAGGCATGGTGAGGGTCTAGAGTTGCAGTGACGGCGGAACTTCTGATACTGCTGTGGCACCTTTCCTTGCCTGTGCTTTCCTGCAACTCCAAGGGGAGGCACACATCACTATCCAAAAGTGACACAATGTTCCACTGCCCTCTGATCCTGTAGGGGAGTCCCAACGCCTGCTGGTCATCAGTGAGCCATAGCATCTACAGATAAGTCTCCTCTGCCTGGTCAAAGCACAGTGGGGACAATGGGCAGACTTCAGGCAAGGACAGCCGCTGTGTCAGCGGACCATGGAGAAGATGCGGTAGCCCAGCAACCAGGGACTTCGATAGAATTAGACCCGGTCCACAACAATTAGCAAAAATACTAGAGGCCATAGCAGACACGACATCTACTCTCCACCAGGACATTAGTACAGTATCAATTGGCCTAGGCCTGCTGCGTATGGAACACCGGAAACTAGTGGAGAGGGTGGGGGCAGCAGAAACCTCCTTTGCAGAACTTCAACCCATGCAACAGTCCTTGAATAGAACAGTGGAAGAACTCACAGAACGGATCCACACGCTGGAACGCAGGGTGGAGGATGCGGAGGGGCACAACCGCAGGAACAACATTTAGGTGGTTGGTCTACCGGAGGGAGCGGAAGGCACCGATATGCTAGCTTTCCTGGAACACTGGCTCCACATAGTGGTGGCCACGGAGAGTCTTTCTACCTTCTACACACTGGAGAGAGCTCACAGACTTCCTGCTCGACCGGTCACCCCGGGGCCCCCACCGAGACCTGTGGTAGCACGGCTCCTGCACTTTAGGGACTGGGATACCCTCCTGCAGAAGGCGCAGGTGGCCGACCCCTTTGGGTTCAATGATAGCAAGGTATCCATCTTTCCTGACTACACTCCAGATGTGCAGCGGCGATGGGCCTCATTCATGGAGGTATAGAAGGCACTGCGTTAGGAAGGCCTACAATACTCCTTGATATTCCCGGCTAAACTTTGAGTAATACACGATGGTAAGACTCACTTCTGTGCAGACCCTGGGAGGGCATGGGAGTGGCTTGAAGCCTATATGTCAGGTGGACCTGCCCCACATTCAAGCTATGCTAGTAGGAGCCAAGACTTCCTTCCTAGGAGAAGGGCCCGGAAAACATTCAAAAAGAACACGACTAAACGCCCGAGCCCGTCTCAGACCATAAAAGAGAGGGAAGCTGCCCTTCAGGCAGTAGCAGAGATTATGAAACCCAAGAAAGCTGCACCAAAAGACAGCTCACCTTCAGTGAAGGCGACAGGAGAATCTGATTCAGATTCCTCCCGTGCAGATAGTATCCAGATGCCAGAAGTTAAAATTAGAATGGCAGATGACCTTTGATTACGTTGCCCTGGTGTAAGGTGGGCTATGTACATGTTACCTGAATGCTTTGAGGCCAGCATGAACGACACAATCTAAACCTATCTTTCACTGGGCTGGCGCACGCTGATGCTGCCACCGTGATACACAAACATGCATCCACCCCTCGTACTGAAGTCTGCACCAGTAATTGGCTGTGTCCTTCTGTTAAGACTGATGTATTGTTTGCAGTTTGGGCAGCTGGCCATTGCCAGACTGCTCGGGGGGGAAGGGAGTTCGGCATTGCCAATCTTTTTTTCTTATTATTTGTATTTGGAGCTTATCTTCCTGCAGTTGTGGAGATGCAGAGTTCTACAGAAATGTTGGAGACCAGGTATGAGGCGGGGGAGGGGACTGGGATGGTATGTTCACAAAATGTCGTCCGCACCATACACACTGAAACTTATGTCTTGGAATATCAGGGAGACGGCGACAGCAGTGAAAAGACACAATATACACCGATACTTGTGTAGGAGGGGTGTACAGATCGCCCTATTACAGGAGATGCACCTCATCCATAGCGAAGTAGAGAAGTTACGCAGATGCTGGAGAGGACAAATATATGCGACATCCTACTCAGCATCTGCTAGAAGGGTGTTAATTTGGATATGAGCAGGGGTGCCCTTTGAGCCACTATGCATATTGACCGACAAAGAGGGCAGATATGTACTACTGAAAGGGAGTCTACTAGGGTGTGAGTTCCTGCTATGCAGCATATATGCCCCAAATCAAGAGCAGGTGACTTTTCTCAATGGCCTTTCTCCTCACTTGGCTACTGTGGCGACCAAAGACACAATTATCAGGGGTGATTTTAACTGTGTGGCCGACACTGTGCTGGATCGCTCACATGCCTCCATACCCGAAGCCCAGGCCCACCATGTTGTGGCAGGGTTTAGGATTTGGATAGATCACTGGGGACTAGAAGACATCTAGAGGACGCAACACTTAGACGATAAGGACTATTAATTTTGTTTTACTATACACCAATTACATAAGCGGATAGACGCATTTCTCGGTACCCCTGATTTGGGGCAAGCTATTACTCACACAGAATACCTCGGGCGCACCTTCTCAGACCATAGTCCTCTGTTGCTGACCCTGCAACTAGTGGGTAAGCGCCTCTTAATCCCGCTGTGGCACCTTGACCCACAGCTGCTGGAAGATCCCTGTTTCAAGGAGACACTGGGATCGTCTATAGATGCATACTTTGACATTAACACACACACAGCATCAACAGTGTTGCCGGAATGGAAAGCTTTTAAAGTTGTGATGAGAGGGTATTGCCTGGGGCAATCGGTCGGAGCGCAGCGAGAGTTACATCAGGAAGTAAGGCAGCTAGAAGATCAACTTCATGAGTTGGATAATACACAGGGACAAGACGCAACACAATATAGACACTTGAAAGAAACACGAACATTATACCACCAAGCTCTTGAAAAACTGAGGTGCTACGACCATAAAGGCTACCTTACTAAAGTACAGGAGGAAGAGGGTAAGCCGGGTCATTTATTAGCATGGTTGATCAAACCAGAAATTAGAGGCTCCCAATCACCCACATCCAAAAGGAAACAAATCAATCCATTCATGACCCAGATACTATCAACACCTTATTCTGCTAATATTATGCAACACTATATAAAGCATCCCCACAGGTACCATAAAACGAACATAGCACCTTTCTATCTCTGTTGCCAATCATGTGATTGGACTGGCAGGAGGCGGAAGGCTTGGGTGACCCCATTGAGTCTCACGAGATCCAAGCAGCAATCAAGAACATGGCCATGGGCATAACCCCATGCCCGGATGGCCTACCAGCGGAATTTTATTCTGCGTATGATTCAAAACTGGCCCCACGCTTGGCGACCATATACGAAGAGTCGCTGCGATTTGGGCACCTCTCCGCATCTGTGAAAGATGCATTGGTAATCCTGCTCCCTAAAACAAAACTGGAGGGTCCCCGGGTCCTGGACTTTCGCCCCCTCTCCATGCTCAACATGGATGTCACAATCCTGAGTAAGATACTGGCTCAGCGCCTGCTCCCACATATGTTCACACAAACTCACATAGATCAAAATGGCTTTATCCCAACAAGGAATACTTTTTATAAACTACGAAGATTATACTCTGTACTATACCATCCTGCAGTGCGGCTTCTCCCCAATGCGGCGCTCCTGTCAATAGACCTAGAGAATGCATTCAATACGTTAGATGGGACTTCCTATTTGATACAATGAGACACATGGGTCTGGATGAGAACTGGGTTAAGTGGGCCCAACTACTCTATGAACACCTAACTGCCAGGGTCAAGACAGGGAAAGTAGTCTCTATGCAATACCGAATCTTTCGTGGCACGCGTCAGGGGTGACCGTTGTCACCCCTCCTATTTGCATTGGCAATAGAACTGCTAGCAACATTGTTTTATCAGGGAGGGGATGGGGTAGGTCTGACAATCGGAGGACATACGCATATTATTTCCCTTTACGCAGACGGTCTCCCGATATATATCAACAACGATGTATGGGGCACTGCAACAGTCTCTGGGCTACTGGTTAATAAAGGTAAGACCTACCTGTTCTCGCTGATACCGGACAGCCCCTGCCCTGTGGACCTTCCCTCAGACCTTAACTGGGCTCCCCACCCCTTTAAATACCCGGGGATACACATCTTACAGTCTCTGGAAGATATGAGAGAAGAGAATCTTGGATGTTCTCTGAGATCTCTCAGAACATGTGTTACATTCTGGTGCTCCCTGCACCTTTCGATCATGGCAAGAATCTCACTGTCAAAGATGGTTATGCTACCACGTCTACTATACTTTTTTGTTAACTTACCGATAGTAGTGTCCCCCAGCTGATTCAGACAACTAGACGCCCTGCTCCGTGAACTTATATGTGACAAAGGCTGCAGGAGGGTGTCCTTAGCAACACTGCTTTTTCGTAAAAAACTGAAGACACTCCTATTCCCCAAATAAGGTCTCCCCTCTTCCCTGCCCTCATCTGGAGAACAAGTCTTTACAGCGCGGGGATGCCCTTGGGTCACCAGGCGCTATACAAATCGCTAAATAAATAAATAAATAAACTGCAGCGTCCAATGGCAGAAGGTGGGTTAGGGGTGCCGAATTTCGAACACTACTATTTGGCCTCATAAATGCAATGGTTGGCACAGTGGCGAGAGGGAGTAGCCCTGAAGGCACAAATCTGACAGATGCAGAAGAACCCACAACCCTACTACTGGCTAAAATGTTAGACCCAGCGTGACGATCACTAACCAGTTCCTGTTGCAGACCACAGCTTTGCAGTGTTGGAAATGTTACCTAGCCATGCAGGTGAAGTCTCCTCTATATGCACTGGCCCTACCACGATAGGCTTACTGTATGGTAATCCTAAAACGATATTTACCTCTGACCAATTGACGCACTGGACAGCAGTGGGGTTGGAGATGGTTGGAGACTGCTATCATCAGTCAGTGCCGACCCTACTGGTGGACTTGATGGAAAGCAACGGGCTTCGGCCAGGGCAGTTCCTTCAGTATGAAGCCCTGACATGCACATTTAGAATACTGTGGGGCAGAGGGCAGGAAGAGACTGAGACACACGTAATGTTACAATCTATACTCACCTTAGGCGGGGCACGACATCAGGTGAAATGGTTTTATACTGCACTACTACAAATGTCTCACACCCCCTTCAAGATGTATGCGATAAATTGGTATCCACCCTGAACAGGGAAATTACGAATGGAGATTGGAAAAGAATACTGTCATATCCAAAAAAGGTCTCCCGAAACACTAGGCTGAAATATATACAATTTAATAATACACATAGGACATACATGATGCCTCACAGGATTGGGTCACATTTGGCGGGGAGATGCGCAACTGCCAAAGGTGCAACCATGGAGACGCTGATCTCACCCACATGATCTGGATCTGCACGGTTGTGAGTAGGTTTTGGGGTGAAGTCGTGGAGCGGACGAGTACAGCAGTGGGGTGTACACTTGGGCCCACGATGGAGACCTGTATCCTGGGACTTTTCCCAAGGCTGCCCAAGCGGACGGTAGGTACGCGATTTATAGATCTGGCTTTAGTTTTGGCTAAAAGGGTAATAGCAATAAAATGGAAATTGATAAGTCGGCCTACAACAGCTGACTGGAAAAGAGATGTGACACACTGGGCAGGGACAGAGGAAAGGGTCTTGGCTAGGGAAGATGCCCGAGGGCTAGAATGCATTCCATAGCAGGACCCTGGAGGGAGGTCCTAGAAAATTGGGAACATCCTGAAAGATATCAACCCTTAAGAGAGGGGGCTGAATCCAGCTCTCACTCTGATAGCACTAGCAGCACAGGTTTGTAAGGACGGAACAAAAACCACGCTGCATCTGGCTCCCGGGCTGTTGCACCCCCCCGCCCCCCATCTTGTGTAAACTTTTAAATGTTGCCCCTCAGAGTGTGCCGATAGTCGTATACTTATGATTGAGAGTTGTGACCCCCCCCCCACCCTGACCTGGCTCCCCTCTCCCCCTACGATACGCCCGATAAGGGCCTGAACTGGCCTACCACCCTGCATAGTTACTTAGTTTAGAGTTTCTTTCTACCTATTTTATTATCCCTTACATCACACGGCCAATACTCCTATTGCAGGGGCTCCCTCTCGCCTACCAGACTGTATACACTAGTAATAAATAAACAGCGAGTGAGCCTAGGGCCCTCCTTAACCCAGTGTGGACAGTTAATCCTGCATGGACACCCATACTTCCAGGGCGTTATTATTGTTGAACTGAATAAGATGTTGATCTGGAAACCACTAGTTGCTACATGCTGGGTTTGTTAACAGGATGTGTGATAGGTAATAGCCTACAGAAATATTGCCTGTCAAAATATGAGCTATTAAAATGTACTGATTGTATACTCAAATGTTAATAAAAATATGTTTTAAGTATACTAATGTCTGCAAAGTTTCGAGGAGATTCATCAAACAAGCACAAAGTTATTCATGGTGAAAAATGTAAGGAATTCCTATACATGGTAACCCTTACTATAATTGCAGAGGGGCTACCACCACCCCGGAATATATGTATGCATGTATACCAGTAGATATTTAGATGTGCGGGCCTGTCTCTATATGTGTATGTGTTCATTTCAGTTATTTAAAAAAAACTTCAATTCTCTTCAACATTAGTCCCATCACTTCTCTCTCTGACTCATCCCAAACCTTTCTGATTACTATGAAGTCCTAAACATCCTTTTCAAACTTCCTCCTCCTTTTTATCCAATTCACCCAACAGATGCATGTGCTCACTAATCCCAATAGCAACTCACAGCTTCTCTTTTCTAATCCACTTTCATTATTCTATCTCCATTAAACACATAAGAAAGCAAGAGAACACATTTACCTCAACTAATCCACAAGAGAAAAAGGAAGCACATGTTACTAATCTACCACTTAACTCTAATCTTGGATTCTGGAGAAGTGTGCTACTTGCCGCCACACTCTTCCCCGCCACCTCAGGGGTAGTAAGCACTCTATAAATGCAAATTACAACTAACATTTACAATTACAATATGATTGAAGCATTTTAGCTATATGTATTATCTAATAATTCTAGCTATGTTTACTGTTTTGTGCCTTTTATTTTAAAGTAACATAATATATTTTTTTAATAAAAAATAAATAAAATTTGTACCTATTTTCCATATGCGTGTTTGTATTATTCCTTGCCTTCATTGATTTATATGTGAAAAACTTGCAAATCCAGTGAGTGGTGTGTGCACATTACTCCAAGGCTTGGTTGGAGTAGATTTCAGCCAGTTATGTTTTAACACTACTAGAGTAGATGTGGATGTTACTTTGGTGAATAGAGACTGGCTTAATTTTTTTATTGGTGTGTTTTTGTCCTTGATGGGCTTCCCTGTGCCTTCCCTATTTCTCCCTTTAATTCTCCATTTTTGTAGTAAATATTCGCAATTTTCATACCACTCGCGATACTAAAAAAAAATCCCTTTGTGTGTAGAGTTAATTGCACTTCCGACAGAGGTGTCCTCACTTAAGAGATAGGGCAGTCGTAGCTTAAGCTCTCCCCCACACGTTAGTGGATAGCATTTTTGAGCAGATTAAGTTTTACTTCTGGAGTACTACTACACATACTCAAAAACACTTTATTGACTAGGCACCAATGTGCTTTATGAGTTTTAGGGGCACATTATCAAGCGAGTTTTCGCTAGTTTATCGGCACTTCCCGGCGATAAAGCGGTGATTTTTATATTGCACCATTAACAAGGACACGCTAACCAGCTTTAGCACTTGTTTTCCGACGATATCGCTTTGCATGTCAGCGATATATATCGCTAATGACATGCAAAGTAGGCGTTCCTGAATTAAACTCCATTGAAACAGTCGCAAACACAACTTCCCTCTATTATCAATGCCCGCGAAGCCATAAGAAAACTCTCGCTAACCGTGCTTATTGCTGGAATTTAACACCTGAAAAAAACTTGACTTAACGATCTGGTCAATGGGAGGTGGATTGTTAGGTTAAGTCAAGTCAAGTCAAGAAAGCTTTATTCGACGATTGTCATAAAAGCATACAAAATGTATATATATACACAATTTACAAATAACATATTAAAAAATAGTTTAAGACAATAAATAAAGGCATTTGCAGAAAGATTGTTAGGTTAAGTACAAACATGCCTATTAGCAAGCTTTTCATCAGCGCAGTTGATTTATCGCTGAAATTCTCACGCTATTGCTGGTTTTACACGCTATCGCTGGATTACCTATCGCCTTTGCGATACGCGTTGATAATACAGTGCTATCACGGCGTGGTAATCCAGCGATAGCCGGCGATAAAAAAAACAGCGCTAAGCGCGCTTTGCGATAATTATTTCAAATCGTTGATAATATGCCCCTTAGTCTTTGCGCTGCTGGCCTGCGACAAAATAAATGGGCGCAGAAGTAGTCAACATATCCATAAGGGTACGGAAACTCAATCACAATCTACTCAGATGTCCCGCGGGATAGGTAAAATCCATTACTTCCTCCACCGACCAAAGATTTATTGAACCAGAAAGCAACAACACATTAAAACACTGTAGGCCATGTCCATCACAGAACACTGGCACCAAACAGCTAGATCAGTGCTCAGAAATGAGAGCATTTTTAGTGCTCTCTGTCTCTCAGGTCAACAGCATTGATTTGTTGTTGACGTCTGACTATATCTTACAAAAACCACAAAAACATTAGAGTCGTGTGTATTCCACGTGACCCGCCTCGCCATTAATACTAATTCACTGGCCGCTGACACAGTGTTATCATCCAATTTCCTTTTCAATTAAAGAAACTGAAAGATTAAACTAACAAACTGCTCAAAACAAGTGCAAGACAGGTATTTTTGCTCCAATGATTCATACCTCCAGTGCTGTCTCTCCTGATAAAACCAAGTGGCATATTATCAAGCTAGGCGATAAAATTATCGGCGCAGAAAACTGCCGCTAAATGTGAAGGACGTCTAACATGGGCTTCAATTGGAATTCCATAGAGCATATTATCAAGCCCATTATCGCTGTTTTAGCGGCAGTTTTCTGCCGCTAAAACGGCGATAATTTTATCGCCTGGCTTGATAATATGCATCTAAATATTTCTTTTGTAGGTCATGAAGGTAAAAAACAAGCGTCTGAAATTGCATTTATTTAAAACCGTTTCTCGAATACAAAATCTCAAAAATGCATTTCAGCACTGACTCTAGTCACATTAACCACAAGTTAACCAACAGACTACTTTGTCACCCTGCCCCAAACCCAGATGTCAGCTGACACTGACATTAAACCCGCCCTTAACCATCAGACAAAGTGTAGCCCTAAATATTTTTTGTTAAATAACTTTTTTTTGCCTTTCATAAGAAGACTAGCCCCGCATGTAGGCAGGGACATCTTAAGGATTTTGGGGGCCCTTGGTCAAACGTATCTTGGGGCCCCTGTTTGGAACAGCTTTGAATTTATGATGCAATTTCAGCTCTTTCATGCCTTCTTTGGCTAGGTCCCTGACAGTGCACACAAACACGTCCAAATTATATATACATGTCATTGTCAGGGTTAGTGACGTGTGTTTTCAAAAATTATAACACCGTGGCAGCTCACTAATATAACTGCAAATATTCTCTCAGATGCCCTCCCATTTCTCATATGTGAGGTCCTGTTTTGATCTTAAAAGAACTTTTTCATAGATGTTGCATGAAACATAAACACATTTTTCTGCAAAGTGTCTGTACTGAAAACAATATTTAAAATGATCTGTTTAAGAAATATTCAAGGTCACCAGGGAAAGGCTCCCTGCAGAACAGAACTGGCTCTATCAGGGGGGGCCCTGAAAGGCTGGGGTCCAGAGCCAGAGCCTATCAGGGGGCCCCCTGAAAGGCTGGGGCCCAGAGCCAGAGCCTATCAGGGGGTCCCTGAAAGGCTGGGACCCTGGGCCAGAGTCCACTTTGCCCATGCATTAAAATGTCTCTGCATGTAGGACACAGCAGGCAGCACATACATCCACGAAACATTATTAGAGGGAAACAGTATGAAGGTTTAATATATCAACTCTTGCCAACATTTTAGGGAGGTGGGCTGTCCATCACACATGCCCTGGGGGCCTACCACGGGAACTACTCCAACTAGAAGAAACGCTAACCCTACCCTACCACTAACCCAACACTACGAGTAACTCTGAACCTAACTAAACATTCCTAACACTGATTCTACCACAATCCCAAACATCACCTGACCCTAGTGTTTACCCATGACCCGGAATGGGATCTAAACTGCAACTGTGAACACTATCCTCCAAATCATTTTTAAATTTAAATGATTATTTTTTCAACCTTTTTCAAATATTATGATCCAAACCTTTTTTTCTCAAACCAAATTATCCAGTTACACCAAAAAGAGCATATAAATATATCAGTTACGGTCTAGGCAAAGTTTGATAACGTAAACATCAAAAAGTGCTTATCATGCAACTAGAAAATGTGCAATCAACTGTGTGCCGTTTGGATCCGATTGAGTAACGTTTGAAAACAACAAAATGTTGTTCACCACTAAAAATAACAAGTCGAAAATTCGGCTGTGACTATCGAGCAAAGAATCAGATAAGAGAGTAAAGTTGAAATTCCAAAGATAAAAACAGCCGAATAAAAACCCAGCAATCGCCGTTGAAAAACACACCTAATATATCTTACCCTACAACAGCTCATATAGACATTGGCTCATCAACACGATGACATACGGTAGCAGACAATCTGCAACAATGAACAAACTACAAAATACAAAACACCCTGCTCAGGCACACACACTTAAAAATGTGCATTCCAAGAATAGAATCCGTGGCAGCGACAGTAACACGCTTGGGTCACGAATCATAGACACGTGCCCATACCAATCAAAGCACTAGAACCAGGTATGCTCAACAAAATGAGAGAGTTACCCTGGTAGGACCAGAAGGGCCCGGGTAATATTGTACTCAACAAAAAAAGTTTCCCTTATGTGTCAAAATACACTATTATTTAAAATATCCGTTTACACTGAACCAAAACAAGTTTTTCCTACTCAAACACTAAGTGTCAATACACATCGTGATTTAATTAAAAATTCTTTATTCCACACCTATTAGGTCTAATGATAAGCTTTGAATGACAATTAAAACAATATATTTTGTTTAAAAACCATTTAGGTACAATTTATACACGAAGTCTGTAGTCACAAATTTTCATAGACGCTTAGCAATTTTGGAATAAGTACATATTCATTAAATACTTAACATTTACAAATACAGTGCAAAATGACATTCTTATTAGATATTTTCCTTCTCCACATAGTATTGTAATCCAACTATCACTTTATTCTTCATGTACTTATTTCTTTGTATATAGTCTACCAATACATACAATACACAACTCATAAAAACAATATGTTATTTATTAGTCCATATGTCGACGCGTTTCGGTGTATCTTGAAATTCTTAACACCTTCCTCAGGACTCAATTAAGAACATGACTTTATTCATAAAAACAGATCGACAATCCTGTAATGTTTTTGCAGGTGCGATCACGGTTATACTTATAAAATGAAGATGATTTGTCCATTTCTATGGTTTGGCTCTTTTTAATTAGGCAAGGATGCACCTCTATCATCAGAGCAAGATAACTTAAAATCAGTCTTTTTGATTCAATGGTTCGTTTTCATGTTATAAACCATTTATTAGTAATTTTTTATAAATTCCATATCAATCCCAGGGCTTTGTCTGGTCACCACCGTAAAGTCTTTATAAATGTACTCGTTGAGTAGATACTGCTACCTTAATCAATTGGATCTTGTCAGTACTCCTTATCTTTCGCGGTAGCGTTTCCTCTTACTGGGGATTCCGTTCGCCTTCAAACCAGGTATGAGCAGAGTGACCCATTTCCCACTTGCAATGGCAGTCATCAGGGCCGGACTGGGAAAGAAAACCTTCCCTGGCAAAATGCTAGTCTGTCTCCCGAGGGGTTGGGGGTCCGGCCGAGCCGTTTGCCAGGGCCTGTTTTGGCCGATTTTGTTACAGGGGGCAATATTGCAGCTATGCTGCAAAAACAGCCCTGTAACAAAAACGGACCCCCAGGGGCCCAAAACCGGCCCCCACCTAGGCAGCCCACCGGGGAAATTCCCGGTGCCCACTACGGCCAGTCCGGCCCTGTAGTCATTGCCTTTATTGCATACATTCAGGCAACAGAAACACTTTCCCTCTCAAACATAATACCATGAGAACGTGTCTGGTAACATAACACCCACAATACCGGGTACAACCGCAAGGGGGCATGGGAAACACCAAACACAAACCGGAAAGGTAAGGACACATAATGAGCACGAGAAGCATGCACAGAAAGACAATAATAGGAACAGACTGCCAGCAACAGGGACAGATGAAACACTTCTCAAGTGATAGGTTACAGCAATATACACACAACCCATCTACTACATCTTGACATGCAATGAACATGAAATCATTACCATATACCTGCCACTCACCATACTGTCCTGGACCTGCAAGGTGTGGCTCCTGCTGATACCAGCAGCGCTACATGGCAACCACAGATGGCAGAGATGCTACAGCAGAAGGTAGCATCTTGACAATAAAACCTGGACACTAACATTGTAGGGGCCGTCAACATATGTCCACAAAGGTGGACTAATTCCAGATCTTCAGAATAACAACTGTTTATGAGTTCCTTTGGCTTAATTGTATGTGAATGTGTTTTATGGGAACACCCTGAAAGACTAGCTTGGATCCCGCAGGCCGGGGTCTACGGTCAACACCTCTCTTCCAGCAGCATCTGACCATTGTTGCAGACAATGTTTGCACTTAAGTACAGGTAACACCGACTCAAAAGGAGCATGCTGGCCCGTAATCTATTCAACATAGAAAACACCACATGGGAGTCCAAACCCAAATCACTTCAAACACTTTCATCTTTGTTTGCTTGCTTGTTTGTTTGTTTGTTTGGTTCTTTCTCTCTTTTTTTCTTTCTTTCTTTTTTTCTTTCTTTCTTTCTCATATTCTGATAGCACAGCCATAGCCTCACAGGCAGCGAAATGCTTTCCACACAGTGAAACATTTGTATCGGACCGGGTAAAAAAGGGATAAAAACATAGGGGGTGGGGTGGTGGGGGGGTAAGCAAGTAAAGTGTTGCTGTCACTAATATGTGAACGGACTAGGGGCTGTAGCATGAAGTCTACGACGAGTTGATGCATCTGGGCCAAGGATGAATAGCTTTGCTCTTGCTGGAATGAGTGTTACTTGGGGTCGACTCTTCAGAACAGAAAACGAGTCACTTCATCATTGTTGACCAAAAACCTAAAATGCAACCCTGTTTTGATAAAAATGTGTCATGTAATTAACAGAAAAGGACAAGTAATTTGTTAAAAAGCCTCTGTATAATAAACAAATCGACCCATGATGGCCACCAAACCCATGGCTACTGCGAGACAAGTATGCATTATTTTTTGATCCTACAATTGAGGAGTACCCACGAGTAGCCGCAAAACTCCACAGGGATTCGTTTGATTATGTGGGGATCCATGCAGATGCCAACCCCAGCACCAGCTGCCCACAGCCTGGCCCAGTGCAAAAGGGCTAGGGGCTCAAGCCAGGCCATGACTTAATCCTCTATCAATAGGGAATGTAGAGGGGCACAGTGAGGATGATGACGGTCCCTGGTACAGGTCCAGGCTGCACATTTCCAGAACATCTGAAATATGTTAGCCACGACACATATAAATGCAATAGTTGGTAGTCGCAATGTAGGAAGCCTTTCTCCACAGTGTACGATCTGGGATGCTTGCGGTATTACACTTCTAACGCAAACAAGTTTACCCTTAATCTGAAGTTCTCCAGTAGATACTCAGCCCTAGGTGTAGTCTTGAAATGTGAGTGCCTTAGTAGTACAGGTCTCCCTCTCACTTCAACGTATTTCTATACCACGCTATGCCACTAGATCTCCAGAATGCAAACGGGTATTCATTAACTAAAATGAGGAGGAAAGAAGGAGTAAAAGGTGAAGGGTGAGAAGGAAAGTTTAGACAAGGATGGGTGTACAGGTGAGGAAGAAGAAAGAGGATGGGGTGATTATACTACCGCCCTGTATGTGGAAATAAGCATGGGGAAAGTATGTTAGCTGGGAGAATCAGTGTTACCCTTGAAAGAAACTCTTAAGGAGAGCTCTTTGAATGATCCTTCTACTAGACCACTCCAAGGGCCTTAAAATTGTCTCCCTATTTGGCCCTATTTCGGGTTGAGTAGTGAATGGGGTAGGAAATTACTAGGGCCAGACTTACTACCACACTTTGTGCCAGCAAGAGACTAGCACAGTGTTGCTGTAACACTACCGGACCCATAAACCTTCTCCTCTATCACTTCTAGATTACTTTTATTTATACCGCTCTCTTGGTCCTCTGATGGATCCTGCTTTGTGCCGAAAGGGGTCAGATATAATGGGTCCAACAGTCATCCAGTGAGGAATTGGATAACTGATCAATGAACTAAAAATCAGATTCATGTAAATTAATCCCAGAACAATGCTATAAAGGTATAGGATTATCACTGCGAGCCCAAATCTCTTAAAGAAACGTAGGCAAGCCAAAATCAAACACACCAAGAGCTCAATTAAAGCTATTCAAAACAATAACATTAGTATTTGATGTTAAGAGATCTCTCTAACGTGATCTCTCCTGATCATTGGTTACTCAGATTAAGAATACACATTCAATTGGATAGCAATACATCATGATAGCTGAGTCAATACGGTCATTTAGTTTAGTTTATCAAATTTTAAGAAAGACAAGTGCATCAGTAAATTAGCCTTGAGTTATAAGATGATTGGTCAAATTCTAAAATTATACCAAAGCTCAAGAGTTCAGCAAGGGACGTGATACATGTCAGTTCAAACAGTCTCCCAAGAAGGAAGAGAGTCCTAGGAGCATATAGCATATGCGTCAGTTCAGAAAGAAAGCCAGGTGAGTCTGCATCAGGCAAGTCAGAATTGCCATGAAAGTTCTGCAAAATCTCCATTAGGCGATATACAGCAGCCCATCATCACCATCAGACAGCGAGTATGCCAACGTGTTTGAGAGATTCCCAGAGCCAGAATGAGCGAAAGAAACTGAGAATCTGTCTTAAATCAGGTAATATTATATTCTTAAAATTCCGGAGGTGACACCTCCTGGAATCACCTCATCAGGTCAGACCACTCAGTTCATTGGTCAGTTCGCATGGGGTGAATGTCGGGCGACATAAAGAAGACACTAAATGTGAAGAAATAGATGGGACAATTACACAGTCCTTAAGCAATCGAATATGTGAAATGTTGGAACAATGCTCCTTTAGCAAGAGCACATGAGTGAGCTCAAGAGAACAGTTTCCCAGGCAGATGTTCCGGACTGTAGCAGAAAATGTAACAAAGTGTCTAATACAATACATGAGAACTCAGGAAAGAAAACACTGTTTCACGTTATTGGTTATATTGAGAAATTCTCTCATGAGCAGTGGATTCAGCAAATCAAGAAACTCCACGTATGCAGTTCGGCCCACATTAGTTTAAGCGAATATACTGCAAAAGATTTATAATTATTAATCATACATTCATAGGAAGTATAAAGATGTCATGATTTTAGTTTAGGTCTGATGCACTTGAAATCCTTTAGTATAGTTACAAATAACGTGTTACTGTGGTACACTACAACGTTCAAATGTACCAACATGTAAATATATTTTAAAACATATATTCATATTTTCGTATTAGGTGTATAACATTAGTACACATGTGAAATACAATCTCTCAAAGTTTCACGGATGCATTGTTAATTTGGAATGTGTAACAGATACTTTTCTCTTGTCATTTCGGTGCACACTTTACTCACACAAAAAATGGATTTAAAAAAAATTCACCACCATAATCAGGATTAGCCATTACATTTGATTCATTCTCATTAGCTACACATGCATATAAATGATGATAAAGAATGATTAGGGGTAAACTCCATAACATGAGAGTTCACCATTTGCACATTTCTAGCACACCTTAATGAAATATAATACTTTGGCAATTAGAAAATCATTGTCTATATTATTTACACAAATTATATAATCTAATCTACGTTTTTGCTGCAATCTTTTACAATGCAGTAACACATTTTCTCTTGTCTTGTCATTTTCCTCCCAAAGTGCCGAAATTGGTTTCTCATGTCAAAGAAAGTTTAAATGAAATTCACTCTCCAACAGTGTCCATCTGATAAAGAAGCCCTGGGCATTAATGTGCCTATGGAACATGGCAACTTTGAATGTATGCTCCTGGAAAAATACACTTTATGCCAAATTCAACAGGCTGTATTTCTGGAAGAAAATTATTTGTGCATGCATTCCTAGTGTGTATATGGCATGGTGTCCTGAATCTCTATATAGATTAGTGATACACTAAGTTATTGCTCTTGCCGGGAACATGTCAAAACAATCCATTATACTTTCCAGTTTGTTCTGGTAGTTATTGCTGAGGATGCAGTTGTGAAAATGAGGATGAACATACATGTGAGGATGCACCTGCGCAAGGGAAGACATAATTTGGCACTTATTTGAGACAGTGTCTGACCATAATGAGCATATGCCACTGCATGGGCTGGTCTTGATTGACAGGGGTTTATCATGCCCATTCTTTTCTAAGTTACTGCCACCGTTTGCCGCTGACCTTCTACATCGCCAGCACCAAAAGCCCCAGGACAGAGGGCACAGGACTACACTCACAGCTCTGCTGTGCGGCCGCGCAATGCCGCCAACGTCACAGGGAGCGCGCCCAGAGGCGCACAAGTAGAGCGCAGGGCTCCTGCAGCGCGGGAGCCATTCTTTTCAAATTTACTGCCACTGTTTGCCTCTGACCTGCCACACCACCAACACCAGAAACCCCAGGACCGAGGGCACAGAGGGCACAGGACTACACTCACCGCTCTGCTGTACGGCCACGCAACGCCACCAACGTCACAGGGAGCGCACCCGGAGGTGCACAAGTAGAGCGCAGGGCTCCCGCAGCACCGGACGTGCGTGGGCGCGGCCGGGCAGTGCCCGGGCATATCCTGGGCCAAGGGCGGGCCCGTCTGCGCCCGTACGAGACCGGAGGAGGCTGGGCTGGGCCCATCGTCTTGGTTTTACTTCTCCGATCCCCCTATAACCTTCGTTCAGCAGGATTATCCCTCTCCTGTCCTTTCCAACAGGTGAAATCCCTCCCTTCGTGACAGCCGCGGAGAAACAGGTAGGGAGCAATCCAGTTTCACCTATTACTATATTTGATGTACTATTTATTGTCTGGAGTAACAGTACCGCTCAGGACAAGGAGCAGGACCTTCAAAGCATCAGGGTTTATTTAACCGGGACAATAGTCTTGCCCGGGCGAATCCAGTTGACCTGACCTTTGACACAATACACACACCTAGTTAGAAACCCCTACTTTGTGTTGGTTGGGTGTAACACTGATCTGGGTGTCCTTGGCCCCATTCAGAAAGGGTCAAGCACTTCAACAATGGGAAGGCATTGGGTGGTGGCAGGACCCACAAGTAAAGAAACCACATTCAGCGGTTGCACCATGGATGCCTTCCTGCAGCGTGCAGCTGGGGTCCTGGATAAGGAGATTGAGTTGGTTGTCAGACGTTCATCTCGTTCACCTTCCCATCATCCCGCACTGACTTTCCCGACAATCCCGACAACCCCACATGTTGGCTCCTCTACTCGGCAGCAGTCGCCTTTGGTAGACCGGATTGACTTGTTGCCACTTCCGTCAGGTGGTTTTGTTCCCCTCTCCCCGATAGTCACTACCCGGCAAGGCGTGACCACCTCAGCTTCAGTTCACATGTCTGGTTTGGGCAAGCTTCCCGGGAATGGTTCAAGTCTAGGAGGCACAGAGAGGAAACGTCCTGTGGTAGAGGGGCCCTGTAAACGCAGCAAGAAACTGGTCCACAGTCAACTCAAGCAGTACATGCAGCATCGCCCATTTTGGATGCTATTTCATTAGAAACGCTGCAAGCAGCACTTTTATCAGCACTCAATACTAAACTGGACCTTATCTTACATCACCTTTCAGCACTGGAAAAGAATCTCAGTGATCTATCAGCCTCTCTGCATAGGGACCGCGCCTCTCGTGCCACAAGTCTTCTTCCTACAAGACCCATGATTTTGTCTGCCACTCCCAGCCCCAGCGGCAGTGGTATGGGGGTAGGAGACCCAGTGGCGCACATCGTCACACAACAGCCCAACCTCATGAAAGCAGTTCCAACAACGCTCACCAGGACCATGCATGATCCTCAGGCCTGTCCAACTACTCCAAGGGGGGCTAACATCTTGAATTCAGCCTCTCTTAAGCCTCGTCAACCCCAGAGTGTTAATGTAGGTGGTTCACAACGTCATGATGATGGAAGAGGCAGGCCTGATGTCTTACCACCCTACCTTAATGTCAGCTCTGTTCATCTTCCCCTGAATCCACCCCGCTTGTCGTGGTGTTGGCTAATGTACCGTGCATTAATCACGGGGCCAAGGACGACTCTTTCCAGTTAAAGAACAAGGTGGTGCACTGGCTCAACTTCAACATTGCCCTTGGTCCTGGGGTGGAAAATGATATCCTTATGGTGCATCGGACTCAGTGGGTTGGTAGCACGAACAAATCCTGGTAGGGGGACTATATTATTGTTAATTTTAACAATACTACCATTGTTGACCACATCCTAAATTCAATAGCACAGTCTGAGTATAGGTCTTGGAATTCTGCAATCTTGGCATTACCATTGGGCTATTTTTATCGACCCAGAGCTTTTCATCCTGGATCCCAATGTGAGTGGCCTACTGAGAGAGGTTGTGGGGGCCATATAGGGGGGATTGTAGGGGTAAGCACTGCAAACAGGTTCGCCACTTTGAGCACGCTGGAAGATTGTGACTGACGTCGTGTGGGTCTCTCGGACCACACAGTACTTGTTCCCCAGGGAAACGTCCTACCCCCGGAACAGAAACAGAGCAAGTACTGAGGGTGCAAGTTCCTTTCCTGGAATATTGTGGGGCTGGCAAGTAAGATCGATAATCCGGGATGGCTGGTCCTTGTGAAAAGTTTTTATGTGATATGTCTCCAGGAAACTTGGGCTATCAAGAATAACTTCCACCTGGATGGCTATAAAACTCTCTTTGTTCCAGCAACTCCGTCCGCCTGAGGGAGAGCCAAGGGGGGGCTTACTACCTTCGTTTTGCTTGTTGTCCTCGCACATCAGTGACTGTACTCTATGTTTCACCTAATGTACATGTGATGTTGCTGTCTAGTGGCAAGAGCAGACTTCTTTTGATACATTTTTACAATGCGGGAGTTACACACGAGAGGGAGGGTAACATAACGCAGTTGGGGTCAGTATTACGGGGTGGCACCTGGTAAGGCCAGAACTGTCATTATATCTTCTTAACTAGAGACCTTAACAACCATACGTGTGGGGACATTAGGCAAGGAGGAGTGGAAGCCATGGGCTGCGCCCAACAATCTGGTCTGAATATGGAACATACCTCTCAAGGCACCGAGCTTAATTTAATCTTACTTGAATTCGACTTAACATCTGTCATGAACAAGTTGCCCCGGGGAAAACAGACATTACTTCCACCTTCATCGGTAGTGGTTGTGAGACCTTTATAGACTTTACCTTTGTATGTACTCCTTTCTTTTCCCTGGTTACAGATCCCTTTGTCCAGTCAAGTGAATTCAGTGATCATAATTCCACTTGTGTATCAACAGGATGGGCTCGAGTACAATCAATCAATCAATCAAAACATTTATATAGCGCGCTACTCACCCGTGAGGGTCTCAAGGTACTGAAAAGGGGGGGGGGGGGGGGTGCTGCTACTGCTCGAAGAGCCAGGTCTTGGAGGTGTTTCCTGAAGGTGAGATGGTCCTGGGTCATATGTAGGTGTGCAGGGAAGGAGTTCCATGTTTTGGCTGCCAGGTAGGAGAACGATCTTCCTCCGGCGGTGGTTCTTCGAATCCGTGGGACGGTGGCGAGGGCGAGGCTGGCTGAGCAGAGCTGGCGGGTGGGAGCGTAGAACGAGAGGCAGTTGTTGAGGTATTCGGGGCCCATGTTGTGGAGCGCTTTGTGTGCGTGGGTGAGGAGCCCGAACGTGGTCCTCTTGTTGATGGGGAGCCAGTGCAGGTTTTTCAGGTGGGCGGATATGTGGCTGTGGCGAGGGATGTCGAGGATGAGTCGTGCGGAGGCGTTCTGTATGCGTTCTAGTCGTTTCTGAAGTTTGGCGGTGGTTCCTGCGTATAGGGTGTTTCTGTAGTCCAGACGGCTGGTGACGTGGGCCTGGGTGACCGTCTTTCTGGTTTCGGTGGGGATCCACCGGAAGAACTTTCGGAGCATGCGCAGGGTGTTGAAACATGATGATGAGACGGCGTTGACTTGCTTGGTCATCGTGAGGGAGGAGTCCAGGATGAATCCTAGGTTGCGTGCGTGTTCCGAGGGTGTCGGCGCAGAGCTCAGAGCTGAGGGCCACCAGGGATTGTCCAAGGATGAGGACCTCTGTTTTGTTTGAGTTCAACTTCAGGCACCTGAGCTTCATCCATTCTGAGACGTCTTTCATTTCTTCCTGTAGGTTGGTTTTGGCGGTGGCTGGGTCTTTGGTGAGGGAGAGTATCAGCTGTGTGTCGTCGGCGTAGGAGATAATGTTGATGTTGTGTTGGCGTGCGATGGTGGCGAGGGGGCTCATGTAGATATTGAAGAGGGTTGGGCTGAGCGAGGAGCCTTGGGGTACGCCGCAGATGATCTCGGTGGCCTCTGAGCGGAAGGGAGGGAGGCGGACTCTCTGGGTTCTGTTGGAGAGGAAAGAGGTGATCCAGTCCAGGGCCTTTCCTTAGATCCCAGTGTTGAAGAGGCGGGTTATTAGGGTGCGATGGCATACGGTATCGAAGGCTGCCGAGAGATCCAGGAGGATGAGGGCGGTTGTTTCTCCGTTGTCCATCAGGGTCCTGATGTCGTCGGTGGCTGCGATGAGGGCAGTCTCGGTGCTGTGGTTGGCTCGGAATCCGGACTGGGATGGGTCGAGCGAGTTGTTTGCCTCGAGGAAAGCAATCAGCTGTTTATTGACGGTCTTCTCGATGACTTTGGCCGGGCAGGGAAGAAAAGAGATGGGGCAGAAGTTCTTGAGATCTTTGGGGTCCGCTGTGGGTTTCTTCAGAAGGGCGTTGATTTCTGCGTGCTTCCAGCTTTCGGGGAAGGTTGCTGACGCGAATGAGATGTTTATGATGTTCCGGAGATGGGGTGCGATGATGGTGTCAGCTTTGTTGAAGATATGATGGGGGCAAGGGTCCGAGGGGGAGCCGGAGTGGATGGAGTTCATGACGTTGGTGGTGTCTTCAGTGCTGGTGGGGGTCCAGGCGTTGAGGGTGGTGGTGGGGGTCGCTGGTTTGGTGACTGGAGGCGGAGTCTGGCGTCCGAAGCTGTCGTGTATATCTGCGATCTTTCGGTGGAAGAACGTGGCGAGGGAGTTGCAGAGTACTTGTGACGGTGTGATGTCGTTGTTGCTGGCGCTGGGGTTGGAGAGCTCTTTGACGATGTTGAAGAGTTCTTTGCTGTTGTGGGTGTTGTTGTCTAGTCGCTCTTTGAATGATGTTCTTTTGGTGGTGCGGATCAGCTGGTGGTGTTCGCGGGTGGCGGTCTTGAGGGCTGTCCTGTTTTCTGCGGTTCGTTCGTGGCGCCAGGTTTTTTCGAGGGTTCGGCAGGTTTTCTTTGATTCTTTGAGGGCGTCTGTGAACCGTGAAGTTTTTCTGTTGCCGGTCATGCCTGGGGGGTTCTTCAGTGGTGCGAGGTCGTCGGCGCAGTTGGTGATCCACTGTGTGAGGTTGTGGGCTGCGTCGTTGGTGTCGGCTGGCGGGTTCTGGTTCAGCGATGAGTGGAGCTGGTCTGTGGTGATTTTGCTCCAGCATCTGCGGGGGATTTGTTGTGTGCGGTGGTGGGATGTAGTCTTTTTGAAGGTGAAGTGGATGCATCTGTGGTCGGTCCAGTGTAGTCCGGAGGAGTGGCTGAAGGAGACGTGGTTGCTGGCGGAGAAGATGGGGTCGAGCGTGTTGCGCGCGATGTGGGTGGGGGTGTTCACCAGTTGCTGAGTCCGAGGTTGGCGAGGTTGTCGAGCAGGGTGGTGGTGTTGTTGTCGCTGTTTTTCTCCAGGTGGAACTTCAGGTCCCCAAGGAGGATGTATTCTGTTGAGGCTAGGGCGTGCGGGCTGATGAAGTCGGCGATGGTTTAGCTGAGGGTGGTCTTGGGGTCGGTGTGAATCTGGAAGTGCAGGAGTTCGGCGGCGGAGAGTGTGTCTTCGGCGTTGGTCGTGATGTTGATGGTGTACTTGTAGACGATGGCGATTCCTCCTCCGGTTTGGTTGACGCGGTCCTTCCGGGTGATCTTGTAGCCGTCCGGGATGGCTACGGCGATGTCAGGGGCCGAGGAGGCGTTCATCCAGGTTTCCGTGAGGAAGGCGACGTCTGGTGTTGTTGTGTCAAGGAGGTCCCATAGTTCGACGGCGTGCTTGTGGACGGAGCGTGTGTTGAGGAGAATGCACTTGAGGGGGTTGTTGTTGTTGTGAGGCCCGGTGGGTGGTCTGCAGGTTCGAAGGCAGGTGTAGTTGCAGGTTTGGCAGGTGAAGGGTCCGTGGGTTTGCTTTGGGGTGGCTCGGTAGCAGGTGGGTGTTCGTCCGGTGTTGAGTGCGTTGAGGGTGGCGGAGTCGTATTTTAGTCGGGCTAGCGTGGCTCTGGTGGGGGCCAGGGGTTCTGGCACTGGGCGCGGTCCAGGCACGGACGGGCACAGACGGGCTTGCCTTAGGCACGCCTTAGGCGTGCCAGCAGCGCGCCCGCTGCGCGGCCTCCCTATGAGGGGGAGTGGGAGGGAGGAGCAGCTGGGAGGCGGGAGCGGGGTGGCGACTGGGAAAGCGGGGGCGGGGCCGCAGGGACGCAGCGGCGGGAAAGAGTGGCTCAGAAAGAAAAAAGGGGGGGAAGGACAGAGTGGCAATGCGGGGGAAGGGGGCACAGAAGGCAAAGGGGCTCAAAGGGCACAACGGTCTAAAAAATACAATACAATACAAATACAAACAATAGAGTCAAGGGCAGCAGGAGAACGAGGGATAGAGGTCAGAGGGGGCAGAGGGCACTCACGAGACCGCAGGCAGCGGTAGGAGCAAAACGGCGGCAAACAGCAACAGCGGGGGTAGCCTCACGGGAGGACCGCGTGGCGGCTGGGGGGGCAACCTGTGTGAGGACAGGGTCAAAGGTCGCTCCCTTCACCGCTGCGCGGCCTCCATATGAGGGGGAGTGGGAGGGAGGAGCAGCTGGGAGGCGGGAGCGGAGCGGTGACTGGGAAAGCGGGGGCGGGGCTGCAGGGACGCAGTGGCGGGAAAGAGTGGCACAGTGTGTCTATGTGTACATAGACACACTGAGGTGGGCAGGGGGTGTCCCTTTCAAAGTGGCGGAGGCGGGGAAGAGTTTAAAATGGGGATGTATAGCACCAGAGTTTCTTCACGAGTCCCTTGCAATGCAGTGTAGCAGGGAGTTTGCCAACTGTCTTGATGGTGAGGCTAGCGCCTCGGACATCCTGTGTGGATTTGTAACTATGTCCAGCGTCATACAGAGGCTACTACAAGCCCCATGCGGGGGCCGTGAGCCTGTAGGCCCAACATGGTTCGATTCAGCTTGTTCTTAGGCTTTTAGGAAGCTGAGACAGGCCTTAAGCAACAAGCACTGAGATGTGATGGTGGCCAAAGGGCTTTGCAGAGCATAGAAAGCTGCATTAGCAACTTGTAAGTCCTCCCTGAATGAGGAGACCTGGTCTGACCTAGTGGAGGCAAGCATACTGCACAATAGTTCTAAGTTTTGGGCTATTATTAATATCCCATTTCTTTCAGACGAGAACGCCCAATTATTGGTCACCCAAATCACGGAGGATGATTGGGTCCTTCACTTTGAGGGTATTTTTCAACCAGATCTCACGCTATTTGAAGGGGTGGAAGGTAAGGCGGATCTCATATTTTCCACCCAAGAGGTGAGAGCTGGTATACTAGGTCTGACCCAAAGAAAGGCCCCAGGGTCAGATGGGATCATGCCTGACCTCTACATTGCCCACGTAGACTTCTGGGTGCCCGTCCTTACAGCTGATATTAATGCTGCAGTGCAGGTCGGCCGTCCAGATTCTTGGGCCCTATCGACTATAGTCCAGTATTTCAAAAGGGTGATCGGGACAGTACCTCATGTTACAGGTCCATTTCTCTCCTAGAGTCTGTGGTGAAGGTGGTGAGTCGCATGATTCTTGAGAGACTGGTATCTTGGGCGGACGAAAGCAACTTTTTATCCGCAATTCAATATGGTTTTCGGCCTGGTAGCTCATCTGTGGAGCAGTGTTTGAACTTATATCTTGTTCTGAACAAGTACACTGTGGCTCGTTCATGTCCCATATACTTAGCCTTTATAGACCTGTCCTCAGCCTTTGACGGTGTAAACAGGTCCAAGTTATGGCAGCTGATGGCATCCATTGGCATTGATAAAAACATCATCTGGTTTTTGAGGGATCTTCACAAAGATTCTAGAGCGGTAGTTCGCTATTCAAAGGACCTGAAAGTGTCCCGTCAGTTTAACATCAAGAGGGGGTTGCGTCAGGAGTGCATCCTTGCACCCTTCCTCTTTTATTTATACATCAACTCCCTACAGTAGGCCCTTCTAGCAGCTAAAGCTGCCAGTCCCCAGGTATGCAAGCGTAGCCTGCCAGTCCTTTTATACGCAGAGGACGCAGTCCTCCTGGCGAGGACTGCAAGGGGCTTACAACTTCTCCTTAACTCTTTTTCCTCTTTGATGGAGGAGCTGGACATGTCGATGAACCACTCTAAATCATACATCATGCAGGTGGGGCCCGGAAAGGCTAAGGTTAAGCAGCCCATTTTTAAACTAGGTAGCTCCTTAATACCCAAGACAAATTTTTTTTCCTACCTGGGAGTACTGTTCGACGGCTCCTTGAGCTGGTGCCCCTTGCTTAATCGTAATAAAGGGGACCTAGTGAAAGCTTCCACAGCTGTTTTTAACTTCACCAGCAGAGTGGGAGGGAAGCCAATAGGGGCCCTCCTGAAGATTTACCAAGCAAAATGTATCTCAAAGGTTAGTTAAGAGAGCGAGATATGGGTCCATATCGCGCTCAGTGACCTGCAGAGCACCAAAAACTCATTTCTGTCAAGAGCCATTTCTGTCCCGCAAGGCACCCCATCCTACAATTGTTCATGAGGAACTGGGGATGCCTTTTCTCTCTGACGACCTGGCTTTTCGACCTCTGGCCTTGTGGCTCAAGATATGGGCCAAGCAAGAAAGCATACTTAGCAAAGACTTCTTACGGGATTGTTTTTCTCTTGATCACGTCTCACGTATTCGATGGCTCCAGTACATAAAAGTTGGCCTTGCCAGGTTAGGAAGAGCAGGTCTCTTTACGAATCCTGAGGGTATTGGTAAAAGGGACCTCATTTGGGCCAAGGGGTGTTTTTTAAGAATGCGATATTGTGAAAGAGAAGTAAGTGAGCTGTGTAAGCCCAGTGTACACAAGTACGTCGTACTGAAAACTGTGCCTACCACGGAGCCTTACCTTCTGGGGCTGAAAAGCATCCACAATCGTTTTCTCTTGACGAGGTTCCGGCTTGACCTCTTCCACTACTTACTGGCACATCCCGATGGTTCTCACAGAGGTCAGTACCTCATGCCTTGTGGCTGCGATGGAGAATCTCCTCAGGACATGATGCACTTTTTAATGTTCTGCACTTTTTACGCTGTTCCCAGAAGGTTATTTATCATTCCTATCTTTAAAAAAATGGGCTTTAGGAGGGTCTGACCAGCTTTTATCTTTTTACAACTTCTCTACCGTTTTGTACACTATCAATTTTGTACGGGTCGCTATCAGACAAAGGACAAGTTGCAAATAATATCTGTATTGTAATTCATGCGTTTTTTATGTGTATAGTTTACCTGGATTTTATCTTATCAGTCAATTTGTAGTCTGACTCGTGGTATATCGAAGGCTAAATGATTGTTATGGTTTTATTCTTAGAGCCTAATAAAGTTTTATTTTATTGTTATTACCTGTAACTAGGAATAAAAGTCAGTTCCTGTGCCCAGACATATGTCCCTTTTATCATGATATTTGGCGTGTTCCCTGAGAATTTGCAGTGCCAGAGCACTTATTGCTGTATCTGTGCATACCTGGCCTTCTTCCTGTTTATTAGGCCTATGCCTGGGTATTAGTAGCTATGTCTATGAACCTGAAGTAGTGCTTTTGTAAATGATGCTTGTGCTTTGACATTTGTGCTCTATCATTTATGATTGAGTTAGTCTGGGGTAGTTCAGGCTGTGCCCGGGAATCTGATGGGAGTGTCCTGGTACCTTATTTGGAATTACACCTGTGAATTTAGTTTTATGCTTCGGTGTTTGTTACTGTACATTACATAACATAACATGGTGTTATAAAGCACATACTTACATTCTGGGCATCTTGCGCTGAAAGGCTAGGTGGGCACGCCAGGATTCAGGGTTGTTCTGGAGAATTGATGACTGACGCATGCATATGAGGGCTATATCTTGGTAGCTGATGGCTGCACCTCTGGTAGTTGTTGCTATGTTTGTTAACTTTGGTGTTGTCACTTTCTGTGATGTTGTCAGAATCAAAGGTCCTGGGACATCACTTCCTGTGACATCACTAAGGCCAAAGTTTCCAGTGATGTCATCAGGAGTCACATGCCTGCCATGCTACTTCTGTTACCCCTAGCATTTTGGTGAATTGACCTCTATGGCTTCAAGAGTCCTCTTGGGTTGTCACATTGTAACGTCACTGATGAACATCAACCACCCACCAGAAACAATATACTCTGTAGAATTGTGAGCCAAAGCTTGACCTTTCTGTTACATCCATTCATTGCCTCGAGCCAAAGTACTTGCCTGACTTGACCAAGGTGAACCGCTGCCAGTATGCAGCATATGGTCCACATTTCTGCCTTTCTTTTGTGATATTGTCACTGGAAAACTGTAGGCGCAGTGAAACGAGTAGGTGTAAACAACGTAAAAATTAATGTTGTTTTACAATTCAGTAATTACAGCTGGTGTTAACTACGTAAGTCCATGAACTTTGCTTTACCAGAATATTTGGACATTCCTCAAGCAGCTCAAGAAAGTAACGTTGAATAATCCATTGTAAGCTAGAACGTGATATCGATCCATACACATAGAATCCTGCATACTCTGTTGTGGGGTTTAATATAGCCTTATAGCCTGCCGTAGCGGGCTATACCAGCTATTAAAAGCCCACTCCAGCGTTAAAGGCCCGAGCAGAAGGCTAAGGCCTTTAACAAGGGAGCGGGACTTTATTAGCCAGTATAGCCCAGCTATGAAGGGCTATAAGGCTATTAGAACATTTTGCCACTAGAGGGCAGAATATTCTAACAAATAAAACAAAGGCCTCTTGGAGAGGGTTTAAATCCCCTCCCGCTCTGAGAGGCCTTTGGGAAAACAACATTGGAATGTTGCTTTGCGGGCCTTTACTGGCCCGTAGAAGCACGGAGCACTCCATTGTCTTCAATGGAGTGCTCCACATTCCAATGTTCTAATAATGCAAATCAGTGTGTCACAAGAATGGTAGTCAGTTTACCTCACTTGTAACGACCACACCAACATACCTGTTCTATCTTGTGCTCCCTTTGTGCTTCCTGGCTCGGCCTTCCTCAGATGCTCCCCTTCAGTCCCGCACATACGATCTCCATTCCCACAATCCATTGGGCATCATAAGGTTTCAGACCTGAGCATGCGCATATCAGAGAAGCACCTGGAACAATAAGTACCATGATTTGCAGAGGAGTAAACAGCACACCGTAGAACACATTTCTCTTGCTTTTGGAACACTCAACAGTACAAAAAACAATACACCGCTACTTTCTTTTAAAACACACACAAAAACCCCATGCTGAGGCCCATATTCCTCATCCATAGAGCATACACCAACGCAAGCTACAACCAATCTCCCTGCTATACAAAATACAGAACCTTACAAGACGCAGCTTATCACCACAGCATTAGATCCAACACATCTCCCTTTTTGAAAGATTAGTCAATAGCACAGGATGCAACACATCTTATGCTTTTTTTTTAGCACAGCACAACACGATATGCAATACATCTTTCATTTTTATGGGACACATACACAACAGTACAAAATACAACACCTCTACCTACAATATAGAGGACACTCTAGCATAAAATACAACACATCTCTCTCTTTTACAGACCACTCAATGGTACAAGATACAAGTGCTGCGGCTGAGGATTCACAAAATGAATGTCCACGAAGGAATACACTTGGGGCCTCATTCATGAGAAGTGACGCATCGCTGCGTGAAAGCAGCGATGCGTCACTTCTCAGTGCGCCCTCCTTGCGACATGATGGATGCGTCATATTTACAGTATGATGCATCATGTCTCAAGGAGTTACAGATACGTCAGTAATTCTAACATATCTGTAGGCGCAAAAGTGACACATTGCAGGCGTGTGTCACAATAGTGACGCAACTCCAGCAATGTGTCCTTTCACATGGGGCAAGCCCCATGTGAAAGGGCCTGTGTCAGTCTTACGCCTGCCATGAGGCAGGCGTAAGATATTGACGCATTTGCGTCCTAGAAGTGGCACAGTGAAATCTCATAGATTTCACTGCGTCACTTCTACGAGGCTTACTTACGTGGGAACGCCCCCCCTGAATACATTATACCTGGCACAGGTATAATGTGACGCTGTGGTTTACAAAGTGACGCATCTAGGTAGATACGTCACTTAGTAAATATGGTGCAACAAGGCTCACTTTTTACGCCACTGGTGCGTCACAAAAAGTGACGCACTGGAGGCGCAAAAACGACGCAAGGGCTCATAAATAAGCCCCTTGGTGTTCAAAGCCCTGCATGTTCCCTGCATCTGGCAGTAGTACCTATTGGCACTCTGTGATATGTTGTCCTGCGATTATAATGGGAAAAATACAACTACAATCACCAGAAAGCACAGTGAAAACCCAAAGTGGAACAATCTAGCCATTGTGTTTACATTTCTTGACAATCAAGTTTGTGTTGAATATTTGGTATAGCTTGATTTTATTCAGACCCTCAGTTCTTCTGTGTTGAAGTGGAGTGTCAAATCTCCCTTTCTTGTTCCCTCAGAACCACCCTTCAGAACGAGGAGGGTGGCAACATAATTACCTAGTGGTGCGTGACAATGTCTGTTCGCCCCTACTAATGCATTTACTTTTCTTTTTTACATAATAATTTGGTTTTAATTAGTCATCCGTGAAAGCGTCCTTCTTCTAGGTAGCACAGTCCCATGGCCAGTTTACTATAAAGACATAATCTCAGCTGATTGGGGACGGGGAGAGCAGGGCTAAAGTTCAATCTTTGCCTCATTTCAACTGCAAAACTTTCTCGGGCCTAGTGCTCAACCATAAATCGAGGACACTCGTGAGATAGATTAAAACCAGGTTCAAATATATAAAGTGTTTGAGGAGTCTTGCATGAGTCTATTGCATCTTCCATAGACTCAGGAACTTGGAACGTTGCCTCCCAGATGATTTTATAGAACGCAAGCTTTTTTATAAATTATCCTTTTGCATAATTCAGACAGTTAATGTAGGTTAAAGAAGGCACTACATCCGAATATGAAATAATCCAAATATGAAGTGTGACCTCCTTGCGAATGAGGGAATGGCCAAACAAACTTTTGCGTTCATTTCCACTGAGAAATACTTCTGTTTCCCCATTCCTACATCTGAAATCGAAAGGTAGGACCCATGACTCGTACAAATCTCTACCCTAATGCCTCATACCTGGCTACTGGAAAATGTTTCAAACATGATGTGAAGAGACACCTAGAAATTGACAGATAAATGAATTAGTTGATTAACTACTCAGCAGATGGTGTCTCGGGTACTGTGAAAGCCAGCGTCTCTAAGTGTTCACTTCTTAACATTTTGTAAATTCCGTCCTTTTTTGCCACTATTTTCTGCGATTGTGTGAAATTATAAGGCAAAAATAAATCTGTCAAATTCAGGTGTTTCCATGGCACGTAACCAGACTTCAGAGTCTGCAACGTTCAGCTCAATTGGATAATTGACCTAAGCTGGCTTTGTCCATGTTGTAAGAGGGACCTGTTGCTCTGTATAATATCAATTGCCGAGGACACAATATTATTCAGAGAATAAATCCTAGTTGATAAAGTAGTCATACCGTTATCAACAACAGCCTATGCCTTTTCTAAATTAGCCCTGTAAATTTATCGTATGAGCTCAGCAGCTTCCTGCTGGGAACCTTTCCAAAGTTCATTATATAGGGCATATAAATAGTGTTTCCGACATGTTGCTCTAGGACCTAACAAGAAATCCTGTAAATCCAAATCGCCAGAGAGAAGAGACAATAGTTCTTCCACTACATCTAGAGAGGAATGTTGTACCCATTGCTGACATAACTTTCCCACACTATATGTTGTATCCACCCCGAGTGTCGTGTCTGCACATAACGTGGTTCTGGTCTGTTTATTCTGAAACCCTTTGCGTGGTTTAAAAAATGTGCATGACAATCATTAGTGTCTAATGCCCACGCTAGCCACCCATCTGAACAGGAATGTGAAGACTTTTATGTTTTATTGTTGAGCTGTTCCTCAATGTAATTTGTAAACTGTTGGCAATTATCAAAACGTGATAATGCAAGATTATTTGGTTTGTTTATGTCCTTAATGTTAGCCAAGCCTAGGCATGATGTCTGCTGTACTGTTTTGTTCAGAAAAATCAATTGTCTTGGTCTTAGACATGCTCTAAACAACTCTTTATTCTCATGAGCTTGCCACTCTTTCATTCCCCAAACACTTCTCAAATCAATATTGTCTTTCCATAGTACCTTGTACAGACAGTTGGGAACTGCAGTTATAATCCAAATATAAATCCAAGGTGGAATTAAGGAAGTCTGTTTAAGCCAAAATATAAATGCATGATTCCCATGCAATGGTGTATCTGATGAATCCGGGGAAAAATCATCAACGTTCATAAAATAGCCCGAGGAAGTCTGTGCAAAAACGGGAACCTCACCAGGCAGTGTAGAACTGATGGATATTTCCAAAGGTGGATCATAATAAACAACTTTGCTGTTATTACTGGTAGTCAAAGACTGTGATTTCATATACGGTGTGTGTATGGTGTTGGTAGATGTAACCTGATGTAGCAAAACTTCAGTGACTCATATCTCCCGCCGGGGAATCGAAATTTCTGTATTATTTACTGTTTATAGAGGAATTTTCTGATTGATAGAGAGAGGAGACAGGCAACTACCAAGAATCCCTCGTGGCCCACTGTGTAGGACTGGCCACACGGTGTGGTTTTATCAGATCAATGCATACAAATCTTGTGTGTTTACAATCAGCAAAGAGTAGCAAATGTACTGTTCTCGTACCTTCAACTGCAACGACTGGTACCGTTGCTCTGTAAAATGGACCAAACTCCTTTTTATCTATAATCTTCTCTCAAAGATTATTCATTCAAAATGTCATTTCGGACGTCTTTCAGTTCCAGTAAGACAGCCAAACATTCATTGATGTCAAAAAGGCGTATCCGCCACCACTGTGCGAGGAATATCAAGGCTTGGGACTCACATCTGGATGCCGAAAAGGACTTAATAGGGAGTCCAGCTACCCAAGGACCTTCTAGGCAGATTATTTAAGGCTCTCTTTGCTCCATACAGATGATGGCTCCAACTGTGAATTGAACCTAATACTCTGGCTGTTAAAGACTACTTTAAGTTACGCTTTTTCCTCTCCACTATTGAAATTCCCTCAGAATGGTAGGGGGAGAAATAATGCACAGCAACAACCAGGGTCCCATTGGTATTCCGGTGAGCCCTAGAGGCAAATGCTGGTCCCAGGTCTGAGTGGAATGCAGCTGCTGCATATGTGATGATTAAAGACTTGCAAATCTTTTATAACATGTCTATAATTGACTCCCATACATCACAAGCATTAAAAATATACAATATTTCAAAAAATCTGTTTAAGAATGATTTAAGGTAATTAGGGCTAGAGACTCTGCACAACAGAACTGGCTCCATCAGGGTGCCCCTGAATGGCTGGGGCCCTGAGTCAATGCCCACTTTGCCTTAAAACATCTCTGTTTTCTGAACAAAACCAATCCTACTTGCAAGACAGGCACCCTTGTACCATGGTGCAAGGGTACCTGCACTGACGCTAGGCTGCACTCAGTGCGCCAGTGCAGACAGAGAATAGGAATGCGCCATTTCTTAATAGAGATGGCACATTTCTGATCCCTCCATTTCACACAGCACAGCAAGTTGTCTTGCTGCATTGCACAGCGACCAATGTTATTAAATCTGCCTCTTAGTTTTGAGGATTCTACCGCAGACGCAGATGTGAATCAGCTTGTAATCATCTGTGATAAGTGTTGACTCCGCATTAGTACCTAGGGAGCATACAGATGACAGACTAGATCTGAATTGGGTTAAAATAGTTATTGTTTTTATAGTCTTGCGTTTATAACATCAATAATGACATTTCCAGTGACATGATCAGAGGTGAAGAGAATGTAATATCACTTCATGTAGTTCACTGGTGCACATCTGATGCAGCCCTGCCAAGGACCATGCATCCATGGTTAGACTAGCGTATTTTAATGTGGTGTCCGCATCACTGCACTAAAATGCATTAGTCACACGTATATAGTGCTTTGAACTAACCCTGGGCGTAGTTCGCGAAGTAGCGCTACGCGTAGCTACGCAAAGTGCACTTCACACTACTCGAGCTACGCGTAGCACTTTGTGAACTGCGTAGTACCCTGTTCACACTGTGCAAGATGCCGTTTTCAATGATTGAACAGTGCGGACAAGCATCCGGCACTGTGCAATAATTGAAAACAGCATCTTGCACAGTGCGAGCTGTAGTTTTCTGCCACTCTAGTAGATTTTTACTCGAGCAGCAGCTTTCTCAACGTCGACTGGTAGTTTCTCATCGCGAGCGGTCGCGAGCATACTCAACCACTCGCAATGAGAAACCTGACCTCCACGCGTTGAGAATCTCACCGGGTGGTTTATTTTCCACGCTCGCGATCGGCAACTTGATGTTGCTGATCGCGAACGAGGAAAAAGTCTCGCGGGGATGTCATTTTGCTTGCTCGCGGTTGACGTTGAGGAACGAGAGCTAGCAAAAAATTACCGCTGCACTACGCTACGCGTGTTTGCACTGTGCTACGTGCAATTCATGTAGTGCGAAGTAGCCCAAACTTCGCAAACTACGCGAGCGTAGCGTAGTGCTTTGCCCAGGGTTACTTTGAACACCCCACAGGTGCAAAGCACGTTCAACAAGAAGCTGTGTTTAAGTGCCGAGACTGGTGCTAGTGAGTGCACTACTGTCTGCTAATCTGCTATTTCAGATAGATTGTGGCCTTAACTCACAATCTGACCAGCCAATGCACTGTAAAGTTATTTTCGCGCCCACTGCCTGTACAGTAATCCAAGAGTTTGCTGTGACAAAACAAAGGGGCATATGTATAGGAAAGTGGCGGAGCGCGGTTAGCTCCAAAATTGCTATATTCCCACGCTCCATCACTTTAGACACGCAAGGATGAACCGTATTTACTAAAATACGATGCACTCCTGCATTTTTCCTTGTGCTGGCACTAAATTCAGCTGCCTAGCACCAACGCAGGCACCCTTGCACCATAGTGCAAGGGTGCCTGTGTTGAGGTAATGATTGTATATGTGTAGGAAGGTGTCGCTTCCTGCACATAAACAATCTAGAATGGCGATTTGTAACTTCTATGTGTGCTGCATTGTGCAGCACACATAGAAGTTACAAATCGTCATGTTTTTAAAATGATTGTTTATGTGGATGAAGGGGGCACCTTCTTGCACCTAAACAATCATTCATGGCAATTTGATGTTTCTAATTCTGCTGCACCATGCAGAAGACATACGAACAGCAAAAACTAGGAGAAATAAAGCATTTCTCCTCCTTTCTTCATGTTAAGACCAAGATTTCCCTGGTCTTAATTTTGGCGCTGCCTCCTATTTACGCCACCCTCGTAAATAGGGGGCAGCATCAAAATCAATGGATGTTGCGGCGGAACGTCCACCGCACACCTATTGCGCACCCCGTTCACATTAAGTGTTGCGTGAAAGGTGGCGTTAACCCACTTTAAGTGCCTTAACGCTGCCTTGTAAATAAGGCAAATAATTTATCGCCAGAGGAACGTCACTAAAAGTGACTTTCCTGTGGCGATAGGGGCTTGTAAATATGCCCCAGAGTTTTTGGACCTTATTTTCGTAATTGTTGGTGCAAGTGCTCTGAAGCAGCTTCTGACTGCAACCAATGCTGCTGAAACAGAATAATCTAGAAAAGATTACACAAACACTACATTTCTGGATACCGATCGCCAGCTCGTTTCCTTTAAACAGTGGCGAGCAAAGTATGTGCACTTGTTCATGCCTACAGTTCAGAAGCAAAACAGCACGGCGTTCACACAAGAGAGTTTGGCTGGACAAGTTTATCTCCCTGTGTGTGTGCGGGGAGAGGGAGGTTGACGGCAGGCGGACAGTGTCAGTGCTGCTGCACGGAGTCGCTTGGAGGTCCAGGACAGTGCACAGCGCGTCACTGAACTGGAAGGGATTAGGTGGCCCAGCTTCCCTGCTTGAGAGCAGCGTAGTACAAGCAGGGCCGGACTGGGAACCGAAACCGGCCCTGGCAAACTGCTTGGCAGGCCCCCCGGGGAGGGGAGGTAGGGGTGCAGCCAAGCTGTTTGCAAGTTTCAGTTTAGGCCGATTTTGTTACAGGGGGTCGATATTGGTGGCCCCTGGTAACAAAAATTGCCTCCAGGGGCCCAAAACCAGCCCCCGCCCTAGCGGCCCACCGGGAAATGCCCGGTGCCCACTATGGCCAGTCAGGCCCTGAGTACAAGTCACTGCTGTGCCTGTGAAAAGATGCCTAGGCAGCCAAAGGGAACGCGTTCTATGGCAGCCACATATCTGACAACTCACAGGCTACTACAGACACTGTTCCCTCTGGCTGCCTGTGCTCCCACTGGGCCACTAGCAGAATGAATGAGGTTGGCCGATTGAAGGACCATCAGTTAAAATGTTCTGTGGTGAAACATCCAAAGGGGGACAGGTACAAACGCTTCTGCTTGATAAACCTGCACATCGCTAACTTTGGATATTATTTATATCCACTGAAAAGAATAAAAAGATATATTGTACCGCGTGAACAAAAATACCAGCCTTCTTAACCCCGTCACCTACATAATTTTTACATGAATGAACTACAATTAACTCCAAAGGAGTTCGGCACATGTCAAAAAATGTTTGTAAGAACTTGGATTCAGGAGAAACCGTCATATAAAAGGTGAGCTGGATTTCCACCAGGGTTGTTCCCCCAGTGCCTGTGGAGCAAGAGGCCGCCGCAGGGCTTCGGTCATTTTATATTGGTGTAAATCGTCTACTTCTAAGTACGAATTTTAAGCATATCTGGTGGGAGATTATTTTTTTGCAGTGTGTAGGCCTGGTAGGGCTGGTACACCGGGTTTTACTGATGATTTTCCCGATAATACATCAAATCTATCAGTCCTTGCCTGCAGCAAGTTCAAATGCACGAGGTGATTGGAAAACACCTATACCATGTACGAGGTGGCGGGAGGCAGCTTTCCTTTTCCTCGCCTCACCCACTGCCAACAATGTCCCCGAAGGGTGGGTGTGACAGGGCAGAGTGTGGGCTGACATTTTGGCTTTTTGGGTCTGGTATGGCGGGTTTTACTTTTGGTTTTGATGATATCAGCACAAACCTTGAGTTACAGCAAGAATACATGCACGGAGTCTGCCATACCATGAAAAACGCCTATAAAGGGTGTCTTGACAAGCTCAAAATAGCCCCAATTTGAAAATGGTGGTCACTCTTTCATCTGTCTAATTTACTAATGGGGGCACTTTTATTTTGGTACCCAGGCTTATTTTCTGTCCCAGTCCGTGTCTGGGCGGGGGTGAGGGGATTTTATTACATTATAGACTGCATGTTTGAAGAACCGAGGTGTGCTTACAATTTAGTGACAGTAATTAAGCTCTGTGAAGAGAACCACGTGCTGCCTCGGTGTAATCAGGGCCGGTTCTAGGGTGTTTGGGGCCCTGGGCAGAAAGGGAATGTGTGAGGCCCCTCTAAATTGCAGAGACATGACGCATTCAGGGCTGTTTGCATCTGAATAGATGCCCCTGCTCCTGGAGCTGCAGCCCCTCCCTCTCAGTCACCTTCAAGCACCTCTTAACAGCTCAAGGGCTGAAGGTGTGAGGGTTGCCATCCCGCTGTGCCTCTCCAATGCTGCTGGGTATCTGAGCTTTGGTGCTGCATCAGAGTCTGTTACACCCACCTCAGCAGCATCGGAGTCACGCAGGGAGGTGGGTGGAAGCTGTGCCGGCTTTAGGGTGGTGCGACCGGTGCCCGGTTAAAATTACGGACAAATGGCGTCCGTTAAAGCATCCTTCACGGACAACGGACAGACGGCCGAAATTACGGACTGTCCGTGAAATTTACGGTCGGTTGGTCACCCTAGGTGGGGGACTTTCTCTTTGGTCTGGCTGGCAGACACAGGGGAGCTTTCTGACAGCCCAGGACTGGACCGCTGTAAATCTTATGCTTACTTAAACCAGCTGCTGCAGCCGGGTGGCCCCACTGCCCAGCTGAGCATTGGTAGACACTCAGGGCAAGAGCTCATCCTGGTAGACACATTCCCTGGGCACTTCTGCTGGCACCATCATCAGGTGAGTCGTGCGTTCTCTCTGCGCTGAGCTCCACTCATCTCTGCAGCATGTGCATTAACCTCCTACGCTCGCTTTCCATTATTAGTTACATGCAGGCGCGCAACACCCATTGGACTCACAGGGCTTCAGCCCCCCCCCCGTCGTGTGTGGCAGCCCGGGATGAGACACCTTTCCGGGCAAAAAAGCAGCCGCACCCGAGCACTTCACAGGTCTTTAAAAGACCATTTGCATGTTAATGAGGCCTCGCTGTTGTTTCACCCTTTCTACGAGCCCCTGCAGCTCCACTCTGCCGATTGCTTAAAGTTCAGCCCCCCCCGAAATTTTTGCTCAGCCCCCCCCGAAATTTGGCTCTAGTTGCGCCTCTGGTTACATGGTACTGAAAATCAAAGGCAAGTTGTTCCTAATTTCATTATATTTTGAGACACTCCGATCTCTACAACTTAATAAATGCCTTTTGAAAAGTGTTGATTCACACTTGATATCGGGCCCAAACTAAGCGAATGCTTCCACAGCCCTTCCCCCAGCAAATGTCCTCATGGTGTGTATTAATTTTAATAAATTATGGTGCTGCAATTGTTTTACAGTACTGTCTTCTTAGAAAGAGGCTGTAGGTAAGTGACTTTTCCTTTCAGTTTTGCTTTCGTTTCAAGATATTTTTAGAGCTTCTCATTGCTCAAAAGGTTGTAATTTTTTTATATTTAGCTCTTTCAATGCACTTCATTGCTTGGGTTTAATCCCGAGAAAGTGTCCCTCCGAGTGTCACACATATGTCAGTTCAGTGCCACTCATAAGTGCATTAAAACCATGGAAATGTCGCACATGTTTAATCTGAATGCTTGACAGCTATGTTGTCGTATCATTCCTATGACGTCATCAGGCTTAGAAGTGTCCGTGAATGCCCTTCTACTATCTATCTCCAGTAGTCTGGTCAATTTACGACAATGTGTTCTAAAAGGTTTCTCTAATCGTGGATAAATTCACGTCGGTCTAGCAACTGTGTGGGATATTTATGTGCAATGCAGATATCCGTATCTTTGTTCATGAAGAACACTTTCCTTTTCCGGTGTGCTTTGTTTCCCTTTTTATAAACGGCGTATTTCTATTTGTGGAGTCTTGTGAAAAACGACTTCCTTTTCTGACAGTGAATGGATCTTCAAAGTGATATTTGTGTGCCTCTGCTGCGATTACTTCCTGGGTCAGGGTGTGCGTTTTTGGCGCCAGACCCACCCCCACCCCCACACCTAATAATGTTGGGATTGTGCTGCGCGCATAACTGAGCACCAGGTGTGTTTGCAAAGAACTTGAATACACGAGCGGCTTTGGAATTGAGGACAAGATAGGGCTTGTTGCCTTGGTGCTGTATGAGGTGAATGACAGCTTTGTTTTGCTGCTCTCTGGTGGCCGTTTACATACTTACAGCTTTTTTTCCCCTCGGCGTCTGTTTTTATGTTGGACTCGATAAGTGCCGATTTGTGTTTTTCAATATCCCCTTATAATCATGATTTCATTATAACAGCATAAATGTCCTATTTTTGAATTGGTACAGTTAGTTTAATGCCCGTTCAATGTCCGCTTTTTGCGCTCAGTGTCCTCTGTTTCAATTGGTACAGCCAGCTCCACATATATTTACATATTAAGATATTTATATTTGTATAATCTGTACAGTGTGTTCTCTGCTGTTTATATTTGTAAAATAGTTTAAATAAAATAATTTTCTACCTATACATCGCCCTCTCTCAAATTCGTTAAATATATTCTGTTATGAACATTTCTGGTTTTCATGTTCTTACATTTATTAAACAACAGCTTTTGTATTAGTATGATTATGATTAGCAAATGCACCATTTGCTGCACGTGATGGAAAAACGGCTTGAGCGATTTTATCTTTTGGACTTATACAAAAATATGGGCCTTATTTACAAGAAAGTGCGTCAGCATGGCCCGCAAACCCTTTGGCTGTGCCACACTGCGGTACTTTCAAAGTACAGGGATGCGTCATATTTACAACAATATGACACATCCCTGTGCGTTCCCCTGCGCTGGCACACAATCGTCTGCCATGCGCCACGTAGGCTCCCTTGCGCCATGGTACTAGTGTGCCTGTGTTGTGGGGAGATTGTTTTTGTGCAGGAAGGGATACCTTCTTGCACATAAATATTCTGAAATGTTGTTTTTCAACTTAGATGTGTGCTGCTTAATGCAGCACACATAGAAGTTGAAAATCATTATTTTTTGCAAAAGTGTTCCTTCCTGCACATAAACAATCACAAGTGGTGATTTCCTTGTTTTCTGTGTGCTGCAGAATGCATAGAAAGAGGAAAAAACAAGAAGAAATGTAAACATTCCTCCTCGTTGCGCCTCGCCATGCCTCCCCTGGGGTGGTGTAGCATTCTGATACATTTCCAGATTAACAAATTCTCGTAAATCTGGAAATGCGGCAGAATATATGGGTGTTGCGTGGGAACACCCACAGCAACACCCATGTCACGCCACGTTCACGCAAAGAGTTGCGTGAGAAGGTGCCATATTTACAAGGACACGAAAAGCCATGCAGGGTGGCTTTACGTGTCCTTGTAAATATGGGGATGCATGTTGCACCGCCGGTGCGTCATGAAAAGTGATGCACCGGTGGTGCACGGGGCTTGTAAATAAGCCCCTATATATTTCCAACTTGTCTCAATTCCGACGCAAATACTCTGGTCCTTATTTATAAGGAGGTCCTGCAGCGTGGCACCGCAAGCCCTTTGGCTGTGCTGCGCTGCAGCACTTACAAAGCACAGGGATGCGTCATATTTACAACAATATGATGCATCCCTGGGCTGGCACGCAATCAGCTGCCAAGCGTCACGCAGTCACCCTTGCACCATTGTGCAGAGATCAGTTTTGTTCAGGAAGGGATACCTTCCTGCACATAAACAATTTGAAATGTTTGTTTTTTAACTTCTATGTGTGCGCTTAATGCAGCACAGATAGAAGTTGAAAAAAGTCATTCTTTTTCAATGATTGTTTATGTGCAGGAAGGCGCACCTTCCTGCACATAAACAATCACAAGACGTGATATCCTTGTTCTATGTGTGCTACAGAATGCATCACGCATAGAAAGAGGAAAAAACGAGAAGAAATGTGAACATTCCTCCTCGTTGCTCCTCGCTATGCCTCACCTGGAGTGGCGTAGCATTCTGATGCATTTTCAGGTTTACGAATTCTCGTAAATCTGGAAATGTGGCAGAATACATGGGTGTTGCATGGGAACACCCACAGCAGCACCCATGTCACACCCCTTTCACGCAAAGTGGGAAGGCGTCATATTTACAAGGACACGAAAAGCCATGTTGGGTGGCTTTAGGTGTCCTTGTAAATATGGGGCAGCATGTTGCACCGCCGGTGCATCACAAAAAGTGATGCACCATTGGCGCAAGAGGCTTGTAAACTAGCCCCTCTGAATTTAGGATGCTGGAGATGCTGACTGCCTCGTCTTCTTATCGCTCTCAAATGGTCTCATGCCTGTTTAACAACTGCCTGGCAGTTCTGGATGGACTGTACCATTACCAATGATTTGGCTAAGGTGTGTCTTTGTCTAAAGTGGCATGGTGGGTGAAAAATGATAGATTGGAATGTGGCCCAAAGCGATTGCCAGTGGCTGAGCTTAATTCCAGTATTTGCCTTGTCGATGGTGCGATTTCTGCCCAAGTGCGACAGATGACCCGAGATATGGGTCTCTTGCTCACTCTGTCACAGGACGGAAGCTATACCTCATTGATGAGACCTAAGTTGAACCTTGTCTGGGGATGCCAGAGGTTCCTATTGAAGGATTCACTATCCCCTCTATAAGCATGAGCTGTAAAGGCCTAGCATTCAAAGTGTTTTGTCGCCCATGATAGTTTATAGATAGGCATTTAATCAGTTTATTACTTGTTTTGTTCTCTAAGGAGATTCTCCAGGAGGACTTCCGGTGTCCTACAGGAAGAAAACACAATGAATGCTTAATTAACACAAGATGTGAACATCTTCAGATCTTTGTGATTGGTCCATTAGAAATTCGTGGGATTTTCCAATTCATCTATGTCCCTGAAAGTAAAAAAGTCCTGGGGCCGAGTGACTCAAATGTTATACATATGTAAATATTTTAATCATTTTCCTCCGAGGGTTCGGTAATTTTGATAAAGATACTTCAAAGCATTTTCAATAAAAGCAACCCAAGACCACCATGTGTTTACAGATAAATTATTCATCTGTTTCCAATGAGAAGTAATAGTTTTAAGAGCCACAGAATAGGAAAATTTAACATTTTAGCATACACAAATAAGCAAGTGTTATTTGTATTGCAAATAACCATGATGTGGGAGGGATTATCAGAAATAGGTACAATTATTTAAATTATTGCCCAAGCTTTGTCCCAACGTTGTATTGTAAGGGGGCGATTAAATGACACATGAACCAATGAACTAGTCACTTTAGAACAATGCCAACATACTGAGGATTCTATTAATTTAGTTTTATAAATCTTTCGAAGGTTCCAGAAGCATTTACGTAAAATCCAAACATCGGTCAGGTAAAGAGCCACAGGAATTTTGCCATGTTTCCAGAGAGAAATGTATTGATAATTCTTCTTTTCATTTTGGAAATTCACTTTTTATTTTTGTAAATTAAGGGAATTAAATTGTTTAATATTTTGGATTCCAGGTATTCTGATTTATGGGTAGTAGAAAGAAAGACTATGGAAACTGGGCATTTCTTCTTGGGTAACCTCAAAGGACAAACATTTGATACAGTAGTGCATAAAAGTTTATATTTATGTAAATCATGGGAAGATAAGTGAAAACATGTTTGAAGATCTTCAAATGGATAAAAAGCGTCATTATGGTAAATAGGTAGGAAGAATATACCTGATTTCATCCATGGAGTCTAAGAGGTTATATTTTTCATAAGGTTAAGCTGTGGATTGCGCTAAAGTGAGATTTTTAGTGATGAAAAGTTATCAGTTTGGAAGACAGAATCAAACTGTAAACAAATTCTTCTCATTATTCGAATAGAATGTGAAAAAAAGTGTTTATTCACATTAGAGAGAGAGAACAAAGCTAACCGTGGAAGATGGCTAAACAGCATTCTCTCTATAGTGAGCCATTTAGGTTCCACCCAGTACCAGCATCATCTAACCAGAATGTGCCCACAACAACCAAGGGGCATATTATCAAGCCAGGCGATAAAATTATCGCCGCTTTTGCGGCAGAAAACTGCCACTAAAACAGCGATAATGGGCTTGATAATATGCTCTATGGAATTCCAATTGAAGCCCATGTTAGATGTGAAGGACATCTAACATGGACTTCAATTGGAATTCCATAGAGCATATTATCAAGCCCTTTATCGCCGTTTTAGTGGCTGTTTTCTGCCGCGAAAGCGGCGATAATTTTATCGCCTGTCTTGATAATATGCTCCCAAAAAAGATAAAGAATATTTGGAGAAATCCAGCAATCATAATCCATCATTTATCTAAGCTTTTTCAAGTTTTCAGTAATATATTGCAGCTGTTTTATTATTCCATATAAGTATGGAAAATGTTTTATTGAGCTGAAAGACAAATGTGACAGGGTATTTGACCAGTAGTATAGATAATAAATGAAACACTTGCAGTATCAGAATAGTTTTTATTACCATTTTTTAATATGAAACTTTTTTTAGCATAATGTCACATTTTGTTTGTCATGTGTCTTTTAATAGCTTTATAGAAATTAATATCTAAATATTTCAGTGAATGACTATACCATTTAATACAAGAGTTAATAATTATGTCGGGTACAATGAAAGTTTAAAATAAATTATTCAGTTTTAGAAATGTTTAATGTATAACCATGGATACATGAATACATTCCAATGATTAATAAAATATGTGGAAAAGTGATGGAGGGATGAGCAACAAATAATAACACATCAAAAGCATATGCCAAAGTTTTCAAATTAATATTTGCAATATTAATTTCTTTAATCAAGGGAGATTTAAGAATCCTACACGAAAAATATTCTATATCCAGTAGAAAGAGAGCGCTGACAACAATGTCTTTTTCCAGTATACAATATGGTCAACATAAAGAGCTTTAATCATATTAAGGACATTGTTACCAAAATTTAAATGTTTTAAAGATTTGAACAAAAATTGACACTTAGGGGCCTATTAGGATGGCGGGTGGACCTGAGTCCACCCACCATCCTTGTGGGAACTGGACTGCCCGCCTGCCATGCGGAGGTCCCGCACCCCTTATCATGATGCGGCCGCCACTGCGGCGGTCGCATCTGGCATTTAAACATTGCGGCTGGTACTGCTGGCTGCAGCACCCGCTGCAATGGTAAAATGCCATGTTGTGCATCTCCATGCACAACGTGGCAGGCACCGCGCGGTGCCTGCCACCTTGTGCATGGACATGTAGTGGGGTACCATAGGTACCCTCCAAGTGCACCCCCACCCCTCCCGGGGGCCCGCAACGGGCCACCAAATCAAGTCCCTGCCAGCCTTTCCAAGGCGGCATCGCCACCATAGAAAGTCCTTGAAATCCCAACATCATAATGCCACCATATATGAGCCCCAGCTCTGCCCGCCCGGCAATCCTAACGATTGCCGACCGGCGGAAAAGCGGCATAAGGACTTTCCGTCTGCAGCGATACCCACCGCCATCGTAATATGGCGGTGGGTAATTCATGTTACGATGGCGTGACGGTCGCCACTGCCGGCACGGCGGTAGTGATCGTTACGCCATCGTAATCACCCCCTAAGTCTCTAAAGCCATAAGCTCAAGGGGAGAGGTAACCATAACAGATTTTGAAAGAACATGACAGACCATTCTAGTTTTGCATGATGAAAACCTTCCCTTCATGAATCCCATTTGATCACTATGAATGGGAGGATCGTTGAAAGCCCAATTTGCTAATATTTTTGCATACCTTTTATAATCATAAATTAGAAGAGAAATAGATCTATAACTAGCAACATACAAAGGATTAGTATCTGTGTTTTTTAGGACAACGCTAAGGGCATCTCTAAGTGACCCACCAATAGAAATGTGTCAGAAAAATCCTTATTTAAAGGCATCAAAATTAGGGACAGATTAGGTAATAACATCTTATAGAATTGCACTGAAATTTCACCAGGGCCAGGGGATTTAATAGATTTAGGAAAGTTGACAGCTAGATTAAATTCTCAAATAGAGAAGGACTCATCTAATGATAATTTGTCTTGTGGAGAGATTGTAGTTAAACAACAGGAAAGTAAACAGTTATGAATACTTTGGTCAGATTATTGAGGAGCTAGTCTATAATTGCTTGTAAAACTATATAAACTCATTTGCAATATCAAATGAAATAGTAAATCGATCCCATTTGGTAGACCTTATTGCATAAACTTGGTTTCTTGCCTTTTTGATTCTCAGATATTTAGCCAATAGTTTACCAGACTTGTTAGAACCGTAATAAAATGTGTTCCTGCTCCCTTACTAAGTAACTTATTGAATTTATGTCTCTGTTTTTGCAACTTAAATTTGTAAGTGTTATCTCCTGAATTTATGACATTAGACTTGAGGCATATTGATATAGCTCAAATAAATATTTTAAAGGCATCCTATCACCTAATCTGAGATTTATCCAATGCTTAGTTATCAGCAAAAAATATTAATAGGATTGTGGAGGGAAATTTTATTTTGTTCATTCAAAACTATTTCTGAAATCATTCTCCATTTAGAAGGAAGGACTGGAAGATCAGGCAACATATTGCCCAACAAGATTAATGCATGATCAGAGATATCAATAGTTTCGATTTTAGGATTAGTAACAAAGTTACATAAAACTGGAAGAAAGGACATAAACAATTGTAGATAAAGAATTAGAATTTGAGAAAAAAGTAAATTCGTTGGTAGTAGGGTGATGTCATCTCCCAGCATCAAGTAGTTTAGTAGTAGCAAAACGGATTTGGATAACACATGAGTTTTGGAAGGCTTACACTTTAAATGTGAAAGTCTGTTTGGTAATGGGTAATTAATTAAATAAAAACCACCACCTAGAATAAGAGGCACATTAAACCAATTAGTTATTTATTTTGTAAACTGTTTCCAAAAAGTAGTATCATCACTAGTAGGTGCATGTACATTAATAAAATTAATAATATATGTATTAATTTTAGCTTGAACATAGAGAATCTCCCCTCTGCATCACTATGTTGTCGTAGATTTTGGACATTTAATTTTTTTGCAAAAAGTATCACTACTCATTTTTGCATTCAATAGCATTTGAAGAAATATCATTACTGATCCATCCTTTATTCATAGAAGATGCCTTCTTATCAGTCAGTCATAATAACTTTATTTCGCCTCTACACATGGCATAAAAAGTATTGTGAAAACAATCACCCAATTGCAATTTAAAATATAAAAAATGCCAAAACATATACAAAGACGTTAAAAAGTGTTAAAATCGTATAAACAGAAAAATAAATCTCATTATTAAGAGGTTCATCACTTACATTACCGTTCTCTCTGTGTACACATACAATCATCAATGTACAGTTAATTTTCTTCTTCTTATGGCAGACAGGAGGAATGAGGCTACACAATAACAGACACAAGGGTGTGACATTAATTGGAGATAATGCAGCGCTGGACGGCATTGGCTAAAAGTAAGTGTACGCATGAGTGGTAAAATATACCTTTTCCTTTTGTCCACTTATAAATCACAGAAGAACAGGAAAGAGAGGTCGTTCTGGGGGGATTGACCATCACATGGACAAAGTGGCAGTCCGTTGATAGAATATGTATTGACAGGATAGTCTTACATCTGGGGGATATATTGCAGCTGGAATCGCAATAATACATATCTGTGTTGATAATTAGAAACTGATGCTAAATATGAGAACACAGAGTTATCTATACTCTGTGTTAAAAGGTATTGATTAACCATAAACGCTTTGCGATTCCTCTCCCATCTATCTCTGCTCAATCTGTCCAGTAATTTAGATTACAGTTTTGTCCTAGGGAATACCACGCATGATACAGGGTCTGTAAACAGCTTTCCGAGGACGATGGGTTCTAAGTTGGACTGAATGTATTTTAGCCACTGTATTTTAAATGCCTCATCTAATTTCAGGCAATATTTTACAATGTCCCTGGTTAAATTAAGTGTTTCTTTTTTCCAGACCGAATGCCATAGTAAAATGGGTGCAATTCGGATATGGTCCATAATATAGGCGAGCTTAAATTCGCAGTAGAAATTGTATGAGGAACAGGTTTGCGGAAGAGAGCCTAGTCTCCTCAGAAACCCTTAAAGTTTGGAGTTTAGATATATCAGTCATACCCCCTATGGCCGCCCCATACGTTACAGCTGTCACTACCTTTACCTGGTAAATCTTTTTTAGGGTGTCAATTGGTTTTGATCCAAGCTTTTTTATGAAGATAAAAAGCCCTCCAATGGTTCTTTCCATTTGCAAACCTCTATTGATCACCATACTTATCATTAAAATGTTTTTTTTGTAAAAAACAATATCAGTCTCATATCTATGCAAGTATTCACTAATCTGCCTCCTTTTAACTGGATGATGAAAACCTTAACCTTTTAAAGAGACAATTGTAATACTGTATTTAGAATTCATAACTGCTATCTAATAAAAGTGAAAAGTTCAATTTCTGGAAACCAGAAAAATAGTCAGCATATTACCACACAATCCCATAACAAGATAAATACAAACAAGGCACACAACATAAAGATCAGTCTTTGTAGAGACTACCTAAAGTAGGGAAAGCTGGATACAGAAGCACACCAAGGATGGCATAGTAGTTACCTTCTTAAAATAGGAAGATGAATGGAAAACATATGGGAGAAAGCAATAATGTTATCAATTATTATGTGCACATTTGAAGAAATGTAATAAAAGTATTCAGAATCTTGTGAATCCTTTGCGATAGGTGCATGAAGATCTGAATATGAGCTAAATTCAGAGGGAGATTTGTGGACATCCCTTTTCCAAATACTTGTAATTGCGGGTCAAATAGGCCATACTTATAGCCCGCATATTTAGACAGAAAAGTCTTTACAAGTATCCACTGTTTCTTTAGAATAGTCTTGATGAACAAAAACTTTGTGACGATCCGCTAGAAGTGAGGAAGGGTGTCTAAATGGTTTGCAAATTTGAATGGGATGATGATAATGCAGTACTTTAAAGATCATTTGCGTGGGTTTGACAGCATTAGGTTTGCTCTGGGAAGGAACATGATGTGCTTATTAATTTCAAAGTTGTCTGTGAACTTTAAGTTTAATATAACGCTGATCTTCAAATATTTTCTGGCAAATTGAAAATACAGGGATTATAATGTCTATTTCTATTTTTGAGATAATTTGTCACTTTGCGCCCGGGTGCAACCATTTTAACAATAGGTGAAATTTGACCTATTCTTATTATCATTGATTTTAATTGCATTATTTGATACTGTGAGTAAAGGTGGATTATTATATGGTGTGGTTGTGCGACCTCAGTGGGTAATAATGTCACAATTCTGCATCAAGTCCTGTCTGGTTTATTTGTAAAATCTTAGCTCAGTCCTGCATAAATGTGGCTCAGAGTAGTCAAGATTTATCAAAGGAATAAGAGTAAAGCATTAAGAAGTGGCAAAACACTAAGGGCCTGATTATGAGTTTGGCGGTCCGTGGATGCAAAACTCACAGTGGTGTGGTGGTGGTGGTCTGACCACCGCTGCACGAGTGGTCCGACTGTTCTATTACAACCTTGGCTGTAGGACCACCATTGGACCGCCGCAACCAGCAGTGAACGGTGGTGCGGCAATCAGGGGCGTAAAATAATACATATTACGAGATGCATGACTGCCAGTGGTCTCATAGAGGTACTTACTCCATGAAACTGCTGGTGGTTATGAAACAGGGCCTGCTTTGCCCCATGCATGTTGGTGCATGCAGGGGGGCACATGTTGTGCCCCTCTGTGTACATGCAACAAGGGGTTCCAGCACAGCATAGACTTCACAGTCCATGCCTGGCTCCAACACGCTGTGGCAGTCCAGCGGCAGTGCAGCATTAAGGCTCACATATGAGCCTTTAAACTGTACCACTGCGGGACCACCACACCACTCACACGCCAGACCGCAATTTTTACTCGTAATCTGGTGTGAGGATGGCAGTGAGGTTTGGTGGAGCGGGGCAGTGGCGTGCCGACCACTCCAGCACTGCCAGAACTAGTAATTAATAAATAATAAGAAAACATCACACAATAAAACTCCGATATTAATTTAAAAAAATAGGTTGTATTTTAATCTTTAAATACACGGTTCAATGACAATAATCGAACCAGTGGGTTCCAGAGATAAGAATTTTTAAAGAAACAATAAGTCACAGCTTTTTATTGAATGCCATAAATCTTTGTAATTTTCCGTAATCGCTGTTTAGGGTAGCCACAACTAGCACGTTGAAAACAGCCATTCGGCAATCTTGGGAGTGCCAACTGTGATAGGGAGCCAATCACAGGGACTGGTTAGGTCCAGGGGGACAGTTACCTGTTGGTTTTTATCAGTCTACAGTCCAGTTCTGGATCCCATGGTTAAACCGCCATTGAAGTCAATGGAGTGTTCCTGATGCAAGGGATACAGGAAGTGAAACAGGATACTGAAGTTGCTAAGTAGGAGTGGTGGGTCTTCCTGCGGCCACCCCTTGGTCCTCGAGCTTCTGGGGGTGACTTTGGGCTCTAGGCTTGATCTCCCACAGCATCTGGGTGAAGTTAAGCAGAGAGCCAGTTGCCACTAGTCTACTGGTTTCCGGTTACAGCAAAACCAGTGGTTTCTTTTGATTGATGTTTGACTCCTTGGTGGGTGGCCAAGCAGCACTCTGATGACTCTCCTGGGTTGAGTAGACTGGGGGTAACATTTCAGGGTCATGACTCAGTCTCCCAGGCTGAATCTCGGGTCACAGCAGTGGTCAGGCTTCTTGGCACTGGGCTTTCAAGGGTGAGGCCTTATCAGCTTTTGTGGTCATGTAGCTGTAAGAGAGAGTCAGCCAACGGACTCTTGGGGTCACTTCCCCTGTCTGTTGAGGGCAGCTTTTCCCCAAGTTAGCACTGCAAGTGCAGGCCTGTCTTTGCTAGTCCACAGATGCAGCAGGTGAAGTCTTGTCTGTGGTGCAGCCTTCCTTTGCTGGGTCCAGGGAGCAGCAGGTCAAACCCTCTTTGGTCTTCTCTCCAGTACAGACATGATCTGCGATATGGTTGCTGGGTGTGCCACTTGTATACCCTCTACATTCCTAGGAGAATGTGGCCACTAACAAGCCAATAGAGTACCTGGTCCCCTACCGTCTGATTATGACTTTCTGCAAAGTGTGGTATCTAGCTATCCCAGAATGCACTGTTCTTCCCACTCCCGTCATGGCAGAACACTTCTCTTAGTTTATGGAGCTCCATATCCCAACCCAGAGGAGTTGTTTCCTGGAAGCTACACTCCCCTTGAAAAGCTGGTTTGGCTAAGGCTTTTGCCTCTCTTCCCAAGACGCCGACCTATCTGTTTATGCAAAAGAGCAGCCCCTTCTTAGTGTGTCTGCAATTTGCTGTTCAAAGGCAGCTTCCCTTTTCAAGCTTGCCTTTTTGGTTCACAAGTCTGGCCTACCTGCCAGGAGGAGGTCACACCTCTTCCTGTTGCTGTTCAATTGTTCCTGAGAGTCATTCTCACCTCTTCCCAGGAGGCAAGCAAACTTTGGGCAATAAAGTAGAACTTTCTATAGTTCCATAATCAGTGGAGCACTCAGCGCTCCATCCACCAGTCGCACAGCAAGATCAGGATACATTTCAAAAACTAAAACATGAATTAAATAATCTGTTTTAATCCAGTGTAATCCTCTTTAATCCTTATTTTATTCATAACATTCTCTTTACTTTCTCCATTCACATAAAAGGCTGTATGTATCCCAATATTTTCAAACACTATAAATATGCCTCAAGTCTTTTTAGGTAGCACGTGGAAATGCATTCTTCATCCTTAGCAGCTGTAAGCGCTTTCCCACGTGCTTCAGAAAAAGGCTTGAGGCATATCTATAGCATTTGAAAATATCAGCAGGCCAGCCTTAGGGATGACATATACATTTGAGAAAGGAAGGTTTGGGCTTTGGCATTGGTTTAAATGGCAAAGTTGAGTTAGCAGTTTGAAAAATGCTAAAATAATCTGCAATGGCGGTTTGGGGGTCATGCTGTGCTTTGTCACAATAGTGGTGGTATAATAAGTGCTGCAATTCATGAGGGACATTTAAATTCCACACCTTAGGTATGCATGGTACCATATACTAGGGACTTATAAGTAAGTTAACTAAGTAAACCAATTAAACACATGCTTTTAATAGGTCAGAGCACTGGCACCAAGACCTGATTGGTAGGTCCGAATGCACTACAGAGTCATTACGCCAGTTTTAAATCCAGCAACAGTAGGGCAAAAGGTGGGAGTGAGCCTGCAAAAATGGATAGCCTAATAGTGCTTTAGGAATGCACTTAATTTAATTACTGATAAAATCATCATGCCTGGATGTCTTCTAAGATTTTAGTCAGAGAAGGATCTTGAGTATAATGTTTGATTTAGCAGAAGAAGATGTCTGTTTTCTTTTAGTAAATTGGTACTTTTTAGATTCAGCCATTGTGCCAAGTTTCATAAAGCAATTTGAGGCAAAACAATAATAAAAAATAAGGAAAAAATATGAAATTTAAGTAAATATTGAGGTAAGTCTTCATATATTGTGGTACTTATAGTCAATGAATTAGCACTTTGGAGAATAAAATGTTATAAAATGCTTCAACCCAGTTAAAATATATATTTTGGTAATAATAAGCTAATAATATAAAAAAGAAGGAATGTGCAGCAGCTATAATCAGCTACAGCAGGTGCTTGAGTGGAAGCCACACCTCATCTCATGACACGCATTCACGAGGGCAAGCCTGCCATGATGAACACTCTCCCAGGAGCTGAGGAATCATGTTGTATTATGTTGGAGTCTATAAATAAATTCAGAAGTAATAAAGAGCAAAACCAAAAAGTGAGGATGAAGGGCACCACCTTCTGATGTAAGAATATGCTCCAGGGACAGCAGGGCTATTCTCTCACTGGTGTTACAGCTTTGGGGTTTGCACCTAAATGCTGAGGGGCAGATTTACAACTTCTGGCGCATCTCTTCAAATCAGCAGGGATGCGCCAGAACAGATGCGTCATGTAATCCCCCCCTTGCGCCACCACAAATGCGTCGCATTTACAATGCGGCGCACCATGGTGCAAGGAGGGGAAGATGCGTGATGCATCTTGTGGCGTACGGGTGGCGCATTGCTGGAGTCGCATCACAAATGCGACGCAACTCCTGCAATGCACAGGGGCCGCCCATACTTAACATGGTGCTTCAAGCAGGCATAAGGATAAGACGCAGCAGCGTCCTAAAACGGACTCATTGAAATCTTGTAGATTTCACTGCGTCAGTTTTACGGGGCTTTCCTGCGAGGGAACGCCCACCCTGCGACAGAACACCCACATGAAACCTGACACAGGTTTCATATGGCGTAGGGCTTTACAACGTGACGCATCTGCCTAGATGCGTCACATTGTAAATAAGTCGCAACGTGGTGCATGGTTTACACCGCCGCTGCGTCACAAAAGTGACGCAACAGCGGCGTAAAAGTGTCGCAAGGGGCTTGTAAATCTGCCCCTGAGTTTCAAAGAAGAGCCGCCATCTTGGCACACCTGTGCTCCATAATCCTCCCCTGGAAAATGTTTTAATACCAGTGCTACATTTTACAAAGGCAGCAGACATAGCTGGTGGGCATAGAAGGAGAGTTTTGCGGTATTCCGTCCAAAAAATATTTTCATTTTTAAATCGGATGAAACAATTAATTTCAGAGTTCCTAGAGTACAGTATAACGCTGGGCCTTGATGACAGAGTGCAGTGTAATTCAACATGGCAAATAGAAGAGCTCACCACACGAGTAAGAAGTTCATGCCTGATTTAGAGGATGGCGGAGAGGGTAGTCTGCCGCAAATGCAACAGAGTACCCACTCTACTAAACTGAAGTTTTGCCCGTGTCATTTAGAGTCAGGCCGAACTGAAGTATTTCAGCGACGGAGACTCCTCTGTCCCCACCACTGAGATACACCATTGTTGGCAGACAGAGTTAGGGATGTCGGAGGTTTGGCCATTTGACTTCCACCCAATTTAGAGCAGGTGGTTAAATGGCAGGTTTTTGCTGTCTGTAACCGCCAGCTAAAACCTGGCAGCTCGGGCAGAGAAAACGTGTAAATGACCCCACACCATGGGAGAATGCGAGGGGGGTCATTGCTTTATTTATTTTCAAAAAGAAAATACTGCTTTGGAATTTAGTTTTAGAAAATAACAAAAACACGGCTCTGTCATGTTGAAGGAGCCATCCGTCAAACTTTCAATGCATTGACAAGAACCCCCGTGACGGAGGTCCCTGTCAATGCAAGAGATGTCTGCTGGCCCGGCGGACACCTCTAAATTTGCAGTCTGGCACTCTCTCTGGATGAAATATTACTTTACTCTATCATGCTGACGGAGCAAATCTCGTCTGTCGAGTTCAAAATAAGGCCCTTCATGATACAGCAGAAGCTGCATTAACCGGCTGAGCTAATGTACCTTCCGTTTCTAGATTGAGATCCTGCCCCATTGGCATGTCATGATGATATGTGCACAGGACCTCACACTTTCTCCAACAGCACTAAGCTTTGTTTAGTGCAGGTCCATGACACACCTTTTTGACATTTGTATTAGTGCACTCTGCATGGTTTTTTAGCTGCCTTTCTATCGATTTTTGAGCCACTCGCAATGCCTGCTGCTCCCCTGGCATAGACTCATCTGTGGGGTCAGAGCACCAATACATGTACCAGTTTTGGTCTTTGAAGTGGGCAACCTTAAAAAAAAGTCTTTGTTGTGTACAAAACCTGGCGCTTCCTTGTTCTGCTTCCGGACACTCTACATAGGGTAGAGACAGCATTGAGTGAGGACAGGCACAGCCCTATTCAGCTGTCAGTGACAACACATCCCACCACCCTAGCTCAGGAAGGCACATCAGCCTGGTGATGAACCATCAGGATATGCAGGGCACCCCTCAACTCTGTGACTGTCTAGAGGGTATGCAAGAAAGCCCAGCTGTCAGGCAACAAGGACGTGGATTCCCCAGGCAGGCACAAAAAGGTTAGGCAAGAAATTGCCCACTTTCTAAAAGTGCCATTTTCAAACACACCATTAAAAACCATCTTTAGCCTGAGTCCTAATGTAATATTTTCAAATGCTGCCATCTGATTATGATTGCACTGACAATTCATGTTTGAGCTGCATGAAGACATCAAGGTCCATGCCACCCCAATACTAATACCAACCCTAAACTTCAACACTCATCCCAATCCCAATCTCAAATCCTTCTACCATTTTCCATGTTTTTTCTTCCATGTAAAAGTAACTTTCAAAAGAATATCTGGTGCTTGGTCACTGTTACAGTGGACTTTTCTTTGTGGTGAATATCTCTGAATGTGCGCTTTTGGGTTGAATGTTTGGCCCGCACATATGAATGTGCTTTGTTTGTGCTTGGCAATTTGGGTCCTTATTGTGTTTGCTCATGTTTTGTAGTTGCGTTCAGAAATGATAGGGCCTCATTTATGAGGCCCCTTGCGGCACCAGAAGGTCACTTTTTGTGACGTTCTGTGGCGCGGGAGCCTGCTCCATATTTATGAGGCATCACTAAGCCACTTTTTTTGGTTCAATGTTGCCTCATAAATATCGTTCCCTTTAATGCAGTTTTTTGCATTAAAGGGGCATATAATAGGTGATGCTGAGGGCGTTCCCAGCAACATCCATGGCTTTTTGACACTGCCCTAAATTTACGAGAAATCATTAATCTGAGGCAGCGCCAAAAACATACACGAGGCCCAATGTGGAGAAATATCTTTATTTCTCCTAGGATTTCCTTTTTACATAGACAGAGGAAAAAGCCTCTTGTGATTGTTTTTGTTAAGGAAGATTTCCCTTACTGCACAACAATAATCATCCTGCAATGCAGACACCCTTGCACCATGGTTCAAATGTCCCTGCGTAGGCGCATGACAGGCCACTGTGCGCTGGTGCAGGGGACAAGGACAGATCTGATAGATACAGTGCATTCCTGCCCTTTTCTTTTGCTGTTGGGCGGTGCAACAGGAAGGCCTTCTGCACTGCCCTACCCCAAAACCACATAAATGAGGCCCATAATGTTTGGAGGAGGCTCACATTTAGTAGAGGATGGCCGATGGTGGCACATTTACATATATAAATGGAGGTGTGGGGTGTCTTTGAACATTGATCTCTGGTACTTTGCAGACCATGTTCTGTTATAACACGTACTTCACATGGGCGATGTTTAGCCTGAGTCCCAATGTAATATTTTTTTAATCCTCTGGCAATGTTCAGTTTGCAATTGCGATGATGCCTGCCTTACGATTATGTTATATCAGGCCCTGAATGCTTGCCAGTTATAAGACAAAGTAAGCTGGATTTTCAATTTAAAACTGATATATTTTCTTTGGGTTTGGCTACAAGGAGTGACACCTCCATTGGACAGTAGAGTGGTAAGTTCAATATAGGAGACAGGGGCACAGAGAAGGGGACCAAATCAGATTCTGAGAAGTCCTGAAAGGCAACATTTCACGCAACATGCCCTGGCCAAGGGTGTAATTTAGCAAATGAGATGTTTTCCTTTGCAGATTACACACCGCATTCACAATCAGATAGCTCAGTAGGTTGAGAGTCTGCTTCAGCTATCCAGAGTGAATCAAAAGCAGGCACTATGCCACAGTAGTGTTGTCAACTAAGAGGAAACCTCACCTGAACCAGGGTATCACAAGATCAGCAGCCTAATGCGCCACTAATGGGTTAGAACTGAACTCTAAATAATGTCATCCGTGTCACAGGAGACTAATGCAGGGTGCTGTGCGCAGAGTTTAAGAAACTCGAGAATAAGAGGGCAATGAAAATACAAGTCATGTCTTCTGAAAGATCGCAGCAGTTGGAGCAGCAAAATTTAGGCTCCACCCTTACACGCCATGGAAGAGCAATATTTAAGTGCACTTAATTCTATATATATATTTTGTGCCATACCTTTATTGATGTGACTTGTCAGACCTGGCATCCTTTGGCGTGTTTTCCCTGTCTTTTTGCTTCCTGACCTCCTGTTTTGATGGTCTACTGGACTTCTTTTATGCTAGTTTGTTGTCTCTGCACACTTCAGCACTGCTGATCAGTGCTAAAGTGCAAGTGTTCCCTCTACAAATTGTGTTAGTGATTGGTACCTCCACGATTGCCATATTTGATTTAATAGTAAGCCCCTAGTAATGTGCACAGGTGTGTCCAGGGTCTATACGCAAATGCTACTAGTGGGCCCGCAGCACTGATTCTGCCACCCACACAGGTTGCTTTTCAAATGTGTCTCAGAGCTGCCACTGCAGTGTTTGTGCATGCAGTTTTAAACTCCCCTGTCGACCTGGCATGTGCACCCACCTGCTAGGCCTATCCCTTCTCTTTTATTTCATATAAGTCAACCCTAAGGTAGACACAAGGCAGTCCCATGGGCAGGATGCAGTGTACTTACAAGGTAGGACATGTAGTAGTGTGTTTTTACATGTCCTGAAAGTGAAATACAGTGCATTTAATTTTTCACTATTTCGAGGCAATCTCGTCCGTAGGTTTACATTGGGTCTACCTGGAAACACCTTTTCAAGTGCAGATTCCCTTTGGAAGATGATAGGAAGTTGGAGTTTATGGATGTCTGAACTCACCATTTATAAATACACCTTTTAGTGAAGATGGTTTTAAATGGTGTGTTTGAAAATGCCACTTTTAGAAAGTCGGCAATTTCTTGCCTAACCTTTTTGTGCCTGCCTGTTGAATCCACATCCTTGTTGCCTGATTGCTGGGCTTTTGCATACACTTTAGACAGTCAGACAAAGGGAGTTGAGGGGTGCCCTGCATATCCTGATGGTTCATCACCAGGCTGATGTGCCTTCCTGAGCTGAAGTGGTGGGAGGAGTTGTCACTGACAGCTGAATAGGGATGTACCTGTCCTCACTCAATGCTGTCTCCACCCTCTGTAGGGTGTCTGGGGGCAGAGCAGGGAAGTGTCTTTTCTTTGAAGATTGCCCACTTCAAACACCAAAACTTGTATACGTATTGGTGCTCTGACCCCACAATTTTAGAATACTCTGGACTAAGGACTCTGACAAGAAGAAAAGCTGTAACCACTGCCAGGAGAGACTACCACTTTGATGCATGCTTTGCTGGGTTGGCCTGCGTGTGCTGCTTCTGTCTTGGGCAGTGAGAGGCAGTGAAAGGACTGGATGGAAATTCCTTGATCCTGCTGTTTAAGTTTCTCCAAGGACGGCAGGTAGATCCTGCCTCCTGTTGGAAGACTCATGCACATCAAAGACTTTGACTTCATCTTATTACCAGCACTTGAAACTGCGTGTTCGTGCTGCAACAGAAGAAAAAGTAACACTGATGCCATCTCCAACGCTGTTCCTGAAGCCGTCACCGATACCGCTGCCTGCACCATGACCTAACGGAACCGCACGGAGCATCGCCCGGCTTCACAAAGCAACCCTGGTTTCACCTGCAGAGCCACCTGATGCTGCTGCTTGCACTGTGACGTGTGGACACTGCATGTCGCATCGCCTCGCTTCACATCAAAGCCCTGGTATCATCGTAGAAGACGCTCCATGCTGGCATCGACACCGCTGCCTGCACCGTGGCCTGTGGACACCATTCGTGAGGTGCACAAGAATCACCCTGTCCCACATCACAGTCCTGGTCTACCGACGTAGGCGCTATCGACTCCAGCATTGTCAACCAACTCTGCTGCTTGCACCGCGACCTGTGGACACCGCATGAAGTATCGACCCACTTTGCATCGTAACCTTGTGTATACCAATGACAAGACTTCAGCAACAATGCCACACCGCTGCCTGCACCGTGACCTGTGGACACTGCACGTCGCATCGACCCGATTCACATCGCAGTCCTGGACTCACAGACTCCGTTGGATGCTGTCACCAAGCCGCTGCATGCACTGTGACCTGTGGGCACTTCACGTCGCATTGCCCTGCTTTGTATTGTAGCCCCGACCCTGCCAACGTCAGCGCTCCTGACTTCAACCTCATGGACTTCAATCTGCAACACGTATGACTTCAAGGGCCGACGAGTTCTGCACCGACCTCCGGAGCCGACGCCTGCTGACGCCAGCAACGCCGAATCTTCAGAACCCATCCCTAGGTCCACAACACCCTGCATTTTCAAGGTATTTGGAGCGGATTTTCCTGACACTGTAGCGTGGCCTATGGTGTGGTTTATAACATGTAAAGTAAAATCCTATGCTCCACATTGCGTACCGCCTGACCACTATTTGGGTGCCTCTCTAAGTGTTGTCTGATATTGCATCCAGAAATGTCACAAAACAACAAACACTTAAAATAAGCCACATGTATTTGCTTTGCCAATAATTGTTAGCTGAATCAGATAAATGAATAACAACATTTTTTGGTTGCAGATAATTAGACGTGTTTGCATTCTGAAAATATGTGACTGTGAATTAAACATTTGTAGTTGACGCAATTCACAGTATTGACCACACGAGTCATGTTGCATGAAAAAACTTTGAATAAGCAGCCTCTAGAAATAAGCAAATACACTAGGGGAATGCAAGATGAAGTAAAACGTGAAATATAAAGAGGGATTGCATCACCGACACTGAATAATATTTTTTTTTTAGTCATTGTTATAAAATCGATCACTCATTTTGCCAGTAAAGTTGAAGACATGAATTTAGAACTGGATAGGGACATGTCGGTTTATAATTACTGCTGGGTTTGAGAACTAGATGGACACAGCCTACTTTAAGCTGTGGCAAACACCCAATCTACCCCCCGGGGGGGGGGCAGATTGAATGTATTGCCCTGGGTGAGTGTGAGGGGGCACTGGCCTTTGCCCTAGGTGAGCATTACCATTACAAAAAAGAACTCATTGCAGTCTAGTGAGGTGGACCTCTGAATGGACATTCCCCCTCTGAGAGGGATCATCATGCAGCGATCCACTGGGGAGTAACAGCTCTGGAAAGGGCACATTATCCCCTTTCCAGTTCTCAGTCTTCCAGACTTCTAGAGATTGGTGCTTAAGGGGAAGAGCTATACCCCTAGCATCACTCATAAATGAAAGAAGGTTGTGTCTGTGTACTGTGTGCGCTCATGTTACAGAAAAAAAAATCAAACTCAGGAAGCAAGGAAGACTTCTCCCTCACATCCTGACTTTGATTTTAGTGCATATGTCAACACATTTCCAACCTCTGCAATGTAGAGGTAGTAAGGCCGCTGGGAACATGTCAACGGCTGCACTAAAGCGCTAAAAAATAGCCAATAAAACATTGAGGAAAAAAATGAAAGCTAAAAAATTAAAACAAATCTCCTTCTCAAAAGTAAAATCAAAAAATGATTACTGTATAAAAGAAAGGCCAAAAATTAAAAAAAATAATCATTTGTGTTATAAAAATGGCATACAACATTTTAATAAAATACAATATACATAAAAGTAGCATATATATTAATAAGACTATAATCCACAAATATAATGTTGGAAACTGCAACATATATCAAATCACGCAAAAGGAAACTACTATTAAGTTATGGGGGGTACAACTGTAGTAACGAAAGCACTTTTAGTTGAAGAATGCAATGGAAATGCAGAATATATTTCTCTAATATGTGGTATGATAGGGCCACGTACAAAAAATATATTGTTGAACATGTAAGGGAACACAATTACGCTCCAAATGTGACTGAATTAGTAAGAAACATTCTATAGGACTTACGAGAATCAAGCACAAGCTCACAATAGCCTACGGGAATTATACTAAAAATATAATTCTCCCAAGTTCCCGAAAAAGCAACTGAGAAAATCCATGCAATTCAAAATCTAAAAAGAATGATGACTAGAACAAGGAGGATTGATAGGGGAACGCTGAATGCACTCAGACTATACAAAGAAATCGAAATCCCTCAAAATGTAACAATGATACATACTAAGGAAGATGTCTCGCTACAGAACAATGAAAATAATAAAAAAAGAATCAATGTCTAAGCAGCTAAAATAATGTACTAATCCTAAAACAGGGTAATACTTGGATAATAGACACGACATTTAAATTGTGGCCAGCACAATTTAAACCAAAAATATCACCATAAATAGGTAACATCATAACACAAATGTTGCTTTAATATAAGCGCTACTGTTAAATAAACAGAGTGCAACCTGTAACAAACGCCTAACACTATTCAAACAAAAGACAAATAGCTACATTCTCCAAAAAATCACTATTGATTTTGAATAAGTCATGATTTCAACAATTCTAAAAGTGCACCTACAAACTGCAATACAAGGGTGCTACTACCATTTTAATCAAAGTATATGGAGGAACTTATAACAAATCAACACTGAGGGCCTTATTAGGATGTTGGATGGACTGCCACTGACAGGCCGTCGGTGGCGGTCCGTCCAACATCCAAGGCAACGGTCAGCCGCTGGATAACGATGCCGGTGGTCGGAGCGATGTTGTCGGAGGGACCGACCACCGCCTCCGACAGGCTCAAGCATCCCTTTGGGGCATCGGTCGGAGGCCTAATCCATACAATGGAGGCAGTGCCTGCAGAGGCTCTGCTGTAGGGATTAGGCTGTCCCTTTCTGACATGGAAAGGCGGTCAGAAAGTGACTTTGCGGGCCCCTAACACCCATCCCCTCTAGGCCGCAGCTGTGTGGCCTGCAGGGCACCTGTGATGCTCCCCCAAACATCTATGCACTGTGTGCCAGGCACCACATAGTGCCTGGCACATGGTGCATACATGTTTCGAAGCATATCCTTTACCATTGCAGCTTGTGCTGTGGTCCTTTTCTGGGCTGCAGCACAAACCGCAATGGTAAAGGCTATGTTTCCGACCGCCATGCTGGCGGTCACATGATAATATCAGGAGTGGAACCACTGACTACTTGTCGGACGGTTCCACTCCTGATACGATGTCGGTCAGAACCTCGTCCGACCTGCATCATAATAAGACCCTGAGTATAGAACATGAAACAAATGCAGAATTTGAAGTTAAAAAAATGAATAGCTTTAGTCTATGTCCATGTCACAGTAGAAACCAAACACTACAACATATTAGTGAAATTCTCATACTTCGAAATTCAATTTAATATTGTAAAAGGTTTCATTAAAAATATATTTCAACAAATATTTTTCCAAAAATAAAAATATTTAAAAAATGGAAAATATAAAAACACAAAAAATAAAACAGTTTTCAAACATAACTTTCAAAATATTTTTAAAATTACCAAAAAATTTAAACCACATCCCACCCTTTTACCCTACAAACTATAGGACCAGCTTCTAAAAGATGACTAAGACAATAACATTCATGTTACAAAATTCAATTCAAAGTTATTCCAAAAATATTTAAAATATTAGTAACACAAAAAATAGCAAAAACGATATCAAACGGTATTTAGAAATGCGATATAAAATGCAATGATATTTAAAAAAATTAAGGAAAGTGATCTTTTTGCCTGCGTTATAATATCCCACAATATATTTGACTTCAAGATATTAGTGATACAATAGTAAACACGGATGGTATTTTGAAACATCTGTAAGATAAAACACCGGGCCATCAGCTCTTTGCTGAATTCAGAAGGGTTGAAGCAGAATATAAGGGCAAGTGAGATACACAACCACTGAAGCCTTGTGGCTATCTTGCCTCATGGCTCCAGAGTGACCTGTAATGAAATGGAGAGCTGTAATGGCTCTGACATCTTCAGGATCCTTTGAATACCATAGGCTGCTATTGGCCCATTGCATCAGGGTCAGGAAGCGCCAAACAAGAGTGCCTCGCTAAACCAAGTTTTGCAAGCTAGGTCCACTTTTCTTGGTCACTCCATTACCTAATCCAAATTTGCACACTCAACTCAGCCCAACCCAACCAAAAAAAGACAGATTTATAAAATGGACGGATCGTGATGGGGATTTCTGGTGTAGGCAGGAATTTGTAGGTACGTTTTTCTTTCATTAAGTGTTTCCATAGTTTTTGGCAACTGGATTCTTACTAAGAGTGTGCAAAAGTTGTGTAATCTGCATATGAGTAGTCATGCAAAATTTCTGAAAAAGAATGTGAAATTATGTGTAATTATGTGAAATTACACAAAATCACCAGAGTTGCATTTGGCACTACATTTTAGCAGAAAATGTGTCCTTGCTTCCATTTTGAACTTGAGGACCCAGCTCACACTTAGCAAATTGAGAAAAAACAGAAGCTCTGCATACTTGCTTTGTTCCTGAGTGTTTGCACTAAAATCTTGGTGTGTATTTACAGGACAATATTATAATTTCAGAAGTTTTGCACAACAAGCATAATATTAATTCAATTAAACTATACAAGATTATGCTAGAGTCGTGGGAATTTCTCCTGGGCCTAATGCCTAACAGGTAAGTCGGACATACCTCAAAGGATATGGAAAGAGAGAAGCAATGGAAAGAGAAAGTGATGTATTAGCCTTTTCACCCACAACTCTTTTTCAGATTGATATTTCTAGCACAAGACAAGCCCATTAGGCACTTTACCAAATCATGCAGCCAGAGCTTAATTTGTAAAATAGTATTTACCGGTGCCCTTTTCCTCAGAAGCCCGCAGCTGATGCTGCTGAAGAATGGAGTGGCTGAATACCAAGGCTGTCTAGTCTTGATTCCATCTAATGTCTCGCACAATGCACTCCTTGTCACCGTCTCTCACTCTTGCAAGTTCTTTTTCTTCTCTGCTTTCTTGTTATGCCACTCTTTTTCCATCATTCATTTCCTCTTCCTTTACCCCTTTTCTGCTTTTCTCATTGTTTTGTTCTGGATCAAAGTGTAATGATGGAAAAATAAGTCCAGATCCACCTCAAAAAATGCCAGTGGACCCCACCTGCAACTAGCAGCTCAAATTAAGCACTGCATACCGCTACCGAGATCGATATAAATGCAAAGTGAGCCTCCAATATTTTTTTTTCATGTTAGAGGGTTAACTCAGCTTGATGCTGTCTTTACCTCACAATATGGGCTTTTCTGTTTTGCCAGTTTTCGCTTAGCGACCCTAAAATCTTATGGCAACAGTGTGCCAGTGTTTATTTAAAGTAGAGCTTATGGTATACTGTGTTTTGTCGTGCTAAAATGGGCAGAGTGCCCCTTGTGCTTAATTTGAGCAGTTAGTTTTTTGGAGCTCAGCACCAGCACTTAATTGACAACACTGGGACTTATGACAGCTACCACACAGTGGCGCTGTTTGTGTAATATAGAGAGGACCACAACAACATTGTTTATTAAGCAAATAGACATTAAAACAACTAATACATGCTTCCCAAGCCATTCTTATAGTTTTGGGGGGCCTCAAACACTCTGAATTGTCACACTTGTTGCATTGTGATGGCAGTACTTTTGTAAGTACTGTCATTGGCAGTGACGGCAGTGGTGCAAGCTGGGGTGCCCTCCTGCCAAGGGCCCTGGCACTTATTTTTTTTTTTAATTAGGCACTACTTGCCCCTCTATACTTTGATCCACAAATGCAGCCTCTTTTCTACTGTGAAGATGCTGCAGGTTATGCTCTGCCTTTTCCTAATGGAAGATGTCATAAATGCTCGGCATGAAGGAAAACTGATTAAAGTGTAAAATCCACAACTGTCTCTCCGTTTGTAGTGAATAATCATCCTGTATCCTACGTCTTATCTAACTGTCACATCTGAGATGCATATTTGCTCAACCTAAGGGGAATGCAATAAATACAATAATATATTTTGTTTATTGCTGTAGTGTTTTTTTCTCTGTACTAATACTATAACTGCTCTCTTCTTCTCTGAGTTTGCAATGTGTTCTCTTTCTCTGTCTCACTCTCTCACCCGCAAACTCTTTCTCGGTCTCTCTCTCTCTCTTATGCACTCCATTTCCCATGCTCTTACATTGTTCAATTTTATGTATGTATGTGTATGGTATTTCCATAGTGCAAGCCTAGCCAAAACCCAGTAGAGCACTGTACATGGTCAAAGACAAGCACAAAGTCAACAAGTAATGGAGAGGAAGCTGAGTTGTGGATGGTTAAAGCATTGTGACGTATTAAAGAGATGCATCGTCAACTCTTTTTTAAATTGGAGCAGCATTGGGTGGTTTTGATGAATACAGGGATTTTGTTCTAGATCGTGGGTGCATAGATGCTGGTTTAGAGGTCCAGCCACCCTCTACTCATGTAGCTGCTTTCTCTTGAGGACATTGTGGTCTTGTGCTCCCCCTGGATTTTATTTGTCTGGGCTTTCAGACAATAGTCTAATTTAGTGTGACCATTTACAGGCATATTTATGGATGTGCTGGTTAGCAAGGAGGGTGACTGCTTCCTTGTATTGCAGGTGGCCCCGTTTTACGAGGCCTGCTTTCAACACAGTCCCTTCATTTATTTTTGCAGAGGTCTAACTAACTGCATTGTAGAGATACTATTTCTAACTCCACATGTATGTACTTTGACAATATTGCCAAAGTCCACCCAGAAAGCATATCACCAAAGTGCATACATATGGAACAAAAACATAGCCTATCTATAAACTTCATTAGTACATCTTTCCATGTGTATTCTTACCTTGACGATTAATTGATATTCTGGATTCAATGTTTTTGCTGGCAATATCAAAAATGTTTATATTTTGGCAATTATCTGTGATTGGTTTATATGGTCTTTGCTCGGTTTTTCTTTCACTGTTTTGTCCCTGAACCAATTCCACAACTATTAAAGCTTATAGTATTTGATGGTGATGATGGGCTAAACTAGGTTGCCTCTTTGAGCGTGAGTCTTGGGATTTCTCAACGATAGATGACAACTGCAATTGAAAGGATCTCCCCACAGTTTTAATAGCTCTCAACACATATGTCAATGCTTTGGAAGGCCAGGCTGTGGTTATTTGTATAGACAATATGGTCTTGGTCACAAAGGCCTAGGTAAACAGATGACTGAAACCTATTCCAGCTTTCTAGCTACTCAGTCTTTCTGGACTGACATTTTGACAGAGGTGTAGCTTCTGGATGTTGCATTTTTTAACATAAGGGAATAGATGACACCCTGGTCAAATAGGGTATTACTCTCCTCTCACCACTGCTGTCTCCCCAAGATATTTTTGTTGGTGAGCACAGAAACTTCAGGACTCCTGCAGTTGATCTGTTTGCTAACATGGTGAATGATCTCTGTCTCCCTCTTTTTCTGTGGATTCGACCTGCGTGGAGCATTGGGCGTGGCCAGGAGTCAATTCATCTAGCTCATTCTCCTCGTCTGTGTCTTCCTCCATCTTTCCTACAGTATCTAGATTCTTACCTTGAATCCAGAGAGAAGGGGCTTGCGTGTTTGTGGTAGCATCTTGCTGGACGTGCGTGTCCTGATCAGCTCTCCTTTGACAGTAGTCAGCAAGTCTTACATGGATAGCTGTTACAGTGTCCGTATTTTCCCATCCTCTTGAAAGAGTCTTACAGCTATCTGCATCTATTAGATGGGAAGTTGAACCGTTAAGATTTAAAGTTCAGAACTGTCTCATGATCTGACTCCCTTCAGGGCTTTGAATGTCCTTCAATTCACCAACAATAATTATGCATTTTTCAAAGGTTATATGGCTCTATAGGGCTGTATGATACAACCACGCATGCCTTAACAATGCGGTATGAACTGCAACTGTGTCTTTACCATGCATGCCTTTTCAATTAATTTTGTTGTAAAGGCATGATTGCTAAAGGGATTTGCATGACAAATTGCATATTCCAGCCCACCTGTCCTGTTCCCTATCTCCTGATACCCCAGCTCACCTACCCTGACCCCTCACCCTAAGCCATAACACTCTGTCCCTGCCCCCAAACTACCTCCCAAACCCTCCCGCCCTGAGCCCTAAAATCCTGCCCCTCAAAGCCCTAAACCTGACCCCGTCCTGCTCTTAAAACTACCCCTTCCCCTCCCCTGAAGCCTAAAACCCTGCGCCCCGCCAAAAACAACCCTGACCCAGCCCCCCACCACCCTGACCCCTAAAACTGATCCCCACCCTGCGCTTAAAACCACCCCTTCCCCGCCCTGAGGCCTAAAACCCTGCTCCTTGCCAAAAACGACCCCGATACCAGCCCCCCACTTTGAGCCCTAAATCTGACCCCTCTCCCATGATAACTGCCCCTTTCCCCCACCTAGAGCCCTAAAACCTGGCCCAGTCTTTAAAACAACCCCAACACCCCCTGCCCTAAGCCCTAAATACCTGCTCCTTCCACAAAAACGACCCTGACCCCCTCTCCTCACCCTGAGCCCTGAAACCGGCCACCACCATTTAAAACAACCCCCCTAACCCGGCCCCTGCCCCACTTACCTGTCCAAATCCGGAGCGTCCTGGTTCGACATTTCTTCTTCCTCTCCCAGCCCATCCAGACATCTTGACCGCTTTTAGATTCGGCATCCTTGGCGTGGTTTCCCCTGACTTTTTGCCTCTACCTCCGGTATTTTTGACTGTGTGATGGGATACATTTTTGCTGGCTTGGATGCTTTGGACACCTTGCCACTGCTGATCAGTGTCAAAGTGCAGTGCTCCCTGTGTAAATTGTAATTATGATTGGTTATCCATGATTGGCATATTTGGTTTACTGGTAAGTCCCTAGTACAGTGCACTGAATATGCCAGGGCCTGATAATCAAATGCTACTAGTTGGCTTGCAGCAATGATTGTGCCACACACAGGTGTAGCCCTGTAAATGTTTCTCAGACCTGCCACTGTAGTGTTTGCGCATGCAGTTATAAACTGCCATGTTGACTTAGCAAGTACACCCATTTGCCAGGCCTTAACCTTCCCTTTTCTTACATGTAAGGCATCCCTCAGGTAGGCCCAAGGTACTCCCATGGGCAGGATGCAGTTTAGCTTAAAGGTAGGACATGTACTGGTATGTTTTCATGTCCTGATAGCGAAATGCTGTGTATTTCATTTTTCACTATTGAAAGTCTGTCTGTCCCATAGCATAGCATGGGAGCTGCACTGTAACATGTTACATGTGTAACTCTCCATGGGGACAAGGTAGATAAATTGAGTTTAGGCTCTCTGAACGCAGAATTACCTAACACATCTTTTAGTAAAGGTGGTTTTTAAATTGTGTGTTTGAAAATGTCACTTTTAGAAAGTAGGCATTTTCTTGTTGAACCATTCTGTGTGCCTCTGCTTGTTTGTGTATTCAGTGTCTGGATCTGGTGTGACAGGGGCCGGGGAGGTGCATTCACTCTAGACAGTCCCAAAGGGGGTTTGAGGTGTGCCCTGCCTTTCCTGGGTGACTCGTAGTTGGGCTTAATAGACCTGGGCTGCATTTGGAGTAGTGGGAGGAGTTTACTAGCACCTGAATATGCTGTGTCTCCTTTGCACAATGCTGTCTCCACCTCCTGTAGTGAAACTGGGCCAGAGAGGGCAGAACTGGTTTGGACTGGGCTGCGAGACCCTTGCAACAAAGAGAACAGAGAGCAAATGGGGTATAAGTATTGGACCTTGAATTCCAATGAATTAGATCACTTCTGGACAGGAACCTCTGCCAAGGAGAACAGCTGGAGAGCCGTAAGGAAGAGTACTGCCCCTTTGCTGTGTGTGCTTTGCTGAGTTGGTCTGCAGTTGCTGCTTCTGCCAAGGAGAGGACAAAGACTCAAACTTTGCTGTGAGTCTGCTTGAAGAAGAATCTCTAAGGGCTTGTGTGTGCTTGCCTCCTGTTCTGAAGTCTCAGCGTCACGAAGATGTCACCTGCACCCACTGACCAGCACCTGGACACCTCTGTGGACTCCTGTGTTCAAAAGGGCGCCAATTCCAGTTCCTGGGCATTGAGATTTATGTGGTTGGTGCTCCAAAGCAAGAAGAACAACTCCGATGCCATCAACGATGCCGAAAGCGACGCCACGACCTACACCGAGGCTGGGAGCACTGCTCATGAAGTGCACGATCCACTGACCCGACTGCACCGCAGCTCCGATGCCCTTTGACACCCTGCAGTTATCGGCCTTCCCGACACCAAAGATCAGACTGACGCAGTCACTTCCAGCGCTGCATCACGTTATCGTGGAGCTGATAAGCGTTGAGGGTGACTTCACAAACTCTCCGATGTCACATTGCCTCACTGGAACCGGCTTCACCTCAGCACCGACGCTCACCTCTGCGACGCCATGCATCGCCTGTTGACTTTGTTTCCTAGCTACTGTTGTTTGGAGGTCCATGTGACTCCATGCCTGGCCTGCACACCTAGCGGTCAGTCCATACTTTGGATTTGTGCCTGTCACGACATTCTAATAGCCCCAGGTGGAGATATTTTGTTTCTACAGTTCTATTTTTAAAGCAACCATTTCTAAAGTGATATCTTGAAACATATATGTTGGATTTTTGTTTTTTTGGTCTTGTTTGGTTTAGATAAAGATACTTTAATTTTCTAAACTGGTGTGGTGTTCATTTGTGATGTTTTCACTGTGTTACTGTGTGTTGGGGTACAAATACTTTACACATTGCCTTAGGGATAAGCCTGTCTGCTCATGCCAAGTTACCAAGGGGGTGAGCAGGGGTTATCTGAAGTGTGTAATCCCCTTACCGTAACTAGAAGCAAAGGTCCCTACTTGGACAAAGGTGCTACCTCTGACAACTAGAGACCCCATTTCTAACAACCACTGTCTGCCTTAACCACATATATGCATGGTTAAGGCAGATGTGTAGTTCAGGCAAGCTTTGTTCTGCTCGTGGGGACATGGCACGTGTGCCTCAGCCCGCGTTGTAAAGGCCATTTCCCGCCCTATAGAATCCAAGCTAATGGCTATGAAGTCCATGTATTTGTAGACAGAGATCAGCTGATCCCAATAGCTTTAATTGCTCAGTCTTCAGTGTCTGATTCAATTTGACACAAGAGGACAATTTACACATTGCACAATTTGCACGCAAATGCCGAAGACCACAAAGGGAAGTGTATCGCTGGTTGTGAGATCAAAGGTGAATACTCTGATATTATAGTGACTGGGATCAGGTGATCAGTGCCTAGTGGTGAATTAAACTGTAACTGAAAGTGGGGTGCTGAATCCAGAACATCCTCTTTGCACTAATAGGCCACTGCATTTGGAAGTTGGGATATGAGCCACAAAAGAAAGTGATAAAATGAGTGTAAGGACCTGTGGAACACCACACATCTTAACACATTTTTCTCACACCACTACCACTAAGCATTAGTTAAGGGTAAATGACTGAGTTACTGATGCCCATAATCAAATACACAGCAATTGTTAAAAGTGAGGTACACTCATAAAAGTATAATAACATCAGACCTAATTACATACCATGTTCATGATATATGAAACACATCAAATTAAGACATGAATATGACATGAAATAGAGGTATTACCAGCTTATGATGAAAAATTGTCCCTTAAAAAACATTTTTGATACTTAACATAAAAATGTCAATGCATGTCACTCTTCATCGAACTGAAATAAAGTTGATTGATTGATTGACTGAATCACTGTAATCCTACAGGCGTGATAGAAATGTTTGGTAAATGGTAATACAATTAAAGTGCATTCGTACAATGTCCTCAGAACTCTGCATAGTAGCATGCATCATGTAAATATTTTCACTAGTGTTTATACGTTCCCTCGAGTTGTATCCTGTCTGGAAGATAGTTTCTTTTAATTATATAAAGGTGCTATAAATAACGTTTAGCCTGAGAATAGAAAAGTTTATACTCATCTTCTGTTTTCCAAAATAGTTTCACCTTTCCTCTCCACCTCCAAACAGATGAAAAAAAAAATTATGGGCCTTATGTAGGTAAATTACATTTACCGATTCTTAAATACCGAATTTTACCGATTCGGTATTTATGAATCGGTAAATGTAATGTAGGTAAAAAAATACCGATTCGGTAAGTGTCGGTATTTTAGAATCGGTATTTACCGATTCGGTAATGGTAACCTGTATCTCATTGATTCCTATGGGCCAGGAGGCCCATAGGATTCAATGGGAAGCCAGTTACCATTACCGAATCGGTAAATACCGAATCGGTAATGGGGGGAGCTCAATCAAGGGTGGCAGGGTGTCACATTGACACCCTGTTGCACCCCTGATTCCTGCATGTATGCACATGTGGCACACATTCATGCCCTGAGGGCATGTGTGTCTGCCACATTGCACACATCTAAGGGCCAAAAAATGCATTTACTGAGTCATTCGTCATTTACCACCAACTCTCAGTTGGTGGTAAATAACGAATCCCCACACCCACCACACACTCCCCCTACATCTCATTTCTGTATTCGGTATTTACCGAATCGGTAAAATTACCGATTCGGTAATTTTACCGATTCGGTAAATTACCGAATACAGAAATGATCCCCCTACATCCCAAAAGCCTAAATACCGGTCGGTAACGGTATATTTACCGAAAATCGGCCGTTACCGACCGGTATTGGCCTACCTACATATGGCCCTAAATCTCTCTCCTTGCCACCCCTGTGTTAATCTGTGAGAAGAAGATTTTCCTTCTCAAAGGCTCAGTGCCTGGGGGTAGTTTCACTGCTCTTCCGATGTTTAGGATTTCCATAATACACCCATATGCCAGCAAAGGGCCCAGTGCATGCACATGCTATCTTGGTACGGAGGGCAGTGACTCTACGGGCCACATGTATCAACCATTTTTGTTTTCGCAAACAGGCCGATTCGCAGAATTGGCCCATTTGCAAATGCAAAAAAGGATTTTTACATTTATCAAACCTCATTTTGCGATTTGGTAACCTGTTACCGAATCGCAAAATGGGTTAGCTATTTGGAAGGGACGTGTTTAGGGCGTCCCTTCCAAATGCAGAATCACTGTGGTATGTGTGAAGGTTTTGTGACCATAAATGCGGTTGCAAAACATTAGCAATTTACCACCAATTTCAAGTGGGTGGTAACCCATTCGCAAATGGAAAGGGGTCCCCAAGAGATCCCTTCCCCTTTGGGAATGGTGGATAAAATGTTTTTAAGAGCAGGCAGTGGTGCCAGGGACCACTGTCTGGTCTTAAAAAATGAAAAGAAAACTTTTCATTTCTCTTTTTTTAAACGCCACCCGTTATCTTTTATGGAAAACGGGCACCATATTTATCCTGAGCCCAGCAGGCCACCATCCGCGTGATTTTAGCGATTCCTAGGGGGTGGCAAATTGCAACCTACCTTATTAATAATAATGAGGTAGGTCGATTTGCCACCTCCTGCAAATCGCTAAATGAAACTCTTGGAGTTTCATACATTTGTAATAGCGATTACCTAATTGTGATTCGCTGAACATCGCATTTAGGTAATCGCTATTCTTAATGTTGATACATGTGACCCTGCATCCTGAAAAACATCTTTCCTAACTTCCCTCTTACAGTGTGTGTCATTGTATGGGTTGGGGGTGAGCCAGAAAAACAAACAAATAAGCACCGGCGCAGCCTATAGATCCAGCTTTAATGTGCCAACTCCTGTAAACGTAGGCATTGACACAAGCTGTTTACTTGTGCTGCACGTACAAATGCAATCTTCCACATTAAAGCCAGCCCTATTGACTTTGTCAATGCTGAGAAAAATGTAGCAAGGAAAGGTCGCTTTCTCTGTTGATATATAGGAGATGAAGAATTGAGCATGACAAACTCGTATAGTACCCCATGCATTCCAATGGGAAACCCCCTAAAAAGTAGAATGGTACACCAAATAGCCAATAGCATTAAGAGCGAAGGTAAAACTAGGGCTAAAGTCAAATGTATTGTATATTTTAAAGAACTGCTTCTAAATTTACAATACGTATTTCAGAGAGCTGCGCTGTGAAGCCAGACCTAAAATGCAAAGGAATTCGAGGTCAAAAGCTAAACCAGAAACACATCATCACAGACTAAAGGCACACTTGCAGGAACGACTTAAAACAAAATACTTCTCTGACTGTCAAGTTAGGAAAAACAAAAGTATTTATTTTGCTGTTTCGGAGTGAAAAAAAACCAAACAAAGCTGAGACCAGAAGTCAGCATGGTGTTTTTCTGTCCTATTTCTGACAATGGCATGGCCTGCGGCCTAAACCGAACTCTGCTGCCGTAGGCCGTGTGAACCTCGTCGTGCGTCGTTTCCGGTATCTATACTTAAATACCTGCTTCCTCTTGGTGCCCCAGTGCCGGTGTTTAGGTTCACAGAGAGGAGCTCGGGTTCACGAGGAGGCTGCCACGCTGGTCCCACCGCCTTGGGAAAACCCATGCATGGTGCCAAACTGCGGGCCTGGGCCCTGGGGGCATCTTGTTTCTTGTGGTATCTCTGTTACTTTGGAGTTTGTGGCCTTGAGTAGCATTATACTTTTAACGAGGTGAACTGCGAGCAGTTTACGTGTGTTAGGGAAGAACTACAAACAAAACGTCACTAGTCAGTTTTGGACGGAACGCCATGTTGGACAAAAGTGTTCATCTGTCAAAACCAAGTGCTCCCCAGATTGAACATTTCATCAACCATCTTCGACAGAGCTGACGATCCTGGCTCACTGTTCTCACATATAATTACCAAAGCAGGAGAGACACACCTGATAGAGTGACTGAGGGCTCCTATAGAAGATGCTTTGGTTATTAATTAGGTCAAAGATGTCGCCGAGAAAAAGTGAGGCCTTAGTTCTTAATAGATCTCTGCCAGAAGTAAAATCGGAGATTTCAATAAAAGAGTGCTCCCCTCTTCGTGTCCCCAGGCCCATTTTTACAAGGTTGCAAGACAACCGAAGAATGTTCTGCAAGTGACACCGCTAGCTTATATGTTAAATGCCAACCACAAGAGACTCCTGTTTATCCATCACTCCTAGACAAAAATGTACCAAACTTTCTCTCTCATTAGCTTTACACATCATCTGAGATCAAATGAGAATAACGGGCAAAGAAACAATTACCTGCGGCCTTCTGCTTTCTTTAGGGGCGGCTCCTCCGCAAAGGCGGAGGAGCATTGCCCCACTGCTTTGAGAGAAGTGCAGTGGAAAAAGAAAATGATAATAAATGGTATTATCATTTTATTTTTCCGTTCCTAGGGTGCGGGGAGGGGCGGGGCTGGCCAGAGCAGTGGCCAGGGGGAGGAGTGATTTTCACTCCCTAAGTGCGGATGACTGTTTGTTCGGCCCTCTTGTGTCGGCCAAATAGTCATGCGCACTTTGCTTCTTCAGCCACCAGGCTGTAATGCACAACCTGGTGAGGAACATGCACAGGCTCCCTGTCCCAAACTGAGCTCCGAACCACGGCGCTAAGACTATTTACAACGTTATTGGCTTGGCGGAACCATTCACAACACTGCATTGCAGCGTTGTGATTGGCTTAGGGGAGCCTGGGTGCTTCTTGCGACGGAGGCATGGAGGCGGCTGCGACGCGACCACTGGTAAGTTTTCTTTCTTTAAAAAAAAAAAAAAAATCTACCCCCCTACAGACCTCTCCCCACCCCTGTTCCCTATCAGCCGCTACTGACTTTCTTGTCATATTGCATGACTGCACCACAGTTGAGCTTTATGGTTTGCAAGCACCCCACAACAGTCCTGCAGCCTTTACATTATGCTTAACCAATCTGAGGCCATTGTGCCTCCAGGACTGATGGCCTGTATCCAACCGGCACATTGACCAAATTAACAGATTCTGGAATTGTCAGCCTTCCCATGCTTGGGCGCCACTTATCAGTAATCAATAAAATGTTGTTTCACTGAGAAAAACAAAAATGTGATGGGTGGAATGCTTGAATTATTGTCATCCACAGGTGAGTACACTATGCCGTACTCCAGTATATATGTTTGTGCTTTTCATGGTTTTAAATGCTGGAATAGTGATGGGTACACCCAGGCATGGTCCCGTGCTCACTATGCCGTATGATTCAAGCTGAATTCCACTGATGAGACCCAACTTGGCTGAAGCTGGCCTAGGGTTGCTTGTATTCCTCTTCGGGGGGAAATGGTCTGCAGTTTGTGGTGGACCATTCCTGCAGGTGCAGGATTTATTTGCATAGGGTTGATAAATTGTGTAGTTGCATAGACAGGAGCTAAATACAACTGACTGGAATGCAGCCCAGGGCAATTGGCTGTGGCTAAGATTAAGCAAGCATTGCAGACTTAAATTTTTTCTTTTCGTTTTTCACAATAAGCGGTAGGGAAAACAAATAAAGGACAGCAAACATACCACATGCAACAGTTTCATAGTAATTTAAACAAGCATTGGCATAGCCAATAGGTCTCGCCTTTGGGACCTTATAAGTGTTTAGTCATGTAACAGTTGCGTAACTAAATACTTATAGGGTCCCAAAAGCGAGACCTATTGGCTATGCCAAGCGGCCGCGAAAGTGAAAGTGATCGCGATCCGATCACGATCAAACATCAAAGCGGCCGTGCGGCCGAAAGTGAAAGTAATTGCGGTAAAACGCGGCGCGCGCGCCCGCGCACATGCACTGTAGCTCTAGGCTGGCACTTTTTTGGAGCCCTCTCAATAAGTCTCGCCAGACCAGCGCATGCGCTGGGTCAGGCGAGACCTAAAAATGGAACCTGCTCCAGCAGCACAAAAGACCTTTTATCTTCAGCCAACCAATTCGAGGTCAGGCACCATCTTGGAGGAAAAAATAAAAAAAATAGCAAATCTAAATCTGCATGAAAAATTAACCTCATTTAAAATTTGGCAAATCAGATGATGTTTCTATTTTTCTGATTGTTAAATAATTTACAAAAAAGCTTTGTTGAGGCGCAAAACTATGAATTAATCCCTGCTATTTATTTTTTTGTACGCATTTATCCATATGTTTTAGCAAGATATTGTTCAGGCAACAACATTTCACAGAGGCCGAACATGAGAAATGTTTTTCTAACCTTTGTACCTTGAAACTGACATTTTTCTCATTTAGCTCATGTCTAAATCCAAAATCATTGAACTATTTGCAGGAGCATCCCATCAATCTGTGTACATGCTTCCCTTAGGAGCAGCAGTGGCGTAGGAAGGAGGTGTGGTGGGTGCGGGCCGCCCCGGGTGTCATCACTGAGGGGGGGTGACAAAATGTCACTGAGAGGGGTGACAAGATGGCAAAAATATGTGTAACTATCTTTTTTTCCCCTTATTTTAATATTATCCATGTGGGCGGGGGGGGGTTGACAAGAAATTTTCCGCACCAGGTGCCACCTGACCTTGCTACGCCACTGAGGAGCAGGTGCAAGATTTTTTGCCATTTTAGACTTAGGGCCAATGATCTTCCTATGCCATGGGGGTGCATTTTGTTCTTTATAGAGATAACATGCCAGTGCTTTATTTGCAAAAGAATAAGTGCCAGGGCCCAAAGTTTTGCTCAGAAGCCTGCGGCTAGCGCTACTGAATGCCAATTACTCCCTGCCGTTTACAGAGTTCTCTACATGTTGGTTTCCACGTTAAAATGGAGATTCCAGTGGCCCTTTTTTGTTGCATTAAAAAAATGTCCCACACCCATGCGGTTTCAAAGTCGTAATAACAGCAGTTTCAAGATGAACTTGCAAGCAAACGGTACATCCGTATTTAACACCAACTTGCACATGTGGGCAGTGCTTTAAATGGAAAAAGAAAAGTGCCGGTACTCACCAAATCGATTGAGGGTCTGGTAGGGGCGTGGCTTCGGGGCAGATATTTAACAATAGCGTCATTTTCTTATAAACTGCAAAAGCCCCCTAGTGTTCTTCGGCTAATTGGTGTTTTAGCACTTTTATATCGTGCAAACGTGTTAAAGGGTATTAAAGCTTATTACTTGAGAAGCAGAAGTTTTACATGAAAACATACTTTTTTGTGTTTAAGGCACGGGGAGATTGCCCAGAATAAAAGAATTGGATTTCAACTCCCTGTGCCATAAAAACAAAATAAAGTATGCTTTCGTGTAGAACATGCACTTCTCATTTAAAGTGCTTTAATACCATTCTGCCAAGTGTGCGCTATATATAACTGTAAACCAAGTACAAATTGCGCACTGTACACTTGAGACAACATTGGCCAAAGGCGTTGGGCGCTCTGACAGTCAGTGACGAGTGTATTCCAGCACCGCAGCCTTTACACGCTAACTGGCAGAGCAAACGTTCCAAAGTGAGGAGCTCTGTCCGTCTGGCCACATCTCCTTACGCCTGTCACGCTGTCACTTAAGAGTGTAAGACAGCAGCAGCAACCTAGCGCAGGAATACACTCACTATTTACTGTCAGAGCACCTCACAACCTGCGCTGCATGAACTCCCATACCCCAGAGTCTGACCCCAACATGCCTCTAGGAGTACCGGTACTCTCTTGACACAAGGAGAAGTTCCGGTACTCTAGGGGAGAAAATTGACAAGTGCCGGTACTCAGTACCGGTGAGTACCGGCCCATTTAAAGCACTGCATGTGGGGAAATACTTCAATTTTCCCAGGAAAACTAGAGGAGGAAGTAAAGCCAGGAAACGTGAGAAGCGCCTCAAAGAACCGGTAGGACAATGATCAGTACGAACGCAAGACTTTGCTTGTCTAATAGAGATTCTGTGCTGGCGTGGCCTGTGGCGTAACAAAAGTTTTAGGGGCCCCCCTGCAATGTACACAGAGGGGCCCCTGATTCGGATTTAATACGGAGCGCTCAGGTTTTATTACTGGGCTGAGGGGGGCCCCTGCAGCTCGCCCCCCCCCCCCGCACTGCAGGGGGATGCGGGGGCCTGTGTTACGCCTCTGGGCATGGCAAGTGTGCCAAGGGCCCTGGAGTAAGCAAGGAAAATGAACCCTCACTGACAGCTGGCTGAGTAGTAAAATACATCAGTCAGCAGGGATCATTGGGCCTCTGTCTTCTGGACCCTGGTGCCACTGCACCTGCTGCACCACTGATAGCTTCGCCCATGTCGTTACACCATTAGTTTGACTGCGTCTTGATGGGGTCTTTGCTTTCTTTTGGTCCTATGAGCACAAACAGCGTCTTTACATGCCGCTCTCCTTTTATATCCTTCTACGTCATCTTCCTGCGTCCATGTTTGAGTTCTGTCATAAATGCTTGCGAGGCCAACTGAACTTTTCCTTACAAAAAAGCCACCTTTCTTAGTAAAGGGAGACAGTGTTGGACCAAGTGATTTATTTAGGACCCCTTTATGAGGCCGCAGGATTTTGTCCATTACTGCCTCCCTTTGAGCTATCTCACAAACTGTGTAATCTTGGGCATCATATTTTTGCATTGGCAAGTATCCCACCCCTCCCTTCATGGAGTAATGGCATTTTGTGCTAATCAACAGAGCACTCAAACCCGAATGTACCTGTATAATATTACCCTTTCCCCAGTTACTGGTACTGGAGTATATGTAACTAACTCTGTGTTTGGGGTAGTGAGGTGGCACCCAGAGAAATGAGGAATTACCTGGGAAATTAGTAATGTCGTGTCCGAATCCCCTTTTAATTTCTCTTTCTCCTACAGAGCTTCACTCGGAGATTTCGGCTTCTTTTTACAGTTCGAAAAACTGGGTAAAAGTTACCGGTTTAACTGGCATTATTGGAATTAAAACCAACCTCATAGTCGAGGTGTTAGTGGTTATGTTTGCATTTTCTACCCGCCTTAGGCGCCGAAGAAGCTTTAGTCTCGTTCATTTAGAAAGTGGGTTTAGCTGTCACATCTTTAAGAAGGTACTCACTCAGCCAATAGCATAACTGATATCTGTGCGTCACTTCCGCACTTGTAACGCAGAACACATAATACTAAATTAACATAAATACGTGAATTTTAAACATATAGATTTCATTTTTAGAAACAATACGGTGTTTTTAGACCCAACAATCACCGGAAAGAAAGCTCTGCATATTTTCCTGTTTTAATTGGCTGTGTAATGCACAAGCCTGACCCTTCCCCTGCGTTCAGCGGGGTCCGGGTGAAGCTGGGAGCGTGGGGCTTGAAATAACTTTTCAATGTTTATTTGAAAAATGAAAAAGAATGCCAAGAATTGGGCTACGAAAAGCATCATCACTGACCCAAAAACACTTATTTCCTGAAATATGAAAAGCGTCCAACTGCGCGTACCCAGCTCTGCGCTCGAGGGCGCTTTCAGTCACGTGGGCGTCGTCACTAAATCAAGTGAGGTTGCCGCCCTTCAAGCTAAGAACAGCCTAGACTATTACAGCAATATGGAACTATAAGGCCCCCTTTATTACTTTCTTTTTATGTATAGTGGTTGACTATTTTAGAATGTACGATTTGTACTTCCCTTATGGGGCTGCGTTAATTCTATGGGAGAAATTAGACCCATGAAATACTCTCTTTTTCCAGTTGACTGGTCTTTGAACTCCATTTTGAGAGCCGTCTAACCACGCCGCTGGAAGAGCCAGGAAGCTTGTTTTGTATCCTTGTGCAACTGCCTAATAGATGTCCGAGAATGTTGTTTTCAGACATTGCTATAGCCAGCATGGGCAAAGTCAATATTTCTTAGCAGTGAAACAGTAGATTTGCCAACACTTATTTGTTAGATAGTCATTATGTGGTGGCCCTCAAATAAATGAGCTTGCAGGTGGCCATCTTGAAAAGGGTAAACATCCATGTTAAGTTTGATGCCTGCAGACAGTGTAGCAGGCGAACGTTTAAGAAAATGGAGCAGGAAGGGGCGAGTGAGCCACAGAGCAGTGGGAAAGGAGAAGTAACATGGATAGTGAGTGGGGCAGGGGCAAAGCGAAAGGTGGAAGCAGGACACTAGGAAGAGTTTAAAGAAACACACAAACCTACTTGGAGTGCTTAAAGTCAAAAAAGTAGTCCTCTGAATGCAAGTAATGTCAGAAGTGGAAGGATACAAGTCAACTGATCAGAACACTATTTGACAAATATCCACCTGGGCAACCAAACATTTAAATACAGAGGAAAGCCACCAGGAAAGCCTGAGATAGGTAACACATCTATCGAATCATGAACAAGTGGCTGACCCAAAGGCAGTTCTATGTATATTGCAAACAATAAGTAGGGCCAGAAGACAGCTAAAACTGCCTGTAGTCAGGACCTAAAAAGGAGTACAACATACATAGCAATGGAGGAGTTGGGAAAGACTGACCCCTGGTCAAAGACATTCTCTTTCACCTGTCGTTGAGGCACTACCTGTGTGCAGTACAACTCTTGTTTCACTAAAGTAGTTCATCTGATGTGTCTGCACAGCAGAAGGGCGGCATCCCCTTCGCGGTGGTGTGCTGCCCCACTACTTCACAGTTAGTTCAGGTCAGCTTTGATGCTCTTAGCAAGAGCTGGAGCTCATCATAGGGCAGTGGCGGCTCCTTCGCTAAGGCGGAGGAGTGTCGCCCCACTGCTTCAAAGCAGTGAAAGAAAGAACAAATACAATAATAATAACTCAGTGTTATTATCATTGTATTTGTTCATTCTGTGCAGCTTTGCGGGGCAGACGGGTCTGCTCTGCTCAGAGAGCAGGGCAGGAGAGGAGTGGTTTGCCCACTCCAAGTGGGCATGACTCGTTGGCCGTCCCTTTAGGGGCCGGTCAAAGAGTCATGCGCACTTTGCATGTTCTCCATGCAGTCTTCATTACAGCCTGCGTGGAGAACATGCCCAGGCCCCCAATCCCTGGCTGAGGGCCGAACCATGGCGCTCAGACCAATCATAACGCTGTATTGCAGCATTGTGCTTGGCTTAGAAGAGGGAGCCTGGCTGCTTTCTGTTCCGGCCATGGAGAGGAGAGACTGCGATGACGTGGGAGAGCGGTGAGGAGGTACTTTTTTTTTTTTTTTACATTCCAGAGAGGGACCACCCCACTACTCCCGATCCATGCAGGCCGCTACTGATAATCACATATAAAGTCTGGGACACAAAAAGAAATGTGGTTAGAAAACTCATCTTAATGCATGCCATCAAATCTTATTTGTTAACTTTTATTAACACGGACTTTTGTTGAAAATATTGACATACTGCAACATTAGAGGAGAAGGCAACTGCAATGTATTAAGAGTAAATTTTCCCATATAGGAAATTCCCCACTAATCCTGTTTGGGCTCTGGAGTAGCGTGCTACCCCCCTGAAAAGCACTTCGACTCCTCATCAGGGGTAGCAAGGGCTATGTAACTGCAAATCCTTCCCTCTTCGGTCCCTCCAATATCCTTTTGCAATCCAAATAACAAACTCCCTTGTACACTGCTCAAATGAATTTAATATCTCCCTATACTAATTCACCACTAATCCTTTTTCGGGTTCCAAGTAGCATGCTACTTGCTGAAAAAGCGCTTTGACGCCTCATCAGGGGTAGGACACTATATACATGCAATTACAATGACATTTACACAAATTAGCTTTCAAATAGGCCTTTGTATGCTAGATTGCTTTTGTCTGAGCTTCTCCCAAGTGATCATGAAGGTTTTTAAATGTCCTTTGTGTAAATGTTGTTTCATGTTTTTTTTTTTTTTAAATGTGTTTATTGGTTTATATCACAGCCATACATACAAAAATGGACGACACTTTTCAAATTGAGCATAACAGTATCTGAGCAAACATTAGAGTAGATTATACATTATATAATACCTTCACTTTCTGTACGTCTACGTATCTCCAGTTCTACCATGGGGGACACACAGAGAGCTCCACGATATTTATTCCAATGTGACCATTTCCGATCCCATTTTTTGGGGCACCACCTAGCTACAAAGACTTCCGTCTCTGCCAACATGCACCTGTCTAGCTCTTTTGCCCTCATGGTAACGAGTGGCGCGCTTGCTCCCCCCCACCATCTCGCTAGCTCCCGCTTAACTAACGTGTACCCCAACATTGTGAATTGCTGTTCGACTTCCGTGAGATCGGTTGCCTCCCATATATTCAACAGTCCCAGTTGTGGCATCAACACCACCTCCTTACTCTGCATGTGCTCCGAAACCCCCTCCCAGAGGATACGTATCTTTGGGCAGCTCCACAGAGTATAGTAGAAAGTGGCCTGTTGTCCGCAACCCCTCAGACAGAGGTCATCCGGTCTAGAACCTATTTTCGCTAAGGTAGTCCCTGTCATATATGATCGGTGAAGTATACTGATATCCTGAGCTGTATTAGCCTGAATTTAAGTGTGATAGCCGCTTCTCGGGGGGGCGTGAGAGCCGCCTGCCAGTCCTTGTAGCTTATTAGGCCTAAGTCATCCTGCCACCGCTCCCTAAGCTTCGGAAAAGTATCTGGGAGGTTATTGCACAACTTTTTATATGTGAGAGATATCGCTTTCGAACTTAAGGGCCCGTCTAACAGCCTATCCGCCAGTGGTGATGATTCCGGAATGTCTGTAAGAGACAGAAAGGCCGCCAGTATCGCGTGTCGGATTTGCAAATATCTATATATTTCTCCATGAGCCAGGTGGTATTGGCTCTGCAGGTCCCCAAATGTAAGTACAGCACCTTTTCTGACCAGGTCCTTCACCGCCGAGATACCTATGAGGTCCCACTTGTCAAACCCGGGCTGATAGCACAGCATGCCCAATTTGTGTGTATACCACAGCGGCGCTACCTTTGAGAGGATGCCAGCCCAACCCAAACGAGAATTTACTGTACGCCAGATTTCTAACGTATGTTGATTAGGTCCAAATAATTTCTTCTTAGGTTTCCTATCACTAGTATACAGGGCTCCCAGGTAACCGGAGCGATCGGTTTGGTAACGGTCAAGAGCATATGTAGGGTTATCTGGGGGCTGATATATCCAATGATTAACAGTCACCAATTGCTCCGCCCAGTAATAGAGTTGCAGGTCAGGGAGCGCAATACCTCGATCGTACCAGCTTTTTGTCAGTTTCTTCAGTGCCACCCTGGGGGCCTTCCCATCCCACAGCAGCATGCGGACCTCACCCTCAACCGCTTTAAAATATGAGTCCGGGACTCTGTGTGGGCAATTGTGAAGAATGTATAGGAAGCGAGGGAGGGCCAGCATCTTAAAGAGTGCAGCGCGACCCAACAATGAGAGCGGCAGGGACTATACTACTTTACCTCCCTCTATCAATGATTGGTACGCCTCTGCCCTGCATGTTTCTAAGTTTGATTTGGCTAGAGCTGGGAATCCAGACAAAAGATCATTTTGGCACCTTCTTAAATGGGATCAGTGAGACTCTGGGTTTTTTTTTTTTTTTTCCCCCAGGTCCAATGATTAAGCCATCTATCCCACTGCTTGGTATAAGCGGTGCTCTGATTCCTTTTTCAGCACTTGGGTAGCACCCTGGCTGAACTTCTGAGGTTATGGTATGGCGTTCGCTGGTATGTCAAGCCCTATTGCTGTGGGACGAGGCCCCGGTTCCATGACTATCCCTCCCAGTTGGTATGAACTGTGTCAGCATATTGCTTGTAAGCCGATCGATTGCGCATATAGAACCTTGGTGGCATATGAGGACAAAAAAAACAAAAACCAATGAGAGCGGCAGGGACCTCCAGTGTTTCACATCCGCGCGTAGTCTAGCCAGTGGGGGGGCTAAGTTGGAGCGGTAAAAGAGAGCCGGATCTGAAGTGACAAAACCCCCCAGATATCGAAACCCTTTCTCCGCCACCACTATGGTGCAGCCAGTCGGAAGTCTGGGGACCTGGCCCCACAACATAAACAATACAGACTTATGCCAGTTTATCGCATACCCGGAATACTTGCCAAAATTCGTGAAGATGTCAAGCACCACATTAATTGATTTGTATGGAGAGGCTAGATACAGCAGTATTTCATCCGCATATAAGGATATACGGTCTTCCACACCGTCCGCCCAGCGCATCCCTCGCACCATCACACCCAGGCCGCAAGGGGCTCCAGCAGAAGGGAGAATATCAGCGGGGACAGTGGGCATCCCTGTCTAGTACCTCTGTTTAACCTGAATGTCCGGGACGTGTGGCTATTTACCCTCACCTGTCCCAAAACATCAGTGTATAGCAGCTTAACCCAGGCTATATACTTGGGGCCCAGTCCCACCCTTTCCAGAACTTCGAACATGTAAGGCCATTCTATGGAATCAAAGGCCACTGAGGCGTCGAGAGACAACACCGCCACATCTTCCTCACTATATTTCCTACGAGCCATCACGTTATGTAGGCGCCTTAGATTAAGGGCCGTATTCCTTCCTGGCATAAACCCAGATTGATCTGGATGGATCAATGATGCTATAACCGTCACCAGCCTATTAGCCAGGAATTTCGCCAAGACCTTTGCCTCCACATTAATCAGCGAGATTGGCCTATAGGAGCCGCATCTATCCGCCGGCTTACCCGACTTGTGGATTACTACAATGGTGGCTAACCATTGATCTGTTGGTAGCCGACCCGCCTCCAGGCTTTCCTCGTACATGGCTTTTAAGTGTGGTACAGTGCGAGAGGCGGTAGCTTTTAAAAACTCAACCGGGATGCCATTGAGCCCCATTGCTTTCCCGGATTTAATCTGTCCTATGGCCTTGCTAATTTCTTCATTTGAGAGATCTCCATCTAGAGTCTCCCTCTCCACCTCTGAAAGGACCGGTATGTCACTATCCCGGAGGAGCTGACGTGAATCCTCAGCCATGTAATGAGTAGAGGGGGAGTACACCTTTTCCAGGTGATCAGCGAATTCCTCCGCAATGTCCCGTGGATGTATCACGGTGCCACCCCCTGGTGTTGTCAGCTTATGTACCCACCTCGTTCCCTCATCTCACCTCTCCAACCAAGCCAGTATCCTGCCTGCCCTGTCTCCCATTTCATATATTCTGTGCTGGGTGTTGCGATACGTAGCCACCATGTGCTCCCTAGTTTTTATCCGATATTCATCTTGCTTCATTAAAAGCCTATGGCCGGTGTTTGGTGATGGATTTTGTGCATGTTCCCGCTCTAATTCAAGAAGGTCCTTCTCTACCTGAACCAGAAGCTCACATTTCTTGGCGATGTATCCCATCTTCAAAGATAGAGCCTGCCCTTTCAGAACCACCTTATATGCTTCCCAAATTGTCTGGGCGGATTCAACCGAACCCACATTTTCGGTGAAGTAGTTCTCCGTTTGTGTGTGGAGTTCCTCTCTTATGTCCGGTATGTGTAGGAGCCATGGATTAAGTACGATGGTGGAGCATGCCTGCCTTTCTCAGTGTGTATATTCTACCCAGACTGGGAAGTGGTCAGATATGCCCATCGGTAGAACTCGAGATTGGGCAAAATTCCCTATATCGGACAGGTGTGTAAGGAAATAGTTAATTCGCGATAAGCTTTGGTGCACATTAGAGAAATATGTGAATAATGTGTCTGTGGGTTGGAGCGCTCGACCTAAAGTCAGCCATTAACACATTAGAGTTTGCGCTGGACCTCGGCGGATGGCGTTCAACTGTGTCATCTAATGTCAAATTGTAGTTCCCCCCCCCATGATTAATGTGCTGTCTCGGAGTCCCGTAAGCTTACTTCCAAGGTCTTCCAGTGCTGTCTTACCCAGAGCGGGCGGTAAATAAACTGAAATTATGTTGACATCTCTACCATCCACTCCTGCGAACCTTCCCCCCGGATGTGCCCATATCTTGTGAACTATGAAATGAAAAGAGGATTTATTGAGCGCGATAGCTACCCTGAGGCGTCCCAGCGCTAACGGACAAAGCGTGTGGGTGAGAATTGAGACACTTAGTCTAGTTTATTAAAGAGCAAGGTTTTTAGCTGTTTACGGAAGGAGAGCAGGTTGGGTTCTGATCGGAGATGGAGGGGGAGGGCGTTCCATAGTTTGACCGAGTTATAGGAGAATGAGCGGCCCCCACATCTAACTCTTTTGAACCTGGGGACAGTGGTAAGGAAAGAGGAGATTGATCTGAGATGTCTGTTCGGTATGTAGGGGATGGCCAGGGATTGATTAATGAGAGCGGCGGTTTTCCAGAAGGCTCGATGGATGATGCATAGGCTCTTGAATTCAATTCTTTGCCTTACTGGTAGCCAATGAAGATTCTTCAGTCCGGATTTGATGGAGAGTCGACGAGGGATCCGGAGGAGGGTTCGGGCTGCGCAATTTTGGATGACCTGGAGCTTGTGTAGAGTGGCCTGAGGGGCCCCCAGGTAAAGGGCATTCCCAAAGTCAAGGCGCGACAGGATTAGACCTTGGATCATAATTTGTCTTGCCTGAAAGGGTAAAAGAGGAAGGATTTTCCGAATGAGCCTGAGCAGACCAAAGCACGTCGCTGAGAGTTTGGCTTCTTGGCAACTAAAGTTAAGAGATTTGTCCAGCCAAATGCCTAGGCTCTTGATTGTATCCTTGGTTGTGGGGGAAGATCCGAGGCAGGTGGGCCATAGGTGATCGATGGTGGGATTGGGGGAGTTACTTAGGAGCATAAGCTCGGTCTTGTCTCCATTTAATTTGAGACAAGACGATGTCATCCATGAGTATACTGCTTCCAAACAGTCCCTCAGATGTTTGGGTGCGGTGTGTAGTTGGTTAAGGGCCACCACTAGCTGAGTATTGTCCGCATAGGTGATTATTTTTATTTCAAAAGGACGGACAATCTCAGCTAGGGGGCTCATGTATATGTTGAAGAGCGTAGGGCTCAAGGAAGAGCCCTGCGGCACTCCGCAGCCGAGAGGCTTACTAGGGGAGATGGTTTCGCCCTCGAAGACCCTAAATGAACGATCTGACAGGAAAGACTCTAGCCAGGCCAAAGCTTTCTCGGAGACTCCTAGGCTCGCGAGTCTTTGCAGTAAGATGTTATGGTTTACAGTGTCGAAGGCGGCACTTAGGCCGAGGAGGATGATGGCGGCAGATCCTCCTTGATCCATGATCTTCCTTGCCTCTTCTGTAACTGCAATGAGGGCGGTTTTGGTCCCATGCATGGGACGGAATCCCGTCTGGGAGGGGTCGAGTAGATGATTATTTTCTAGGAATTCAACCAGAGCATTGTTGACGTGTTTTTCAAGGATCTTGCTTAGCCATGGTAGTAGGGAGATTGGTCGGTAGTTCACTGGGTTGTCTGGGTCCAGGTTGGATTTTTTAAGGAGAGCTTTCACCATGGCCTGCTTTCAGGGGGGCGGGACAGTCCCAGTGGATAACGAGGCATTAAGCAAGTTGAGGATGGTAGGTAGGATGTGGTTGGTTACTGTCAGCAGATTGCATGGAGGTGCTGGGTCATTGGGAGAGCCGGATTTCACCTGACGCATGATGGTTTCTAGCGAGGTGGAATCAAGATGTGGAAGGTTCCTGAGTGTTACTGGGGCACGAAGTCCCAGCTCGCACAGCTTGGTGGGTGGGATGGGCGGCTGGATGTGGGGGAAGGAGGTGTAAATGGTTTGTATTTTTTGGAAAAAAAAACTCAGCCAGGTTATTACAGCGGGTATGTGCATTGAGGGGGTTAAGGGGTTTGTCTGGTAGCTTAAGGAGGGTTTTCACAATTTGATATATTTCCTTAGGCTTAGAAGCAGCTGTGTTGATTTTATTTTCGAAAAAGGTTGCTTGCGCGATCTGAATTTCGTTTTTGTATGTTCTTATTGCGGCTCTGTAAGCTGTTTTCACGGAGGCAGAGTAATCCATTCGCCATTTCTTTTCGAGTTTTTTACAGAGGCGTTTCTTTTCCCGTAAGCCAGGGGAGTACCAGGGGGCGGTTCGAGTACTACGCTTGGATTCAGTGCGTATTAAGGGAAGCACGGAGTCAAGTGAATTCAAGATCCATTTATTATAATTTTCATTAGCTAGAGTGGGATCGGAGGTGTTGGGTGGTATGGAGGTCTCGAGACTCGGTACCCATTCAGACTGGGAAAGTTTTGGCCAGTTGCGTTTCGTGTGGATAACTGTAGTGGGGGGAGGGTGAGAGAGTGGGTTTAGCCAGGAGAAGGGAATGAGGAAATGGTCTGTCCAGGGCAGGGGGAGAGGGGTTCCTACTGAGAGCTCTGTGCAGTTGCTGAAGATGGGATCAAGGAGATGCCCTTTGGCATGGGTGGGTTCTTGCACTAGCTGTTTAAGCTGAAGTGCAGAGAGGCTGATAGACAGTTCTAGGGCGGTGTGGTCCGTGGCATCATCAAGATGGATGTTGAGATCTCCTAGGAGAGTAAAGTTAGATGTGTTACAGGCTAGATTGGCTAGAGTATAAGGCAGGGAGTGGAGAAATTGACCCAAGGTCCCAGGAGGGCGGTATATAAGTATCCCTGAGAACATGCTTGTGGGCGAAAAGTCTATGGAAAAGGAGAGGCTTTCACAGTCAGGTATAGGGTTAGGAGAGCTGCGGCACCCAAAGGAGTCTTTATAGATGACTGCTAGGCCGCCACCTCTTCCCGTTATGCGGTCTACACGTAAGATTTGATATCCTTGAGGTAGAGCCTGAATAAGGTCAGGTTCTGAATCGGAATGAAGCCAGGTCTCGGTTAAAAATAAGATGTCTGGTTTAAGTTCTTCTAGGAGCATGGATATCTCTGTAGTGTGCTTGGGGAGTGACCTGCAGTTCAGGAGGAACATGTTCCGCTGTGAGGTTTTGATTGGGGGGTCAGGAAGAGGCAGAAATCCACAGTGTGGGCAGACTGTGTATTCGCATGCTGGGTTCCAGGTAGAGAGGCAAGGAGTAGCTGCCTTTCCTCTTAGTTTCAGTAAGGAGTTGGGGCTGTAGCCTCTAGTATGGGTAAATAACCGGGCAGGGTTCATGGTCCCAGGCCCCGGACGGCCGCCGACGGGCGCAGATGGGCGTGCCTTAGGCCCGCCTTTAGTGCGCCGCCGGCACTCCCGCTGCACGCGTCCGCTGCGCGTAGCGTAGGGCATGAAGCTTTTATGCAGCTGACTATCAGAGTGCAGGATGTGACGTAGCGCCCTCCTCCCCTCTAGCCCGGAAGTTGTTGCTGTAACCGCGCCTCCCTCCACATCAATCGGGACGAAGAGGTGTAGTCTTCCTTACCAGGATTGCCGTCCCCCTTGATCCCGTAGTGTAATCTGCATGGACCAGGAGTTTATACCCCCACCTAGTGAGGGCCTTAGTCTTCTGTCCCACAAGGTGCGTTTCTTGCAACAAAAACACATCAGGTGAGTGGCGCTTCAAATACTGTTGCACTATCCCTCTCTTGATGTTATCACCCACCCCGTTGACATTCCAAGTCAGTACAGAAAGTATCCGATCTCTATCCCCCCCTATAGCTGGTCATGACACAATTATCAAGTATACGGATCAGTGCCATCGGAGAAGAAAATTGTAGCATCCTATCTATCATTGTTCGTCTAGACTGCAGCATGGTCACTTTGCGCCAGAAGATCCCAGAACCACATAGTATACCAATAAAACACTGAACCATCAAACACCCCTCTTTTCCCAACCCCTCAGTAGCCACCCACTCCCTGCCCCCCTGCCCGTGGATTTAGAACAACCCACTCCCAAACATGGCACAATTGTCTTGCATTTTTACCATCCACTATTCGTAATTTCTAGTCCCGTTCAAATCACACCATTGAAACCCATCAGACTTGGACTTCTCACTAGGTCCCCTCTTACATGTTTCGCACTGATGGGTATATCGAACCATATCTCTCTCCCCCCATACTTGCGCTTTCGGTTAGGCGTCAGCTCTCCACCATTGTCTCCAAGGGTTATTAGTCCTGCTCCTTCGACTGGCCTTCCTCCTCTGCTGGGCCATTGTTCGCGGCATCTATGCGGTTACCTCTGTGTTGGCCAGATCCTCCAGAACGTTCTCTTCTGTGGCCTCCCACAGTGCTCCAGCCTTCCATCCAGTCCCAGACTGCCTCTCGTGAATCAAAGAACCATGATTTACCATCCGATTCCACCCTCAGCTTCGCAGGAAAGAGCATTGCGTACTTCACCTCACGGTCTCTCAGTTCCCTCTTCACCACCTGAAAACTGTGACGTTGGTCCTGGACCTTGGCCGTGAAATCAGGAAAGAAGGCCACCTCATAGTTATCTATTTTCAGTGGGGGATTGGATCTCGCAGTCTGCAGGATAATGTCCCTATCTCGATAATTGAACACTCGAGCGATAAGTGGCCTTGGGGGTGCGCCTGGTTTTAGTCTGCCTCCTGGCACTCTGTGGGTCCTTTCAATGTAAAAATAGCTGGTCAGCGTCTTAGGCTTTAGGTGTTTAGTGATGAGATCTTCTACGTACAAGTCCGCTGCCGGCCACTCAGCCCTCTCATCAACCCCTAAGATGCAGATATTGTTACGGCGTGCCCGGCCTTTATAATCGTCGAGCTGTTGTGACATCCTTTCCTGCTTCCTCTGCAATTCGAGCATCTGCTTTTGAAGTTTGACGTGTCCGTCTGCAGGGCGCTAGTGACTATCTTAAGCTCCTTAACTTTCTCATCCATCTTCCGGAAGTCCGCTCTGATTAGAGAGACTTCCACCGTGACTGTGTCCAGCGAAGCACGCACCCCGTTGATAGCCGCCATGACGTCGTGTAAGGTTGGCTCTGTTCCTTGTTTAGAGGCAGCCGCCCCTCCGTCTTTCTCCATCTGCGACGGATCACCTATGTCTCCCGCTTTAGACCAGGCAAATTTGGCTAGCTGTTTTTGAGCATTGGCCTTAGGACCTTTCCCGCCTGTGGCCATGTATGCGTGTTGATAGCTGACTCACCAGGTGAGAACACAAGGCGACACAGGATGGCACAGGATAGGGCAGGATAAAAGTCGGGGAATCGGGAGCTCACTTAGGCAGCGGCCATTCTCGGCGGCTGCTATCCACGCCCCCCGTTTCACGTTTTTAATGGTTGCTTTTTGTGTTGTTTTACTGCCTACATAGTGTTTATAATTTGCATTGCTCAATGTATTGTATGTAGCTTAAGTTTTGTTCTGTATATTTTTTAACAGCGCTGAAGAAGTGCCACTGTTATGGAATGAAACGCATTGGCTGAGTCCATGTCTTGTTATTATATTTAAGCAAGAAATAATGAATGAGCATTTCAATAATATTTGTCCATGACATCTTGATGGATAGAGTGAAAAGTTGTGTAACTCTGAATATTGATTTATTGAGGGATACTAGCACCCTGGGCCTTTTCATATATTGATTCTCTCAGGTATTGTAAGAGTGCGTCCCCCTCATTTTGTTGTACATGTAAACCTTAGGGCATTCTCTAGGACAGTTAGCCCTGGGAGTGGAACACTTTTATTAGGAAACTGTACAGAATGTGACAAAGTATACTTTAACCGTTTTTGTGCTGCCTTTTCGAATTGTAAACAGTGGTTTTGCCAGCACCTGTTTTCTTTCTTTAATGTAACTTTGTTAAAAAATGACACTGTTTGATAATGATAGAGAAGAAATGGCGAAGGATCTTTTTAGCAGTACTCCAGAGGTATCAAAACAAGTACAACTACACAAAGGCAACCCTAAAGAGGTTTTAAAAAGTAGATTTATCTGATTGGAAAAGTTAAAGAAACAAGAACTCTCAAAGTGGTGTTATATTCCCGGGTTAGGCACCTGTAGCGAAGGAGCTTATTTCTTACATGTCCTCACAAATAACATTTCAGCTGTGAACTTTTGCACACATTTGCATGCACAACAATGTTGGATTAATTTCCCTCAAACCACTTCGTTTGCACATTTAGCTTCGAACAACATTACCACGATGCCTCAAACATCATGTACTAGGCCTCTGTGCGCACTATATACAAATGCCATCCTATCTTCATCTACAGGGCGACAGGGCTATCTACATATCCATAACATTGCTAATCTACGCGTACACCGCAAGGCTGCTTTCTATTATAAATAATGAGCATCCTGATAGATTAATAGAGGAGGCACTTCAGCTGACACTGAGGGTCCTTGCATGCTGAGGATTCACCACACGGCCTGACATCTTGTGAGGGGTGTCCAGTTTGTGACCAAGACGGGGTCCTTCTTTCGCTCCCATCAGGTAATGGGGTTGGATAGTCCCTTGGGAGGATTTTTGGCTTTACACCTACATACATTCTAGGTACACTTAGAGTAGGATTCGGATAGTAGGAGTACGCTTGATTACTGCCTTGTTTTATATGCCAAAACAACAATTGATGGACAGAATGCAGAACAATGTCATACATTCACCCCAGTACAGAGATCTAGGCCTAAATCCATCGTTTTTTTGCTCACCATGCCATTCCAGTTTGAACCCAGCCATATGCAAATCAGTCGTTGACCCTGTGCCTCATGGGAACAGTCCAGCCTGAACTGCCAAGCCAGGTCCTCACTGGACTGGAAACAAGCATCCTAGGACCGGTTTCAGGGTTTCACCCCTCTTCAGCCAGGATAGCTTGATTCCAGTGGCATGGAGAGCACGGGACTCACGTCTGAGCATACCCGTCCCACTCGGGGTGACAAATGCAAAAACAACAATTGATGGACAGAATGCAGAACAATGTCATACATTCACCCCAGTACAGAGATCTGGGCCTAAATCCATCATTTTTTTGCTCACTATGCCATTCCAGTTTGAACCCAGCCATATGCAAATCAGTCATTGACCCTGTGCCTCATGGGAACAGTCCAGCCCGAACTGCCAAGCCAGGTCCTCCCTGGACTGGAAACAAGCATCCTAGGACCGGTTTCGGGGTTTCACCCCTCTTCAGCAAGGATAGCTTGATTCCAGTGGCATGGAGAGCACGGGACTCACGTCTGAGCATACCCGTCCCACTCGGGGTGACAAATGCAAAAACAACAATTGATGGACAGAATGCAGAACAATGTCATACATTCACCCAGTACAGAGATCTTGGCCTAAATCCATCGTTTTTTTGCTCACCATGCCATTCCAGTTTGAACCCAGCCATATGCAAATCAGTCTTGACCCTGTGCCTCATGGGAACAGTCCAGCCCGAACTGCCAAGCCAGGTCCTCCCTGGACTGGAAACAAGCATCCTAGGACCGGTTTCGGGGTTTCACCCCTATTCAGCCAGGATAGCTTGATTCCAGTGGCATGGAGAGCACAGGACTCACGTCTGAGCATACCCGTCCCACTCGGGGTGACAAATGCAAAAACAACAATTGATGGACAGAATGCATAACAATGTCATACATTCACCCCAGTACAGAGATCTGGGCCTAAATCCATCGTTTTTTTGCTCACTATGCCATTCCAGTTTGAACCCAGCCATATGCAAATCAGTCATTGACCCTGTGCCTCATGGGAACAGTCCAGCCCGAACTGCCAAGCCAGGTCCTCCCTGGACTGGAAACAAGCATCCTAGTGTGGTAAATATTTCGTTACCGGTACTATTTTTTATGCGGTAAAGTCTATTAAGAATAACTCAGTAAATATAAGAGGCAGAATCCGTGGTATTAGAGGTTTTAAAAGGCTTTATTCCTATACAAAGGAATACAATTCGAATTGTAGGCATTCTATTCCATCACCACGAAAGTTCAGGAAGGAAGGGCATATATTATTGACAGATAGGCAGTTTTATAGAAAATACATTACAGTGAAACAGATGCAAGAGGCGTAACAGCTGATAATACAGATAAACTGTGCATACGTAGCTAATAGAGGCGTATACATGGGCGTAATTTAATAAACGTCATCATACATGATGTCACAAGTGGGTGGATCCATAAGAGAATCCTGCAATGTCAGCAGAAATATTTGGCAGAGATGCGCGCAGCCGCATGACGTGTGATTGACGTGCAACTAGAGGGTGAAGGAGACTTGACATTTAGCTCTACATGTGGAGACAGAAGTCTGGGGTTATGTCAACCTAATCCCAAATCATATCTAATATCCTATGTTTAAAGAACTGTGTTATCCAAAAAGAGAGGTCTCTTAGGATAGAATCTATTCTATACTGACTATACTGACTGTTAGTGCGTGTACAAGCGTCTAAGTGTCTACACTAGATGCGAGGGGGTAGGAATATTCCATGGTAACAGGGCTATGGATTACTTGCATGAAGACAGCGAGGCCTGGCCCTTTGCGCGGTAGCTGGAGGAATGTTTACCTAAACTACTAGACAGGAATGCATCAGATGAGGAGCGGAGGAGATAATCTTGAAGGTGAAATACAGTTTTTGGCAGGCGACGGGCTGGATCAGGCACCGTTAGCCGCGCAGGGAGTAGGACAAAGTTCATGGTCACAGATGCAGGCTCAGACTGGAGCTTTCAGAGGCAGAAGGCAGGAAAAGGCTTGATGACAGAATTCGGGCCTACTCGCCTGAATCTGTAAAATGTGGAAAGTGAACCACATAAAGTCGTTGGCCTTTCATACTTAGGAATGGAATATCTGACCCATTCATGGCGGATCTGAAAGAGGACATGTTGACGGTGGACGCACATATATTTGCGTCTTTAAAACTGGAGCAGGAGGGAACATACATGTACTTATAGCATGCACATGGAGCCGTTGGGGTCTACGATAGGGGACATAACTGATCACAAAATTCATATTTCCTCATTCCCTCCTTGTCCCCTACGGACCCTCAGGAGATATCGATCTTCATCAATCCATCGATCTGTTCATATAGCATTATTTGTTCTTCTTTCTTCTTCCGGGATCTTGAGCGAAAACTTGGATGTGGGATACACGAGGTGGCACACAGACCACAAATCGCTGGCCCACATTGTAGACATAAGCAGCAACTGAATAGTATGAGAAAGCCAATACCTAGGAAGGATAGGATTCTCCATCCCCAGGCTGACAACACGCCCCAGAACCAACCGGACCAAGTCCAGGTGCCTGGACTCTGGTGTATCTGGCTTACAATCTTATGAAGGCGAGTTATGGCTTTATATACTGACGGCGAATTTTCTGGTATGAAAATGCAGCAACTTGATCCGATGACCCTACAAGCTCCGCCCCTATCGGCCAGGATGACGTCAAGGACAAGACGATTTTGAAGCACAACAATCCGCATAGCAGACTGCTCTTCTGTTAAATTGCCTAAGGCGGAAATAGTTTCGTTCACTACTGCTTCAAGGGTTCTGGTTAATCTACGTATCAGCTTACTATTAGTGACTGTACCTATATAGGGAAAGAAACCTTTATTGAAATCTGTGTATTTTTCCCATGCTCTTTCAGTGTAATCGACAATTGGGAGATCTCTCTGCTGTCTATTGTGTACTAAATGGGTATTTCTATGATAATCAGGAGGAGCTAGGAAAACAGGTGGCAGAAGGAATGCTATGTAACAGGTACCATCCCAATCTAGAGGTAGACGTAGATATGCGGTCTGGCCACATATAAAGTAGGAATGGCGAGAAGCTCTAAATGTAGACTTGCCTTGATCACTGAATTTTATTACAGCGGTGCATTTACTATGGCCCATGTGTATGGAGCCATTCTTTCTTACACATAATTCCCCTTTTACTGGGAATACTGACATGGCGGGCAAGATTGGTGTAGCTTCAGATTCAACGTTCAGGATCATGAGGTTAAGTGTAAAATTACCTAATCCATATACTTCATTTTCTAGATCAGTTCCTGTTCTTTTGGGAAGTCCCTCCTTGTTAGGGTAGCAGACTTTAAGCAAAACTAAGTTCAGGTTTCCCCATACCCAGTTGTCTTGATAAACTGCGGAATTCGAATCTAGGGAATTAATCAAACTAAACCATGCTCCGCAGGAGCCATTGTGTGTGAACGGATAGGGAAAGAGGGGCAAAACTCCCTTATAGTTCTGATAGGGAGGGAGTCGGCCACATATCCAACAATTTGTGGCATTGCTGGTTTGATGGGAATGATGTAACATACTAATGAATGTGTTGTTGCGCAGCGCAAATCTATAGGACAACTCATGCGGAGGTAATTCGCTAAAAGAATGTTCTGCAGTTATATTGTAAGCACGTTTAAGAATAGGGTAATACATGTGCAATAGGATGCTGACAATGATGATCAGAAGACTTAGAAAAAACAAAATTAATAATGTTACTGTGCAGTGACTACGAAATGATTTACAATACGCATGCTTCTTGAGCAGCATCTGATGATTTCTTTCTCTATTCCGGTCTAGAGGATACATGTCAGAGACAAATTCAACCGATTCACCTTGGAGAGGACTTAAACAATCAAATTGTCTGACTTACTAGACCTCAATTTTAGTTTGTAAAGTTCTGGTTTTGTTAATTCAGCCAAGGGGAGCTTTGAGTCTGTCTGTGAGGGAATACAGGGTTGAGTATCTACACTGGATGGTAGTCCATAAAATTTCTTGATATGACTCGAGTGCAACCACCCTTTCCGTCCCTCGATTTTCACGGCTGTCCTTGTGGTGAGTAGAACCAACTTCGGTGACTTCCACCTAGGATCCAGTTGGGTCTTCCGGTCAAAATTCCTGACCAGCACCAGGTCCCCAGGAACCACGTCATGGGGCTTCACCTCAGTATTGTCGGGAAAAGCTGCGGATACCTGTGAACGACAAGATTGTAGTGCAGACATCAAGGAAGCCAGGTAATCTGTCAGCATATTACAGTCAACATCAGTGATTTTGCGAGGTATAGGCGTCCCCCACATATTTGGTGGTCTACCGAAGATCACCTCGTACGGGGATAGCCCTGTTCGAGAATGTGCTACCATTCTCATGTAAAAGAGCGCAACTGGTAAGGCTACTATCCAATCGACTCCTTTTTCCCTACATATTTTGGACAATCTAATTTTCAGAGTTTGATTATGGCGTTCCACGAGACCTGCCGCCTCGGGGTGTCGGACACAGTGGAATTTCCATTGGTAGCCTAATAGAAGGGAAACGTGTTTCATTAGTTCGGATGAGAACGGCTGGCCGTTATCTGAGTAGACAACACGTGGTAAACCGTACCGTGGGAAGAATTCTCGAACTAACTGTTTGGCAGTAGTCGGGGCAGTGTAATCTGAAACCGGGTATGCTTCTATCCAACGGGAAAGAGCACAGACAACTACGAGAACATATTTGAATCCTCGACATCGTACCATCTGGATATAATCCATCTGGAGGACTTCAAAAGCATGATCGGGAGTTTGAAATCCACCCTGCTCTACGGGGATGCTTTTACCTGGATTAAACTGACAACATATCATACAGGTACGAACTTTTTGTTTAGCTGCGGCTCGTAAATTTTTGTTGAACCAAATGTGCTGAATGCTGTCTAGCATAGCTTTTTCTCCTAGGTGCGCTGGACTATGTATAGTGTTAATGATGACTTGGACCATTGAGTCGGGAAGAAACCATATAGATTTTTCCTTCGTCATCCATCCTTGATCTGTTTGGATCCCTCCTAATTCAGTCCATTTCTTTATTTCTTCTGGTGTAGCATGTGTCTGTATGTCAATTACATCAAGGGCGGGATCCTTAACTGTCATGCAATGTGTTGGTGTCGGAACTATTGTCTTTGTCATATCAGTTGTGTGAGTCTGATTCTGAGCAGTCTGTTTAGCTGTTCTGTCAGCTAGGTCATTACCCTGAGAAATGATATCGGTAACCTTTGTGTGGGCTTTGCATTCCATAATCGATATTGCAGTAGGTAGATGAATCGCGTCTAATAGGGCTTGAATGAGGGGTCCGTGTTGGATGTGGGCACCGTGAGAAGTCAAGTAACCTCTCTCTCGCCACAGTACGCCGAAGTCATGGACGACTCCGAATGCATAACGTGAATCTGTGTATATGTTGACTTTTTTATTTGTGGCTTGAATACAGGCTTGTGTTAGAGCGATGAGCTCTGCTGCTTGAGCTGACAAAGTATTAATACAATTTGTTTCAATGACTTCAGTGTCTGTTGTGACTGCGTAAGCGGCCACTAACTCTCCTGTACTTGTTCTCATACATGACCCATCTACATATAATGTTAAGTCTGGATCTGACAAGGGAATGTCTGTCAAGTCTTGTCTGGGTTTCGTCGTGATAGTAATGACTTCGACACAATCATGTGCCAATGGATCTGTTGCGCCTACTGGTAACAGTGTGGCAGGATTTAACGTATTACAACGTCTGATTTCTATGTGTGGCTGAAACAATGTCAATTCGTAACCGGTGAGTCTCGCTATAGTCAAGTGTTGTGTTTGTGTGCGTTTCAAGAGAACCTCTACTGCGTGTGGTACTTGTACTGTCAATTGATGTCCTAACACTATGGCATCGCTTTGTCTGATTGCTAAAGCTGTTGCTGCCACTGATTTCAGGCACGCAGGAAGTGCCTGAGCTACTGGATCTAATGTACTAGAGAAATAAGCACATGGTTTGTGTGATCCTGCTTGTTCCTGAGTGAGTACTGACAAGGCAGTACCTTCGCGTTCTGTAACAAAGAGTGTAAACTGTTTACTGTAACATGGTGTTGCTAGGACAGGTGCTTGGCATAAAGCTTTCTTTAAGCTTTCAAAAGCGTGTGTATGTTCTTGAGTCCAAGGGAGGACAGTCGATGTGGCTGCCTCCTGTGTTGTCAACTGGATGAGTGGTTTTGCTAGAAATGCATATTGAGGGATCCACTGCCTACAGTATGAAGTGAGGCCTATAAAAGCCCGCACCTCCTTTTGTGTCTTGGGTGGTGGCATGTTAGCAATTAACTGGATGCGGTCGGATGTAAGCTGCCTTCCCTCCTTGGACAGCGAGTGCCCAAGGTAAACAACTCGCTGGACACAGAATTGCAGCTTAGAAGGGGACACCTTGTGCCCCTTGTCAGCCAGAAATTTCAAAACCGTCAGTGACGCTGTCTCACATTCAGGTTCGCTTCGGGCGGTGATCAGCAGATCATCGACATATTGAAGCAAGGCAGTGTTAACTGGCATGTGGATACTGTCAAGTTCTCGTTTCAGTGCTTGGCTATAGATGCTGGGGCTTTCTGTAAATCCTTGAGGTGCGCGTGTGAATTTAAAACTTCGTCCATTTAAACTAAATCCGAACAGATATTGACTTTCCTGATCGATTGGGACACTAAAGAAAGCATTCTTGAGATCAATTACAGTGAAGAACGTTGCTTCTGAGTCAATAGCTGTGAGTAATGAAGAGATATCTGGGACCACAGGGTATTGTGGTACAATACATTTATTTAATTCGCGCAGATCAATAACTAGTCGATATACTGGTGGTGCTTTTGGATCCGTTCTTTTAAGAATCGGAATTATCGGGGAATTACATACATTGGAGTCTGTTTCGACAACCACTCCTTGTGCAATGAGCTCGTCAATGATTTGCAGTAAAGCCACTACAGCATCTGGTGGTAACTTGTATTGTCGCATTCGTGGTAGTACTATTCCTGTTTTCAGTGTGACTCGATATGGTGTAATGTTCATGCAACCAACATCAGTGGGGCCTTGTGCCCATAAATGTGTAGGTAAATTCTGCAGTCGATGATCCATGTCTTTGGACACGTAGTGACCTTTAAAGTCACGTAAAAATAGTCGTACTCCTTCCGGAGAACAACATATTATGGCTCCTAGAGCTTTCAATGTTTTTATGCCTAACAAGTTTTCTGGACATGATTTAGTAAGCAATAAATCTGTAGTACGTGTCAATGGACCGACTGTAAGTGGAAGAGGTTGTGTTACGTCATTAATTATAGGTTTTCCTGAGAATCCAAGGGAAATATTCTGTGAGCCTGAGAGGGGTGCCCCTGGAACTTCACTGCGTCTTATAGTTGTTCTGCTTGCCCCTGTATCAAGTAAAAACTTTCTGTCTTCCCCTAATAGTTCACTATGTACATAAGGTCCCTCTTGATCTACAGGAACCTCAATAAGGGGTAAGCCAACTTCCCTCTCTAGGCTATCTCATGAGTATCGCTGATAATCGGGATAGTCTGTTTGTGCATACTGATACATCTGTTGTGTCGTTGCTTGTGTTGCAGCAATAGGCTGCACTTGTGGTGGTGCTACGATCTGTTGTGGAGCTGCCTGTTGCGGAGCTAGTTGTTGCGGAGCTAACCTAGGTTGTGCATGCTGAGGGATTTGTTGTTGATTCTGATCCTGTCTAGGTGGACGTGGTCTCTCCTGCGTTCTACCTGTGGCAATATTATGTTTCAGGACTGGACAATCGTGTATATAATGACCTTGTTGTTTACAATAGTTGCATGTCCCTTCCGCAGGACCTGCGGAATCACCCTTTTGATGACTATCGGCTGGAACTGACTGTGCAACAAGCATTTTCATTTTTGTATCTTTCATACGTCTTTGTTCGTGTTCTTGTTCTTCTCTAATTCTATTGTGATGATATTGTAACATCTGTAACATCTGTGATGGGGCATTACCTTGCCAGGTACTTTCGAATTTCAATACTCTATTCTTGACTTGTAGCAGAGAATTTTCAACTAATTTTGTCACAAACAGATGTGGATATGACTCGCTACTTGCTTTTATGCCACTATTTATACCAAAACATTTTTCAAATCGGGAATAAAAATCACTAGTGTCTTCATCTGGTTTTTGTTTACAGGCTGAGATTGCACCCCAGTCTTCCTTTTTCGTAGTTAATAAACGTGGCAGTACCTGTATTAGTAATCCTGCTAGTGCTGTAGTCTTTTCCCCAAGCCCTGCTCCTGCAGCTCGGGCCTTTTCTTCGTTTTCTAATGCTGTCCAATCTATCTTTTGGTCTCCCACCTCCCATTCCCTTTCTTTGAGTTTCTCATAAACACCGGCGGGTAATAGGACTTTTAATATCTTCATAATGTCGGGGTAGGTATACTCTCCCATGAGTAACATGTCTTTTATCTCACGGTGGAAACCTGCTGGATCCTTGTCATGGCTGGGTACTACTTTCTTCATTTCTAATAATTCCAGTTTAGTTATAGGCGTGTACACAAACACGCGTGTAAAATTATCACCGGCACCTCTAATTGGGTGCACTTCGCGTAACGGGTTCTGTCTATCTATGTGATACATTTTTCTTCCCATGATGGGAACTGGAACGTGTTCTGGGCATACGAAATTTAAATATTGGTTTCGGGATTCTAGAATTTCTTTAATCAAATCAGTACCTGACCCTCTCCATGTATTCGTGAGTAGTTCTGTCAATATGTCAGGTAAGGGTCCTGGATCGGAATGTTGGCTTTTATATAATATAAGGAGGTGTTGAATCATGTATATACTAGCTAAGCACTGTTCGTATGGGTCAAGATTCAGAAACGTGTGTGCAAGTACATCATCATTGTATTCGCCGGGACTGTCAGCCCATTGTACTGCTGATCTGGCTAATTCTTGTTCATCCATGGAATCGAGCATATGGTACCCCCTTCGATCCCGGAGTAATTTATCAGCGGCTTGGAATAGGTGTTCAGGGGATTTTGTATTTAACATAGGGTTTGGAAAATGTCTATTATATTCTGGACGTATTGGACGTATCGGGTCGTTAAAACCTCTAGTATTGGTATGGGGTCTTCCTCTACCTACATAAGCTATCGTATCTAATTGTTCTGATTCTTGCTCCTCCTCTTCTTCTGATTCTACTCTATCTGTTTCTCGTCTCTCTTTATGTATTCGTTCTACTTCCTTGCGGATCTTTCGACACATGGCGATTATACACGCCTGTCTATCATGTTTCTCTTCTGATATGTTCTGACCCCATTTGGCAAGTCTTTGCATGGTATCGTGATCTGCCCCAGGTCTGTCTTGATTCCTAATTACACAATTTATGAAAAAACGTAGTAGTTGTCTTTGGACATCCACTTTCTGGTATTCCATAGCTTCGTTAATACTTTCTGGACCTTGCCCTGTTTGGACAAAGCGATATATTTCGTCTAGGTGTTCACCCATTCCTGGTATCGTCATTAAATATAATGTAGCTCGTCTTATACGTAGTGATGATATGAGCAATTTATCCTGTCTACCTGGTACTGGGTCGTATCTACAATCCACAAGCTGTTCTTTAAACATGTCGGATGTCGCTAGTTGGGGAGTACGTTGGAGTGCTAAATCTCTAAGGGTCTGTTTATTTCGCGGCGGGGTGGCAAACATGTCTGTCGTACCTCCTGTAGCACCATCTGAGGTGCTAGGCACGAAAGGATTCGTTGGGCGTAGGATAGAGATTGTAGATGCGGGAAAAACTGTAGAAACGGACTGGCCTGTTGGAACTTGCGTAGGAGTTTGTAGTTGCGGGGATACAGACGAATGCTCTTGGTGTTGAACACCATCGGCAAGCGGTGTGGGTGGTATGGCATTAGCATACTCGGGAGCTGCGTCATCTAAATAGGAGGAAAGAAAAACGTCTTTTGCTGTTTTGGGATGAGTTTTGGGATGTGCTTTTATCGGGAGCAATGGAGGAGTTAAGTCTTTTGGTATTTCCGGGGTCGCCTTAGGTAATCCTTCGGCCTTGAGAGGATACATACCATTCATAAGAGCGTTTCTTTGTCTATCTACTTGTTCTGATTTTACTCGGGTACCTTCCTCAAGTAATAGATTTTCTCGAGGTTTATTTGAATTCTCTCTACCTTTCTCTTCCTGTCTGAGTGCTTTTTCTGTACGTCTATATGATTCTTTACGTCATAATTCAATGGCATCTTTCTGTGACTGTCTGGCTTTCTTTTTCCATAATTCTTCTTCTACTCTCATGATGCAATCTGCATCCCAGGTCCCCGCTGCGGGCCATCTTTGACTCTCTGGTAATTCTTTGGTGTAGTCCACCCATAAATCAAGAAATAATACGGCATCTAGGCCATGCTTATGATACATAAAGTACCCTGGAGTGTCCCTAGGTGGGATGGGAACAGCTTCTTCGAGTACACCTTTTCTAGTTTTGATCTGTCTTAGTTTCGAGAAGAGCGGCATTTTTAGACCTTATTACTAGAACACACTTTATACAAGAACACAATAATGAACAGTCATTCACACCACAATATATAGAACGTATTTAAAACATTTAACATTTAACAGTTTTACGAACAATGATAACTAATAGAAAACTAGTTACTGACATTATACTGACACTAGATAATACTTATTTATACTTATTTATATGCAAAACATACTATATATACTGCTAAACAGTACAGATACACTGCTAAAACAGTGCAGACCGGATTTGTGTACCCAAACCCGTCTTGACCGGCACAGACTATGTGCACGTTAAATGCCTCCCCGGTAATGGTACTCACCGGGTAGCTCGGAACGGAAGGCCTCGGAACGGAACTGAAACTGGACCGGACTGGACTCGACTCGACTGGACTTGGAACTTCGGAACCTGGTGGGACTCTGTATACCTCGGATCTTGCTCTCTCAGCTAGGCTCTGGTCGGGATACTTCGCACTTCTCACCGCCTCGTCTGGGTGTTGATCGCAGCCTCAGTCGTCCCCGCTTGGCCGGAGGGAGATACAGGAAATCCTGCAGATACGCGTTTTTGTCCGTTCAGCTGTGGCAGGAGACCGGGCCTGCAACGCACCGCCGGCGCGTGAGATGAGAAAGTGTCCTTATTCGGGCGCCAATTTATGTGGTAAATATTTCGTTACCGGTACTATTTTTTATGCGGTAAAGTCTATTAAGAATAACTCAGTAAATATAAGAGGCAGAATCCGTGGTATTAGAGGTTTTAAAAGGCTTTATTCCTATACAAAGGAATACAATTCGAATTGTAGGCATTCTATTCCATCACCACGAAAGTTCAGGAAGGAAGGGCATATATTATTGACAGATAGGCAGTTTTATAGAAAATACATTACAGTGAAACAGATGCAAGAGGCGTAACAGCTGATAATACAGATAAACTGTGCATACGTAGCTAATAGAGGCGTATACATGGGCGTAATTTAATAAACGTCATCATACATGATGTCACAAGTGGGTGGATCCATAAGAGAATCCTGCAATGTCAGCAGAAATATTTGGCAGAGATGCGCGCGCAGCCGCATGACGTGTGATTGACGTGCAACTAGAGGGTGAAGGAGACTTGACATTTAGCTCTACATGTGGAGACAGAAGTCTGGGGTTATGTCAACCTAATCCCAAATCATATCTAATATCCTATGTTTAAAGAACTGTGTTATCCAAAAAGAGAGGTCTCTTAGGATAGAATCTATTCTATACTGACTATACTGACTGTTAGTGCGTGTACAAGCGTCTAAGTGTCTACACTAGATGCGAGGGGGTAGGAATATTCCATGGTAACAGGGCTATGGATTACTTGCATGAAGACAGCGAGGCCTGGCCCTTTGCGCGGTAGCTGGAGGAATGTTTACCTAAACTACTAGACAGGAATGCATCGGATGAGGAGCGGAGGAGATAATCTTGAAGGTGAAATACAGTTTTTGGCAGGCGACGGGCTGGATCAGGCACCGTTAGCCGCGCAGGGAGTAGGACAAAGTTCATGGTCACAGATGCAGGCTCAGACTGGAGCTTTCAGAGGCAGAAGGCAGGAAAAGGCTTGATGACAGAATTCGGGCCTACTCGCCTGAATCTGTAAAATGTGGAAAGTGAACCACATAAAGTCGTTGGCCTTTCATACTTAGGAATGGAATATCTGACCCATTCATGGCGGATCTGAAAGAGGACATGTTGACGGTGGACGCACATATATTTGCGTCTTTAAAACTGGAGCAGGAGGGAACATACATGTACTTATAGCATGCACATGGAGCCGTTGGGGTCTACGATAGGGGACATAACTGATCACAAAATTCATATTTCCTCACTAGGACCGGTTTCGGGGTTTCACCCCTCTTCAGCCAGGATAGCTTGATTCCAGTGGCATGGAGAGCACGGGACTCACGTCTGAGCATACCCGTCCCACTCGGGGTGACAAATGCAAAAACAACAATTGATGGACAGAATGCAAAACAATGTCATACATTTACCCCAGTACAGAGATCTGGGCCTAAATCCATCGTTTTTTTGCTCACTATGCCATTCCAGTTTGAACCCAGCCATATGCAAATCAGTCATTGACCCTGTGCCTCATGGGAACAGTCCAGCCCGAACTGCCAAGCCAGGTCCTCCCTGGACTGGAAACAAGCATCCTAGGACCGGTTTCGGGGTTTCACCCCTCTTCAGCAAGGATAGCTTGATTCCAGTGGCATGGAGAGCACGGGACTCACGTCTGAGCATACCCGTCCCACTCGGGGTGACAAATGCAAAAACAACAATTGATGGACAGAATGCAGAACAATGTCATACATTCACCCAGTACAGAGATCTGGGCCTAAATCCATCGTTTTTTTGCTCACCATGCCATTCCAGTTTGAACCCAGCCATATGCAAATCAGTCTTGACCCTCTGCTTCATGGGAACAGTCCAGCCTGAACTGCCAAGCCAGGTCCTCCCTGGACTGGAAACAAGCATCCTAGGACCGGTTTCGGGGTTTCACCCCTCTTCAGCCAGGATAGCTTCATTCCAGTGGCATGGAGAGCCCGGGACTCACATCTGAGCATACCCGTCCCACTCGGGGTGACAAATGCAAAAACAACAATTGATGGACAGATTGCAGAACAATGTCATACATTCACCCCAGTACAGAGATCTGGGCCTAAATCCATCGTTTTTGTGCTCACCATGCCATTCCAGTTTGAACCCAGCCATATGCAAATCAGTCTTGACCCTGTGCCTCATGGGAACAGTCCAGCCCGAACTGCCAAGCCAGGTCCTCCCTGGACTGGAAACAAGCATCCTAGGACCGGTTTCGGGGTTTCACCCCTCTTCAGCCAGTTGGCAGGGTATGCTCAGACGTGAGTCTCTTGCTCACTTTGCCACTGGATTCAAGCAAGCCTGGCTGAAGATGGCTGAAATGCCAGAAACCGGTCCTAGGAAGCTTGTTTCCGGTCCAGGAAAGGCATGGCTTGGCAGTTCGGGCTGGACTGTTCCCATGAGGCACAGGGTCAGACTGATTTGCATATGGCCATGTCTGAACTGGGGTGGCAGAGTGGGCTAAAGAACGGTGATGGATCAAACCCAGATCTGTTGACTGGGTGTGAGTGTTTGATTGGTTCTGATGCTCCGTCCATCACCACCCCCTTTTGTACCGCTTTGTTCGCCATAAGTTGGCAGGGTATGCTCAGACGTGAGTCCCTTGCTCACTTTGCCACTGGATTCAAGCAAGCCTGGCTGAAGATGGCTGAAATGCCAGAAACCGGTCCTAGGAAGCTTGTTTCCGGTCCAGGGAAGGCATGGCTTGGCATTTCGGGCTGGACTGTTCCCATGAGGCACAGGGTCAGACTGATTTGCATATGGCCATGTCTGAACTGGGGTGGCAGAGTGGGATAAAGAACGGTGATGGATCAAACCCAGATCTGTTGACTGGGTGTGAGTGTTTGATTGGTTCTGATGCTCCGTCCATCACCACCCCCTCTTGTACCGCTTTGTTTTATATGCCAGCATATGTACGCTGCTTTAGCACCATGGTTGAATTATATCTACTATTTACACTTTCGGTGCTTGTAATCACTTTTATCTGCTTCTGTCTATTAATCTCTGCAGCACATGTATTCTATATAAGAATAATGTTGGTACAATAAACCTATTGAAAACGTCCCATTGTGTATTCTTTGTGTACTTCTCAGAGAATAAGGAAGCACAAGTGACTGAGTGAAAGGTTCTATACTGTTTCCCCAATTCCTGAGGTATCAGATTTGTCATGTTCACAGGTTGCCAGAAATCATTTGCTTCCTGGTAACATTAGGGGTGCTTATGTGGGCACTGTGAGCTAGCTGGTCTATAGGCCAACTTATCCTGTGGGGGTGTCCGGAATCATTCTTGACACCAAGCCCCTAGTTTATGTTGTCCAAACAACGTGCAGATCGTACGGATTAGGAGTAGATACACGACAGTGGTGGGATGGTGTTACACTCAGAGATTATATAGAGAATCGAAAGGTCTCAAGGGGACTACGCATCTTAACTTTTCAAAATTTTGCCAACCTAAAGGAAGAAATACAAAAACACCAAGCCATTGTAAAAGAGAGAACCATGCGGGAAATAGCCAGTGAGGATCGCAACTATACTAATGGTCGACTATATACATTTGCTAAGAAATTCGATCAAGCACCTACAATACAAAAACAGGCACAGCAAGAGGATTTGGCTAAGCATATAAGTGAAGGAAGTAGTACAGTTGTTTCTTCCATAGATGGGGCAACACCAAGCACATCTAAGACAGTCTTTAATCCATTTAAGCTCATTGACTTTTTTAGAGGAGGTAAAAAGATACTGGATGAGTTTCAAGCAAAATCACACACACAAAAAACATGGAGAGGTGGCAAGAGAGGGAAAACAAGACAAAACAGACACAAATACGGAAGTAAGAACCAGGCAGCAAACAAAGAGGAAACAATAACTGGCAAAACACTGGTGTGGATGGTTCAAACTATGCTATCAATTTAATTGTTAATTTGTCGGATTATGAATTGAATAAGATTGAAATTAATGTGCTCAACAAAGGTTTGGGATTCTGCCCTATCAACAGATTTATTTTTCTGATCTTCAAGTCGATATTTTCGAATCTACAAGAACCCTTAAACTCAAACTTTGTTTTGCTTTAAATACACAAAGGATATATGATACCAGTAGAAGCATTACTCTGTCAGACATGACCATTTTAGATGTAACAGATATTTATTGCCTGTGGTCTATTGATAATAAATTTAATCTGAATATGGAGGACCTATTGGCAGATTTAGATAGCTTACCTGATTTGAACTGTGACAGCAATTTGAGACCCAAATCTAAATTAATTCCTCAAAATGTACAATTCAATGGGATTGAGCTCTTTATGAAAAAGGTTATGGTGGATTTGTATGATTTGGAAGATAAGACCAGATCATCTACCTTCACTAAAGCTAAAACTAATAACCTTAGAAAAGTTGAGTCCTGGTACTGCAAAGATTGAGGTCTAATGAGTCAATAATCATCCGTGAGGCTGATTAGGGGGTAATGCTGTCATCATGAACTGCTTCTAATATCATCAAGAGGTCATGCGACAACTTGATAATCAAGACTGCTATTAGGCTCTAAGACAGAATCCCATTACAGCTATATCATGTCCACTATTAACAAAAGATGGGGACATTGGCATGAAATTTGTCTATTGACAGATTTTGAATTCCGTTATCTTAAGTTGGATTTTTTAGATATCCTTGCTTGTATATGCTCCCAAAAATACATAAGGATGCTGTATTTCCACCTGGCCATCCCATTATTGTGGGTATTGGCTCACCTACAGATCATATCTCTGAATCTGTAGATGTGTTTCTTAAACTGATTGTTGTGAACTTTCATCCTTTGTGCAAGTTACAACTGACATTTTAAGCAAATTCGAAGATGTTGTATGGGACCCTGACTGCATGATGTTTATAACTCTTGATGTAGTGAGCTTAAATAAGTGTATAAAGAAAGAATTTGGTCTTAGGGTTTTAGATCGTTGTCTGTCAACTAGATATGCTAATCTATATGAGCACTCCCAAATGCTGTTGGAGATAGATGACCTGATTCTAAGTAATAATTTTTTCCTTTACAATGGATACTCGTTCCAACAGCTGCGGGGGACTGCTATGTGGTCCAGGTCTTACCCCTCTTATGCCAGCCTCTTCATAGGGTGGTTTGAGAGTGGCCATGCCTGATTCTCAGAGGCATCAGAATGGACTGAGAAAATCCATTTTTGGGGTGATAAATAGATTATATCATAGTCACCTGGAAATGTTCTCTGTTGCAAATGGAGAGTTACTTTGAATATCTTAATAGAAACAGTTTGAATGTTAAATTGACTATGAGGTGTCCTAAAACAAACATTGTTTACGTAGATGTGACATTTTATATCACTGGCAATAGGATTCAAAGCACATGATATTGTAAACCAACTACATGCAATAGTACACTATTAGCAACAAGTGTGCACCCCTCCAATACCATCAAATCTATTCCTATTTGTGAGATGTTGCGTGTCAAAAGAAATTGTAGGGAGGATGTGGATATCATCTGGATCTTATGAACAATAGGCTGGCACAGAGGGGCTACAACACCAAGCTTCTAAGAGATACACAAAAGCGAGTGAGTAATTTCAAGAGGGAAGATCTTCTTAAGAGCAAGAATGTGAAAAGTAAGGAAAATGGCAGTTTGGCCTTTATCACTACATTCAACACGTATAGCCATCAGATGTGGCAGATATTGAAAAGACATTGGGGGCCACTATCTGGTCTGGTGTACGTGGCCTGTAAATCGTACTTATGAACAAACCAACCGTTACGCATTGAAGGAGATGCACCATTAAAGATATTGTGAGTCCCAGCTATGTGTACCCTTGTAAGAATGTAAGATAAATGAGCTGGTTACCTCAACAACCTAGTGGTTGTTATACCTGTGCTACATGTACCATGTGCCAATATGACATGAACAAAACAATTACTTTCAAGTATAATACAAGTTACAGCTTCCAAATTAATGATTTATAAATTGATGGATGATATTTGTAATGTATGCCATTGTTTGTATCTGTGGTAAGGTTGACATAGGTAGTACCACTAGAGAACTGATATTCAGAATAACAGAACATGTCAAGGCCAGCCGCAATAGAAACACATCCTACCCACTGTCCTCTCATGAATATAACAGACATGCAAAATGCCCTTTTAGATTTCATGGGATTGACATGGTGAAAGCAGGTGAACATGGTGGTGATAGGGAATGCTCACTTAGACAAAGTGAAGCCTATTGGATCTCTTGTCTATAAACAGTTGAGTTTGGTCTCAGTAAGGAACATGAATTTCATCATTGTTTTGTAACAAATTTGATTGTCTGCTTATAGAGTAAAAGTAGGGGGCATCAAAGTCTCTTAATGTGATTTTAAGTTAAAAATAGGGTTAACCCCTTCATTTTTATTCAATTTTAATGATTTGTCGTTACTGCAGTATCACCACTTCGTATGATTATATTCAATGGTAGTAGCCTTTGTTTCCCTGTATTGGATATAGTAATTATGTACACTGTGAATGCCTCATCCCACTATACTGTGTCTTTTTAAAATTTGCGACTTGGTGGATCTTTCAGAAGTGAATTTGTAATTTATTATTATTAAGGGTTTTGTAGATAGCTTGGTTACTCCATTTAGAGTGTCCCCACACTAGGCTTCAAAGACCACCAGGTTTCCGCATAAAAACAAGACATTTATTGTTGTCTAAAAATAACGTTTTAAGTTTTTTTCCGGAAGGTGGTTTTGAAGTATTCTAATCTCAGTTATGCTGTCAAATAGCTGAAGGTGCGACCACCCTAGCTGTGATTGTTTTATTTTGGGGATCACCATCAGTTCTGCCCCTGAGGATCTCAAACATCTATTTGGATGGTACCATTTAAGTAGGTACCATAGGTAGTGAGGACCTTTCTAGTGCTGAATTTTATGCCCAAAGCAAAGAGCTTTAAAACAGATTCTTTCCCTTATAGGGAGCCAATGGAGTTTAGAAAGGGCCATGGGGGCGTTTTTGCAACACCTGAGCGGCCGCATTCTGCACCCGTTGAAGTTTCTTCAGTCTTTCCTGCGTTGCCTCAAGATAACGGGCATTGCAATGATCCATTCTAGAGACTAAGAGGGCTGAACTACTGTTTTCCTTGACGATCTAGGAAGGAGCCCTCGGATTTTGCGTAGTGTTTTTAGTATGCTAAAGCATGTTCCAGCCTGAGCTATTATCTGGCTGTCACAAGACATGGTATGGACAAATACAAAGCCCAGATTTTTTACTTTAGGCTTAGGCATAGGTGTAGAACCAAAATTGTCTGGTCACTACACTGGTTCCAAATTGAGGGTTGTTTCCCCACAACCAGGACTACAGTCTTATCCACGTTTAGTTTCCAGCAGCTGGTGTTCATCCATTCGGCTGGGTCCACCAGACATACTCTGAAACTATCCACAGTGGTGCTTTTTTCCTGCGCCAGAGTGATAATTAGCTGAGTGTTGTCCGCATACGACATGATCTGTACGCCATGATGCTCAATCACGTCAGCTACTGAAGCATAGAAATATTAAAAAGGGTTAGGTTCAGGGCAGAGCCTTGCTTGCGGTACTCCTTACTACAGTGTGAGAGTCTCGGAGGTATAAGGCTGCAGTGATAATTGGAAAGTTCGATTCTGGAGATAGTCTGTCAGCCATTTGAGTGCCTGACCTCTGACACCTGTTAAATGGTAGCGGCAGTTTCAGTCGATAACCTTTCAAGTATTTGCCCGGCGGTAATCGCCTCTCATACCACTCGATAATTTACCAATAAAAGAGGCAGGCGCCGGAGACTGGAAGGCAGGAAACAAAGTTTTATTCCGTCGGAGCAGAACACATCAGATCAGACAGCGAGGTATCGTCACGAGGTGCTCTAACTGCATCTCTGAGACCTGGTCTCTTATACACTGGTTTATTGCTTTATTACACATAGTACATTCTTGAGATTCCCTTGATGTACGGGGGAAATATCCCCTGAAGCCCCGGTTCAGATCCGATCCCACACATAGATACAGTAGAAGTTCCCACCCCATCCACAGTAGGAGATGGCTATTGCGCAGCAGGGTATTCCGCCAATTCCTGGGGGGTGTGTGACCGGTCGGGTCTCAGGGAGTAGGGGCTTTGATCTACTGTAATCCCTTTGATGTGGGGTGTTTCCCTTACAGTAGGGGCAATAAACTGCATCCGCAGGGCTAGGTGATGGCCTGGGACCAGTTCAGACAATGGGGCGCAGAGGAAGGGGGTTATCAAAGGAGAGGCATGACCATGTATGGGTTGTCGGTCGGAAGTGGTTCCGTAGCAGGGCCGCGCAGAAAGAGAGGGTTTATGGCCTGTATGAGAGAGCGGGGGTGGCCAGCGCGTGGGGGATGCTCGCAGCGCCAAGGGGACCGCGCTGGCGATTGACAATGAGCGGGGAGAGAGTGGGTTGCCTAAAATGGTGGTCGTGCATTCGCTGTGCGTGGCACTGGGGAGAGGCAAGATGGCGCAGATAATGTTCAGTTTGCAAGCTAAATTTCCACAGTCCTCCCTTTTAACATATCTCGCCAGCTTGTCTAGTTCGGATTTATCCCCATAATACTACGGACCTCCACCTCATAAAGGGCTTTCATCCGCTCTGTTTCAAAGTTCAAAGTCTTAGGGCAGATGCAGTTCATAAAAAGCGAACATAAAGGTGGCAGACACTGAATCCCCAAGCAACATCCACATAGTATCACAATCGGTATTAGGATAAATGAAAACAGCCTCCATCCCCAACTTTTAATAGCGTCCCAAAACCAACTCCCCAGCGACCATTCTTCTTGCTCTTGATGGACCTCTGTGGACAGTCTGTGGAGGTGTTCAATTGCTTTGTAGACTGAGGGTGAGTTGTCTGGTACGTAGGTACAACAGCTGGATCCAATGATGCGGCATGCTCCTCCACGATCAGCCAGAACCACATCTAGAACGAGGCGGTTCTGAAGGGCCACTAAGCGGACGGCCTGGAGCTCGGCGGTGTTGTTGGCGAGGGCGCCAGCCGTAATGTTCATTGCCGTTTCGACTGCCTGGGTTAAGTGGCGGATGGCACGGCTGTTTGCCATTGGGCCCCAGAGTGGAACAAGGCCTTTGACTGCGTCCATGAACTGTGCTCCGGTGGAGTCGGCCTGTACAATGTCTTTGGCCCGTTTCTGTCGGTGATGGTTTGCTGGGGCCACATACGTCGGAGGAAGGACAAAGGCGATGTAGCAAGTGCCTCCCCAACCTCTCGGGAGCCAGGTGTAGGCCTTAGTACCACAGACGAAGTACATATTCGGGGAGGCAACAAAGGAGGGTGGGTCAACTGAATCCAATGTTCGGGTGATGAGGCAGGAGCTGTGGTAAATATTTTAATTACCGGGACTTAATTTGATACAGAAACATAATAAAATAGCTCAGTAAATAAGAGGCAGAATCCGTGGTATTAGAGGTTCGGAATGGGCTTTATTCCAATGGTCGATTATAATCGGTTGCTCCAAGTTCCATCACCACGAAGGTTCAGGAAGTGAAGTACATACATTATTGACAATCAATTACTTTTATACAATAGGCATTTACAGTGAAGCAAATACAAGAGGCGTAACAATTGATAGTATGGATAATATATTCGTGCGTAGCGAGAAATGGGCGTAACTGGGTGTAATAAGAGGACGTCATTAGCAACTAGGGGGTGAAGGGGACTTGACTTTTAGCTCTACATGTGGCGACAAAAGTCTGGAGGGTCAAGTCAACCTAATCCCAAATCATATCTAACATCCTATGTTTAAAGAACTAAGTTATCCAAAAGAGAGGTCTTCTTAGAGTAGAATCATATTCTATACTGACTATACTGACTGTTAGTGCGTGTACAAGCGTCTAAGTGTCTACACTGGATGCGAGGGCGGAAATCTTCCATAGCAATAGGGCTATGAATTACTTTCATAAAGACAGAGAAGCCGGGCCTTTGCTCGGTAACTGGAAGAATGTTTACTTAAACTACTAGACAGGAATGCATCGGGCAGGGAGCGGAGTAGATAATTTCGAAGGTGAAATACCGTTTTTGGCAGGCAGCGGGCTGATGTCAGACTTCGTGAGCCGCGCAGGGAAATGAGACAAAGTTCATGGTTACAGATGCAGGCTCAAACTAGAGCTTTCAGAGGCAGAAGGCAAGAAGAGTTCGATGACAGAATCAGGGCCTACTTGCCTGGACTGTAAAATAGCATAAGTGAACCATATAAAGCCGGTGGCCTTTCATACTTAGGAATAGAATATCCGGCCTATTCATGGCGGATCTGACAGAGGACATGTCGACGGTGGACGCACATGTATTTGCGTCTTCATAACTGGAACTGGAGGGAACATACATGTACTTGTGATTCATACATGGAACCGTTGGGGTCCAAGATAGGGGACATAACTGATCAGAAAAATCCATATTTCCACATTCCCTCCTTGTCCCCTACTTGCCCGTTAAGAGATATCAATCTTCATCAATCCATTGATCTGTTCATATAGCATCATTTGTTCTTCTTTCTTCTTCCGTGATGAATGAAATCCTGGTGGTGGAATACACGATGTGGCACACAGACCACAGATCGCTGGTCCACATTGTAGACATAGACAGCAACTGAATAGTATGAGAAGGCCAATACCTAGGAAAGATAGGACCTTCCATCCAAAGGTAGATAATACACTCCAAAACCAACCGGACCAAGTCCAGGTGCCTGGGTTCTGGTGTATCTGGCTTACAATCTTATGAAGGCGAGTTATGGCTTTATATACAGATGGCGAATTTTCTGGTATGAAAATGCAACAGCTTGATCCGATGACCCTACAAGCTCCGCCCCTATCGGCCAGGATGACGTCAAGGACAAGACGATTTTGAAGCACAACAATCCGCATAGCAGACTGCTCTTCTGTTAAATTGCCTAAAGCGGAAATAGTTTCGTTCACTACTGCTTCAAGGGTTCTAGTTAATCTACGTATCAGCTTACTATTAGTAACGGTACCTATATAGGGAAAAAGACCTTTATTGAAATCTGTGTATTTTTCCCATGCTGTTTCAGTGTAATCGACTATCGGGAGATCTCTCCTTACTCTATTATATACTAAATGAATATTTCTGTGATAATCAGGAGGAGCTAGGAGACAGGTGGCAAAAGGAATCCAATGTAGCAAGTACCATCCCAATCTAGAGGTAAACGTACATATGCCGTCTGACCACATATGAAATAAGAATGGCGGGAAGCTCTAAATGTAGACTTGCCTTGATCACTAAATTCTACTACAGTGGTGCATTTACTATGGCCCATATGTATGGAACCATTTTTTCTTACACATAGTTCACCCTTTACTGGAAATATTGACATAGCGGGCAAAATTGGAGTAGCTTCGGATTCGACATTTAGGATCATAAGATTAAGCGTAAAATTACCTAATCCATACACTTCATTTTCTAGGTCAGTTCCTGTTCTCTGGGGTAGTCCCTCCTTGTTAGGGTAGCAGACCTTAAGCAAAACTAAGTTCAAATTTCCCCATACCCAGTTATCTTGATAAACTGCAGAATTCGAATCTAGAGAATTAATTAAACTAAACCATGCTCCACAGGAGCCGTTGTGTGTGAACGGGTATGGAAAGAGAGGTAGAATTCCTTTATAATTCTGATAGGGAGGGAGTCGGCCACATATCCAACAATTTGTAGCATTGCTAACCTGATGGGAATGATGTAACATACTGATAAACGTGTTATTGCGCAGCGCAAATCTATAAGACAACTCAAGCGGAGGTAATTCACTAAAAGAATGTTCAACAGTAGTATTATAAACATGTCTAGAAATAGGATAATATATGTGCAACAATATACTTGCAGTAATTATTAAAAGACTTAAGAAAAACAAAATTAATAACGTCACTATGCAATGACTACGCAGTGATTTACAGTACGCCTGTCGTTTCAACATTTTTCGGGTGCTGTTTCTATTCAGGTCCAAGGGATACATGTCAGAGACAATTCAACCGCTTCACCTTGGAGAGGACTTAAACAATCAAATTGCTTGACTGATTGGACCTAAGTTTTAGTTTATAATGTTCGGAATTACTTTTTTCAACAAAAGGAAGTTTCGAGTCAATGGGTGAAGACACACAAGGTGTGGTATTCACATCTGATGGTAGTCCATGAAATTTCTTGATATGACTTGAATGAATCCAGCCTTTTCTGCCCTCGATCTTCACGGCTGTCCTTGTGGTGAGCAACACCAGCTGAGGCGACTTCCACCTAGGTTCCAGCTGAGTCTTTCGATCAAAGTTCCTCACGAGGACCAAGTCTCCCGGAACTACGTCATGGGGTTTCACCTCAGTGTTGTCAGGAAAAGCCGCAGCTACCTGTGAACGACAAGATTGTAGTGCAGACATCAAGGAAGCCAAGTAATCTGTCAGCATATTACAGTTAATATCAGTTATTTTGCGTGGTATAGGCGTCCCCCACATATTTGGTGGTCTGCCGAAGATCACTTCATACGGGGATAGCCCTGTTCGAGAGTGTGCTACCATTCTCGTGTAAAAGAGTGCAACTGGTAATGCTACTACCCAGTCGACACCTTTCTCCCTGCATATTTTGGACAATCTAATTTTCAGGGTCTGATTATGTCTTTCTACGAGACCTGCTGCCTCGGGGTGTCGGACACAGTGGAATTTCCACTGATAGCCTAACAAAAGTGAAACATGTTTCATTAATTCGGATGAGAACGGCTGGCCGTTATCTGAGTGAACAACACGTGGTAAACCGTATCGTGGGAAGAATTCTCGAACCAACTGTTTGGCAGTAGTCGGGGCAGTGTAATCTGAAACCGGGTATGCCTCCGTCCAACGGGAAAGAGCACAAACAACTACGAGAACATATTTGAATCCTCGACATCGTTCCATCTGGATATAATCCATCTGGAGGACTTCAAAAGGGTGATCAGGAGGATGAAATCCACCCTGTTCTACGGGAACGCTTTTTCCTGGGTTGAACTGGCAACAGATCATACAGGTACGAACTTTTTGTTTGGCTGCTGCTCGCAAATGTTTATTGAACCAAATGTGTTGAATGCTATCTAGCATAGCTTTTTCTCCTAGATGTGCGGGACTATGTATAGTGTTAATTATAACTTGGGCCATTGAATCAGGAAGGAACCACACAGACTTTTCCTTCATCATCCATCCTTGATCCGTTTGGATCCCTCCTAATTCAGTCCATTTCTTTATTTCGTCTGGTGTAGCATGTGTCTGTATGTCAATTACGTCAAGAGTAGGATCTTTAACCGTCATACAATGTGTTGGCGTCGGGACTATTGTCTTTGTCATGTCGGATGTTTGAGTTTGAGCAGTCTGTTTAGCTGTTCTGTCAGCTAGATCATTGCCTTGAGAAATGGTATCAGTAACTTTCGTATGAGCTTTACATTTCATGATTGATATTGCAGTGGGTAGATGTATTGCATCTAATAAGGCGTGAATGAGGCGTCCGTGCTGAATGTGGGCACCGTGAGAAGTTAAATAACCTCTCTCTCGCCACAGCACGCCGAAGTCATGTACAACTCCGAATGCATAACGTGAATCAGTGTATATGTTGACTTTTTTATTTGTGGCTTGAATACAGGCTTGTGTCAGAGCGATGAGTTCTGCGGCTTGAGCTGACAAGGTATTTATGCGATTTGTTTCAATGACTTCAGTATCTGTTGTGACTGCGTAAGCAGCCACTAACTCTCCTGTACCTGTTCTCATACATGAACCATCTACATACAACGTCAGGTCTGAGTCTGGCAATGGAACATCGGTTAAGTCTTGTCTGGGTTTCGTTGTGATTGTAATGACTTCAATACAGTCATGGGCTAATGGGTCTGTTCCGATTACAGGTAAAAGTGTGGCAGGATTCAATGTGTTACAGCGTCTGATTTCTATATGTGGCTGAAACAATGTTAGCTCGTACCCTGTAAGTCGCGCTATAGTCAAGTGTTGTGTTTGCGTTCTATTTACAAGAACCTCTACTGCATGTGGTACTTGAACTGTCAATGGATGTCCTAACACTATGGCATCGCTTTGTCTGATTGCTAAAGCTGTCGCTGCCACTGATTTTAGGCATGCAGGCAAAGCCTGAGCTACGGGATCTAATGTACTAGAAAAATAAGCACATGGTTTGTGTGCTCCTGCTTGTTCCTGTGTGAGTACTGACAAGGCAGTACCTTCGCGTTCTGTAACAAAAAGTGTAAACTGTTTACTGTAACATGGCGTTGCTAAGACAGGTGCTTGACATAAAGCTTTCTTTAAGCTTTCAAAAGCTTGTGTATGTTCCTGAGTCCAAGGGAGAACAGTCGATGTGGCTGCCTCCTGTGTTGTCAACTGAATGAGTGGTTTTGCTAGAAATGCATACTGAGGGATCCACTGCCTACAATATGAAGTGAGGCCTATGAAAGCCCGCACCTCCTTTTGCGTCTTGGGTATTGGCATGTTAGCTATTAACTGAATGCGGTCGGGTGTAAGCTGCCTTCCCTCCTTGGACAGCGAGTGTCCAAGATAAACAACTCGCTGGACACAGAATTGCAGCTTAGGAGGGGACACCTTGTGCCCCTTTTCGGCTAGAAATTGTAAAACTGTCAGTGATGCTTTCTCACATTCGGGTTCGCTTCTCGCGGTGATCAGCAGATCATCGACATATTGAAGCAAGGCAGTGTTAACTGGCATGTGGATACTGTCGAGTTCTCGTTTCAGTGCTTGGCTATAGATGCTGGGGCTTTCTGTAAATCCTTGAGGTGCGCGTGAGAATTTAAAGCTACGTCCATTTAAACTAAATCCGAACAAATATTGGCTTTCCGGATCTATTGGGACGCTGAAAAAGGCATTCTTGAGATCAATTACAGTAAAGAATGTTGCTTCGGAATCAATAGCTGTCAGTAATGACGAGATATCTGGGACCACAGGGAATTGTGGCACTATGCATTTGTTCAATTCGCGCAGATCAATAACCAATCGATATACTGGCGGGGCCTTCGGATCTGTTCGTTTAAGAATCGGAATTATCGGTGAATTACATACATTGGAGTCTGTTTCCACAACTACTCCTTGGGCAATGAGTTCGTCAATGATTTGCAGTAAAGCCACTACAGCATCTGGAGGTAACTTGTATTGTCGCATTCGTGGTAGTACCACTCCTGCCTTTAGTGTGACTCGATATGGTGTAATGTTCATGCAACCAACATCTGTAGGGCCTTGTGCCCATAGATGTGTAGGTAAAGTCTGCAGTCGGGGATCCATGTCTCTAGACACATAGTGACCTTTAAAATCACGTAAAAACAATCTTACTCCTTCCGGAGAACAACATATTATAGCTCCTAGAGCTTTCAGTGTTTTTATTCCTAACAAATTTTCTGGACATGATTTAGTAAGCAATAAATCTGTAGTTCGGGTCAAAGGTCCTATCGTAAGTGGAAGAGGTTGTGACACTTCATTAACAATAGGTTTTCCTGAAAAACCAAGGGAAATATTCTGTGAGCCTGAGAGGGGTGCCCCTGGAACTTCACTACGTTTTATAGTTGTTCGACTTGCCCCGGTATCGAGTAAACATTTTCTGTCTTGGCCTAATAATTCACTATGTACATAAGGTCCTTCTTGGTCTACTGGGATCTCGATAAGGGGTAAGTCAACTTCCCTCTCTAGGCTGGTTCATGCGTATCGCTGATAATCAGGATAGTCGTACTGTGCGGTCTGGTACAGTTGTCGTGTCGTGGTTTGGGTGGCAGCAACAGGCAGCGCTGGTGCAGCTGGCACAAACTGTATAGACTGTGGTGGAGCTGGCATGGACTGTGCATGCTGCGGGGCTCCTTGTTCATTCTGATCCTGTCTAGGTGGCCGTGGTCTTTCTTTTGTATTACCTATGGCGATATTATGTTTCAAAACTGGACAATCATGTACGTAATGACCTGGCTTTTTACAATAGTTGCATGTCCCTTTTACAGGTCCTGTTGAATCACTGGAATGTGTCGTACCCTTTTTATGTCCTTCAGCTGGAACTGTCTGGGAAACTAGCATTTTCATTTTCGTGTCTTTCATGCGTCTATGTTCATGTTCTTGTTCCTCTCTAATTCTATTGTGATGGTATTGTAACATTTGTAACATTTGTGATGGAGTGTTACCTTGCCATGTACTCTCGAATTTTAATACTCTATTCTTCACTTGAGGCAAGGCATTTTCTACTAATTTGGTCACAAACAGATGTGGGTATGATTCGCTACTTGCTTTTATGCCACTATTTATACCAAAACATTTTTCAAATCGGGCATAGTAATCACTAGTGTCTTCATCTTGCTTCTGTTTACAGGCTGAAATTGTACCCCAATCTTCCTTTTTCGTAGTTAATAAACGTGGCAGTACCTGTACTAGTAAACCTGGTAGTGCTTTAGTTTTATCCCCCAGCCCTGCTCCTGCAGTTCGGGCCTTTTCTTCTGCTTCTAATGCTGACCAGTCTATCTTTTGGTCTCCCACCTCCCACTCTTTTTCCCTGAGTTTTTCATAAATGCCAGCAGGCATTAATACCTTTAATATTGTCATAATGTCGGGATAGGTATACTCTCCCATGAGTAACATGTCTTTAATTTCTCGGTGAAAACCCGCTGGGTCTTTGTCATGACTGGGTACCACTTTCTTCATTTCTAACAATTCTATTTTCGATATGGGCGTATATACGAATACACGTTTGAACTCATTGTCCTCGCCCTTTATTGGGTGTACTTCTCGTAAGGGATTCTGTCTGTCCATGTAATACGTTGTTCTTTCCTTGATGGGCGATGAGACATGTTCTGAACATACAAAAAGAATGTACTGTTTTCTTGATTCTAGTATTTCTTTAATTAATTTAGTACCTGAACCTCTCCATCTATTCATGAGTAATTCAGTCAATATATCAGGCAAGGGACCAGGGTCCGAATGCTGACTCTGATATAGTATAAGGAGTTGTTGAATCATATAAATCCCAGCTAAACGCTGTTCATCTGGGGTGAGATTCAAAAATGTGCGTGCTACTGTATCATCACTGTACTTTCCGGGACTGTCAATCCAATGGACAGCTGACCTGGCTAATTCTTGTTCATCCATAGAATCGAGAAAATGATAACCCCTTCGTTCTCGGAGTAATTTGTCAGCGGCTTGGAACGAATGCTCGTTAGACCTTATATGAACTATAGGTGTTTGGAAATTCCTGTTATTATCTGGACATATCGGACGTATCGGGTCAATAAGACATCTATTACTATTACAAGATCTTCCTCTACCTACATAGGCTATGGTGTCTGACTGTCCTGTGGACAGTCCTGATCCTTCTTCCTCGTTTTGTTCGAACTGGTCTACCGTTAATCTTTCTTCGTGTAGGCGTTCTATTTCTTTACGGATCTTTCGGCACATGGCTATTATACAATTTTGCTTATCATGTCTTCCTTCTGATATATTCTGGCTCCATCTGGTAAGAATTTGCATTGCTTCCGGGTCTACCCCCGGTCGGTCTTGATTTCTGATCACACAATTTATGAGGAAACGTAACAGTTCCCCCTGTATCTCCACTTTCTGGTATTCCATAGCTCTGTTAATACATTCAGAATCTCGCCCTGTTTGAACAAAATGGTATATATTATCTAGATGCGCAGTCATTCCTGGTAACTTCCCTAAATACACCGCGGCTCGTCTGATGCGTAATGATGCCATGATCATTTCGTCCTCTTTGCCGGGCACAGGGTCATATCTACAATCTACAAGAAGTTCCTTAAGCGTACGGGCATTTATGAGTTTGGGGGTACGTGAATGTGCTGACTCTTGAAAGGTAAGTTTATTTATTCTGGGTGGCGTAGAAAAAATGTTGCTAGCACCTCCCGTAGCCCCATCTGGGGTATCGGGCGTGAAAGGATTCGTTGAACGTGATACAGCAACTATAGGTGTGGACACAGCTATAGAAGTAGCTGTAGGAACAGATGCAGAAACAGATGTGCTTGCCGGAACTTGTGACAGGATTTGTTGCTGTAGAGATACGGGTACTGGATCTTGGCGTTGAACCTCCCTGGCAGGCGGTCTATGTGGGGCGGAATTAGCATACTCGGGAGCTGCGTCATCTAAATATGAGGAAAGAAAAACATCTTCTGCGGTTCTAGGATGCCCCTTAGGATGTACCTTTATTAGAAATAATGGGGGTGGCAAGTCTTTTGGTATCTCTGGAGTAGCCTTAGGTAATCCTTCGGCCAGAAGGGGATACATACCATTCATAAGGGCATTTCTTTGTCTGTCTACTTGTTCTGATTTCACTCGGATACCTTCTTCAATTAATGGATTTTCTCGAACTTTATTTGAACTCTCTTTATTCTTCTCTTCCTGTCAAAGTGCTTTTTCTGTACGTCTATGAGATTCTTTACGCCATAACTCAACGGCGTCTTTCTGTGATTGTCTGACTTTCCTTTTCCATAACTCTTCCTCTACTTTCATGATGCACTCTGCATCCCAGGTTCCCGCTGTGGGCCACCTCTGACTTTCTGGTAATTCCTTGGTGTAGTCTACCCATAAATCAAGAAATAATATAGCGTCTAAGCCATGTTTATGATACATGAAGTACCCTGGAGTGTCCCTAGGAGGAATAGGAACGGCTTCTTCGAGTACCCCTTTTCTTGTTGTGATCTGTCTTAATTTCGAAAAGAGCGGCATATTGAAAACTGATCTGATACTTGATTTTGAACAAACTAAATACAGTAAACACGATGATGAACAGTCATTCACACCACAATATGCAGAACGTACTTAAAACATTTAACATTTAACATTTACCTGAACAATCAATAATGATGACGGTCTAAGGAAAACTTAATCACTAAACATAATACTCGACATTAACTGAATTATTCTGAATTTATACACTTGATATACTAGATATACTGCTAAACAGTACAGATACACTGCTGAAACAGTGCAGACCGGATTTGTGTACCCAAACCCGTCTTGACCGGCACAACCTATGTGCACGTCAGAATGCCTCCCCAGTAATGGTACTCACCGGGTAGCTCGGAAACGGAAGGCCTCGGAAACTGAACTGAACTTGAACCGGACTGGACTCGACTCGAACACTGCGGAAACTGGACTCGACTCGGGACTTCGGGAACTGGTGGGCCTCTGTATACCTCGGATCTTGCTCTCTCAGCTAGTCTCTGGTCGGGATACTTCGCACTTCTCACCGCCTCGTCTGGGTGTTGATCGCAGCCTCAGTCGCCCCCGCTTGACCGGAGGGAGATACAGGAAATCCTGCTGGTACGCGTTGTTGTCCGTCCAGCTGTGGCAGGAGACCGGGCCTGCAACGCACCACCGGCGCGTGAGATGAGAAAGTGTCCCTGTTCGGGCGCCATTCATGTGGTAAATATTTTAATTACCGGGACTTAATTTGATACAGAAACATAATAAAATAGCTCAGTAAATAAGAGGCAGAATCCGTGGTATTAGAGGTTCGGAATGGGCTTTATTCCAATGGTCGATTATAATCGGTTGCTCCAAGTTCCATCACCACGAAGGTTCAGGAAGTGAAGTACATACATTATTGACAATCAATTACTTTTATACAATAGGCATTTACAGTGAAGCAAATACAAGAGGCGTAACAATTGATAGTATGGATAATATATTCGTGCGTAGCGAGAAATGGGCGTAACTGGGTGTAATAAGAGGACGTCATTAGCAACTAGGGGGTGAAGGGGACTTGACTTTTAGCTCTACATGTGGCAACAAAAGTCTGGAGGGTCAAGTCAACCTAATCCCAAATCATATCTAACATCCTATGTTTAAAGAACTAAGTTATCCAAAAGAGAGGTCTTCTTAGAGTAGAATCATATTCTATACTGACTATACTGACTGTTAGTGCGTGTACAAGCGTCTACACTGGATGCGAGGGCGGAAATCTTCCATAGCAATAGGGCTATGAATTACTTTCATAAAGACAGAGAAGCCGGGCCTTTGCTCGGTAACTGGAAGAATGTTTACTTAAACTACTAGACAGGAATGCATCGGGCAGGGAGCGGAGTAGATAATTTCGAAGGTGAAATACAGTTTTTGGCAGGCAGCGGGCTGATGTCAGACTTCGTGAGCCGCGCAGGGAAATGAGACAAAGTTCATGGTTACAGATGCAGGCTCAAACTAGAGCTTTCAGAGGCAGAAGGCAAGAAGAGTTCGATGACAGAATCAGGGCCTACTTGCCTGGACTGTAAAATAGCATAAGTGAACCATATAAAGACGGTGGCCTTTCATACTTAGGAATAGAATATCCGGCCTATTCATGGCGGATCTGACAGAGGACATGTCGACGGTGGACGCACATGTATTTGCGTCTTCATAACTGGAACTGGAGGGAACATACATGTACTTGTGATTCATACATGGAACCGTTGGGGTCCAAGATAGGGGACATAACTGATCAGAAAAATCCATATTTCCACAGCCCACCAGCTGTGCCCCCAGGCCTTCGAGGCATACAGATCCAGTGATGTTGATGACGGACAGGGCCACTGTTAGGGTGGCGGCCGTCCGTTTTCGGAGGTAAGAGAAGGTGGGTCTGGCTGGATTGTTGAACACTTGCATTTCAACTCGTTCTTTGGCAGGGATGTCCATGTGAAAGGAAGTGTTCGATCTCAGAGGGCAGAAGAGGGCGGAAGTTCTACCAGTTTTGTTCATCCAGAACCCATGGTAGAAGTGTGACATGGTTCTGCCGGAAGTGGCATTGTCCTTGTAGCTCTCCTGCAGAAGGATCAGCCAGGCGAGGCAGGAACCATGGACAGAAAAAGGTGAAGGGATGAAAGGGATTGAGTGCCCAGTGGCATGCGGTAGCAATCCACAGATCCAGCAGTTAGTGGCGTTGGTGGCAAGATTGTGTTGGTGGAGCAACTGCACAAAAGAGTTATTCCAGAACTCCTTACGCCTTTCTCGGAGTTGGGGTGAAAGTGAGATCAGATGGTGCTCCTTCGTGGTGGTAGGTTGAACGGTGGTCAGCAATGTCTTATGAGCGGGTGTGTTCTCCTCCATGATCCAGAAGGTGACCATGAGGAGAAGGCAAAAGAGAAGGGTAATAAAAAGTGTTATAGTCTTAAAGCTGTGCATTCGGTCAGTCTTTGGGTTTCTGTAGGGGATCTTCGGACGTCCGGTTGCTTCCATCACCTTCATGTCGGGCGCTTCCATCACCTTCGAGAGACTCGGTAGCGGGCAGAACCACAGACTTTGCTTAGTTTCTCTCCTGGTGGCCTTTGAAGTGACTAGGCTACCGCTCTGAGATTTCCACTTAGCCTGTGGTCTGCTTAGCCGAAGTTCTCTCCTTTCGTCGCAAGTTATACCCTTCTTTGGATGGCACAGTGGGATCGGGATATTCAATCAATTCAAGTGTCTCTGTATCCGGGCAGCGGCTCAGGGATGGTCGGTCTTTGTTCAGGAGTTCCTCTTGGGCGGTGACGTTGTCCGTGGTTGTCAGGGTCGGTGATATCTTCTTGCAGTGGTGTGCATGCAGCCAATTGCGTTTCCGCTCCACTCGAAGAGCTGTTCGGGTGGTGATCAGGACTTGCAGGGGGCCCGTCCACCGGGGCTCCAGACTCTTGGTGCGCTGGAAGTTACACACTAAGACGAAGTCACCTGGTTGGATGTCGTGCCCGGGGCCCCTGGAAACATCGGGAATGGCGTGCAGCACCTGCTGGTGGATGATAGACAACGTTTTAGTTAGATTGTACAGATAATCAGACATGAGGACGTCCGGGACGTCGTGGATGGATGTTGGTTTTGGTGCAGTCCAAAGGTTCATGGGCCGCCCGAAGACGACCTCGTAGGGGGTTAAGTGGTGTTTGGTGGGGGTGGAACGCATTGATAGCAAGGCTAGTGGGAGAGCGTCTGGCCATCTTAGCCCTGTGGTGGCGACTATTTTTGCTATCTTAAGCTTCAATGTGGCATTGTGTCGTTCAACCAGGCCTGCAGATTGGGGATGGAAAACCGCATGGAACTTCTGTTTTACACCCAACCCTTTTAAGATGAGTTGGATAACTTCGGCTACGAAGTGGGGGCCATTGTCACTCCACAAAATTCGACAAAGGCCGTATCGGGGGAAGAATTCCTTCAGTAGTACCTTTGCGGTAGTCATAGCGGTGTTGTCATGGGTTGGTAGGCTTCCACCCACTTGCTGAAGGCACACACAATGACGAGTACATACTTCAAACCTTGGCACCTTTCTAGCTGGACATAGTCCATTTGTAGGACTTCAAAGGGGTGATTGGGGACCCCAAACCCTCCCCGGGGTACAGCAGTTCCTTTCCCAGGGTTGTGTTGGAGGCATACTAGGCATTGTTGGACTAGACGTTTGGCCGAGTCTGGTATTTTGTCGTTGTGCCAGACTTTAGAGATGAGTTCGATCATGGGGGCAGACCCTATGTGTGCGGGGGAGTGAGCCATGGTCAGCATGGGGATCAAGTATGAATCTGGTAACAACCATTTGTTCAAGTCTTTGGTTCGCCAGCAACCGTCATCGTCCTTCAATCCCACCCGGGCCCATTCAGTTAACTCGTGTGGTGTGCTGGCTAGTTGGATATCCCTAATTGTTTCCCTAGCATCCTTCCATTTCTCAGTTTGTGACCTGGTCACGTACATACGGGTCGTGGACCTATTCTCGGCTGTGGTCCGGGCAGTAATGTCAGCTAGTGCATTTCCCTGTCCTATAATGTCTGTCACCTTCTTGTGTGCCTGGCATTTGATCACAGCTAACCGTGTGGGGAGGAGGACTGCTTCGGTCAGGGCAGAGACTAGATCTCCATGCAGGATGGGTGTGCCATGAGAAGTCAAGAATCCCCTCTCTTTCCATAAGAGCCCAAAGTGGTGAACTACCCCGAAGGCATACTGACTGTCTGTGTAAATGTTTGCGGTTGTCCCTGCTGCCAGGATGCAAGCTCGTGTAAGAGCAATTAGTTCCGCCGCCTGTGCGGATCGCTGTGTGATGCGGGCTGTCTCAACAACTGTTCGGGCCGTGGTGACTGCATAGGCAGCCGAGGTGGTGCCATCGGGGAGCTTGATGCATGAGCCATCCACCCACAGTTCTCCGTCAGGGTCCGGGAAGGCAGTATCCCGGAGGTCAACCCTACTCTTGGTTTGTTCGTCGGTGAGGGTCACGCAATCATGTATAGGGGATGCATTGGGGTCAGCGTCAGGGAGAGGCAGTAGTGTAGCTGGATTCAGAGTGGTGCATCGTTTCAATGTGATGTGGGGTGCAAGCAGAGTCAGTTCATAACCGGTCAGTCGTGCGCTAGTCAGGTGTTGAGTCTTGGTTTGGTTCAGGAGGGTGTCAACAGCATGGGGTACCAATACCGTGAGGGGGTTCGAGAGCACGATCCCCTCACTTTGTCGGATAGAGACAGCAGCGGCGGCTACTGCTCGAAGACAGGCGGGCAAAGCTCTGGCTACGGGGTCGAGAGTGGCAGAGAAGTAGGCACAAGGGCGTTGCTTAGGGCCTATGGACTGGGTTAGGACAGACAACGCACACCCCTCCCTTTCGTGGGTGTAGAGGGAGAAAGGTTTAGTGTAGTCTGGGGTTCCTAGGACTGGGGCCGAGCAGAGGGCGTCTCGTAATTCTTTGAAGGAGGATTGACATTCAGGTGTCCAGGGGAGGGGGAAGGGGACATCCTTAGCCAGCAGGGAAAGCAGAGGCTTTATGGTAAGACTGAAGTTTGGCAACCACTGTCGACAAAAGGAGGTGAGGCCCACTAGGGATCGTACTTGCTTCTGAGTTTTGGGAACGGGGGTTTCTAGGATGGTTTGAATTCGGTCAGGGGTAAGTTTCCTCCCGTCTTTGGATAGTAGGTGGCCTAGATACGTTACCTGGGGCTGGCAGAATTGCAATTTCTTTCTGGAGACCTTGTGACCGTTCTCCGCAAGGAAGCGGAGGAGGTGAATGGTGGCTGTGACGGCAAGAGGAGTGGTGTCGGCCGCCAAAAGAATGTCATCGACGTACTGTATCAACACCACTCCATCGGGTAGTTGGACTGCATCCAGTTGTCTCTTGAGGGCTTGGCTGTAAATACTGGGACTCTCAGTGTAGCCTTGGGGTGCCCTGCAGAATCTGTACGAACTGGCTTTTAAGGTGAAGCCGAACAGGTAGCGGCTGTCTGGGTGGATGGGGATGGAAAAGAATGCGTTCTTGAGGTCAATAACAGTAAAGATGGTGGCAGTAGATGGAATCAGGGTGAGGATGGTGGTGATGTCTGAGACTACAGGGTACTGGGGTATGACTACTTTGTTAACCTCTCGCAAGTCAACAATGAAACGGTAGGCTTTCTCATCCCCCTCGCCTTGCTTCTTTACAATGGGTAGGATAGGGCTGTTGCAAACATTACTGACTACTTCTTCTACCACTCCTGCCTCGACCAGGGACTCGATGATTTCCACCAATGCCTTCTCGCCTTCGGGTGATATCCGATACTGTGGAAGCTTTGGGAGCACTGCATCCGGTCGGACGGTTATGTGTACCGGGTCGATCACCATGCGCCCTACATCTGAGTCGGTTTTAGCCCATAGATGTGAAGGTAATGTGTCGAGTAGGGACGTATCAGCATCGGTTATAGAGAGCATACGTCGTGTGTGACAGGGTCTGGATAGATCTGGGTTATCATGTAGGATGACTCGAACTCCGTCTGGGGAGCATCTGATGGTGGCTCGAAAATGTTTTAGCAAATCGAGCCCCATAATAGCATCGGGGGTGTTGGAGGAGAGCAGAAAGGTCGTGTCAGTGATGTTATCTTCTAAGTCAAAGGAGATTGGTGCTGATAAGGGGTTAGTGGAGGGCGTTCCGTCAAAGCCTATTGAGGTTACGTGTGAGCCAGACAAGGGTGCCCTAGGAATCAGTCGTTTAGATAACGCACTACGTGTCGCCCCAGTATCTACCAGGAATGGAGATTTTGTGCCCAAGACCTTAGCGGTGACGTAAGGACCTTGCTGGTCAACACGGAGTTCGACTGGATCCCTCCCTTGTCCCTGGCGGTCCTATGCGAAGTCCTGGGTGCTCTCGTAGTCGGACTGCTGATACTGGTTTTGTCGGGGGCGATCAAAGGTGTTCGGTCTGCCTGGCCTGTCGTTGATGGTGTTGTTCGTGTGCCCTCGTCCCTGTCCTCTATTTCTGGGGTCATAGGCTGTGTCTCTGGGGTCCCTATTCTTGTTCATTTCCAGAAGGGCCGGGCACTGGGACTTCCAGTGTCCGAACCCTCTACAGAACGCACATTGATTCCCATCTAAGTCTCTCCGTCCGTTGTAGGGTGTAGGTGTATGGTCTCTAGGGGGTAGCTTTCTAGGGGCGGTTGGTTGGTAATTCTCTTTTGGGGGTTCCCTTCCTATGGTCACCCCTTGCAACTGTGCTATCATCACCCTCTCCTTTAATTCCTTTTTCTTCTTCTCTGATGCCCTATCGTTCTCGTTCTTCTGGTTTTCGTAGTACTGGGCCATCTGGAGAATTGCTGCGGGTTTGGAGGCTGCCCAACTACTCTCGCTGGTCTGTAGTTTCTGGGAAACTTCTGGCGACAGACCCTTTACATAATTCTGGACAAAGAGGTGATGTCCGGTTGCGGTGGTCATGTCTTGGCCACTGTAATCGGAGAACACAGTCTCGAATCGGGAGAAGTATTCAGACACATCCTCCTGGGGTTTCTGGCGGCAAGCCGTCACTATCGACCAGTCTACCTTTCTTTCTGGGATTAGAGTCTTCAGCTTTTGTACAATCTTGTCTGGGAGCTCTAAGATGGCCTTCGGGGGTTTCTGTCCTGGTTCTCGCTGTTTATCTATGGTATCGAGTTGTACCCAGGTATATCCGAACGGCTCAGCGTGGTCAACTTTCCGGATTTGTTTCCACACATCAGCCGGCAGGCATAGCCCAAAGAACAAGTCGATATCTGCTAACGTCATTATCGTTGAGCCTAAGGCTGTACCCAATTCAGTGTAGAAGGCAGTCGGGTTCTTTCTCAAGTCGGGTAGAGTCTTTCTAAAGGTCAAAATATCTTGCCGGTCCCACGGCTGGTAGACCCAGTTATATACAACCCTTCCCTTCGCATCTTGGTGGTTGATGTCGTCGTGCGTTCCCTGACCCCGTGGGGGGACCCAGTAGGGGGCAGCTTCTTTAATGGGCATCATGGCATCGGACCTTCCTCCCTGGGGCTTAGTTGCTATGGGGGTTTCTGTTTTGGTGGTCTGTCCATGTTCTTTAAGGTGTCGGTAGACCTCGAGTGTACGAGTGAAGAGGTTCGCTACATCGCCCTCTCTTTCTTCCCCAATGTCTACCTTCCTATATAGGGCCGCTAAGCCTTCGGGACCTTTATCGTGGTACCTATCCTCGTATGCATTCAGGGCGTGATAACAGAGCCGTACGACGAAGTGTCGTCTGCGGCTGTCGGCATACGAGTTATACACGTCTGTTATATACTCCTCACTTTCTTTTCGCTCCACCAGCGTCCCTACTATCTTGTCAATTCCTGCTCGTTCATCCTTAGTTAATCGATTCATTCTGGTGGACTCTTTCTTTCCTATCTCATGGTCGTCTGGCGTTGTAGTCGACGTTGGGTTCGGCACAAGAGGCTCAGCCGGCGCGGAGGCCGTGAGGGCCGAGGCCCCTGTACTGCTTTCGCTCGTGTTCGGGGGTTGTGGGTGTTGCACTATTGATTGGGAGGGTGCATACGGAGGGGGCATGTAAATGATCGGGGGACCTAACAGTAATTCGTCATTCGTTCGCTGCTTGGAGGACAACTCAGGGTAGAGCAAAGAAGGGGTCCTAACAGCGTACTGGCCTGAGGTTTCGGGCTCCTGTCTTAGTTTAGTTTCCCTTCTCTCCTTTATGTCTTCTTCTAACTTTCTAGCGGCAAGGTGAGCTGCCTTTCGTAATTCCTTTTCTGCTTTTACTTCTTCCCTCTTTTTCCGTTGCGTCGCTTCTTTGCGCCACATGCCAATACTGTCAAGCATAGTAGGCGTCGTCTTAGTGCTACGCAGAGCTATTTCTAGCGCTTCTATCTTATGGTCGTCGAAGGATCCCATCAGTGGCCACTGACTTTCGGGGTCCTTCTTGGTATACTTATGCCACAGTTTGCTATAAGCTACGGCAACTAGTCCATATTTAGTGAACATGTCCTTATTAGGGGTGCCTTCCAGTGGAGCCGGGTGGTTCACCTCTAATAAGCGGTCCGGGCAGAACCAACTACCAATCAGTGGGGAGAAGATAGGCATGACGGGTTTCAACGGGGACAAAAGTCAGCACTACCTATCTTTTCACTGCTTGCAAAGACTAGACAGAATATCTCTATTCTTCGTTATTTGTAAGCAGAGAATACCTCCAAAGAACCAATATCGAACAACTAGTGTTCGGACAATCAATCAATCAATCAATGGGGAGATAAAGATAGGCACGACGGGTTTCAACGGGGACAAAAGTCTGCGTTACCTACCCTTCACTATTTGCAAAGACTAGACAGAATATTCCTATTCTACGTTATTTGCAAACAGAGAATATCTCAAAAAGCACTATTCTTCAAAACAATCAATGTTCAGACAATCAATCAATGGGGAGATAAAGATAGGCACGACGGGTTTCAACGGGGACAAAAGTCTGCGTTACCTACCCTTCACTATCTGCAAAGGGAGAGAGAGAGAGAGAGTATTTCTACTCCTCCCCGTTTGTAGACAGCGAATATCTCAAAAAGAACAATCAATGAGCAATACTAGAATTTCCAAAGCTTCAAACAATCAATCAATTATTTCTCAATTTGTCGTGTATCACGACCTTACCCGGACCGCGTGGACAGTTTCTCGTCTTCCGCCTCCAGCGCCCGATCATCCTCTACTCTCCGTATTTGCCGCGGCACTCCTGATGGTTCCCAGTCAGGACCGTAGATCACTCGAGAGAGGTCTGCTCGGAACCAGTGAAGTTCGGATGATCGGCTGCCAGACGAGGGTCTATTGGGCAGGAGCTCTCCCGATCGTTGCAGTCGTTCACTCTGTCGTCGGGACCTCTCCCACTGGATCCACGTGTCGCTGATGGGCCCCACGTTTGGGACGCCAATTGTTAAATGGTAGCGGCAGTTTCAGTCGATAACCTTTCAAGTATTTGCCCGGCGGTAATCGCCTCTCATACCACTCGATAATTTACCAATAAAAGAGGCAGGCGCCGGAGACTGGAAGGCAGGAAACAAAGTTTTATTCCGTCGGAGCAGAACACATCAGATCAGACAGCGAGGTATCGTCACGAGGTGCTCTAACTGCATCTCTGAGACCTGGTCTCTTATACACTGGTTTATTGCTTTATTACACATAGTACATTCTTGAGATTCCCTTGATGTACGGGGGAAATATCCCCTGAAGCCCCGGTTCAGATCCGATCCCACACATAGATACAGTAGAAGTTCCCACACCATCCACAGTAGGAGATGGCTATTGCGCAGCAGGGTATTCCGCCAATTCCTGGGGGGTGTGTGACCGGTCGGGTCTCAGGGAGTAGGGGCTTTGATCTACTGTAATCCCTTTGATGTGGGGTGTTTCCCTTACAGTAGGGGCAATAAACTGCATCCGCAGGGCTAGGTGATGGCCTGGGACCAGTTCAGACAATGGGGCGCAGAGGAAGGGGGTTATCAAAGGAGAGGCATGACCATGTATGGGTTGTCGGTCGGAAGTGGTTCCGTAGCAGGGCCGCGCAGAAAGAGAGGGTTTATGGCCTGTATGAGAGAGCGGGGGTGGCCAGCGCGTGGGGGATGCTCGCAGCGCCAAGGGGACCACGCTGGCGATTGACAATGAGCGGGGAGAGAGTGGGGTGCCTAAAATGGTGGTCGTGCATTCGCTGTGCGTGGCGCTGGGGAGAGGCAAGATGGCGCAGATAATGTTCAGTTTGCAAGCTAAATTTCCACACACCTAGCTTCCATAGTCGTTCCATTAGAAGACCATGGGACACGTTGTCGAAAACCACCAGGGCAGCCATCTTAACCTCATCCATGACAAGTCTTAGTGATCCCAAGGCCAATAGTAGGGCAGATTCTGTACTAAATTTAGGTCCGAAATCTGACTGGGTTTCGTGTAGCAAGCCATTTGTCTCGATATACCGAATCAGCTGTTGGTTGACATATTTTTCTGCTATTTTAGCAAAAAAAGGAAGTAGAGAGATAGGTCAGAAGTTCTCTGGCTTAGATGAATCTAGAGTGGGCTTCTATGAAAATGGAACCACAGTTGCATGTTTCCATAGTGAGGGAACTAGACCGATGGTAAAAGACAGGTTCAGCAGTTGGCACAGCAGCGGTAGAATCGCTTCCATTCCTTGCTCTAGAACGGAGGTGTAGCAGGGTCAAAATGGGAGCCTGATTACCTTCGATAGCCAGGACACAGGTCTCTTCAGTAGATAAATTGGATATATTCAGGAAGGCCTCATCGCATGTAGGGGGCAGTGGACATGAGGTTGAGTTCGGGTGGTACTTTTCTGAAGAAAATTGAGCAATTTGATTGAAGAATATATATAGGATATACGAACAGCAAACCTATGCTTGTTTGCGATGATCTTTGGGGATGTAAGGCTTATTTGATTTGTGCTGATTGGAGTGTATACCATCTGTTAGAACGGATCAGCAATATGTAGGAATAGTACATCTTTACTTGTTTGCTTTAAACTTTACGCATGTAAGGCTCACTAGAATTGTATGTATTCAAGTATTTATTTTTTCAAAATGGCTGTCGCCGTCCAATTGTCCTCAGAGTCGCACGATGCTGTAAGGGGTCCACCTCCCGATAACCCCTTGGTCTGATAGATATATAACAGACACAGAAGGGTGATCAGGCGAGGGAAGGAAAGGAAGGGGACAGCTGGGAGGGAGATCTGAAAGAGAAAGAACAACATGCAATGGTTACATCAGCCCCTATCTCTCTCGCTATCACCCCGTTCTTCTCTAGCTCCCCCTTTTACCTGTAAAAGAAAGAATGCTCTCGGGGAACAGGAGACTGGAAAGACCTGCTCGCAATGCAACTGGAACCCTACAGACAAGATACCAATCAGCAGAGGTCGTAGTATGCAAGCACCCTTCGTAGTATGCAAGCACCCTCGTAACTCCCCTCAGCTACAAGACCTACCATGAACTCTGGATTCTTCTCAGTACAGGGGGGGAAGGACGTATGCCAGGAGTCACCTTTCCACCCCTGTATGGAGTACAAATGAACACACATAAAATGCAGCAGGGCATGGAACAGGATACTTCTCCTGGTCGCCCCCACGGGTTCTCAAGGCGAACCTCAGTCACACCGTTATACTACCAGCAGGCAGAGTTCACTATATACAAGAACGATAAGATGCTGTCCTTGAGGAGACTATTTACTCCCTCAACACAACGCGGAATGTCGCTTTCCGAAAGTTAAAGCCCTCCGCCCTGTTGTGTGTCAAGTGAGAGCAATGACCGGAGTTAACTCCGGACCTAGGTGAATGCGACCCCGCACGCCGCAGCTCGGCTTCCAACGGGGCCACGGAACGATAGAACAGGGACAAACAATAACAAGCTCCCCTTCGCGAGGAGTGCTGAACCAAACCAACACGGAGAATGGCGACCCCGCACGCCTCAATGCGGCATCCAACGGGGCCACTGTACTCGGACCCTGAAAGACAAGACGAACCTCGCCTTGCTTCAGCAACAACAACCAAGGAATGTCTGGATGACAGAAGCCAGCAAAGAATCACAGTTTTGGTGCAGAGCACCCCTACCCGATACGCTGTTCTCTGCTTGCACTTCCGACCTGGATACAAAATAACCGGCACCTGACTGCAGCCGGATGTTTCCTTTTCTTCGCCGGCGCGTCCAGCGTGCTGACGTCACGTACGTCCGCACGCATTGCCTCATGGGAATGGTAGTTCCCGTCATGTCCGCCGACCGCGGGTGGTTCCCGCTCGGACTGGCAGTGCTCTCTGGCGTACCCTGTGAGCCACAACAGTACATCCCTCCCCCGAAAAGCACTGACATAAACAAGCTTTTTTCTGATATTTCTTGTGGAATTGAGCTACCAGTGCAGGAGCGTGGACACTGGAAGCTGGTTTCCATGAGTTTTCCTCCTCCCCATATCCCTTCCAGGCCAGCAAGTACCACAACCTGGAGCGATGTATCTTGGAATCCAAAACCCCTCTCACCTCGTACTCTGCTTCGCTATTTACAATGACTGGAGCAGGGGTCTTATTGGGCTTCACCAGCGCTGGCTTCACTAGGGACACATGAAAAGCCGGATGAATGCGCAAGGAGGAGGGCAAAGAAAGTTTAACCACTACCGGAGTCACCAATTTCACCACCCGATAGGGACCTATGTACTTGGGGTTGAATACGCTATAGTGTTTAAACCGGATGTTTTTTGTGGATAACCACACATAATCTCCCACTTTATATACAGGTCCCTGCCGTCTGTGTTTGTCGGCGGAAGCTTTGTATCTGTGCTTGGCCTCTCGCAGATTGCCTCTGGCCTTCTGTAAAGTGGTGTGAATGCGCTCTATTCTACTCTGCGCTTCTGGAACCTTAGTTGGTTGTATTGGATTAAGGAAGGGCGAAAACCAAGGATGGAAACCATATGTGCAGTAATATGGTGTGAGTTTGGTGGATGCATGTGATGCGCTGTTATACGCCACTTCAGCTAACCATAGTAAGTCCACCCAATCGCTTTTTGAAGCGCTGGAGTAACACCTTAAGTATTGCTTAAGGGTTTGATTGACCCTTTCGGTCTGTCCATCCGTTTGCGGGTGAAAACTAGTGGAAATGTTGGATTCTATCCCTAACGATGAACACCAGGTCTTCCAGAAGTTTGCTGTGAATTGGCTTCCGCGGTCCGAGACAATCCTCCGGGGCAGGCCGTGGAGGCGGACCACGTTCACTAGTAGTATATGTGCCAACTGTCCTGACGTGGGTATTTTCTCACAGGCTACGAAGTGTGCCATCTTTGTTAGATAGTCCACTATGACCGTGATAACGGTACATCCCTTGTTGCTAGGCATTCCCACGATGAAGTCCACCGAAATGTTTTCCCACGGGAGATTGGGTGTGGGGAGCGGTTGTAACAAACCTGCTGGTTTGGAATGTGAGGCCTTCATTTGACTGCATACTCTGCACTCCTTCACCCAAGTGCCCACATCCTCCCGTACCGAAGGCCACCAGAATTGCCTTAGGACCCTATCAAGGGTTTTCTCTCGGCCGTTGTGACCTGCGCAGGGTAGAATATGACACCATTTGAATGCTTGAAGACGTAAGGCCCGAATGGGCAGAAGTATCTGCTTTCCCCGTATCGGTAGATCATGAATCAATCTCCAGCTGAGATTGTTTCTCAGCCAGGTTTTCCATCGGTTTGTCTGGACGTTCCGGGATACACTTCTCAAGAACGGATCCGTACACGTCGCACCTATCACGTGTTCAGGGCTGATGATGGTTCCTTTAGGTGATGTAGGGAGAGCGGCCTGGGAGGTTTGCCGGGATAAAGCATCAGCCTTTTTGTTTTCCTTTCCAGGCCTATAAGTAACAAGGAAGTTATATCCCGCAAAAAAGAGAGTCCACCTTAGTTGACGGGGGGTTAGATGTCTCGCTGCCGTCATGAACTGTAAGTTCCTGTGGTCGGTATAAACCGTAACCACGTGTCTGGCACCCATAAGATGATGCCTCCATTCACTGAAGGCATCTTTGATGGCGAGTAGTTCTTTTTCGGCGATGTTGTAATTGCACTCCGCGGAATTCAATTTTCGTGACATGTATGCCACTGGGTGCAGTTGCCCTGTTTCGACATGCCTCTGTGATAACACCGCTCCCAATGCTGTGTCGGAGGCATCGGCCTCCACGGTAAATGGACATTCAGGGTGTGCATGAGCCAACACCGGGGCCGTAGAAAACGCCTCTTTTAACTCATCGAAACCGTTTTGGGCCCCAGCGGTCCACTGGAACACCGCCTTCTTGCGCAATAGCTGCGTGAGAGGGGTTGCCAAGTCTGAGAAGTGGTGGATAAAGCGACGATAGAAGTTGGCAAACCCCAAAAAACACTGTACATCTCTGAGGTTGCGGGGAGTAGGCCATTGTTTAACTGCCAATACTTTCCTTTCTGACATTTCCTGCCCCCAGGGTGTGAGGTTCACCCCTAGAAACTCCACAGACGTCACCCCAAACTCGCACTTACTGATTTTGCAAAATAAATGGTGTTTTCTTAGAGTTTGAAGGATGGTTTTTACATGTTGCATATGTTCCCTGGTGTCCTGGGAGTAGATTAAAATGTCATCGATGTACACTATGACAAAGTGGTCCAGATATTCACGGAGCACATCGTTTAGGAAGAATTGAAAGGCCGCGGGGGCATTGCATAGGCCGAAGGGCATAACTAAGTACTCATAGAGTCCGAATCTGGTTTTAAACGCAGTCTTCCATTCGTCCCCTCTCCTCATTCGGACTAAATGGTATGCCCCCTTCAGATCTAATCGCGTGTAGATCGCTGCCTCTTTTACCTGCTCCAACAGAACGTTGATTAGTGGTAGCGGATACCGGTTTTTCACGGTAATGGCATTTAACGCCCTGTAGTCCACGCACGCGCGAAGCTTGCCATTGGCTTTAGGAATGAAGAAGAGAGGCGACGCTGCTGGGGATTTTGACACTCTTATAAACCCCAGGCCCAAATATTTGTCCAAATATTCCCTGAGGTACTTATGTTCTGGCTCCGTTAGGGCATACACCCGTCCCGCGGGAACGACCGCCCCCGGTATCAGGTCTATTTGACAATCGTATGCCCTGTGGGGAGGCAGGACTTCGGCGTTGTCTTCGTTGAAAACATCGTTGTATTCTTTATAGACCTCGGGTAATGTTACTGCTTGTTCCACTGCGGTCGCCACCTGGTAACAAGTTGCCAATGACATGGCAGGGTTTCTTACAGAAACGTTGCAGTTCGCTAGACAGTAATCGGAGGTAAACTGCAGGGTTTTTTCGAGCCAATTTATCAGCGGGTTGTGGAGGCACAACCAAGGCAACCCTAGTATTACTCCGTAATGGGGTGCTGGAATAACGTTAAAGGAAATCAACTCCTGGTGCTCCGTCCCCTGTTTTACCGATAAAGGTCCTGTATGGTATCTCACCGGTCCTGAATCCAACATTTTTCCATCAACCGCAAATACCATCTCCGGCATGCTTTTCTCCTGTAACGTTATTCCGAGCCGTACCACCTGATCTTGGTCCATAAAACACCCCGTGGCCCCAGAATCCAATAACGCCCGGACTTGCAACCACCTGTCTTGCACCAAGATGTGCACGTCCACATAAAAATGGCTTCTTTCCTTGGTCTTCAAGTCTTCCAATGAAGGGATGTACAGTGCGCTCAAAGGATTCCCTTCATCCTCCTTTAAGCCGGAGCGTTTCCCGCCTCCGCGAGGGTGGTTCTTGTAACCGCAGCTTTCTGATCCGATCGTGGAGTTTTGGGCCACAGACTGCATTCGCGAATGAAATGCCCTTTCCGTCCGCAATACAAGCATAGGCCTTTCTTCCGCCTATACTCTCGTTCTTCTGAGGAGAGCGGGGAACGGACGGCTCCAATTTCCATAGGCTCGGTTTTTGAGGAACCTGGGTGGTTTGCTGCCCTAGCAGGTTCCACAGTAGGCACCGGTCTCTCCCGCCGTCTGTGGTCCCCTTTTCTCATACTTAGGCGATGATCCAACCTTAACACCAAACTGATGAGTGCCTCACAGGTGACTGGTTGCGGGTCGATCTGCGCCACCACATCCTTCAAGTCTTCGCTTAGCCCTTGATGGAAAAGAGCCGCTTGCTTCTCTTCTGGCCACTCGGTTTCAGTGATCAGTCTCCGAAAATCGTTAATATAGGAGATAACATCCCTATTGCCTTGTCGCAATTCTAGCAGATCTCTGTCGGCTGAGAGCGTGGCGGCTCGACGGTTGAAGGTTTTCTCGAATTCTTCCAGAAATGCGTTCCAATCATATAGGAGCTGATCGTCTCTTCTCACCAGCGGGACTGCCCATTGAGCTGCGTCCCCAGATAAATACGAGAGAAGAAAGGCTACCTTTGAATGGTTTGTATTAAACGCCCTAGCCCTGCAGGTAAAATGTAACATCACTTGCGTGAGAAAGACTTGCAACTTCCCGCCTTCCCCGCTGAACCTTTCAGGAGTAGCTAATTGCACGGGCGTGGGAATCTCCACAACAACAGGAGCCGTAGGGGTGGCGCGGGGTAAGCCTGCATCAAAGGGATTGCGTTCCAAGCGATCTACCTGCGCCTGTAGTGTTGCTGTTTCTGTTCTAGAGGCAGCTACCTCAGCCTGCAACAAGGCCAACGCAGCTATAACATCCTCAAAGGTGGCCATCCCACCGTGCGACTGGGAGGACAGTTATCCGTGGGCCGGTTATTCTGTCGCCGTCCAATTGTCCTCAGAGTCGCACGATGCTGTAAGGGGTCCACCTCCCGATAACCCCTTGGTCTGATAGATATATAACAGACACAGAAGGGTGATCAGGCGAGGGAAGGAAAGGAAGGGGACAGCTGGGAGGGAGATCTGAAAGAGAAAGAACAACATGCAATGGTTACATCAGCCCCTATCTCTCTCGCTATCACCCCGTTCTTCTCTAGCTCCCCCTTTTACCTGTAAAAGAAAGAATGCTCTCGGGGAACAGGAGACTGGAAAGACCTGCTCGCAATGCAACTGGAACCCTACAGACAAGATACCAATCAGCAGAGGTCGTAGTATGCAAGCACCCTTCGTAGTATGCAAGCACCCTCGTAACTCCCCTCAGCTACAGGACCTACCATGAACTCTGGATTCTTCTCAGTACAGGGGGGGAAGGACGTATGCCAGGAGTCACCTTTCCACCCCTGTATGGAGTACAAATGAACACACATAAAATGCAGCAGGGCATGGAACAGGATACTTCTCCTGGTCGCCACTACGGGTTCTCAAGGCGAACCTCAGTCACACCGTTATACTACCAGCAGGCAGAGTTCACTATATACAAGAACGATAAGATGCTGTCCTTGAGGAGACTATTTACTCCCTCAACACAACGCGGAATGTCGCTTTCCGAAAGTTAAAGCCCTCCGCCCTGTTGTGTGTCAAGTGAGAGCAATGACCGGAGTTAACTCCGGACCTAGGTGAATGCGACCCCGCACGCCGCAGCTCGGCTTCCAACGGGGCCACGGAACGATAGAACAGGGACAAACAATAACAAGCTCCCCTTCGCGAGGAGTGCTGAACCAAACCAACACGGAGAATGGCGACCCCGCACGCCTCAATGCGGCATCCAACGGGGCCACTGTACTCGGACCCTGAAAGACAAGACGAACCTCGCCTTGCTTCAGCAACAACAACCAAGGAATGTCTGGATGACAGAAGCCAGCAAAGAATCACAGTTTTGGTGCAGAGCACCCCTACCCGATACGCTGTTCTCTGCTTGCACTTCCGACCTGGATACAAAATAACCGGCACCTGACTGCAGCCGGATGTTTCCTTTTCTTCACCGGCGCGTCCAGCGTGCTGACGTCACGTACGTCCGCACGCATTGCCTCATGGGAATGGTAGTTCCCGTCATGTCCGCCGACCGCGGGTGGTTCCCGCTCGGACTGGCAGTGCTCTCTGGCGTACCCTGTGAGCCACAACAATGGCTGACACATTTTGGATACATGTCATCAGTCTTCATGTGATCATAGCTTCCTGTGAATGTCTTTGATGTTTAAAGGTCACGAACATTGCTGATATTCTCGTTATGTGATTTGGTAGGTCCTTTGGAATGGATCAATACCTTTTAGTAATGGTAAGCTATGGCTGACGCATCTCTAACTTTGTGGATGAAAGGTTTATCTGGGCTGCATGCATTCGAGTATTATTTCAAAATGTGCAATACATTATGGTTACGTGTCTTGAGAGGTAACCATAACAAGGACTTGATTACCTGTGAAGTCATGGATGTTTTATAAAAAGGCTAATCCATCCTTTGTTTTTGTTCCCAATTAAATATTGTGGTTTTAAAGGAATAATCCAAATATTAGCGAGGTCTTCTTGATACATGTTTACTTTATTTTATGTTAATGCACAAGTGTACACAATTGGAGAAAAGACTTCATTTTAAACAGTCTAACATCAGAGAACTTATGGAGCCTAGATCTAACATTGGTAGATGTAGATGCTTATGTGTAGGATTATTTGTAGTTGTGACATTAGTATTGATTGCTTTGCTTGTCATATTGAGTCTGTTCCATTCTTCTTCTGTAGAGGAGCTTGGATCTAAAAGTGCCCCTCAAACACTATTTACTTCTGACAATAGTTTACCTGCAATAGATGAGAAAGACTTACACATAGGTGCAGCTAGCAGAGAATATTCATTGAACGCTTACTCTAAATTGCTTTATGAGTATGTTGACACTATGGATGCTAGGGAATGCTACATTTGCATGCAATTACCTGCTTCAGTTGCTGAGGGGATGACACACCATCACCTCCCCATGACATATGGAGCTACATGTAGTTTCTTGATGAGCTTTTTTTATGGAAAGGGTCATCTTCTGTATTATTACTGGAATCATGAAGTTTCTTTGTTGAAGCATCTAACATCAATAGCCTGATGCTAAACCCTCAGAAATAATGGAGTATTTCTTTAGACCGTCCATGACATTGAACACAGCTAATGTGCTTAGACATAATTTAACTTGTTCCTTAACAAGTATAGAAAAGAAATTCATAAATTCAGTAGAAGACAGACGAAGAGATATACTTGCTAAAGCAGCAAATCATTCAAAGGTACCTCATTGGACTAAAGAGGAAAGTGAGCATAGGTTAGTGGGTATTTTATCAGCATTAGCTTTAGATTGGCAACATAAAGGGAAATTAAGCATATTCATTAGGAAGTCCACAATAGACACAAATTATGTGGGAAACAGCGAATGTGATCATAGATTTGAAGTTCGTAGAAATTGGGGATTACATTTTGATGGAGCAGATCCTGTGTTTCCTGGATATTATTACATCTGTGGGAAAAGTTCATTTTACAGGTTGTCCAAGAGATGGTGTTGAGCATGTTACTTAGGGATAGTTTTTCCAAAAATGTATCATGTGGAACACTTGATGACCCAATAGGGGTGAACATTCGAGAACAAAGAGAGGTTCTAGTTCTAGTGAAATTGTAGGAGACATCTGTGGTGATTTAACACCGTCTGCAGGAGTGATACTTACCTTTATAAGATCAGAAAGCTTTCTACTGTAGTTGCTAAGATATCTACTAGTACAGCTGAGGATTTTTAGTTATAGATACGGAAATGGCTGCCATCATATCTGTGGTTTTGCAGATTCGACTTGCATTAGATGTCCTTCTCGTGAAAGAGGGCGGACTCTGTTGGATGTTAAATGTTTAACAATGTTGTACGTACATTCCAGACTATAGTAAGGACTTAAAGAAATGCATTGAAAGGGTTAGAGGCAACAGGTTCTTGAGAAGCAATAGGGAATGGATTTCTGCTATAGGGAGATAATTTGGAAACTTAGGGAGTGGAATTGTTGGAAGCAACTTGAAACCATTAGTGATAATAGCTCCTCTTCCCACTTTACCAGGCCACACGGCGGCGGGTGGAGCAGCTTGTGGGCTTTTCATAAGGTAGTGGCCTCTTCAGGTGTGGTAGGGGTCTGGGTCTCATTCAGTGACGATGAGGCATGCCTGACGTGCTACGGACACCATATATCAGCTCCCGCACTCCACCCCTTCTCAACAATTGACCTCCGACCTAGCTTTACTCCATTCAACCCGCGGACTCTCCTTATGCCCTGCGTGTACACTGGCCCTTCTCCTTGTCTGTCTCTGCTTCACTAGGGTAGCGTAGTGGTGGTATTAGGTGCTGGGGTGCCTCAAACTTAGGCCTTTACTTCCCCCACGACCAAGCACAAAATGGTCGACAGTGCCCACGCGGGGCTCGACCCACTCATTGGCATTGTAATGTTGTGGGCGCTAGGCTCACATGCTGATGAATGACACATATGGAGACAGTAGTGGAGTACTGGTTAAATGACCCAGGGCACGTGCGCCTGGACCCTTTCATTATCAGGGTTACCTGACCAGTGACACCTGTGATGGGTGGGTGTTAAGTGTATTACATCACACTCCTAAGCACTAGAATGCGTCCAGCAGGACACTACAGGGGAGTCCCCAACTGTGGGAAATTCTTTCCTATGTCATGTATTTCGTAACAGATTTGAACCTTTTTCGCTTGGCTAGGGTATACGCTGATATGTCTTGAATGATAAGCATTTCATCTCCTTCAAACTGCATTTTTTTTGTTGGCTTTGAGGCCTGGACAATTTCTTCTTTCTCTTCATAAAAATGAATTCTTGTGATACCATTAGGTATAAGATTCCTTCTTCTTTGAAAGTCTGAGTACACTCTATGTGTTTGATTGAGACTAATGTCAGTATCATCCGAAGTCCTCAAGAGTTTTCAAAATAGCTTCTGCAAATGGGAGGTAAATCCAGAGTTCAATATGGTTGGATTTAATCCCCTTAGTCAGAGATTACTTAGATGGTTTCGATTTTTTACATCATCAATCTTCATCAGGGGATGTTGTAATCTTTTGAGGGCTTCCAGTCTCTTCAATAGCATATCATGTTCATGGGTATGGTAGATCACTACGCTTTCAAGTTGTTCTGCGCACTTCCAGTTTCTGTAAATGGTGGTCACTTATCGATTTGTTAATATCTTGTTGCAAAGACTACATTTCTTTTCAGAATTCCTGCATCAATCATGGAAATTGCTTTTTGTAACAGGCGAAGGCAAACCATCTCTAGTTTAGTGACCAGAGTATTGATGTATGTTGTTTGGTCCAGGGAGACAGATTTGCCTTATTATTGGGCCAAAAAAGCTTCCTTTATGGTTTCCATTGTGGTTATTTGGTTTCAGTGGTATTACCTTTAAAGAGACAATGCTGGTTTTCTAGTAGTCTTTATTATAGCCTGTTTGCCGTCATCAATTGTGTGTTGCTGGTATGCAAAATTTCTTTTGGCATTTGAGTCCTGAGGGCCCAGTATCCATAATCAGGCCAATTGGACAGTTTGCTGCTGCTGATTGTGCCCTTCACCTTATTTACTGCGCTGTTTTAATTTCCCTTTAAATGGAGTTAGGGCATTAAGTCTCCCTTTTTGGTCCTGAATGTTGCATAGCATTTGTTATTGCATCCACCTTGAGTATTCGCGATACCAAAGCATTTCAAGCCCAGAGATGTAGCAACCAACCTCCTCTCCCTCTCAGTGCCTAGTGTACATCAGGTAGGGTCTTCCAGGCTAACACCACTGTCCTCAGCTCAGCAGCTGTCGTAGGACTTGTGTTGTGTCACTGCGGCACCTGGCACTCACCACACTTAATGGAATGTTGTTCCTCGACAATGGAGTGGGATTCTTCATTTTGTATAACAAGGCTGCTTCTGCTCTTACTCCTTCTTGTAGCAGCCCTGGCAGATGAACTGGACTGGCTAGTACAAGCTCTCTCTTCCAAAGAAAGTCATATAATTTCTTCCAGAAAGCGATTTCAGAACTGTTGTTAAAACTCTTGTACTCTATCATCAGTATGGAGATAATGTCCTACTCCATGGCATGCCAGCCTCCACACTGGCATCACTTAGGGGTGTTCTACCCGATGCAGCACATCTCATCCAGGGCCTGTAAAAATATGATCACATCAGCCCGATCTTGATGAAACTCCATTGCTTCCCCTTGCAGGCCCGTTCCATCTTCAAAAACAGCTACATCATTTACAAAGCTATCACACCTACCACTCCTGCTTATCTTGCAGACAAGCTCACCATCCATGGTGGATATCAGCAAACCCGCAGTTAGGACATTGATAAAGTGAATTTAGTTATTTCAAGTCAACCTTTATTGTTAGATTAATTGGAGTCATTACAATATGCAAAGTGATAGTGCAACAAAGAGCTATCCTTTGAAGTAAATCAGTGCAGTAAGCAAAGTGCAAATGCAAAAAGGGAACAATAAATGTGTTATAATATGTTTAGGTTAAGCAAAAGATGCAGTTTGTAAAAACATTAGATGGCAGTTAAAAACATTGTGTTATGGATAAAATATTGCAATTTACAATTTGCAGGAAGGAGAGTGGTTTGATTACTGTCCAAGCGACAGTTAGGTTGCTATTGCCTTCTTTATGGCCCCTTTGGCTCCTTGAAGATATTTTACAGTTCGGGAGACTGTTTTTTGTTCTGCTGAGTTGAGGCAGGCCAATATGGCTTGTTTGCATTAGCGCACCCGTTACTGATTCCATAGAGGGCCCAGCCATTGTCGAAGTAGTCTTAGAGTAGAATTGTAGAGGCAGATGATGTGCACCAAATCTTCAGTCACTAGGCCACAGAGTCGACCGGTCATTTCTTCTTCTGCCCTCAGCCAGGGCATGTTGTGCTTGTAGGAGGGCAAGATTCCAAGGTGATATTTCGAATATTTGCTTTTGTCCTACAATTTAGAACTCCTCCCAGGTATTGCTGTAGTTTCAGGATCGTGCAGCTGTTTAATATTGACCAGACATGGGAGCATTTTTCTAGAGTTGCCCTGACTTCTAATGAAGATATTATTTTAATTGTTTTATTGACGGTTCTTTTGAAAATGTCATGGCTCACTGCTGCCAGCCATTGTTCTCCCAGCCCATGTAGGTTGATAATTTCATAAAGATTATCTTGTGCTGGTAAGCTTGATCTTTTAGAAGTTTGCTCCCATATATCATAGTTAATTGAATTTTCCTCAGCAGATTTAAGCTTGTGGCAAAAGATGGCAAAGGCTGCACGCCTAACATAAGACGGTTTTGTTAGCCCAAACTCTAGCCTGATCTGGACTGGTGATGTATGACGGGGGAGCTGGAATATTTGCCTGTATATTCTTACAATCGTGGTGTCCAGAGTTTTAGTGTCTCTACCCCAGAGAGCCACACACCATAGGCCAGAGTTGGGAACACTTTTGCCCTGGTAATTTCTAATATGATGCTGAACGAGTGCCCGTTTAGATTCCTAACCATGAGCCCTGCCGCCAAGAAAATCACTTTCCTTTTAATTTCATCATTGTGTGGTTTAAATGAGCAGTTTGAGACAGCCTGTTGTTGGGATAGCCCTTGTTAGACTCCCAGCGTGGTTCTAACCCATATGTTAGAGTATAGGTTTTATATTACTTTCAGAAAAAGTTTTTCCAGAGCCTTTTGAAATTTACAAAATCAAAGACGGCTTGATAATCGAAGTAACAGAGGTAGAGAGGCAGTTTTAGAAAAATCAAAAATGAGTGAATGAACCATTGTGTTTGTTGAGGTTCTGATTTTCCTTGTGAAGCCTGTTTGGTTAGGGGGAAAGATTGAGTTTGAGATGACCCAATAGCAGACATGTTCTAGTAGGATCCTGGCATCGTATTTTGCCTCATCATCGATGAGGACTATTAACCTATAATTCCCTGTCTCAAGTATATTGCCATTTTAAAAATGGGGAGATAATAGAGCCTCTCCATAAGTCTGGGATAATTGCTCTTTTTAGAGTGTGATTGAAAAGTGGTGCCATTGCTTCTGTCCATTTTGTCGGCTCTGTCGTATAGATTGGCTGTAGGATACTGTTTGGACCTGGTGCTCCTGTGGTACGCCCCTTTGTTATCTGCCGGAGTATATCGTTGGCAGTTATGGGGAGAGTACTACCTGAGACCAATGTCAGCTCTGCTACCAAGTCAATTCCCTCAGGCAGGTTGGCTCCTGAGTCTTGCAAGGTTACGCCTGTGCCGATTTTCCAATTGAAATGGGCATGTAAGCAACATAAACTTCTTATGAGATATTCACCATTTTCCAGAACATGTTAGAATTGTGATACTTGAGGTCCCAGACAAGTTTGGCTCCAAAAGTCTCTGTATTTTGCCTCTTGATGGCCCATATTGCTCGTTAATTTAGTTATTTGCAAAATGTGTTATTAAACTTAAAACGTGCAGAATTTACATCTAAAAATGAAGTGTTTTAAATACAAACATTTTAGTAGACAACCATACTTATGAACAATAGGCCTGTTACATAGAAATGAAGCATGGATTTTAAATTTAGATCCCGTTTATCAGATAATTTGATGTATTAGACAACTGATAGTGAGGTTCTCAATGCAGAAGGTACAGAGGATCGGTAGAGTGATTCATGTGAAGGAATTTTGGAAAACAGGGAGGATGTGTCTGTAACATTCAAGGATACATGTCTGAAAGATGATTGTTCTTGGGTGAGACGATGGGGAGTAATACCATTCTCAGGAGTGTACTGAAATCCTATTGGTTAACTTGAAGAAGAAAGAACATCAATGTTATAACATAGACAATGTGTTTTTATATTAGCGCATGTTCTTAAACTGGAGAGGGGCTTTTCGTTCCTTTCTTTCTTTAGACTGAGAAGGCTCAAACCCCATTTTTCATTCCTTATACTAAGAACAGCATTTCATACTGTGCCCCTTTTCCTGACTCTCTGAAAGGAGACGCTTTACTGAGTTTTCTTAGACATCTATTAATGAGAAGTCTTAGTTTATTTCTTGGTCTACTAGTATTTGAGCTGAGAATACTCTCTAGCTTATGCTAAAGCTTTGTGACTATGCTCAATTCAATCATTGGAACTCTTTATGTGTATGTGAACTGACACCTTTTCCTCCTGAATGAATGAATGAATGAACCCAGATTTTTAAAGCGCACGTAGCTGCCCTGAGGCGTCCAAGCGCTAAGCATACCAACTGAGGTTAGGGTTAAGAGGAGGCAGATTTAGCTCCACAGTTATGTAGTGAACAGGAGCGTTTTCAGCTGTTTGCGGAAGGAGAGAATATCAGGATTAGATCTAAGATGCTGGGGCAGAGCGTTCCACCTCTTAGCTACATTGTAAGAGAAGGAGCGGCCTCCAGACCTTGATTTCTTTATTGGCGGCACAATGCCTAGATTCGCAGTGGTGGAGCGCAACTGTCTTGTGGGGAGATAGGGTGTGATGAGAGGGAGATTGATTGCCGGGCCTAGAGACCAGAAAGTCTGGTGAGCAATGCAGAGTGATTTAAAGTTTACTTTTTCCTTTATAGGGAGCCAGTGCAGTGTCCTCAGTCCGGGTTTTGCTGATGATCTGCGGGGGATTTGTAAGAGAGTTCTGGCTGCGCAGTTCTGTATTAGTTGCAGTTTGCGCAAGGTGAAGTCAGGAGCTCCAAGATACAAGGCATTTCCGTAGTCCAACCGCGATTGGATCAAGCCCAGAACCACGATTTTCCTTGCTTCAAAGGGGAGAAGAGGCAAGATATTCCTGATAACTCTCAGGATGCCGAAGCAAGTGGCAGATAGTTTTGTTGCCTGTTGATCGAAAGACAGGGATCTGTGAAGCCAGACACCCAGGCTCTTAATGGCGTCTTTGGGAGCAGGGGCAGGACCTAAGCTGGGAGGCCAGAGAGTGTCTATGGTGGATGGTACGGTATGACCCAGGAGCATGAGCTCAGTCTTGTCTCCATTGAGTTTGAGACAAGACTTGGTCATCCAGCTCTTGACCATCTCCATACAGCCGGCGAGATCTACATTAGCTGAGGGTCCGCCTGCCTGTGCCAGGGAGATCACCAGCTGGGTATCGTCCGCGTAGGTGACGATCTTAATACCATATGGGCGGACGATCTCAGCCAGTGGCCTCATGTAGACATTAAATAACGTCGGGCTTAACGATGATCCCTGCGGGACTCCACACCTCAGAGGCTTGCTAGAGGAGGTGACATTACCTTCATATACCTGGAAAGATCTGTCACTCAGGAAGGACCTGAACCACTCCAGAGCTTTGTCATATATTCCGATGTCCTGGAGGCGCTGCAGGAGGATACCGTGGTTCACGGTATCAAACGCCGTGCTCAGATCGAGGAGGATGATTGCCACAGATCCTCCCCGATCTAAGATTCTCCTGGACTCCTCTGTGACTGCCAGCAGTGCTGTCTCAGTCCCATGCTTTGGGCGAAAACCAGTCTGGGAGGGATCGAGCAGATGGTGTTGCTCGAGAAAGGTTGTTAATATGCTGTTTATGTGTTTCTCCAGGATTTTGGCTGCCCAAGGCAACAAGGAGATCGGGCGGAGGTTGTTAAGGTTCTTGGTGTCAAGGTTAGGTTTTTTGACCAAAGCCCTTACCATGGCCTGCTTCCACGTTACTGGTACTGTGCAGGTAGAGATCGAGGTATTAAGTACTCTAAGCAGTATGGGAAGAATGGTTTGAATGGCAGAGACTAGGACATGTGGGGGTGCTGGATCTCTGGGGGAGCCTGACTTCACTTGGTGCATGAGGGAAGTAAGGAGACCCACCTGTAACTGGGGTAATTCCGCCAGCACCGGAGGGAGGTTGGATGTATGTTCTTGAGGGGGACATGGGGCTGCTTTAGTCAGAGCGGTCTGTTCTGTAGATGGAATGGAAGAGTAGATAAGATTGATTTTCTGGGAAAAAAAATTGGCCACATCTTCGCAACGGAGCTGCGGATTCTCAGTTATAGGAGGGGGTGTGGGAAGGGTGGTGAGGCTTTTTACTATTTTATAGATCTCTTTCGAGCTGGAACTGGCCTCTGCGATCTGGTTTGAATAGTATAGAGATTGCGCACTTTTTATGTCTTTTTTGTATGTCCTGATGGCGTCTCTATAGATAATTTTGTCTGCTTCCGCATATTCCGGTCGCCATTTGCGTTCCAGTCTCTTGCAAAAGCGCTTTTTCTCCCGTAGTTCAGTGGAGTACCAGGGAGCTGAGATTCTGGATCTTTTGAAAACTGTTTTCTTCAGGGGGAACGTGGTGTTAAGAGAGTTCTGTATCCATTCATTGAAGGATTCATTGGCCTGTGAGGGGGTCTGACCGACTAGGGGAATCGTTTTTTGCAGTTCCAGGGTCCACTGGGCCAGCGGTGTTTTAGACCAGTTTCGGGTTTCTTGGACAGTAGGTATAGGGGATGTAGATATTTCAGTTGTCCAAAGCAGCGGGACTAGAGCATGGTCTGTCCAAGGAAGCGTTATAGGGGGACAGGCCTTTAAATGTAGGCAGTTGCTGAAAACAGGATCCAGCAAGTGGCCTTTTGCGTGCGTAGGAGATGAGACCAGTTGGAGCAGCTGCAAAGCGGATAGGTCCCCGCTTAGTTTATTGGCAATGGAGTTATTGGGATCATCAAAATGTATATTGAGATCACCCAATAACGTGAAGTTAGAGGGTGATAGGGCCAAATCGGCGACTAACGGGTGCAGAGATTCGTAGAACTGGTTGGGGGTGCCTGGTGGGCGGTATATAAGTGCTCCGGAGAAACTTATATTGGGGGAGAATTTCAGGGTGAACGACATGCTTTCGCATTCCGGAAAAGGGTTGGGGGTGCAGCGACAGGTAAAGCAGTTTCTGAAGATGATGGCTAAGCCACCCCCTCTTTCACCTTCCCGGTCCTGTCTTATGATTTGGTAATCCTGCCCCAGGATTTGAACCAACTCAGGATCGGAGTGAGGAGTTAGCCATGTCTCAGTTAAAAAGAGAGCGTCTGGTTTTTGTTCGTCAATTAACAGAGAAAGCTCTGTGCAGTGTCTTGAAAGAGACCTGCAATTCAGCAGAAACAGTCTAAGCATTTGTTGATTTGACGTGTAGGGTTTAGGTTTAAGATGAGTCTTACAATCATTGCATTGAGGAGGTAGGTCGAGTGGGCCGTATTTATGGGCGCAGGTCCGAGTTACCTGGGAGTTGAGGGTCCGGAGTTCCTCGGAGGTGTAATACCGAGTTTGCATGACGGGAAATGAAGGGGTTGTGGCCCCTGGTCCCGGCCCGTCGCGGACGGGCGCAGACGGGCTTGCCTTAGGCGCGCCTTTGGCGCGCAAACGGCGCGCCCGCTGCGCTCGTCCGCTGCGCTTGCGTGAAAGGCACATTTAGGGTAAGAGGAAGTGTGCGTGGCCTGACGTGTGGGCGTGGCCTCGCGTTCGCTGCGATGGCGGCCCTGAGAACTTGCCCACAGAGCAGCGCTCGATCCGCTGACAGTGGGAAGCCTGGGATGGTGCTCAAAACAGAGAAGAGCTCTGTATAATGTGCAGGTATTTAAAATGTTTCAACACAAAAATAATACAGGTTTTTAAAAATGAGTGAACAGCCTCCGGCTTCCGCCTCAGAGGTATGCAATCCTAATGTCAGCGCTATCAATCAGCGCTTTTCATAGGTTTAGGGAGTGGGCGTGGCCTGACGTGTGGGCGTGGCCTCGCGTTCGCTGCGATGGCGGCCCTGAGATTGCCCACAGAGCAGCGCTCGATCCGCTGACAGTGGGAAGCCTGGGATGGTGCTCAAAACAGAGAAGAGCTCTGTATAATGTGCAGGTATTTAAAATGTTTCAACACAAAAATAATACAGGTTTTTAAAAACGAGTGAACAGCCTCCGGCTTCCTCCTCAGAGGTATGCAATCCTAATGTCAGCGCTATCAATCAGCGCTTTTCATAGGTTTAGGGAGTGGGCGTGGCCTGACGTGTGGGCGTGGCCTCGCGTTCGCTGCGATGGCGGCCCTGAGAACTTGCCCACAGAGCAGCGCTCGATCCGCTGACAGTGGGAAGCCTGGGATGGTGCTCAAAACAGAGAAGAGCTCTGTATAATGTGCAGGTATTTAAAATGTTTCAACACAAAAATAATACAGGTTTTTAAAAATGAGTGAACAGCCTCCGGCTTCCGCCTCAGAGGTATGCAATCCTAATGTCAGCGCTATCAATCAGCGCTTTTCATAGGTTTAGGGAGTGGGCGTGGCCTGACGTGTGGGCGTGGCCTCGCGTTCGCTGCGATGGCGGCCCTGAGATTGCCCACAGAGCAGCGCTCGATCCGCTGACAGTGGGAAGCCTGGGATGGTGCTCAAAACAGAGAAGAGCTCTGTATAATGTGCAGGTATTTAAAATGTTTCAACACAAAAATAATACAGGTTTTTAAAAACGAGTGAACAGCCTCCGGCTTCCTCCTCAGAGGTATGCAATCCTAATGTCAGCGCTATCAATCAGCGCTTTTCATAGGTTTAGGGAGTGGGCGTGGCCTGACGTGTGGGCGTGGCCTCGTGTTCGCTGCGATGGCGGCCCTGAGAACTTGCCCACAGAGCAGCGCTCGATCCGCTGACAGTGGGAAGCCTGGGATGGTGCTCAAAACAGAGAAGAGCTCTGTATAAGGTGCAGGTATTTAAAATGTTTCAACACAAAAATAATACAGGTTTTTAAAAACGAGTGAACAGCCTCCGGCTTCCGCCTCAGAGGTATGCAATCCTAATGTCAGCGCTATCAATCAGCGCTTTTCATAGATTTAGGGAGTGGGCGTGGCCTGATGTGTGGGCGTGGCCTCGCGTTCGCTGCGATGGCGGCCCTGAGAACTTGCCCACAGAGCAGCGCTCGATCCGCTGACAGTGGGAAGCCTGGGATGGTGCTCAAAACAGAGAAGAGCTCTGTATAATGTGCAGGTATTTAAAATATTTCAACACAAAAATAATACAGGTTTTTAAAAACGAGTGAACAGCCTCCGGCTTCCGCCTCAGAGGTATGCAATCCTAATGTCAGCGCTATCAATCAGCGCTTTTCATAGGTTTATGGAGTGGGCGTGGCCTGACGTGTGGGCGTGGCCTCACGTTCGCTGCGATGGCGGCCCTGAGAACTTGCCCACAGAGCAGCGCTCGATCCGCTGACAGTGGGAAGCCTGGGATGGTGCTCAAAACAGAGAAGAGCTCTGTATAATGTGCAGGTATTTAAAATGTTTCAACACAAAAATAATACAGGTTTTTAAAAACGAGTGAACAGCCTCCGGCTTCCGCCTCAGAGGTATGCAATCCTCACATTTAATCCTGGTTTATTTAGAATAGGGAGTTTATTTTTTAAACACTCATGTTGCATTTTTTATTGTATCAATGCCTTATTGACTTGCTATATTGCTGTACTCTATTACCAAATATCGATTAATGGATTATGTTAACTTTTAATGATGAAACTTGGACAATAATACTTAATAAAAGAATTAATAATTAAAAGATTTGTAAAAAAATCCTATTAACTTGCATTTAACTCTCTATATTGACTGACCTAAAAGAAATGGTAATTGATAATGGTTGACATGTTTATAGCTCCTTACATCGTTATAAACAACAAAGGTCCATCGACCTGTAAGTGCGGGACCCTTGATTAATAAGGAAGCAGGAAAGAAAACTCCTATCCTCCATCAACATCATCAGACTCCAGAATGAGAAGTGTATAAAAGAATAAACAAGACAGCAGGCCTTTTCTATCTATACACTGAGGATCTGGAACAACATCTGGGTACATAGGGACCAACCCAAAGCTGCTCCAAATTATTAAAGAGTCGAAGATTCACCGCTTTAAAGAACACTACATCACTATGCATTAACCATCCACAACCCAACTTCCTCTTCTCTTACTTGTTGGCTAATACATATAGTTGGATATAATAATGTTTTTTTTGTATAATTTTGTTGGGTTTTATTAATTTATGCATGTGGGCCAAGCCAGGGCACAACTACAGTCCCCAGGCTCCTTTGGAGTTGACAATTCCTGCAGGCGTCTCCATCACACTGGGCACACTTAAGGTGCCATGGAGCCCCACAGGATGCGCTTAAAAGCTGAGCCAGGGCAGGACTACAATCCCTAGGCTCCTTTGCAGTGGACCCTTCCCACCAGGAAGCGATGCCATCATACTGGGTGCACTTAAGGCACCGTTGATCGTTGTGGCGTGAGACGCATGAACAGGATGAGCTAGCACTGACCTGGGCTGGGCTTTCCCTCTTGGGATTTGAATCCCAATATTTCCAGGACTTGCTGCTTACTCCTTGAAGGTAGGCTGTGATCTTCGTTGTATATCCGAATATATTATGGCTAAGAGGAAAACATACTCATATAAAAGTAGCAGAGACACGGTAATGGCTCCACCATTAGTAATAACCAATTATCTCACAACAGCAATGGAGGCATTGAATAAGAAGATTTGGATATTTTAAGAGAGAATCAGTGCAGTCCAGGGATTCAGTTTCAGTTTCAGTAATCTTTATTTCGGTTTAAAAAACCATAAAAGATGTACATACACACATTATAAAAACATTTCAAAAGGTACCGATTGTCCACTACTTTACCAATGGAAATACATTCCCAAAAGAAGACCTTTCTTGGCAATTAAAAATAATAAATATATTAAAAAATTTAAAAACGATGAGGAGTTACAATAGAACACATACACAACTAGAATAAAAAGGAGAGCAAATAATAATATATACAAAATTCACTGTGCAATTAATTCATTTTCCTCTAATAAAATACAAAATCAGTCTATATGGTATTAACAGTGAATTCCATATGAACAACTTAAAGTGCAGTGCAAGACTGAGAGTAATTAATATACTTTCCATTAAAATTTCAGGCCTTCCCTTTTCCTTATTAGATTCACACCAAACAAGTACCTACTCAAACTAAAAACTACAGGTTGAGATGTATCTAATCTCAATATATTCTCTGCCTCAATACAGGATCTTATACCCAATAATCGGCAAATGGGTTTGTCCATTTCCTTCTACATTTTTGGTACGCTGGGCAGAAGAATAGTAGATGTAATTCATTGTCTTTTACACCCATGGTACACAGATCACAACATTCAGTGCTTGCATTTTCATTTTTTGGGACCCATTTCAATGTGTTGGCATTTAACTGTAGCACACCATATCGAAATTTAAGATATAACGATTTTGCCAACTGTGGCTGGACTTCATCTAGAAATTGCTCAAAGTTCCAAGATGGTTTCATTAAAAGAAACTGCATTGTCAAGGTACCTATCGCTGAACTGTGTGATAGGCCATCTTGAATATAAGCCCACAATGTTTGTTTCAATACTTTTTTAGAGTCCATAGTCAGTTCTACCGGACATTCCCAAAAATGTTTGAGTCCTAATTTGTTGAACCAACCTTGAATGTGTTTCAGCCACACAAAACTTTGTTATTTTTTAACTTTAGCATTTCCTCTAGTCCTTTTCTGTAATGGGCAAGTTCTGCTGTAGACCACAGGCGAATCCAAAACAATAATGGACGTAAAGTCACCTGGTGGTCTATACGACGTATATTGAGGTCCATTGCTATGGGAATTAGCGGTGTACGCTTTGGAAGGCTCAATAACTTTCTAAAAAACTTGTTCTCCTCCACCCTGAGGGTATCATTATTCGAAGGGCCCCATAATTCTGCTCCATATAAACACGCCGATTGTACCCTATATTTATACACTTTAAGGGCCGGGGAGACTGCTTTGGATATAGAGCTCTCATGTTTCTTAGCAATTGGTATGGCATTTTGATATAGAATAGTCCTGCTCTTCTCCAACTGTGTTTTCCAATTCATTTTAGTATCCAGGGTAATGCCTAAATAGCTAAAATTATAGACAAATTCCAATATCTGGGTTTTAACGGTTAAACTATTTTTTTAAGTTTTATGCGGGTTTATTGCCATATATTTAGTTTTACTCTAGTTAATCACCAGGCCTTTAGACTCACAGTAAGTCGCAAAGGTATCTAGTAATCTTTGTAAACCTTTGGGAGTTTGTGAAATTAAAATGATATCGTCAGCAAATAAAAAAAACGGTACTGGCACACCATACAGTTTGGGAGAATCATGTTCGCAGCCCAACAAATATTCTGGAATGTCATTAACATATAATGAAAACAAGGTGGGTGCCAGAACACATCCCTGCCTTCCGCCCCTGCTGATCTTAATGGGATCTGTAAGTTCATCCCCCGGTCCCCATCTGACCCTTGCAAAGTTATCCTCATGCAGTCTTATTATCTGCACGAGTATTTCTCCCAGTACTCCTTGTTCTTTTAGGGAGTTCCACATGAGATTTCTGGGGATGAGGTCAAAGGCGGCCTTTAAATCGACAAAAGCAATATACAAGTGGCCCTTCTTAAATTTTTTATATTTCCAATTTATACAAAGGAATCTAAAAACCTGGTCAATAGTATTCGTTTTAGCTCTAAAGCCTGCCTGGTACCTTGATAAAATGCTGTTCTCCTCAATCCAATCATTCAAATTACTTAAAATTTGACGAGCATATATTTTCGGTAAAACTTCTATTAAACTAATTGGTCGGTAGTTTGAAGGATCATATCGGTTACCTTTTTTTAAAAAAATATTTGTAATCTCAGCTCCTTTCCATGATTTGGGTATCGCTGCACCTGCAGCCACTGAGTTACATATAAGATTAATATAGGGCCCCCAGACCTCCTTATCATGTTTCCACAAGTCACCTGGTATCTTGTTTGGACCTGGAGCCTTCCCAGGTTTGATTGCATCTATTGCTGCTAAGGTTTCTTCCAAACTAAAATGTAATGGGACTAGAACTGTAGAAATTACATATTCTGGTGGACTAAGCTCTATATCACATTCAGCTGTAGAATAGAGGCTGGAAAAATGGTTTACCCATGTGTTTGCGTCCAGATTAAGATCTTTAGAACGTCTTCCCTTTTTGCTGCCTTTAGCTATTAGGCGCCAAAAGCTTAGTTGGTCTTTCGCTTTTGCTGCACTAATTAGCTCTGTCCCTATATTCTCATCCCAATTTTTCTTAGTTTGGATTAACAACTTCTTATATATATTCCTTTTGTCCCTTAAAACCATAGCATAACTGGGATCTATGCAACAGGTAGACCTATATACGGTGAGATAATTTCTACAAAGCTATCATAGATCTGCTTCATTGCCATCTCATATCCCCCTATTGAAGGCCATTTTAGCGTTCTACGATTATTTGTTAGTAGTGGTTCTATCACATCGTCAGCATCATCATCGGCCCTTAAACTAGTTGGTTTAAAGAGGTCGGCCTCAAGTGTCAGGCACAACGGGAAGTGGTCACTCTCAGATCTATCGTCAATTTTCAAATCATAAAGAATAGACCATAGTGCGATAAATATCAAGATATAATTTATACAGCTCTTAAAATTACCCCTTTTAAATGTGGGGGAATTCGGGCTATTGGAGGGCAACCTATCGTTACAAGCTCGAAGACCATGCCCCGAAATCAATCTAGTCAACTGCGCCACTGCAGTGGTACAAGGTACTGCCGGACTGCTGTTTAACATGGGAACATTATTTGTCACGTTTTCGAAGATATTTCCTAATCCTGTCACTGGTTCAAATTTACGGTTGAAGTCTCCACCCACAATTAACTCAGCCATACGGGTAACAGAAGCAAAGAATTGATCTAATTGTTCAACAACCCTAGACTCCTTGCTCGCTACCCCAGTCCAGGGATTAAAAATGATCAATATCATCACCAAAATTGGCTCCAGAGATGGCCACTGAGTTGGTATCAAACTTGAGGAATAAAGGAGCAGGTATCTCCTTAGAAATCACAAAAGAGGCTCCAAAGCAATAAAAAAGTGGTGTGATCTTGATGGTTCGTAATCCTTGCATCATATTGAAATCCTCTATGACACAATTGATCCTACACTTCAATTAGAAAACTCACCTCCACCAAAGAGAAAGCATAGGGCTGGCACAAACGTTGTCATACTTACCAGAAAGAATTGCAGCCACATGGATGTATAGCCATGGCATAAGCCCTGTTAAAAAAACTTCCTTCTGAGGTGGCAATAAAAGATGGCGACCTACTGTATTTGAATGAAATGCAAGCTAAATATTTGATCAGTGCCAGGACTTTGTTCAAAACTGGAAGACAGGTTGAAGGCTTTTCACAAAGTTATCTCTCACCAAATGGTAGAACTTAACAACAAAGTTTCCACGATAATAGGAGCACTATGTAAATATGTTTGTTCCACCTGTTCTGATGAGCCCTTGAGTCACTCTCCACAAACTGACAGCAGAAGTGGAAGAAAGCCAGATTCTGCCAGAAGAAGCAAATCCATATTGGCAAGAGCAGGATCACAAGGGGTAGTGATTATTTTTCAGAACCAATAGAGACTCCAACAGAAGGTGCTAAACTACAGTTATCTCCTGAATATACTCTATATGTCATCATATTGGAGAGCGCACCCCGTTGGAGTTTGGTAAAAGAAAGGATCCAACGTCACTGATGTTTAAGTTGGCCCATTGATGCAGGAAATATGCAGGTTGGCACAAGGACTTAGTAATTGAAATTATCACTGCACATAGGTTGGAATGGGTGGGCCACATTTCATGCATTCTAATGGTGACTGCATCATTACTAATTTTAAAAGCCCTTAGCTGTAAAAATATCAATACATTGTTTAAGCTTCTTAATGAGGTAGCCAGATAGGTCACATGCCTAGCTTCTGGGCTGTTTCTATAGACCCCTTCCAACAAACTAAACACAGAACGTAAACTTCGCCCCAAATTCTAGGCAAAGGCAGCTAAATCATATGTGTTTTAATGTTGATACCCATAATCGATGTTCATCACTTCAGGATGTAGATGATATCATGTGACTTAAAGGGTAAAAAGCCTGCTTTGACCCTTATTTCAAAACTACACAGCCAAAAACCTCTGGTTTCAACTTGCTGCTGGCTGGGGATGATAAAGAACTGTGAATTAATTTGTTGTCAAGAGACCTGGATGCAAGAGGGCTTTTGAGTAGATGGTTTTTAAAGCTTTTGTAGCCCAGCAATTCCCTCACTATCAGGCAGACCTAAGTGTGGGGGGGGGGGGGGGGGTTGGCAGTTTTATTGTTGGTGAGGGCCACCTCTTCTAATGTTGAAGTAGTGTCCAACTCAGCTTGGTACAAGATACTTTGTTTATCTCAGCAAAGTCAGCCAGATATAATACTTATATGTTTCTATTTTTTTTTGGGGTAAAACTTTATTTCGGTCAATATGACCATAAAAGCATTTAAACAGGATCTAACATTCCATATATATTAAAACAAGTTAAAAATATACAAACATCATGTGGCATTGTATGCTAAATACATATTGTAGCCTGCGGAAATCTATTTTGCAATCAACCCTGAAATCATGATGCAATTAATTGCGTGTGCAGTACATAAGTTCAATTTACATTACCAGGCTATTTTTCCGCTCTTGCTCTATCCCTCAGATCGACTATTCACACGAAAATAGGTGTGTTTGTATACAGTGCTTGTATCAGTCAATAACGGGATTATTAGCATCATAACTGGTTACATTAAAGTACTTGTGCAATATATAATAAACAATTTACAATGCCTTATTTATTTGATGAAAAGTTCATATATTAAAAATGTACTTCATTCAAGGAGAAGGCTAAAAACATTGTTGGAGACCCTTAGACATCAATTCTACTTCTTAATAATCCTGCTCGCCGAAAGTAATGTACACCATGATAATAATACATTAATAAAATAATATTAAAATACACATACAATTCATATAAAATTCCTTCAGTTAAAAAAAAGGATGTACACAGATTTAATCGCCATCTTTGGGGGACGTTTTTAGGAAAACTCTACGGGACACCACAAGGAAAACAGGAAGCCTGCCACCGAGAAAGCTATGGGGAGACTAGCATCATATATCAGTAACCTGAAAGCCTCTGAACATTGTCTAGTTCCCAAATTTCTGCATATCTGGACCAGCCATCGTTTTCTTGCTTTCTTATAGCCAGTACAGAAAAATAACACGTGTTATTCAGATTCTTCTGCGCGATTGCAGGCCGGGCAACCCAATGTTTGTAGGCCCGCCCATTTATTCGTAAAAGCACGCAGTGGCAATACCCCGTGCCTAAATTGTGAATTGAACTTCCTTGCGGCAGCCGGCTTGATGTCATTAAGTGCAGGCTCTAGTATGTACTGCTCTTTAATTTCCCTGAATGCTACAGTAAGTTTTACCATTAAGTGGTTCCCCTGTAGCTGGGCCAGTTTACACTCCCAGTAGCAAGCCTTTAACTATTTTCTTGGGACTGTGGGACATGTCATTTCAGGATTGTCCCACAGATTACCCAGACCCATAAGTGTAAGGGTGTTCCTAACATAGGTAAGCCATGGTAGTCTCCTCGCCCCAGGTAGATTAATCACCTTTCTTAGTTCTTCTCTGTACTCAATCAATTCTGGAGTAACCCACAAACGTCTCCAGTAGAAAAGGGGTCTCAGAGAAACTTCTTCCTCAATAGACCTGACCCCAAGATCTAATCGTAGCGGTATGAGTGAGGTACTACGGGAGAGACCAAACAATTGTCTAACAAAGGAGTTTTCCGTTTGTGTTAGGCTATCAATACGACCGTGGCCCCACATTTCAGCTCCATATAGAGCAGCACCTCTAGCTTGAACCTTATTTATTTCTACTACTGGGCCCACCGGTATATGGCCAGAGTTTCGGAACACCTTGGACAGACCCCCTGTTATTTGCACTAATTTCAAGCTGTTTTTTTTAATGTGTGCCCCCCCAGTCCATTTTTTCAGTGATTGTGATGCCGAGATAATCAAAGACAGATACCCTCTCTAGGGGTCTACTGTCTAAACATGGGTTCGATCGGGTACTTTTGGCTGAGTTAAATACAATGAATTTTGTTTTTTGCAGATTAATCTCAAGCCCTCTTTCCTTGCAGAAAACATCAAATTTGTTTAAGACCCTCTGTATACCCATTGGAGATTTTAATAGTAGCAAAGTATTGTCAGCAAACATCATGGCCGGGATATTACGTGCTGCCAGCTTGGGCGCATCTAAATTTTTCCCCTTATTTAGAAAGTCAACTAACTCGTTTATAAAAAGACTAAAAAGGGTCGGGGAAAGACCGCAACCCTTGCATACTCCTCTACCTACAGGGATGGGTGTGGTAAGTTCCCCGTACTTGCCAAATCTTATTTACGCATAATTTCCTTAGTGTAGCCGCTTTATAATTTGACACAAATATAACGGAACCCCATCTCTAGCAGGACTGCCCACAACGTATCTCTTGGGACCAGATCGAATGCAGATTTCAGGTCTAAAAAAATTAGATAGAGGCTGCCACCCTCTATACACATGGTCTTCCAGTGTAATAATTGTTGCCTGAAGATCTGGTCCAATGTGGAAATTTTTTCTCTAAACCCTGCTTGGAGTGGGCTAAGAACTTTACGCTCCTCCATCCAAGCTCTGCAGGCGGTATAACACACGTGCAAAGTTTTTTTGGCTAATGTCAATAAGGTTTATGGGCCTATAATTTGTGGGCAACATCGGGGATTCCTTTTTATAAACTGGAATTATTTTTTTGCCCCGGCCCAACTAGTAGGGATTGCAATGCCTTGCATGACGGCGTTATATAAAATCCAGAAATGTGGAGCCCAAATAGTCGGTTCACTACGGAACAAATCCCTGTGTATCTTGTCTAACCCTGGTGCCTTACCGGGAGCAATTTGGCTTAGAGAACCTGTTACCTCTGTGAGAGTTATCATCGGGGTATCATCTGCTGCTCTAAGGGTGATCATAGTTACATTAGAGTGATCAACCTGCGGGGAGGAACATGCGTTGTTCGTCACGTTGACCTCTGGCTTTGCCCTCAAGAAGAGGGACTCAAAATGGTCCTTCCCCACATTTGCCCCTAAGTTTGGTTCTATTGCCGACTTTCCTTCGGAACTACCCGTGTTTACCACATTCCAGAATGTCTTTGTGACGCGGGTGCCCAGGGAGCTTCTAAGAGTTTCCCACTTATCACTCTCCCACCCTTTTTTTACCTCCTCAATACTAGTTCGATAGGCCGCTCTATAGGTTTTAATCAGATGTCTATTATTAGCCTTAATGGCAGAAATCAGAGCTATTTTAGCCTTTCGACATTTTTTGTTGTACCAAGGATGGTGGGGTGTTCTGTTATTGCTAACTCTTTTGATTGGGAAGAAAAAATCAGCCATAGCGGCCATTAACCTAGTATGATTTAGTAATTCAATTTGGGTACTGTCAGCAGAGACAGATTGAATAGAATCCATGAGAATCGGAATAACAGTTTAGTACAAGGCGCTTAACTTCTCTTGTGATTGACTTAGTTCTGCCCATCAGACTCTCTTCCTACAAATAGTGAGAGTCAATCTGTCATCAGCTGGTGTAGCCACATCTGTGGTACTCTCAGGGTTTAATGTAAGCAGTTCTAAAACTAGGGCATTATGGTCACTATTGTGCCGCAGCACAATCTTAAAGTCTACTACCCTGTGCCATGATGTTATACTAACCAAAATATAATCAATTAAGGAGCCATGGCCAATTCTAATAAAAGTGTGCTTACCTGGGGTATCAGACTTAGTTCTTCCATTACATGCCCTCAATGAGTATTTTAATACAAGAGAATTCATCTGGAGTACCAGAGGAGTCCAGACTCTTACTAACGGACAAGTTGTTTCTGGTACTGCCCAATATAAATCTTCTTCACACAGGTTATCCCTATTCATGCCCTCTAGGGGTTCGTACTGGCAATTTAAGTCCCCACCTACAATCAACAGGTAGTTATCAGGGATAGTAGCAAGTAATGTCGTTAGCTCATCGAGAGTCTTTGACTCCTGACCACGGCTAACTGGTCTCGAGTAGACATTTATTAGAGTAACTGTAGTCCTCTAAGGGAAGTTAAGGAGGACACACAGAATGTCATTTGAAGATGTTTCCAGCTGTGTAGATGTGCAACGCAAATGCGTCCCCACCCAGATGCACAGCCCCCCTGACGTCCTCCCCTTTCCTCCTGATGACGCTGCTATAGTATATGTGGCGTAGAGTAGTTTGGGGATATCCCTCCCTGCCCATGTTTCTTGAAGCATACCGATTTCATATTGCTCAATAAAGCTCCCCCAATCAGGATTATCCATCTTGGGGGTAAGGCCGGCTACGTTCCAAATATAACTCGCAACCTCGATAGATCCGGCCGACTATCTTTGGCTGCAAGTTCTGGGGACGGGGGTGCAAAATCCCGCTAGTATACAAGCCTAACTTCTGAGGAGTCTCGCTATCGAAAATATGGTATTAGCTGTTAGTTTTAACCTCTTTGGGTTCTGCCTTGTTGCCCCTTACTATCCCTCTTGACCTCCCACTGGTCTCACCCTCTTCTAGTATCATATGCTGGTCTACGGTCTCCTCTGCTTGAACAATATTCCCCTCTAGCTCTTCCAGGTGATTATGTTCCTTCAACCCATACCCCTTAGGTTCAAGTCAATCCACTCCTTCAAGGACACCAAATCTATTGGTTGTGGGGATATTGAAGAGTGGTTGCCTAGACCATTGGAATTCCAAATTGTCAATTTGGTGATTTTGTTTTAAAGGCCTCCCCTCCCATCCATCTTTGCAATGTTGTGGTCTCCCTGGGGGATAAAAATAACCTAGCAGAAGGGCTCTTATGGTCCCCTCCTGTCTCCAGTCATCCCTACTTAGGATTGCTCGTGCGATTCATGGTTTTCTAAAGTTTATCACTACACAGTCTCCATGCAATACCTTGGGTCTCCAACCCACCCAGCCAACTCGACAGGTTGTTAGGATTTCTCCAGCGTCCTCATAGTGAAATTGCTTGTTGTGAGCTAACCAAAACATACATTTATTTTTTAGATCCTGGTGTGATTCCTTTTGCCTCCTCCCAAGCTCGGGGATACCTGACAAAACAGCAACATAAGGAGTTGAGGCTGGTGGTAAATTAATACACGGTGGTGGATGATTTTCTTTAAAAATATCTGTATTTTTTATGGGTCCAACCCCCTCCCGCTGTCGACTTTTTTGCCCTGGACCACTGCTATGTGGATGAACAGGTGTTTATTTTACCCTGCTAGAGCTTGCAATGCACTGTCTTACTTGGTCATTAGCGGTAGTGGGAGGGGGGCCACTCTGACATGAGGTAGGGGCACACTTGCTGATACTAGATGCAGCCTGTGTTTCTTGGCCACTACCAATCCCTTCTCTTCCGTATGTGACCCCTGCCCTGGTCTCTAGCAGCATGGTCAGCTTATCAACCCTTTCTACTAACATTTCAAGTTCATCCTTTACAATAGCCCTTACTTGAAATTGTAAGTCCACCTCTAAATGTGTGACCCATGCAGGTTATTCCTTGCCCCTTTCAGAACTACTGGTCAAACATCCTTCCCCACTATCATTATCGTCTTTGATTTCTTCTGCTGCCTTCTTCTTTTTCACCCCTGTTCTGACTGGTGATTTAGGTTTTCCTCTCTTCACTCTGCGTGGGTACTACCTCCGTATGTAGTTCAACAGTGGGCACCTCGTTGATAGTTATCTGGACCCTGGGGGTGTTACTGATCAAAGGACCTGAGGCTTGTGATGTGTCCGAATCTATCAAGGGAAGGTTTAAATTTGGAGTGAGTGATAGCCGTCTCTCAGTTTGTTCTATTTCTGTTGCCGCCACTCCTATTGCTCTCTCCAACATCCTATCAATGGAGGTGGGTTGGACTTTGGGTCTTGGTTGAGCTGATTGTTTCTTATCAGCACCGTTTTGCTTGGCCGTTTTTCTACTTATTTCCAACTTGCTTTATTGATGAAGATGCTGTGGGTTCACCGCTTGTGTTCTTGACTACCAGTAGGGCACCTACTCATGTGCCAAGTGGTTCCAGATGTAATTCAAGTACAACCAAGTTAAATAGGAAAACCCGTAGGTACAGTGAAAATATGAAGAGTTAATGGTGCACTGACCTTGAGCCAAATAATGTCCAGGAACCAAGACTGCTTGCTTCTTTGGCGAAAACCAAGGGGGGTGGCCCAGCCCAGCCTCAAACGGCCATGGATGAGCCCACCCTGGGCCCGGCATGGCCCGGACATGGCCCAGGCACGCCCGCGCACGTCCCACGCTGCGGGAGCCCGCCGCAGCTCTTAACGTGCATCCGGGCGTGAAATGCGGGCTTCAGCAGCGGCGGCAGCGCAAGGGTCCCTGGGGCCAGTAATCCCGCTTTTTCGCCGTTTCCCTCACGGAGTTGGAATTGTCAGCTCAAGGGTGCCAGGAGCTGCTTGTTGGCCATTCCCCTCACGGCGTTGAAATCACGGGCTTCCCATACTTATATGTTTTCATTATAATATCTTTGATCAGCGGACCACTGAAGTAATTGACAGTTAGGACAATGATATAGATATTGATGACATACGCAAGTGTGATACTGTCACTGTGTAAGTAGGATATTTAAATATTATAAAGTGTTGTTTTAGTGGCCAACCCACATGTAGCTTAGTGGATTTATGGGGAGAGAAAATGAAGCATTTTGAACACTTAGCATTTGGTGATGAGTTGAATAGCTTAGTTGTTAAGAATAATCTGATATTTGCCAATGATAGTTTGTCAGGAGATAACCCATACATTCCTACGGTTGATGGAATTAGGCAGGGTAGTACTATAGATCCTGTCCTAGTATCTACTGTCTTGTCTTGTTTAATTCTGCGCTTTAACACTATAGCAAATTGTATACGTGATAATAATCCATTATCACTTATCATTAACCTTGACGCAACAGGGACAGACATCCCTTCAGAAGAACTGGATACGAATTACTCCAACAATAGTGTCCTAGATTGTCACAAATAGAGAAGTGATTATAACATGCCTGACACCAGGGACACATCCAGTGCTTATTCTGGATAGCTTTGGAAAGGTTTGCCAATCTATGTCTGAGATGCTCATATCTTGGAGTCCAGTGAGAGCCCCTCCTTTAAATAGGTGGTTTAACACATCTTGTTCATCTTCACCTGGACAGATTAAAGAGGCTCTTAAAGCTGTTCTCTGTAACATCAAGGCTATAAGACAAGCTTGAGATGCTTATAATGCAGCTTTAGAGCAAAGGAAGCAGGAAATTAGAAGATCTGCGTGGGAAGATCTAGAAGTAGCAGTCAATCTATAGGGCAATAGAATATTGTGGGAAGTCATACACCACACTTTTATTTACAGAGTATATTAATATGAAGGTGGAATGCCATATCTATGATTACTCTTGGATGTAGAGCTATCCAAAATGTCTGCTAAAAAGTTAAAGTCCCAAAAGTTAAGTGATTCCAAAGAATTTTCAGAAGTAATGAACGCTATAAATAATAGCATATTATGTAAAGCCCCAGGGACAGATGACATTCCTGTGGATGTATTTAAATAGAATTTAGTGTTCTGTGCCCCATTAGTTACAAATGTAATTCCAGCATCAATTGATGGGGATTGCCTAGATCCTGGAGTGAAGCAGTAATAGTCCAGATTTTAAAAAAGGGTGACAGAAATCAGCTACGTTTTTATCAACTCATTTCATTGATTGATTCTACCATAAAAATACTAGGCTGTGTCCATTTATCTGTTCTTGAGGACAGGGCCGAGCAAAACAATTTTTTATCCGATGTTCAATATGGTTATTGACTCAGACTGGGCAACGTGAAACAGTCCTTAAACCTATTGCTGTTGGGAAAATATGTCAAGGCCAGGAGAGGTTCTATACATATGATTTCCGCAGACCTTTCTTGTGCTTTTGATACTGTAAATCGTACAAAATTGTGGTCCATGCCAAAAAAGATGGGTGTTGAAGTAGCATTAATTGACCTGCTTAGCCATCTGCACAAGGACACAACAGTAAAAGTACATTAGGGAACGGCCATAGAATGCTCACAGTCCATATGCTCTAACTATATGTGTAAATGGTCTAGTAAATCACCTAATCAGTAGGAGGAAAGATCTACAACAGTTCAGGAAGCGCCCAGTACCTATGCTTTTATACGCAAATATTGCGGTACTCCTTTGATGAAATGCAAATGGTTTACAGATTGTTTTGCATGCTTTTGCTTCCTGTATGGAAGATCTTGATCTAAAAGTTAATTTGTCCAAGTCCTTGACAATGATTAGGTGTTTAAAACATACAGGAGCAAATGAAGCAATCTTTAATTTTCCCTCCAAATTAGGTCATCAACAATATAGGAAATGCTATAATTGTGAGAAAGTAAAAGCTTCCCAGTGGGCACTTACAGGGCAGGAATCTAGGAGTATATAAATCCCCCCAAAATTCAGAGGCTAGAATATAGCTTTCTATATAGACTCCTCTAAGGCCCTAAAAGTACTCCAACCCATATTTGTCATAATGAACAAGGGATTAACTATTTGGAGGACACTTTTGTTACTCTGGCTCAAGGTTTGGTATTCACCTGCAGCAGATTTTCCTAGGCTTATTTTGAAGGTCAGTGTTGCCCTCCATAATATGGTTAATTTTCTGTGGTTACATTATGTGAAATAATCTTTTATTGACTTTGGAATACAAGAATATTTTAGTGCCTCAGATTTTATTACTGTAAAAGAAACTATTTTAAACTCTGTCCTTGATTTTAGGTACAACTCAAGGGCAGCTCAGGTGGAATCTACTCAGACGATTGTGCAGCACACTCCCTTAATCACCACTATAGGTATGTAGTCATATCTAACATGAATTTATTCTACTAGGCCTAGATTCTATTTTACCCGTCTCCTTTTAGGCACTGCACATTTTCTCTTGGCATTTCCACAACAGGGCAGTTGGTTTTCTACACTTCCAAAATGTCCCTGTGATGACACCTCTGCACAGAGCACCTACCTAAACAGCAACATAAGGAGTTGAGGCTGGTGGTAAATTAATACACGGTGGTGGATGATTTTCTTTAAAAATTTCTGTATTTTTTATGGGTCCAACCCCCTCCCGCTGTCGACTTTTTTGCCCTGGACCACTGCTATGTGGATGAACAGGTGTTTATTTTACCCTGCTAGAGCTTGCAATGCACTGTCTTACTTGGTCATTAGCGGTAGTGGGAGGGGGGCCACTCTGACATGAGGTAGGGGCACACTTGCTGATACTAGATGCAGCCTGTGTTTCTTGGCCACTACCAATCCCTTCTCTTCCGTATGTGACCCCTGCCCTGGTCTCTAGCAGCATGGTCAGCTTATCAACCCTTTCTACTAACATTTCAAGTTCATCCTTTACAATAGCCCTTACTTGAAATTGTAAGTCCACCTCTAAATGTGTGACCCATGCAGGTTATTCCTTGCCCCTTTCAGAACTACTGGTCAAACATCCTTCCCCACTATCATTATCGTCTTTGATTTCTTCTGCTGCCTTCTTCTTTTTCACCCCTGTTCTGACTGGTGATTTAGGTTTTCCTCTCTTCACTCTGCGTGGGTACTACCTCCGTATGTAGTTCAACAGTGGGCACCTCGTTGATAGTTATCTGGACCCTGGGGGTGTTACTGATCAAAGGACCTGAGGCTTGTGATGTGTCCGAATCTATCAAGGGAAGGTTTAAATTTGGAGTGAGTGATAGCCGTCTCTCAGTTTGTTCTATTTCTGTTGCCGCCACTCCTATTGCTCTCTCCAACATCCTATCAATGGAGGTGGGTTGGACTTTGGGTCTTGGTTGAGCTGATTGTTTCTTATCAGCACCGTTTTGCTTGGCCGTTTTTCTACTTATTTCCAACTTGCTTTATTGACAAAGATGCTGTGGGTTCACCGCTTGTGTTCTTGACTACCAGTAGGGCACCTACTCATGTGCCAAGTGGTTCCAGATGTAATTCAAGTACAACCAAGTTAAATAGGAAAACCCGTAGGTACAGTGAAAATATGAAGAGTTAATGGTGCACTGACCTTGAGCCAAATAATGTCCAGGAACCAAGACTGCTTGCTTCTTTGGCGAAAACCAAGGGGGGTGGCCCAGCCCAGCCTCAAACGGCCATGGATGAGCCCACCCTGGGCCCGGCATGGCCCGGACATGGCCCAGGCACGCCCGCGCACGTCCCACGCTGCGGGAGCCCGCCGCAGCTCTTAACGTGCATCCGGGCGTGAAATGCGGGCTTCAGCAGCGGCGGCAGCGCAAGGGTCCCTGGGGCCAGTAATCCCGCTTTTTCGCCGTTTCCCTCACGGAGTTGGAATTGTCAGCTCAAGGGTGCCAGGAGCTGCTTGTTGGCCATTCCCCTCATGGCGTTGAAATCACGGGCTTCCCATACTTATATGTTTTCATTATAATATCTTTGATCAGCGGACCACTGAAGTAATTGACAGTTAGGACAATGATATAGATATTGATGACATACGCAAGTGTGATACTGTCACTGTGTAAGTAGGATATTTAAATATTATAAAGTGTTGTTTTAGTGGCCAACCCACATGTAGCTTAGTGGATTTATGGGGAGAGAAAATGAAGCATTTTGAACACTTAGCATTTGGTGATGAGTTGAATAGCTTAGTTGTTAAGAATAATCTGATATTTGCCAATGATAGTTTGTCAGGAGATAACCCATACATTCCTACGGTTGATGGAATTAGGCAGGGTAGTACTATAGATCCTGTCCTAGTATCTACTGTCTTGTCTTGTTTAATTCTGCGCTTTAACACTATAGCAAATTGTATACGTGATCATAATCCATTATCACTTATCATTAACCTTGACGCAACAGGGACAGACATCCCTTCAGAAGAACTGGATACGAATTACTCCAACAATAGTGGCCTAGATTGTCACAAATGGAGAAGTAATTATAACATGCCTGACACCAGGGACACATCCAGTGCTTATTCTGGATAGCTTTGGAAAGGTTTGCCAATCTATGTCTGAGATGCTCATATCTTGGAGTCCAGTGAGAGCCCCTCCTTTAAATAGGTGGTTTAACACATCTTGTTCATCTTCACCTGGACAGATTAAAGAGGCTCTTAAAGCTGTTCTCTGTAACATCAAGGCTATAAGACAAGCTTGAGATGCTTATAATGCAGCTTTAGAGCAAAGGAAGCAGGAAATTAGAAGATCTGCGTGGGAAGATCTAGAAGTAGCAGTCAATCTATAGGGCAATAGAATATTGTGGGAAGTCATACACCACACTTTTATTTACAGAGTATATTAATATGAAGGTGGAATGCCATATCTATGATTACTCTTGGATGTAGAGCTATCCAAAATGTCTGCTAAAAAGTTAAAGTCCCAAAAGTTAAGTGATTCCAAAGAATTTTCAGAAGTAATGAACGCTATAAATAATAGCATATTATGTAAAGCCCCAGGGACAGATGACATTCCTGTGGATGTATTTAAATAGAATTTAGTGTTCTGTGCCCCATTAGTTACAAATGTAATTCCAGCATCAATTGATGGGGATTGCCTAGATCCTGGAGTGAAGCAGTAATAGTCCAGATTTTAAAAAAGGGTGACAGAAATCAGCTACGTTTTTATCAACTCATTTCATTGATTGATTCTACCATAAAAATACTAGGCTGTGTCCATTTATCTGTTCTTGAGGACAGGGCCGAGCAAAACAATTTTTTATCCGATGTTCAATATGGTTATTGACTCAGACTGGGCAACGTGAAACAGTCCTTAAACCTATTGCTGTTGGGAAAATATGTCAAGGCCAGGAGAGGTTCTATACATATGATTTCCGCAGACCTTTCTTGTGCTTTTGATACTGTAAATCGTACAAAATTGTGGTCCATGCCAAAAAAGATGGGTGTTGAAGTAGCATTAATTGACCTGCTTAGCCATCTGCACAAGGACACAACAGTAAAAGTACATTACGGAACGGCCATAGAATGCTCACAGTCCATATGCTCTAACTATATGTGTAAATGGTCTAGTAAATCACCTAATCAGTAGGAGGAAAGATCTACAACAGTTCAGGAAGCGCCCAGTACCTATGCTTTTATACGCAAATATTGCGGTACTCCTTTGATGAAATGCAAATGGTTTACAGATTGTTTTGCATGCTTTTGCTTCCTGTATGGAAGATCTTGATCTAAAAGTTAATTTGTCCAAGTCCTTGACAATGATTAGGTGTTTAAAACATACAGGAGCAAATGAAGCAATCTTTAATTTTCCCTCCAAATTAGGTCATCAACAATATAGGAAATGCTATAATTGTGAGAAAGTAAAAGCTTCCCAGTGGGCACTTACAGGGCAGGAATCTAGGAGTATATAAATCCCCCCAAAATTCAGAGGCTAGAATATAGCTTTCTATATAGACTCCTCTAAGGCCCTAAAAGTACTCCAACCCATATTTGTCATAATGAACAAGGGATTAACTATTTGGAGGACACTTTTGTTACTCTGGCTCAAGGTTTGGTATTCACCTGCAGCAGATTTTCCTAGGCTTATTTTGAAGGTCAGTGTTGCCCTCCATAATATGGTTAATTTTCTGTGGTTACATTATGTGAAATAATCTTTTATTGACTTTGGAATACAAGAATATTTTAGTGCCTCAGATTTTATTACTGTAAAAGAAACTATTTTAAACTCTGTCCTTGATTTTAGGTACAACTCAAGGGCAGCTCAGGTGGAATCTACTCAGACGATTGTGCAGCACACTCCCTTAATCACCACTATAGGTATGTAGTCATATCTAACATGAATTTATTCTACTAGGCCTAGATTCTATTTTACCCGTCTCCTTTTAGGCACTGCACATTTTCTCTTGGCATTTCCACAACAGGGCAGTTGGTTTTCTACACTTCCAAAATGTCCCTGTGATGACACCTCTGCACAGAGCACCTACCATATGTCAGTGTGATCACAGTGTTTGCTCCCACTATTTTGTTCTGAGAGATCAGGAGCTATGAAAAAAGATTCAAATCCCTACATAGATTAGAGACCCACGCTATTTACTATGCATTAATAAATTATGTATGAGGTTCCCTAACTATCAGGAATAAACGTTTCATTTAAAATGTAATCTTTTCAACTGTTGTTGTATTATATTTCACTGTTTATTTAAAAATGATATCATTTGTACTGTATGAGGATTATATTCATTTGTGGGAAAATACTTTTTTTAATGTGTGGTATTGATTGCTTTGATGTACTTTACTAACAGATCATTTAAAATAATGGTGATCAATTTTTGGAATTGGTAATCCGTTAATTGTAATTGATTTTGTGAATTATTTAAATGTAATACTTGGTAAATTAATTGTATTTTGCATTAGATGTTTTGTTCAATAATTAAAATTATATGATTTTTAAAAGAAATAATTTGTATTGTTAATATAGTTTTAATTTTCACAGATGTGTTTTTAGGGCATTCAGAGAGACGTGTTTTAGTATTTAAGCTTATTTTTTATATTTTAATTGTAAAAAAGTAGTTAAGTATTATTTATGATTTTAATTGCTAATTTCCTGATTTCATTTTTTAAGTTATTGAAATTCATTATTTAATGGCAAAAGTATGATTTAAAAAAATACTTGTTGAAATATATTTCATGTTTACTTATTTTATCTCCATTTTTTTAAAATTAATTATAATTCTGATGTGGAATTAGTAATACTGAGCCTTCCAAAGTATACCACTTTCCCTACTGTTACTTATGCTGGAGTGGGAATTGTAAAGCTGGCCCCTGCAAAGTCCAATATTTTACCTACTGTTGTTTAAGTTGGAGGGGGAGTAGTAAATCTGACCCTCTAAAGTTCAACACTTTCCCTGCTGTTGCTCAGGTGTGAGTGGGAATAGGTAAATTAGACCCCTCCAAAGTCCAAGACTTTCCCTAGTTTTGTTTATAGTGGAAAGTGAATAGTAAATCTCCCTCTAAACACTTTTCCTACTGTTGCTTACACTGGAGCTGGAATAGTAAACTTGGTCCCTGCAACGTCCTACTATTTTCGATATATTGCTTATGCTGAAGTGGGAATAGAAATCTGACCCCTGGAGAGTCTAAAATTTCGCTACTGTTGTTTACTTTAGAGTGTAAATAGTAAATCCAACCCCTCCAAAGTATAGCACTTTCTCTTCTGTCACTCACATTTGAGTGGCAGTAGTAAATTTGACCCTTACAACTCTAATTGTTTATGACATTACTTTTCTACTTTTTTTAATACATATTCATTTTTTGTGATTTCATGTAAAAAATAATTATTTAAAATATTTTTACTACATAGCTTTTAGAGTAATAATCTTTTATTATATTTTATTTTTAGTAATTGTTGGGCTTATTTTTATGACTTTTAATAGCCAGTGTTGGTAACTAATATTAGTATTTTTTCATTATTTATGTTTACTTAAACAGTCTATATATTTATTTAAAAAATATATATATATTGATTCTATGTTTGTTAGCCATATATATGTGTTACATATTTTTTGATATATGTGTTTATTTGTAAATGTAACATTCTTTTTACAGCTAACATATTTTTAAAGATAATTTAATGTTTAATATTTAAAATTCAACATAGTTACATATTTTAGATTATATTTTGGCATTCTATAATGTTGTAGTCAATATTTTTCTAATTTACATACCAAGTATGTCAAGTCCATAGTTGTGTTCTTGATATTGATTGGCTATATTTTATATTGCAATATGTATATCAACGATATTCTATCAAGCATCCATCTAAGCATTCTTAAGGAACCAGTATTTCCACTCCAGGTTGTGAACCAAATAATGTGTGGGCTTCCACTTCTACTTGTAATCTTTTAGACTATGACTTCATCAGATGTAGGAAGGACAAAGATGTGATTGCAAAAAGAAGTCGCTTAATGTACTGCAATAATTAACTGTCCACATCATTTCCTTTGGGTGCAAAACATTCATGTCTTTACTAAACTTTAACAGGCAATTCATCATAAGGGCCTCTGTCTCTGACCAAAACTTCATTTGTATAACTCATTATATCTTCTCATGGGTAACCTAGATAAAAGTCACACGTCATGCTACTGTGGATAACTGACTGTCTGAGAATTTTTTTTTAGCTTATACATTGAACCGGGGTGTCACCATCAATTACAACTCACTCAACAAGTTGGTGGCTACCTCAAATCATGGCAATTACATGTTTGCTCCCTATGACTGTGGTGAATTTACAAGTAAATCCACCAAACAGGTGGTCTCTGCCTTTATATCATGCACAAAGGAATTAGCTACAAGCTGCAAGCCTTAAAACCATGGGAACTGGGGTTTACAATTGTGTTGTTCTACAATGGTTCACACAGATATCAGAAGATATAGTAGTACAATAAATTTGTGAGATGAAAGATGTCTCAAAGACAGGACCAAATGAGTCCTGGTACACTTGTATGATAAGAAAACAAAATAAAATTACAACGGACACCAATGTGAAAGGAGAACATTTATAATGACTATATATGCAGTAGTGCAATTTCAGCTCACCAGTTAGACGGACTGGACCATACCCAGAACTCCGAATTCTAATTATTGGAAGAACAGGTAATCAATAGAGTGTGTGCAATGAGTCCCCAGTGTCAAAGCACAATAACAATAATAACCATTACAGTAAATAAGGAAAAAAAGGGCTTTTGCTAAGTAACAGACAACTACTTCAGCAGTTATTAGTATATTTTGTTGGGAAAGAAGATGCAGACAAAGGTTTCCCTGATAACTATATGGTTTCCTTTAAACAGGGTAAGAACATTAGGGATCACCTAGTACACTCATCCGGACACTCTGTAGCTATATCACACACTATAGACAATGCATGGGGTGGCACCCCAGTTAAGAGCCACAACAAATGCGGTCGCTGTGTAATCTGCAAATACAAAAAAGGTTTATGCATGGCCTAATTGAAGTAACACTCAAAGATGTTTCTAATTGTTACTCTGCCAATGTTATTTTTTGTATATGGTGTCTCCGCAGAAAGATCTTCACTGGACAAACCACCCAACCAATCAAGGTTCGTATTGGACAGCACCGCAGTAGGATACGGTGCGGTATTACCACAGCATAATTGGTGTCTCACTATATGGCACAGCAACGCACAGCTGATGGCATTGTTTGTCAGGTACTGGAAATTGCTGGGATTCCCGCTCGTGGTGGTGACCTTTCTCTGATTCTTACCAACTAGAGTGCAAATGGAGGGACTGATCTTAATGGAAGAGTGGAAGAACTTTGTTTCATGCAATCTGTAATAATTACCCTTACAGCTTAAAACTTATTACATTCCAGGACCTCTTTTGACCTCCATTGACTTTATGGTTAATAGTTCCTTGTCTAACCCGGCTCCCCTGCTTATTCGCAGGTGGTTATTCATGCGTTTCTCTCCCTTGCCCAAGCTCCGCTACATTGACGACGTTTTTGTTGTATGGAATGGTTCCATTGAGAGTGCCCAAGAATTTTTCAAATCTATTAACTGCAACACCGTTAACCTAGAATTCAATGCCAACATCAGCGCCAGTGCGATAGATTTCCTTGATGTTACTGTGTACATTGAGAATGGTGAAATACATTCTAAACTTCACCGTAAGACAACTGCAGGCAACTCCACACTCCATGCCACTAGCTATCACCCCAAACATCTCATAGCTAGCATACCTTATGGGGAGATGCTTCGGTTGAGGAGAATCTGCAGCACAGAATCTGACCTTAGGTTCTATTAGGATGAGACACACACTCGCTTTATAGCTAGGGGCTACAACCCAGCATCACTCCACAAAGCCAGAACCAGGACCAATCACACTCTTAGCTCCCAACCATAGCACTGATCCAGACAGCAACGATATCAATACTGATGATGACGGTAAGGGTACTGTAGACACCCGTTTAATTATCACATACAGCAGAGAGGAATGAGCAATTAAGGCCATTGTTAACCAACATTGGTGCATTGTCCAAACTGATTCAGTTCAGGGCCCAATGATTGTCAACAGACCTACTGTCACATATCGCAAAGCATTCTCTATGAGAGATGCTCTTGTCAGGAGTAGCCCAGAGGTCAGGATTAAATCTAACTGGCTCTCTGACGTTAAGGACTTCCACAAGTGTAATTCATGTAGAGCCTGCAAATTTGGCGTCAACACTACCCAAGTCACTGCCAAATTTTGTAATCAGCCTATCATTTTACAACATAAGTACACTTGTAGAACTGACTTCGCTGTCTACATTATCCGATGTAGCTGCAATCTCATGTATGTAGGCAGTACTAAGCTCCAAGTACATGTTAGGATTCTACAACATCTTAGAGCGATTGTTAATATTGACCCTAACTATCCAGTGGCTAGACATTTCAGAGAGACACATAACAACAACCTTGATCACCTACAGTATTCTGTGATAGACAATGTGCCAACCCTTAGACGCGGAGGTAGCCGAGAAAAGAAATTGAGACGACTTGAAAATCGATACATCCTTGAGCTCCACACCAAGGTTCCTTATGGATTAAATAGTAGTGATGACCTGTACAATTATCTTTGAAATGTCTCCAGTTATCTCAGCCTATATACTTTGCCCTGCTATATGCCACACCATCTGCATATGGTGCCCCTTTTCTCCTCTCTTACTTTAGGTGTCCTGCTCCACTATGATTTTTATGATTTTTATATAATTTTAGCCAGATAATCTACTGACAGTCATTTTTTCCACTATTGTACTCTGTTATTTATCATATTTTCGATCTTTCTGTATCTCGTTTTTCTTGATCTGTCTAGGTTCTGTCTGTCCTACCTCCGACTATTCGACGCACCTGTGTTTTGATTTTCACCTCCACTATGGAGTCATGTCTTCTTACGCATTATGCGGACACTATTCGAACCTACTGGTGCAGTCTTTCATGCTAGTTTTTTTTCCATTTAGAAATCCGGCTGGGTTTCTGAACGATGTTCAATTTTGAACTCTATTACATGTTCTATTTTAATGTATGATATATATATTTTCGAACATTTGGCATCGTACTTGTACGTCACAGCATTATATGTTGCACTACCTTTTTACGTATTCACGCACAATTTCTTACGGTATTCAATGAGGCACGTCCTGGCTGCATAGTATTTACACTACCCCATAAGGGCACCTATCGGTTTTTCCAACACAGCTCTTCATCTTGGCTCACATATTCACTATGCGGTATTCATTCAGAGACCTAGAATATCGTGCTGCTACTTTTATCTTTGTTACTTCATTATACCTGCTACCTTAAACTTTTTTCCTTCCTCGCTCATAGCAGTCTATATCACCGAGTTTGCCTGGGGTGCCGAGACCATTGTGTTCAATTGCCCTATCCTTTAACGTTACGTATTACGCGGATATTGGGGCTGTGACATTTACCACTGTGGGTTTCAGAAGCGCACTGCCAACTAGGAGCGCACAGCATACTGCATTTATCGAACGAGCGATATGCATCATTATCTCTTTTTTATAAATATTATATCCTACCTTTCATTATTTCTTTTTCTTTTCTGCACCACGTTGTCTCCGTGAGTCTGCTCTCACTTCTATCCACTGTTTCAGTGAGTTTGTTCTCCTCTATATCCAGGGACCATACCACATAACTCTACCATGTCTAAGGACAACGAAGCACCCAGCCTTTGGTTTACTACTCCTGGCATCATGGTAAACCAGTAATCTAGACAGTCACTGCCTCAAAACTGTCATACAATTACAGTAAAGCATCAGTTTGCACTGTCACTGTTGTATATATCATTACATTACCGTAAAGCATCTTCACTTTTTCACGTATTACTACACATTGCAACACCTTTGACTTACCTGCCTATTTAAGTTGCTCCTTGCATGTAGCGTGTCTATGTGATCAAGGCCGCAGGTCGGCGGCTGAAACACATCATGTGGACCATTCTTGGCTTGTAAATAAACTCTGGATTTCACCTACTGCTGTGGTCTGTGCCTGTGTGTTCCTTGCGAAAGGTTACAGTCACTACGGGACTTTCTGTTGATATATATCTATATATATATGTATTTATATATATATATATATATATATATATAGATATATATATATTCCACAATTGTAGCTCCAAAGAAATTCGTGTAAACGAAGAATGGAAGCCATGCAAATCCAAGTAAGGCACAGTTGTTTTACTTTATTAAAAGCTGAGTTTCACCAATCTGACGCGTTTCGGGCATCCGCCCTTGCTCACAGACAGTCAGTTAGTAAAAATAAAGCCCATTAAATACCATAAGGTTTGCAATTGGTTACATTTTTGTCTCTCATTTTCTCAACACCATGTGACATTTAAAAAGTGAAGACACACTACTCAATATGAAACCCGTGTAGTCTGTTTTCCAAACATTTCTACAGAAGCCATAGTGTTTGTTATTTATGCATTGGTTAAAATCCAAAGACCACAAAGCGTAAGCTAAATGCTGAATTATAAATTTTTGTAAGACAAATTCATGAAACATGTATATAATACCATGGTTTTTTTGCATATATTGCTAAAATCATCTTCAATTTGTCCAAGATAATTTTTATATTGGTATCCATATCAAATTGACTGTGCAAATGACGCCATAAAGTGCAAGAAATAGTAAACATTCAAGACATATATATAAATATCTTATGTTAAGATTCATTAAATCATATCATTTATACATATATATGTAAAAATAGAATATAAAAAATACAAATGTGCAAATTGCGCAAAAATGTAAACACGCAGAAAAAATGTGCAAATTCTGCAATTTTTTGGATATGGAAACCTGTCTTTGAAATTATTTAGCTGCATAAAATTCAGTTGTAATCTTTACCCAAAATTTATATTTAATGCTTAAATGTTAAAATTGAAACCTTCTAAACCAAACACTTGTATTAAATTGACTATTGGTTCAGATTTAGAATCTAAAGAGGCAAATCAATGAGTCTATGTCAAATAAATGAAGTGAAAAAAATGTGTATCCCTGAATTATATATCCAACAAAAACAGGGAAAAATAGGAAAAAATAAACAAAAAAGGGAGAAAAAAATGGGATATTAAAACATAGAAATTCTTGATAAATTTTCGTGAAAGCAAGCGTAGCATAACACTCTAACAAAATCTGATCATTCATAGTATATGTTAAGATGCTAAAGAAATACATGCAGATCTTCTGTTGTGTTTAACCCATTAGGGAATCTGCTATCTAATTCCAGAATAAATTCAGATTCTAGTCTTCTTAGCATTCTATCACGGTCACCACCTCTTCTTGTTTTTAGAACCTAGGCGATAACAAAATAATTGAGGCATTGTAAGTTGTTGTTATGACAGATTTTAAAATGCCTCGCCACCGGATATGATGCATCATTGTTTACAATAGCATCTAATTGCTGAAGAATTCTGACATGAACTGGTTGTCGGGTGCTCCCAACATATCTAAGATTGCAAGTACAAGTTAGTACATAGATACCAAATTCAGTTTTGCAAGTGAAAGATCCACGTATATCCAACAGATCTGGGCTAAACGGTGTATGATGTTGGGTGGTGTTCTTCCCAAATTTACACGCTCTGCATGTGGAGCAGCGTTTAAATCCCGGCCGGGATTTCAACCACTCCTCCTGCTTTCTTAACTCAGGAAAATCATGACAGACATGTGTTCTCAAGGAGGGTCCCTTACGATAAGTTATCGTTGGCCCATCCGGCAGTCTAGGTTTTAAAACTAGATCCGTTTTGAGTACAGGCCAGCGTTTTTGGACAATTGATCGGATTTGTCTTGCCTGTTTACTGTAGACTATAATTAATCTATGGGATTGGTCCATATTGATAGAATCACTATCTAAAGATATATATATATATATATATATATATATATATATATATATATATATATATATTCACTGAAAAAACCATGGGTTTCACACACGTTATAGTTAGGAATTAGCATTTAAAAAACCTTAGAAATTCAGTGAAAAAACCATAGGTTTCACACACGTTATAGTTAGGAATTAGCATTTAAAAAACCTTAGAAATTCAGTGAAAAAACCATAGGTTTCACACATGTTATAGTTAGCTGGACATTTTACTCGTAAAAAACCAATGAAATTGCCCCGTTATAGTTAGTTCAGCTAACTATAACTCGCGCGCCCGCAATGCACTGCTGATGACGTCACATATTACATCACTCATGACATGGTCAGTGACATCACTCATGACATCACTGATGACATCTCAAATGACATCACTGATGACATCACTGATGACATCATCCAGTGAATGTGTGTTTTTCTGAAAATTAAATATGTTTTATATATGTATATCTCAAGGTCGATGGAAGAATAAATGGGTATATAAGTGTCTAAATGGATGATTTGTTTTTGAAAAATTGATTGTTTAACTGACTGATTAAGTGTATCTTAGTGAATACATGGCTTAGTGAGTAATGTTTAAATATGTATATATCTGTATCAGTCTCTCACTTTGTGTATAAGTGGCTGCATGGGTTGGTGAGTAGCTACATGGGTGTCTATATAGGTTATTAGTTGGTTTTTTGAGTATCAGTCTGAGTGTCTGCATGGTTCGGTGGGGGGTATTACGTAGTGCATAGGTGCATGAATGAGTGACTCACTGTTTGTATGTGTTGAACAGACCATGTGTGCAGGACTGCATGGGTGGATGAGTGTGTGTATGGGTGTGTTAGTGAGTGAATGACTGTCTCAATAGTGTCTTTATGAGTAACTACATATGTTTTAAACTAGTATATGTGACTATTGGTGTATATATGTGAGTATATGCAAGGGTGAGAGATTGGAAGAGTTCCTGTATGAATAAGTATGTGTTTCTATAAGTGATTGTTTAAAAGACTAAGTATGTGTAAGTTTCCGTAGAAGTAAGTATGGTGGTGTGTGTATAACTGTATATGCAAGTAAATGTATGTTTGATTCTTTATTAGCACGAGTGACTATGTGTGTGAGTAACTCTATGCATGAGTGGCATTGTGTAACAGGATGTATAGGTATATGAGTACATATGATGAGTGAGTACATGTATGAGTGACTGTATTGGACTGTTGGTGAATGAGTGGATGTGTATGTGGATCTTAGAATTACTGAAGAGGTTGTTGTAACTGGTATTGGTATGTCCATTGTTTTGAAAATTTTAGTCTCTATTTTTGAATGTGTGTGTCAAAGGTTATATTAGGGTGAGAGGAGGTCTACCACTCTATCACAAGGATGATGTCATCAGTGATGTCATTTGAGATGTCATCAGTGATGTCATGAGTGATGTCACTGACCATGTCATGAGTGATGTAATATGTGACGTCATCAGCAGTGCATTGCGGGCGCGCGAGTTATAGTTAGCTGAACTAACTATAACGGGGCAATTTCATTGGTTTTTTACGAGTAAAATGTCCAGCTAACTATAACATGTGTGAAACCTATGGTTTTTTCACTGAATTTCTAAGGTTTTTTAAATGCTAATTCCTAACTATAACGTGTGTGAAACCTATGGTTTTTTCACTGAATTTCTAAGGTTTTTTAAATGCTAATTCCTAACTATAACGTGTGTGAAACCCATGGTTTTTTCAGTGAATTTGCAAGGTTTTTTAAATGCTAATTTATTTATTTATTTTTTTTTTTCTAACATATTTTTAATTTAATTATCTTACCTTTTATAAAGACTATGATTACATTTTTAAAATTCTTTAATATGTTTTTTTAAATATATTTTTTAAAATAAACATGTAAAATTTATTTGCAGTACTTTTTAAAAAAAAATAATATTTTTTTAGTACGCGTACCGTAAGCTCACGGTAAGCGTACGGTTTACGCAACGTCCGTAATCTATCTACGCTGCTTGCGTATAGTTACGCACTTTGCGTTGCCGCGCGTACTGCGCGTGGGACGCGTGCGCGCTTACGCCACACGCGCACGTTACGCGGAAGTGTCGGGTAGTGACTGTTATGCGCATGCGCGCAAGCGCGTGTCTTTTTTACGCGCATGCGCACTTTTGCCGTAAGCGTACCGTAAGCGTACCGTAAGCGTACGGTAGGTCATGTGATCATGAAACACAACTTTTGATTGGTTGAAACTACTTTCAGTTCTAGAACTCTCCTACACCACACCCATTCCCCTCATTTCTGCTTGTGATCCCTTGGGAGAAGGAGCTGGTTTGTCTTTGGGATACGATGGCAGAACAGCAGAGCTCTTCTGAGAGCTAGGCTAGCACTAGCAGCACTGTCTTGAGGCAGAGATCGAGTAAACAAAAGCCCTCTTATGTATGGGATTATTTTACTTTTCCTGAAGGCCAGCAAAAGGTAAATGCACCCTTAGTGACTTGTAAGCTGTGTAAGCGTGTACTTTCTAGAGGTAATCCTAACAGGAAGTATTCCTTTGGGAATCACACCATGAAGAGACACCTCCAGGATGTACACAGAAGGACACATGGTCATCTTTTTGGAGGTAACTCTTCAGAAAGATGAGCCAGTACATCCACAGTAGCTCAGCCTGAACCATCATCTGCAGGGCTGACTCCTTCTTCTGCAGGTCAGGTGAGCCCTTCATCTGTGGGGGGAGAATCTCCTTTTGCTGGCCCTCTGGAAATGAACCCTCGATTTCGGAAGGTTGATATTCATTGCACATTTTGTAAAGATCTAATTTGCCATAGGGAGACCAGTGTTTCCCTAGTGAACAACAAAATAGATCAGCACATTTGTCGCTTTGAATAATAATTTTCCCATGCTTCCTTTCCTCTGTCCCTGCATGAGCCAACCTTATCTTTCATTTTTTTTACCAATACAAAACATGCTTCTATTAATTTATACATACAGCCTAGTTTTTATTGTAGAATGGTATGAAACAGCCAATCAGTTCTTTTTTTATAAAAAAATATGTATGCCTCCATTTCCAAACTGTTTTTCATTTCTTTTTACCATTCTACTGAATTACACCTCCTGAGTGCATCCAGATCTCCTTTGAAGATGTTCACAGTGTGGATTGTAGGGCACAGCTATGTCTTCTGGAGTGAAAAGTTTGCAGAGAAAACAGGTATGGTGAGAGACCTTGCTTTGCCAAATGTAGACATTAAATGGATTGGTCAGAGAGGGTTAAAGTGGCACCAATTGATGCCATTGGTGAAATCCTTCATGCAAATCCAACACCCTGACCTCATAATAGTGCACTGTGGTGGCAATGACCTAGGCACTTTGACTGGGGTAGGTCTGGAAATGCTTATGAAGGACACCTTTGCACAACTGTTTACACTTTTCCCTAAAACTGCCTTTGTGTTTTCCAACATATGCCAAAGGCAAAAATGGAACTGGTCCAATCATTTCTGTCCACAGATTGACAAAGCAAGAAAGCACGTCAACAAATCTGTTTCTGCTTTCCTCCGTGACTATGGTATGGGTGCCATTTACCACAACAACTTGCGTTATGACATGCAAGACATTTATAGAGGAGATGGTGTGCACTTCAATGATGAAGGGAACAGAGTCTTCCTCTTGAACCTTAGACTCTGCATCGGTACTTACTTGTAGGTACCACTAAAAAAATGACTTCATAAACACAACAGCTCTTTTTAGAGCTCCCTAATATCTAAACTCTTAAATCTGCTTTTCATTTATTTATTTATTTATTTTTTTACCGTACGCTTACCGTAAGCTTACCGTACGCGTACCCCGTGATTTTTTTTTAAAATCAATAAATGTTTTTTTTGTACTTTTCTGTCCTTCTTTGACCCCCTTACAAATGTTAGGGGGTCTGTAACTCTCCTCATTGCCCCCTTTCCTTGTTTTCACTCTTTTTTTTCAGAGTGAAATACACAAAATGGCGGCCGCCGCTTCCTGGTTTCGACCGATTCGAATGTTTACTAAGATCTAAGAGCCAATCAGAATCGCGCTCGCGCACGCCACCGTACGCTTACCGTAAGCGTACGGTAAGCGTACCGTAAGCGGGCTCAGATATATATATTGATTAAAAGGCTATTTTCTCAGAATCTACTGAACAGATTTACACCAAACCTACAAAAGGCACTTCCTTGACCTAGGGACTACCTCTCTGCCAAATTTTGAGTAATTCTGTTCAGCCGTTCGGGCTGTAGATCGTTCTAAAGGTCCTATGGAAAAATGCATGGGAAAAACGCGTTTTGGGACCCCCCTTTTATCTCAGCCCCCGCTTGACGAATCCCCCCGAGACTTTCAGGGTAGGAGCGGAGCGTAGCGCCCCACCTATTTTGAGAAATTCGCGAGGATTCGTCAACCGGCGCCAAAGTTATTCAAAATAGAATGTTGCGGATTTCCTATGGAAAAGGGGTCCTAACTATAACTACCTACTGGCGACCGCCAGTAGGTAATATATATATATATATATATATATATATATATATATATATATATATATATATATATATATATATCCACAATCACGGGAAACCCATTTGAAGTAGACCACACGAAGGAAATTTGCGCTCGCATTTATTGGTAGATAGCCTGCCAGCAGGAACCATCAAGGGACAGCAAAGTTCAATACTTCTACGCCAGACGCGTTTCAGGGGTAAACCTTTCTTCAGTGGCATTTGTTGCTGAATGACTGGAAGTGCAGCTGAGAGCACGACTTTGATTTCCATCACCTGCCCCGGTGGGCGTGCCCTTCCTCACGGCCTTATGGGTGATGTAGTGCTTTCGTGGTTATCCCAAGTGGGTGCATAGTCACAGTCCAATTGCAACTTGTTTGACACATGTCCAAGGCGGGACCTGCCCCGCTTTGTGGCTGCCAACCGGAGCTTCGAACCAGCTCCCTCCCTGTAAGGGCTCCAGCTCACCTTCATTCCACTGTGGCAGCGCCAGCGTGGTGCTGCCAAAGACCCGCACGCAGCGGTGGGCTCCTCTTCGCGACCGGGTAAGGGCCGCCTTTAAATCCACAATCACAGGAAACCCATTTGAATTAGAGCCACACGAAGGAAATTTGCGCTCGCATTTATTGGTAGATAGCCTGCCAGCAGGAACCATCAAGGGACAGCAAAGTTCAATACTTCTACGCCAGACGCGTTTCAGGGGTAAACCTTTCTTCAGTGGCGTTTGTAGCTGAATGACTGGAAGTGCAGCTGAGAGCACGACTTTGATTTCCATCACCTGCCCCGGTGGGCGTGCCCTTCCTCACGGCCTTATGGGTGATGTAGTGCTTTCGTGGTTATCCCAAGTGGGTGCATAGTCACAGTCCAATTGCAACTTGTTTGACACATGTCCAAGGCGGGACCTGCCCCGCTTTGTGGCTGCCAACCGGAGCTTCGAACCAGCTCCCTCCCTGTAAGGGCTCCAGCTCACCTTCGTTCCACTGTGGCAGCGCCAGCGTGGTGCTGCCAAAGACCCGCACGCAGCGGTGGGCTCCTCTTCGCGACCGGGTAAGGGCCGCCTTTAAATCCACAATCACAGGAAACCCATTTGAAGTAGAGCCACACAAAGGAAATTTGCGCTCGCATTTATTGGTAGACAGCCTGCCAGTGCAGTGCACCATGGGGATTGTATTTTTCCAACAGCAAGTCATGTGACCTTACGACTTTAAAGCACGCACATATGCATTTTGCAAGTTAATGAACCCCACCTGTGATCAAGGCAGAAGTTATGCCGAAACGCGTAAGGAAATGGGGGAATCCTTTGCGCTGCTATGCTGGTGAATAAATGCCTGCCCCTCCAGTATTGGGCCTCTTTGTGGTGTGATGTTGGATTTTGACGGGCTGCTCCGTGCCCGTTGTCAGAGGCCGCCCTGTAGGGTCGGGGGCTCCATGGCTCGGAGGCTTGTTTGGAATTAATTACTGGAGCATGACCCACTCGCCACTGTAAGCCCATTGAGGAAATTCTATTTTAGTGAAAGTAAAGTGGCTGAAGGAAGGAATTTGTAGTGAGGGAATCTTCACTACGATCGTGCTGGAGCCCGGGCATTCTCACCAGACGCACATGGAATATCAGCACCATGCTAAGATTGTTCAACACATGCCTGCGTGAGTAAAGAACATTAATGAAACATGGATGCACGCAAAACTGTACTTTTAACATCTTTAACTAAAAAACGAAAATGGATTTATTAAGATCCTGAACAGTACTTTGAATACCAGTGCAGTGCACCATGGGGATTGTATTTTTCCAACAGCAAGTCATGTGACCTTACAACTTTAAAGCACGCACATATGCATTTTGCAAGTTAATGAACCCCACCTGTGATCAAGGCAGAAGTTATGCCGAAACGTGTAAGGAAATTGGGGAATCCTTTGCGCTGCTATGCTGGTGAATAAATGCCTGCCCCTCCAGTATTGGGCCTCTTTGTGGTGTGATATATATATATTGGGGATGCCCAGTACGGGTTATCTCACAGGGAAAAAAGCCAGGATGGGTTCCCAATGCAAGCGCCGAGATGCCCAAGGGTAAGTCGAGCGCTATATAAGAACATACATACATACATACATATATATATATATATAGTTATAGTTAGGACCATGTTTCCATAGGAAATCCACAACATTCTATTTGGAATAACTTTGACGCCGGTTGACGAATCCTCGCAAAATTTTCAAAACTAATGGGGCGCTACGCTCCGCTCCTACCCTGAAAGTCTCGGGGTGATTCGTCAAGCGGGGGCTGAGAAAAAAGGGGGGTCCCAAAACGCGTTTTCCCCATGCATTTTTCCATAGGACCTTTAGAGACAGCTACAGCCCCAACGGCTGAACAGAGGTACTTGAAATTTGGCAGAGAGGTAGTCTACAGGTCAAGGATGTGCCTTTTGTAGGTTTGGTGTAAATCTGTTCAGTATTTCCTAAGAAAATAGCATTTAAATCAATATATATATCTGTAAGCGCGCTCCGAGCGCGCACCGTAAGCTTACCGTACGCGTACGGTGCCGTGCGCGAGCGCGATTCTGATTGGCTGTTAGATCTTAGTAAACATTCGAATCGGTCGAAACCAGGAAGTGTTGGCCGCCATTTTCTCTCTCGCACTCTGAGGGGGGGACGAAAAACAAAGTTGGATATCATGAAAAGGGGCAGGCTCGACAGCTCCTAACCACCTAGCCTTGGTTAAAGTGTCCCAGAAGGCCATCCAATTCCAAAAATTAAATTAAATTTTTTTTTTTTAAAACGCCGATTGCGCTTACCGTACGCGTACGGCAAAAAATTAATTAAAAAAAAATAAAATCCATATTTCCCCCCCCCCCGCGTGCAAATGGTTAAATCTATAATATGAACATTTAATAGATAACCTTTCACAACGAAGCGCATAATATGTCCTCCGTGTGCGGCGGTGCGTGAAGGGCATCGTGCGTACATGGCCCATCCTAACTGCGTTAAGTGGGCGCGCGGTGCGCGAAGCGCACACGTGCTCCTGTGTGCGCACGGTGCGCGAAGCTAATACTGTATTTAGACACTTATTTGCCCATGTCTTCTTCCATTAAATTTTAGCTATACATATATTACAAATATTTTTTTCATAAAGACACATATGTCATCAGCAGAGGATTGCGGTCGCGTGAGTTATAGTTGCCTGCACTAACTATAACGTGGAATTTCATTGGTTTTTTACGAATGAAATGTACAGCTAACTATAACTTGTGTGAAACCTATGGTTTTTTCAGTGAATTTGCAAGGTTTTTTAAATGCTAATTCCTAACTATAACATGTGTGAAACCTATGGTTTTTTCAGTGAATATATATATATGTATACATATTACCTACTGGCAGTCGCCAGTAGGTAGTTATAGTTAGGACCTATTTTCCATAGGAAATCCACAACATTCTATTTGGAATAACGTTGGCGTCGATTGGTAAATCTTCACGAAATTTTCCAAACTTTTGGCCACCTCCGGTCCGCTCCTATCCTGAAAATTTCACGGTGATTCGTCAAGCGGGGGCCGAGAAAAAAGGGGGGTCCCAAAACGCGTTTTCCCCATGCATTTTCCCATAGGACCTGTTGACGCAGCTACAGCCCGAAGTGCTGAATGGAATTACACCAATTTTGGCAAAGAGGTAGTCCTCAGTTCAGACTCATGCCTTTTGCTTAAATGGTGTAAATCCGTTCAGTAGTTCCTGAGAAAATCAAAAGTAAAATCACACATATATCTGGGCGGAGCCTAACCACACATCTCATCGTGAGATCTGATTGGCTGTCAGCACTTCATCCAAGAAGTGTTGGCAGCCATCTTGGGACCAATATACATGATAGCACCTCATTAAAAAGAATTGCAGTTAATAGAAGGTTTTAAGACTTTAGTTACATTATAAATCATTTGTTGATGGTACCATACTCATTTTAGGAATTGTGGTGTGTTCTAAGGTGATTTTACCATCTGAAAAAGCCTTCTGCTGTGATATCATGAATCATGTTTGAGAGAAAACTATTTTCTCATGCTTTTCCCAAAGAGGTTTGGAAGGTGATCTATAAGCTAAACTGAGAGCATATTTTCTGTAAATTCACATTATCTTTCTCAGTCATGTGAGAATGAAGTCTGACATTCTCAGTAAAACATGTACATCCAACAAGGGCAGAGACTGTCAGTTGATTCCTTTGTGTTCTACTGCAGCTTCCCAGAGCGTTCTAAAGAACAACTAGAGCGCTAACAGTACTACTTATGACAAACGTAAGGCACACCTGAAGCCATCTTGATTGGAATAAAGTGGTAAATCTTAAAACATTTAATTTAAAAAGGAACAAAATGAGGGGGTTCATTTTGCCATAAAAATTATGATTAGTGCTGCAGAAAGAAATATTAGGGCACATTTTGAGTGACTTCTCAAATCCCATTCTATTTCATTAAAAAATTCTGACATGCAGACTGAAACATGCACTTTCAACACCAGCAGCAGACTTCCCTGGTGAGCAGTAGCTTTACTACAGTGATCTAATGAGCAACTAGAGTGCTAACATTCTGAATTTATGGCAAATGTGTGACACATCTGAATGCCTTCTTGATGGAATCAAAGTAAACAACTGAAAGTATTTCCTACTGAGGAGACTGTAGTAAATGATGAAATTAGGAAACTTCATAACAAATAAGTCTCCCAAGATGGCCACCCGAGGCAAAAGAGCCCAAATGTAGCACAAATATCACCCAGATGTAGCCCAAGTATAGCCCAATGACAGAATGTCCCAGAGTGTTCTAAAGAACAACTAGAGCGCTAAAAGTCTTACTTATGACAAAAGTATGTCACACCTGAAGCCATCTTGATTGGAATAAAGTGGTAACACTTAAAACATTTAATTTGCAAAGTAACAAAATGAGGGGGTTCATTTTGCCATAGAAATTATGATTAGTGCTGCAGAAAGAAACATTTGGGCAGATTTTGACTTCTCAAATCCTCTTCTATTTCATTAAAAAACGTCTGACATGCAGACTGAAACATGCACTTTGAATACCAGCAGCAGACTTCCCTGGTGAGCAGTAGCTTTACTACAGTGATCTAATGAGCAACTAGAGTGCTAACATTCAGAATGCATGGCAAATGTGTGACACATCTGAATGCCTTCTTGATGGACCAAAGTATACAAGCATTGAAAATGCAATAGGTCTCGCCCTGGTTTACGTTAAAGCAATTCTGTTTGTAATTAGGTGGCTTTTTAGCTTTGCTTTTATTAGTGTTTTTCAAACTTTCATGTACATAACATGCAGATGTATGCATATATGTATATGTATATGTATGCATGCATTTATATTTGTATTTATATAGAAATGCAGATTATATATATGTTTATACATGTATGTATATATACACACATACATATATATAAATGCATATGCATATATATGCATATATATATGTGCATATGTGAGCGTGTAGAGAGAGGTAGAGAGAGGTAGAGAGGTAGAGGTGTAGAGGTAGTGGTGTAGAGGTAGAGGTGTAGAGGTAGAGAGGTAAAGGTAGAGAGGTAGAGGTAGAGAGATAGAGATGTAGAGAGTAGTAGAGAGAGAGGCAGAGAGAGGTAGAGAGGTAGAGAGTAGAGAGTGAGTAATAGAGAGTAGAGAGTGAGTAGTACAGAGTAGTAGAGAGTAGTAGAGAGTAGTAGAGAGAAGAGCAGCGAGTGAGTAGTAGAGAGTAGTAGAGTGAGTAGTAGAGAGTGAGTAGTAGAGAGTAGAAGAGAGTGAGTAGTAGAGAGTGAGTAGTAGAGAGTAGTAGAGAGTAGTAGAGAGTGAGTAGTAGAGAGTAGTAGAGAATGAGTAGTAGAGAGTGAGTAGTAGAGAGTAGTAGAGAGTAAGTATTAGAGAGTGAGTAGTAGAGTGAGGAGTAGAGTGAGTAGTAGAGAGTGAGTAGTAGAGAGTATTAGAGAGTAGTAGAGAGTGAATACTAGAGAGTAGTAAAGAGTGAGTAGTAGAGAGTGAGTAGTAGAGAGAGTAGTACAGTAGTAGAGAGTAAGTAGTAGAGAGTGAGCAGTAGAGAGAAGTTTAGTAGTAGAGTGTGAGTAGTAGAGAGTAGTAGAGAGTGAGTAGTAGAGTGAGCAGTTGAGAGTAGTAGAGAGTAAGTAGTAGAGAGTGAGTAGTAGAGAGAGTAGTAGAGTAGTAGAGAGTGAGTAGTAGAGAGTGAGTGGTAGAGAGTAGTTTAGTAGTAGAGTGTGAGTAGTAGAGAGTAGTACAGAGTGAGTAGTAGAGTGAGTAATAGAGAGTAGTAGAGAGTGAGTAGTAGAGTGAGTAGTTGAGAGTAGTAGAGAGAGTAGTAGAGAGTGAGTAGTAGAGAGTAGTAGAGAGTAGTAGAGAGTGAGTACTAGAGAGTAGTAAAGAGGGAGTAGTAGAAAGTGAGTAGTAGAGAGAGTAGTAGAGTAGTAGAGACTGTGTAGTAGAGAGTGAGTAGTAGACAGTAGTTTAGTAGTAGAGTGTGAGTAGTAGAGAGTAGTAGAGAGTGAGTAGTAGAGGGAGTAGTAGAGAGTAGTAGAGAGTGAGTAGTAGAGTGAGTAGTTGAGAGTAGTAGAGAGCGAGTAGTAGAGAGTGAGTAGTACAGTGAGTAGTAGAGAGTAGTAGAGAGCGAGTAGTAGAGAGTGAGTAGTAGAGAGCGAGTAGTAGAGACTGAATAGTGGAGAGTGAGTCGTAGAGAGTAGTAGAGTTTGAGTAGTAAAGAGTGAGTAGTAGAGAGTGAGTAGTAGAGAATGAATAGTAGAGTAGTAGAGTGAGTAGAAGATGAGGGAGTAGTAGAGAGTGAATAGCAGAGAGTGAGTAGTAGAGAGTGAGTAGTAGAGAGAGAGTACTAGAGAGTGAGTAGTAGAGTGAGTAGTAGAGAGTGAGTAGTAGAGAGAGAGTAGTAGAGAGTGAGTAGTAGAGAGTGAATAGTAGAGAGTATTAGAGAGTGAGTAGTAGAGAGAGTAGTAGAGAGTAGTAGAGAGTGAGTAGTAGACAGTGAGTAGTAGAGAGGAGTAGAGAGTGAGTAGTAGAGAGTGAGTAGTAGAAAGTAGTAGAGTAGTAGAGAGTGAGTAGTAGAGAGTGAGTAGTAGAGAGAGAGTAGTAGAGAGTAGTAAAGTGAGTAGTAGAGTAGTAGAGAGTAGTCAGTTAGTGTCAGTCAGTGTCCGTCAGTCAGTGTCAGTCAGTGTCAGTCAGTTGGTGTCAGTCAGTCAGTCAGCGTCAGTCAATCAGTGTCAGTCAGTGACGGTCAGTCAGTGCCAGTCAATCAGTGTCAGTCAGTGTCAGTCAGTCAGTGTCAGTCAATCAGTGTCAGTCAGTGTCTGTCAGTCAGTCGGTCAGTGTCAGTCAGTCAGTGTCAGTCAGTGTCAGTGTCAGTCAATCAGTGTCAGTCAGTGTCAATCAGTCAGTCAGTCAGTGTCAGTCAGTCAGTGTCAGCTAGAGCAGCTCTGCTGACTTGGTTCTCTGGCTCTAGAGCAGCTCTGCTGACCTGTTTCTCTGGCTCTAAAGCAGCTCTGCTGGCCTGGTTCTCTGGCTCTAAAGCAGTTCTGCTGACCTCGTTCGCTCCCTCTAAAGCAGCTCTGCTGACCTGGTTTCTCTGGCTCTAGAGCAACTCTGCTGACCTTGTTCTTAGTCTCTAGAGCAGCTCTGCTGACCTGGTTCTCTGGCTCTACAACAGCTCTGCTGACCTGGTTCTCGGCCTCTAGAGCAGCTCTGCTGCCCTTGGTCTCTGGCTCTAGAGCAGCTCTGCTGACCTGGGTCTCTGGTTCTAGAGCAGCTCTGCTGACCTGCTTCTTAGGCTCTAGAGCAGCTCTGCTGCCCTGGTTCTCTCCCTCTAAAGCAGCTCTGCTGGCCTGGTTTCTCTGGCTCTAGATCAGCTCTGCTGCCCTTGGTCTCTGGCTCTAGAGCAGCTCTGCTGACCTGGGTCTCTGGTTCTAGAGCAACTCTGCTGACCTGCTTCTTAGGCTCTAGAGCAGCTCTGCTGCCCTGGTTCTCTCCCTCTAAAGCAGCTCTGCTGACCTGGTTCTCTGCCTCTAGAACAGCTCTGCTGACCTGGTTCTTAGGCTCTAGAGCAGCTCTGCTGCCCTGGTTCTCTCCCTCTAAAGCAGCTCTGCTGCCCTGGTTCTCTCCCTCTAGAGCAGCTCTGCTGACCCAGATCGTAGGCTCTTAAGCAGCTCTTGTGACCTGGTTCTCTGGCTCTAAAGCAGCTCTGCTGACCTAGTTCTCTGGCTCCAAAGGCTCTGACCATCCGAATGTTTAGCTTTTTTTGATATGTACTACTGTCAAAGTAAGATTAAGTAATCCAAACACTATCAATGCACAACCTCATTCAGCTGTTCACTATATATATAAACCTCTAACCAGCTACTTAGTAAAGTACTACCCATGCAACCTAGGAATCCTTCTGTCTGTCCCATGCACTTCTCCAATCACCCATCCAGCACTATCTACATATCCCATCACTCCGCAATACCTAAGCACTTATAAATTCAACAGGTACACTCTTTGCAGCACTGAAATTATTCTAGTTGCTAGTCATGTACCTAAGGAATGATCAAACCAGTAAAACGAGTACAGCTACAATATTCTGTGCACTATGCATGCAGACCTCTAATCAGCTACATAGCATTGATACACTTTTCTAAATACTCAGTTAGTACCTATGCAGTCTAGGAATCCTTCTGTCTGTCCCATGCACTTCTCTATTCAACCATCCAGCACTATCTACGTATCCTATCACTTTGCCAATATCTAAGGACTAATAAATTTAGCATGCACTCTCTTTGCAGCACTGAAATTACTCCAGTTATTAGTCATATACATAAGGAATGGCCTAGCCACTAACACAAGTGCAGGTACAATATTTTGTACACTATGCATGCAGACCTCTAACCAGCTATATACTATTGATATGCTCTTCTAAATAGTTAGTACCTATGCAGTCTAGGAATCCTTCTGTCTGTCCCATGCACCTGTCCATTCACCCATCCAGCACTATGTACGTATCCTATCACTCTGCCAATACCTAAGCACTAATAAATGTAGCATGCTCTCTATTTGCAGCACTGAAATTACTCGTTATTAGTCATATACTTAAGGAATGGCCTAGCCACTAACACAAGTACAGGTACAATATTTTGGACACTATGCATGCAGACCTCTAACCAGCTACATACGATTGATACGCTCTTCTAAATACCCAGTTAGTACCTATGCAGTCTAGGAATCCATCTGTCTGTCCCATGCACTTCTCCATTCACCCATCCAGCACTATATACGTATCCTATCACTCCACCAATACCTAAGCACTTATAAATTCAGCACGCACTTTCTTTGCAACACTGAAATTACTCCAGTTATTAGTCGTATACTTGAGGAATGGCGTAGTCACTAACACAAGTGCAGGTACAATATTTTGTACACTATGCATGCACACCTCTAACCAGCTACAAACTATTGATACGCTCTTCTAAATACCCAGTTAGTACCTATGCGGTGTAGGAATCCTCCTATCTGTCCCATGCATTTCTCCAATCACCCATCCAGCACTATCTACTTATCCTATTACTCCACCAATACCTAAGTACTTATAAATTCCCTATACACTCTGTAATACTGTAATTATTCTAGTTACTAGTCTTGAACTTATGGAATGGCCTAGCTACTCACACAAGTCCATCTATAATATTGTGTGCACTATCCAAGCAGACCTCTAACTAGCTACATACTATTGATACACTCTTCTAAATACCCAGTTAGTACTCATGCAGTGTAGGAATCGTCCAGTCTGTCCTATGCACTTCTTTAATCACTTATCTACCACTATCTACTTATCCTATTACTCCACCAATACGTAAGCACTTATAAATTAAGTGTTCACTCTGTTTGCAGCACTGTCATCATTCCAGTTACTTGTGGTATTCTTATAAAATGACCTAGGCACCAACACAAGTACACATAAAATATTCTGTGCATAATCCCTACAAATCTCTAAGCAGATACATACTATTGGTCCACTCCATTAAATAATGAAGTAGTACCCATGCAGCGTATGATACCTCCTGTCAGTCTCATGCAATTCTTCAATCACCCATCCAGCACTATGTTCTTATTGTATCAGTCTGCCAATACCTAAGCACTTATGGGGCAGATTTGCAAGCACCCTGCGCCACCAGTACGTCAATTTTTGTAATGTAGTGATGGCGCCAGGCACTCCTTCATATTTACAAGGAGAGGAAAAGCCACCCTGCGTGGTCTTTCCTCTCCTTGTAAATACGACCCCTTCATACACAGAACTTTGCGTTGAAGGGGCATCCCATAGGTGTTGCTGTGGGTGTTCCCACGCAACACCCATAGAACAAGACACATCTCCAGATTTATGAGAAATCGTAAATCTGGAGATGTGTCTGAATGCTGCGCCATCCTAGAGTTGGTGTAGCAAGGCGCAACGAGGAGAATTGTTTTCATTTCTCCTCATTGTTTCCTCTTTCAATGCATGCTGCATTCCACAGCATACATTGAAAGAGGAAAATGCCTTTACTGATTGTTTTTGTGCAGGAAGGTGTCCCTTCCTGCACAAAAACAATCTCCGCATGACACATACATCCTTGCACCATGGTGCAAGGGTGCCTGTGTCACCACATGGCTGCAGTTTGTGAAGCAGTGCAGAGGGAAGCACAGAGTTGCAACATATTCATGTACATATGTCACATCCCTGTGCTTCGGAAGTACCACAGTGCAGTGCAGCTCAAGAGCTTGCAGTGTCACGCTGCAGTACTTCCTCATAAATCTTCACCTATAAATTCAACATACACTACTAATGCATTTTTTCAGTCAATCATGCTGTATACATATATTCAACCAAAATTTCACACATTACCTTGCAATTATAGTTCTTTCTTTAACCAGATAAGGTAGTTCTGACAAGAACTTTTTTTTCTTCTTTTCTCTTTTGTGGTTTTTTTTTTTTGAACTATTTTGAATTTTTTGGGGTGTTTTTTTCAAAAAACGAACAAAAAAGAACGAATAAAACAGGAAACTTTTGGAATTACTTATCATTCCAAAACCAAAAAACCCCAAAATTAACAACGATGGTTGCGTTGCGCAGCACAAACTGCATCCACTGACTGCTCACTGAAGCATATGTTTCTTACACTTCACGCAGTGTTGCTCGAGAAAGGCGAATTCTGGCCTAATGTCCATTGCAGGTGTTCCTGAGGACGCTCCAGACGTACTTGCCACAGCAGGTGAGGGGTTCAAAGCAGATCGCCTCATTTCCTCCCTAGCAAGATTGAGAGGATGTGTGGTCCGGAGATGCTTGTACATAGAAGCAGTACCACAAGAGTTTATTTTTTTCACTGTCTCTTGACATGACTCGGTCACAAATTTTGCACGTCACCTTTCTCGCATTTACTTTCTTCTCTCCAGGTGAAAATGTGAAGACTTTCCACACGACAGATTCCGGCCTCTGTGGACGTGGTGCCTCCTGCAAGAATTCTTCTTCAGAAGATACTTCCTCCTGCTGCTGTCCAGATGCCATTTTGTTTGATATTTTTTGAAAAACACCCAAAAAAACAAGCAAAAAGGGTTCTTGTAGGATAAGAGATGTCTCTAAAGATGTTCCAACAAGAATGATTAAAATGGGTGGGGCCCTTCAATAGTTACAGTGAGAAATGTTATGAACCAATTAATTTTTATTTTTGAGGTCACATGGGACCCGCGTACTCTGCGCTCACAATGCATGCACCGACTTCGCGAAAATATATTTAAAAATAATATAAGTTTATTATAAGTACAAATATATTATTTTTATGAATATCTTAGATAATCTATTGCCCTAATATGTAGATTAAAGACACATACATATCATTTTAGAACATACATTTTTTTTGCGGGAGTTGCGCATTCAGCGTGCCCCAGCACGTATATGACGTCACGTGGGACCCGCCACCGCGCAAGCATCTCGTACCGTAATGCGCATGTGTCGCGAATGCGTGTGAGCAGGAGTCGCGGACTGGTCGCATTCCAATCACGCACATCACGTAATATTAAATGTATATGATGTAACTGAAAAACACGCAGCCGTCGCACACTGTACGCGGATCCTTCACGACTTTTCTAAAATGGCAGCTAAAATTCGCGCACCCACTGTGATGTGTACACTTTGGGTGCGCAACTTCGAAAAAAAAAACCCAATTTTTTTAAAGAAAATAATATCAATATATTAAAATTAAAAATGAAAACAAAAAAAGTAATCAATATTTCAGATTGAATTGTTTTAAAATAAAATTGGGGCAATTTTCAGAAAAATATATAATGTTATTTAATGAATAAAACATTTATAAATAAACAGTTAAAAAACTGTAGAAAATCAGTACAAAAAAATAGGTATAGCTACTATGACACTTAAAAATTAGCATTTAAAAAACCTTTGAAATTCACTGAAAAAACCATAGGTTTCAGAGACGTTATAGTTCGAAATTAGCATTTAAAAAACCTTAGAAATTCACAGAAAAAACCATAGGTTTCAGGGGTGTTATAGTTAGCTGGCCATTTCACTCATTCATAACCATAGAAATTCTTCCGTCATAGTTAGTTCTGCTAACTATAACTTGCGCGCCCGCAGTGCACTGCTGATGATGTCACATATTGCATCATTCATGACATGATCAGTGACATCACTGATGACATCTCAAATGACATCACTGATGACATCATCCACGTGACAATCTGATACACCTCATCATACACTAGTATAACCTTTCATCACTCACTGTAAAATACAGAGTACCATATTTGAAACCATTGACACACCAATACCAGTTACTACATACCAACTCACTGATTCCTAAGTCTACACACACAACTACCCATTCAACAACAGAATCATTTATGCATGCACTAATTAATTGAACACTATCAAATGCACTTATACATATATATAGACATTGACACATCAGCAGTCATTTTAGTCGGTTATGCAGTCATCATACTCACTCATGAAAAATTAATCACACTTACATTTACTCACTTACTCAATTATCCAATAACACCTCATTTATTAAAACACATAGTAACTCATAGATAATATGTTAAAAAAATCACCATTACAATTATACACTCATTCATATAGTTACTCTCACAATCACTGACTCTTACATATACTTATTTATATACACCAAATCTCACATACAATGCCTTTTATTTTTTTACTTTGTTGAAGATGTACAACTAAAACATATATTTCGCTCACCAACACACAAATAAATATACTCAGTCACCCAAACAACTGTTTCCACATGCACTCTTAAACCTACACACCTAGTCAATCAACCATTCACACATCTATGCATAGAGTTACACACACCCCATCCAACCACACACAAACTCAGTGTCCCATACAAATACTCACCCAACTAATCAATAACTAATATACACACTCATATAGTTAGTGAGCAACTGATGCAGCGTATTATACAACAACAGAGAAAGTGATGCACACATTCACATAGTTTAGTTACTAATCCATGTATTAAGTGAGACACTTTTAACCCCTTCAGCACGGCGCGGATTACCGTGCCGTGCTGAAGGTTCCGTGCACGGGCGTGGCCATGACGGAGCGGTTCCGTCATGCGCACAGCGCAACCGACGCGCATGACGGAACCGCTCCGTCACTCGCATCGAAGGGGTTAATTACTCACTTAAACAGACAGTCAGACAGCTACTAAATCCTCCATCCAGACAGTTATATATCCACTCAATCTTCAATACAGATTGGTATATATATAATACATATTTAAATTTCAAACTAAACCACATTCACTGGATGATGTCATCAGTGATGTCATTTGAGATGTCATCAGTGATGTCACTGACCATGTCATGAATGATGCAATATGTGACATCATCAGCAGTGCATTGCCGGCGTGCGAGTTATAGTTAGCAGAACTAACTATAACGGAGGAATTTCTATGGTTTTGTACGAGTGAAATGGCCAGCTAACTATAACACCCCTGAAACCTATGGTTTGTTCTGTGACTTTCTAAGGTTTTTCAAATGCTAATTTCTAACTATAACGTCTCTCAATCCTTTGGTTTTTTCAGTGAATATATATATATATATATATATATATTTCAAAATCCCTGTTGTTACTGTTTTTACTGTGTTATTCCTTGTGCTATGCCTGATTATGTATGATATTTCTGTGATATTTTTGCTTTATTATCTTTGTAAGTCTCTTTATTCTACTTCAATATTTGCTGGCTCTCTCACCCCTAGTGTGGACTACGTTCACTATTTTCCTTTCAGGGCCAGCCCACCTCTACCTCACTCAAGGACTAGAATGCTTTTTGTTTTAACCGTGGAATACATTCAGTATTTTAATTTCAGGGCCCCGCCCACCTTTGCCTCACCCGAGGACTAAAATGCACTTTGGTTCAGCCCAGGGCTTTAAGTGGACCAGGTCTCACCAGTGCTGAGGACCAGCAGTTTTTTAAAGGGGGTCTCGAAACGGGTCTCTATCGGGCTCTATTGTGTGCCCTGGCACAGGCGTCCGTATTTTTCCGGACTGCAGTAACAGCAGGCACATCGATGTGCGATGCTCACACTGCTCACTTCTCAATAGTTATCTTATGCAACTAACAACCATTGTGAAAGCCAATAGTCCTGACTAGTTGTATCATATATCTGGATGCAATGACAGAAACAGCAAAATACAAGTCGGGCAGTACACTAAGGTATGCACAGACTTTTAGCTTATGTGATTTAAGCCACACCCTAAATTACATTGACTACGCCCCTTTGAGAGACCCCCCAGTTTTTTCATCCCACTTAAAGCCCTGGTTCAGCCTCGTTGTAGCCTCAGGCACCGCCCTGTCCAAGTCTATTTTTATTGCACGCAATCTTGGTGCGTGTAGGCTACAAATTGTCATGGCAACGTGAGGGAGAATTCAGGCTGGCCCACAGGCTGCTAGTGTACAGTGCACAGCTGATGCCTAAAGAATTATCCCTCCAGGAAGACGCTCTCCTGGACGGCACTCACTACATAGGGAAGACAGACCGCGGTCATTCCCTCTCATGGCAGTAAAATCAGGGTAACATACAGTGACCCGCTGGCGCTGAGCCTAATCGGCTGCTTCACCATACATGACTGGTTACCACCAGTAACCTTACGGCTGGTAAGTCCATTACGAGTTGGTGGCATCTTACAACTGTCCTTGCATAGCGTGGCCCTACTTAATGCTCATTTATTTTCTTTTTACATCTTATTTCTTCTTTTATCAGCATTGCAACGAGCTAGATATTTTGGTTCGATTCCTTGGGTGTGCATGCTCACCTTGCATGCTACGTACATTAATTTTCAGGACCCCTGGTCTTCTTACTTAGGTCCATTCTACAATGTTACACCCCTGCTTCCCCCTCATTGTTTTTTTTTCATGCAGGATGTCCCTACATTCTTAGTCCTGATGAGACCCCCCAACTCTCCTAAGGTCGAAACACCATCAACAGTTCAGTGTAACAGACAAACTGCGTCAGCATCCGACTTTACCAACAAAATACACCATTAATTGCTCAAGTAGTTGTCTGTTACTTAGCAAAAGCCCTTTTTTGTTCACTATTTACTGTAATGGTTATTATTGTTTTTGTGCTTTGACACTTTGGAAAACGTGCTGCACTCTATATTGATTAGCTGTTCTTCTAATGCCTAGAATTGGGAGTTCTTGGTATGGTCCAGTCGGCCTCACTGGCCAGCTGTAATTACACTACAGTATATAAAGTAATTATAAACGTCCTCCTTTCTGTTCTAAATTTTATTTTGTTTTTTGACCATCAAATGTGCAAGTGCTCATTCGGTCCTGGCTTGTGTTGTTGACACTTCGTGTTATATCTTTGAGACATCTTTCCGCTCGTATACTACTGTATCTTCCAATTTATATCTGTTTATCTTATTCACACACAATAACTTGTGCTGATGAGCACCAATATATTTAGACCCTGAATTTTAATCATACTCTTGGGGGCGTATTTGCTGTTTCTTAAATTTGTCTCAAACCAGCTATTTAATATCCACTGTGTCCTTCTCCGAGTCCTCGGTTATCGACCTAGGAGATGCTGTGCTGACTTAACTGTAGCAACCATGGGTTCTGCCTGGCTTCATAACACGTTCAGACTCAATTTCGAAATGGGTGAGCTTGCTGTAAGCTTTGCATCTACAAAGTTTTGATGGGCCACTACCTTAATGTAGTTAACTTCTGTTTCTGCAGTAGTATTTGTACAGTACAATGTTACACTTGTGGGGAAAAAAAGCAGGGGATCAAGGTTTTTCTTAGGAGCCCACACAGGCTGCAAATGAATGCTGGGGCACCAAAGTCGAAGGTTGTGTAGTCGTTATTCCCCCCTCATGTCTCCTTCTTCCACCGCGCTACAATGCATGTCTCATTATCTCACCGTTATTTTATTCCTCCTTTCTGCCATAATTACTGTTTTCTCTGAGGTTATAATAGATGGGATCTATTGAAAACAACTTTCCCAAGGTATTTTAATTTTACTGAAACCTTTTCTTTTGTTGAAAAAACAACTATTCCTGCATGGTTAATGTGACCTTGAGTTGCATAAAGCTGGAATGAAAGGAGGGGTACTCCTGCACTGTGAACTGAGAAGAGGGACAGACACCTGAAGAAGAAACTAGACTTTTTTCTAGGGTGCATTTTATTTGAAAGAAGTGTAAAAACATTCAGTAGGTTAATCAACAAATCTAACGGCTACCTGGAACCCAGTAAAGTCTTAAATTGATAGAATCATTTGAAGTTTCATGGTGTCAAAGATTTCTACGTTTTGAGAGGTACATAATCGGGATCAATTGTGGTATGAGTAGTTTTAACGGCACCCCATAGAAATTATTTGCACCAGATAAAGCTTTATTACCTATTCCCCAGTGCACTAACCAGTATTCAAAGTAAGTTACTCTCTGGTTAGTTTTCCTTTATGGTGGGTGCATTACACTTTGTGTCAGGGATGATTCCTCTATAGTGGCATGGGGGCGTTGACCCCCTACTGGGAACCCCCATAGACAGACAGGTTCATTATTAATAAATACACTTTCCCTTTGAAAACATACCCATACTGTCACTCATTGTTTTTCCACTAGAGGGCGGGGCTACAGCGCCCTCACTCTTAGACTTATTGGGCCGGTGTTTTCTCTCTAGCCAGACTAACATGCGCAGTTCAGGCTTCCAGAACCACTGCTAAGAGAGAGCTCGAATAGCAGAGACAGAGTCCAATTGGCTCCGACTAAGTGTTGTGCTTGCCTGACCCAGCCAATCTCGGCACTGCTCTTATGCTGTTTGGTATTATAGGCCACATGAAAGCAGTGCTTAGATTGGCTGGGAAGCTTCAGGCTTAATTTCTCTGGGAGAATTTAACCCCGGGTGTACTGCAATAAAGGTGTCAAGGTAAGATACAGTTTATTTAATACAGAACTCCATGTTTTTAAAGGAGGACAAATGATTTTTAAAGAGACTGTGCCCGATTACCTCTGCATCATCTATTCCATTTTGCACCTTTGATATGCTTCAAATGGAATTCGTATTGCAGAGGTGATCGGCAAATTCTATTTATGAAGCATTTACCATTCGTTCCAAATATATTTGTCTATCACGCGCCCCACCACTTTCAAAGGCCAACACCAGCCACTGCTTTATATACAGTAGTTTATAGGTGAAAGGACTACAAAAGTGTTACAGAATGTTTGGTTCTTGTTAGCCACGTTTCTCGAGCAGCCCCCACCGACCCTGTCCCATTATTATTAGGATCACAGGTCCCATACTTTTGATTTATGCCTGTCGACTACTGATTTTCCTATTTTTATCTTCGTCTGTCCTTTTTTAGGTCTCGCCTGAAATAGACAATTCTTTACTTTTGAAGCAATCTCGACACCTGACTTTAGCTTAAGATGTTTAAGCTAAAGCACGGGTGCCGCCATTACTACAGAGCAGTAATAAACAGAAACAAGCATTGGCATAGCCAATAGGTCTCGCTTTTGGGACCTTATAATTATTTAGTTATGCAACTGTTGCATGGCTAAACACTTATAAGGTCTCAAAGGCGAGACCTATTGGCTATGCCAATGCTTGTCCTTTTTTGCCTTTGTTTTGCTTTGCGTCACCATCTAATGAAGAAAAAGAAGTGACGGACCCCAATAAGTGCTACCTTGGAAAGATAGATAAGAACAAATATGATTTAAAGTTGTTTTCAAGATTAGAAGGAACATCTAAAACATCACCAAACTTCTCTTATACACGACCCTTTCAAATTTTACATAATTCAAAGCTAGGAAAGACCGCAGATAATTGTTATCGAGTATGACGGTCAGTTGAAGGGAATGTTTGGAAAAAAGGCTAGCATAAAAGGCACACAACGCCCACCAAAGTAGCGAGATGTAATTTAAACAAACAGAAATGGAAATAAACGCACAAAAATATATCTTATGTCAGGTGTAGATAATAGGGAGCACAATATGATACCCAGGCCGTTAACGTTTTCAATTACACAAATGAAGAAAGGTGGTTTCACAGCAAGATACTTTTGTGTTTACTTTTCAATTTATTGGAAGCCTGTCTTAAAACATGTTATGCACGTAATGACCTGCAGATGGCAGTGTTGGAATTGCTGAAACCACTGCAAACATTTCTTGAAAAGTAATTTTTTTTACCCTGTCAAAGTTCTCGTTGTGGCCATGAATAACGCGAAGAGAAAACACACTTCTCTTGTTCTTGATCCCACTGAACACAGATTTCTTCTCAGATAATTCATTGGTAGTAAATGGCTCCATAATACTTTTGCTTAGATGCTCCCTTATCAAGCGCTCAGAAGCTGCTGGAAAATGACAGATTTTCGCTTTAAAGTAGCAGTCAAATGTAAGTTTATTGAGGTGATTTGTCCATACTAATTTTATACATCCTATAAAATATAATTACGTAGCACAATCGTGATATAAATGCGTTTTTTTTAAAACAAGCTTTAATAGAATTTCCCTTAGAGACGGTACCTCCCAAAGTGCCTCCCAAATTGTAGCACAAGAATAAAAACAAGCATTGTCAAATCCAGTGGAGCTAGTAGCCCTGCCAGCTTGTGCAGTGTTTAATGTTTTTAAAAACAATTTGGGACGATATTGGGAATATGCTACCTAAATTAAGTCATGTACTCGAAATTTAAATTTTAAACAAAAAACCCCCACATATAATGGTAATAGATTAGGGGTGCTTCCGAGTAGCCAGTTGTACCTAGAACAACTTTTAAGCCATCATGTATGAAGCTATTTTAAGGTCGGTAGGGCTCTAATTCGTAAAATTAGAGCCTTCCCTGACCGCAAAATGATTGTTTTTTACTCTACAAACCCAAATAGAGACTTGGTAACAGATAACCAAATCTTACCAAATCGCTAATTGTGTGTAGTAATATATAAAGATTTGGGGGCATATTCACAAGGAACTATCGCCGAGTTAATGGCACTTTATCGCAGCCAAAGTTGCGATAAATGTATCATCCCATTCACAAGCTGGTGTAAACAGCCCACAGCACCAGTTTACCCGCGATAGCAGCCGCAAAAAACATCGCCACAGCAGACCCCTGCAACTATCGCTAATGAGATGCAGAGTAGGCATTCCCGTGCCCAAACCTGCGACAACACCACTCCACAACATTCACAAGGACTAGACAGAACTGCGATAAGAACACAAAACAGGCAATAAGGCGCGTTAGCAGCAGGAAAATAACACCTGCTCTGACCTGGTGCTAAGTCGGACCACAGCCTGCACCAAGAAAGGGAGACCAGTCCAGAGCCACACATGAAGAACCACATATGCCCCAGAGCAACTGCCCATGCAGCACGGACACCCAAGAGAGCCACAACACCCACTGACACCACACCCAGGCCCGCAACCCCCACCCACCCAGCCCCCCGCCCCTGCCCCCCAGACAAATAAACTGCACACCAACACTATGAATCCTAAAAAAAACAACTGTTGACTGATGTCACACAAGCAGGAATACCAAAACACATGCGTGCCCAGAAAATGGAGAATCAGTCATACAGCAATGCAATCACCAACACAAAACACCATTCAAACCAAAACCCAAAAATAATTCAGATGAGTCCTAGCGGGTCCGCACTGGACAATCTGTAGGACACAGCCTAGAAGACAAAATCCAAGAGAAGAAGGAGTGCCATGCGCACAACAAAGGAAAGAGAGGGAGAGAGGGAGGGAGACAGTGAGGAAGAGAGATGGAGTGAAACTGCACAAGCAGCGCAAGGCCTCCCGGGCACCTGGCCCTACATGCCAACATGTGTGTGTGTATCCCTATCGGGACACCATGAGCCCAAGGCCTTGCCACAATCTCAGCGCCAAAGCCACATCACATTCCGAAAACGCAAGTAGTAGTCAGACACACATTAGGGATGAAAGCTCCTTTGTACCAATGCAGAAGGCGGGAGGACACCTGAACCTCTGACCTTGGTCCTGAAAGGGCTGGAACACCCTGAGAGAGATGTCATGGCAGATGTGGACAACTCCTACACCACGCATTGCGGAAATGAACAATCCAACTTATCCACACCCCACACACAGAAGGCCCTGCCTGCGGTACCCCCGCATGGGATGCCCTTGACACTCACGGAAACAGCAACCCATTCTACCCAACGTGGCACACACAATCTAATTATAGCCCAGAGCTGTGGCATATCCTCCACACAACTGCCGCAGTCCAGAAGAGTGCCGGTTCCACAGACACACTAACGTAATGTCAGGCCATCCCGGGCACATGCACAACCCCCATCACGTGGAACAGTACCGTGCACGTATGCTGCATTCACTGGGCGCACTGCCACTGGCAGTGCTGCGGATCAGCTACCGGCTGAGCTTCCGCCTGGCCTACGTCACCTGCGTCCAGCCCTGGTTCCACTGCCGAACATGCACATTCGAGTGTCCCATGGATGTTTGCCTATCCAACACAGCCGTAGATTAATTGGACTATGACTTGTGTCTGCGACCCCTGTTGGATCACAAACAGGAGTGTAACCGAGACAGCCGTGCATGGGATGCCTTCACATACTGTGTATGTATTGGCAGTTGCGCATGGGAGACTGCACAATTCCTCGTGTGCAGTGACCACATTGAGGCGCTCCCCTATTGGGCTGTGTTGCGGTTTGGGGAAACGGCGTGGGCTGAGCACACCTGTCCGGACAAGTTAATGGATTGGCTCACCCTGGCATTCCTCGAACACGACAACAACGTACTATTGGAACACATTGCACATGAAGCTGTGCTGGCATTCATGGACGAGTAAGTACGTCCCTGCAGCCACATCGGATTGTCACCCACAGCACAGGTCCCAACAACTTGTTGCATTGTGAGGATTGCTCACATATCCCACCACATTAGAGGACATGTCTGCCATCGTCAGGACTCTGGATGAATGTGCGTGGAACTACGCATGTGTACACACACCTGTTCAAAGTGATGCCGGTCCATGCTCGGAGCAACACAGTGTTTTGCAACGTTACAAATTCGGACACACTGCTGAGGTGAGTGAACACACATGGCAATGTAGGACTACATGTGAACCGGTCGGACCCTTTCACCTGATAACTGTCAGCAGAGCAGACAATCTGCGCACTCCAGTGGCAGAGCACTATGCTGATCACATGGGCAGTGAGTCGAGCCCCCTCACATGGGGCAATGGGCAGACGCCAGACAACACATGACTCGTCCAGAACGGTAGGGAGTGCTGAGACTGTTGTCCATTTTTGCCTCACCATTTCCTGAACCTCGACCTGTTCCCATGCTGCGTGTAAGCGCCTTAAGCCTGTCCCTGCCTGTTGTGGCCGTTGCCTCGTCCGTACTGACACGCACATGCCAATAAAGTCTATGCTAACCCAGTGGTGTCTAACTGTGATGAGTGTTGAATCGAATGTCCACTCGTGTGCCACAATGTGTATCGTCCCTACACAGGGAGGAACTGACTGACGCATGTACAATTGTGGTGGCTCACTTTTGCAATCTCCACCTCTGTGGGCCCGACATTGTTATGGGATAGTTGCTGGCCGACCTGTGCACTTACGTGACTTCTGCAATGTGAGCATAGTCAGTGTGGCTCACAGAGCCGCTGCTTTCCTGGATTCAGCATATGTGCATGGGTAGGTTGTGATATTGGTGTTGGGGAGGGGGGCCCCTTTGTGCACTTAGTGGACGGGGGACTACTTGGTGTTTCTATGTGTGCTGCAGTGTGCCAAGGCTGTCAGGGACATGTTCCACGATCATTGTGGGTGTGCAGTGTGCACCACATATTTGTGCATGTGTGCCTTTGTGCCCATCTCCCCCCGTCGCCAAGTCACTGGTCATTACTCACCCTGTTGCTGTTGGGTCAGGTCGTATCAAGCTGTGTCCATGCCCCAAACTCCTGCCACCGTCTCCACACTGCTGACTGTGGCCACCATTTCCACCAGCTCATCCAGCTCCTCTTGTGTCGCAGGACTTCCACCTCCAGTCGCTGTTGCTGCATTCCTGTTGGTGGCGAGTTTCTCCTTGGTTTGGCTGTGCACTTCATGCCAGCGCCTCCTGACCTCGACACTCTGATAGCATTGACCTTTGTGACGATGGACTGCCATATTTCCGTTTGTGTTGCCAGTGCAGCAGGGGAGGTGCCGAACAGTTGTTGATAGTTTTCTATCACCTCTGTGATGATGATCCGGTCTCCCTGCGAACTGAACCCCGTCTATCTCTTCCTCTTCTCCTTGCCCTGCCCCAGGATTCCGTGCTGGTCCTCCGTGGGGCTTGGTGAGTTCGGCATGTCCTCTGCACTCGGTCCAGGTGCATACATGGTGCTACGCAGTTTGAATTGGTTTTGATGGTTTTTTTTGTTTCTTTTATGGTGCATTTTCCCTCCAGTCGCATGGGATCTGCAGGCCTGTGGCTGGCTTTCGCAATTTTTTTTACTGCGATTGGCCTCATCGCATGATTTTTTGCGTTTGCATTTTTGCGATGTGGCATTGGATTTTGCACGGCCATTTGACACATTATCTGGTGACTATCGCATGTTACCGCCGCGTTGTGAATACTTCGTTGGCATGATGTAATTTTCACGCGTTGAGCTGCGATGGTGAGAGTTGTGTTAGGCTAATCTTGCGGTAGTTATCACACGTTCTTGTGAATATACCCCTTGGTATTTGGAAGGGGAGTGTTAAAGGCGTCCCTTCCAAGTACCGAACCTTTAAGCTATGTATTAATGTTTTGCGACCGAAACCAGGTGGCAAAACATTAATATTTTACCACCTCCTCTAAGGAGGTGGAAAGCTACTCGCAAAGGAGAAGCGGTCTCCGGCTCCATGAGACCACTGCCTGTTCATAAAAAACAGGTTTGTGTCATTTTTAGGGATGAGCGTGCAAGAACATGAGGTAGCGCATGCATCTTGTTTGCGATACACTACTGTGTACAAAAAGGACTTGGAACCCGCTCATTTCTTAGGATCTGTTGACGTCAGTATCACTTCTTCGTTGCTACCTCCTGATTGGACAGCACAGGCTAGAGGTCACTTCCTGTTTCTTGTCCGGCGCATGGACCAAGCACAGATTGATTTTGTTTGATTAGTGTCTCTCCTCTTTTCACGCTGTGATTCAGGTACTTTTTTTTTTAAACTGCCCGTTTTTCTTCTTTTACCTCCCACCCACCACTTGTTGCTGCCCGCTGGCGCCACTTCACTGCTCGCACTGTGAGTTCTGATTTAAAAAAAATAATTTTAACTGTTTTGCCAGTGATTCTTTCCACTCCCACCTGTAGGGTCATGGGTCCTAGGCCAACATGCTAAAGAATGAGGGATACAGACACCAGCGATATTGTTGTAGAACTGGCCCAGGGCACGTGTGCCCAGCCTCTTTTATTGCCAGGGCTGCCTGACTGTTGACGCCTGCGTTGGATGGGTGTGTGGTGGGTGTTAAGACTGCCCATAGAGAGGGGCTGTATCATTATGTGCACAGTATTACACTACATTCCTCCTACAATCCAAAAGGACAACAAGCCGAACCTGTGGAAACAAAACAAAAATAAACTGGACACCACATAGTCCATCAGTCTCTAGAGTCAATCAGCAGGACAGCAGTGGACGTATGGACTGATGAAGCTGGCTACAACAGGACATCTCCTCTCTCATTCATAATTTAACCTGAGTGGTTCAGGATATGAAAGCTGCCTCAGAGATGTCAAGGGCCTTTTGCCTGCATGCTGGCTAGAGTCATGTCCATTGTGTGGATTTGGCCAACTCTGGTGATGCTTCAGATGATTTGTGGCGGTGTCAACAGTTCAAAAACAGGGTGCGCTAGGAGCCTTGTCAGTTTCCATTGCAAAGCTGGCATGGGTGGTGTTGCTTGACTCCTTGAAGAGAGTCTTGATGTGCTGAAATCTGTTGAGGTCTCCGCTTGTTGGCCTCACGAGCTGAAAACATCCATCAGTGGGGCACTGTCAAGTTCATCTCTCACACCTGTGGAGGCCCCTTGGTTTGGTTGTATGGGCCTGCATGTTGTCTGCTCTGGGGCTGCATGTGTGCCACATCTGGGGCACTACAAGATTGCAGAGGAGCCACTGCCTAGTTGTTCATGCAAATGTAGGGGTAGATGAGTCCTGGTCAAGACCTGCCTGCTCTCGATAACGGGATCAGGATGCAGGCAGGGTGAGCAGGTATTCTCTTGTTGACTGATTCTTCAGGTAATCTTTGGAGTTTCTTGCCTGTAGGTATGACAACGGATGGAAAAGAAGGGGAAAATGTTAGATAGTGGACAGATAAATAGCAAACAAGGGAGGGAGCAATGTGACGGGGAGGGAGAGAGGCAGTGGAAGAGATGTGGGAAAGAAAAAATAAAAGGGAGTGAAAGATCAAAGTAAACAGAACTCACTGTTAGATAAAACCTCAGGTGGCTGCTCACAAGCCAATTTATCTTTGGAAAACATGATGTCTGCAGTATCATGGAAAATGAAAACTCTTTTGTATCAAAACAAACCAACATGGCCGGTTACTTACCGGTAATATTAATTACCCCGAGTCTTAGACCTCCCCGTCACAGTCCTTACATATGTAAGCGTCAGCTTTCCCTGCAGACATCCTCAAGCAAAAAACTCCCCTGCTCCCATCCCTACCCTCCAGGCCACGCCCACATCCTGTGGAACATAACTTCTGACCTTACCTCCGGAAATCCTTTAAATCAAAGCACAAGAAGCTGCACACAGGAGGGAGGAATGGGAACCAGAACTGTGACGGGGAGGTCTAAGACTCGGAGTAATGAATATTACCGGCAAGTAACTAGCCATTACCTCTTTGTCACACCTCCCCGTCACAGTCCTTACACACGTGAGCAGATACCCAAGCAAAAAATCAGCTTCAAACAGCACAGCTTCCCTAAAACTGGCTGACACACCCCCACCCACCACCAAGCGGTAATGGGACATAAAGGTGTGAGGCGAACTCCAAGTGGTGGCCCAACAATCTCAGCCACGGAAGCCCATTGCAAACAAGCCAAGGAAGCAGCCATCCCCTGGAGCAGTGACCCTGCACAGTCCCAGGCACCAGCACCCACTCTTAAGCCACAAAGATACCCCACTAAAACCACTGACTGAGAGCAGTAACAGAAGGCTTCAGACGCTATACCGCCAAACCAAATTTCACAAAAAGGCAATCCACCTTACGAAAAGGGCGGGTACGACCAGATACACCCCAAGGTCCCACTTGACATCCAAACGGTGTAGCAGAACCTCCTCCTCAGACTGAGGATCAGCACACAACATAGGCAAAACCAACTCCTCGAACAATGGATTGAGGAGGGTATTTTTGGAACAAACTCAGGATCCGGCCTGAGAACCACCCTATCCAGATAGCACCGCAAAACAGGCTCAGAACACAGCAAGGAGCCCAACTCCCCCACACGTCTGGCTGAGGTAATAGCTACCAGGAAAATCACCTTGATAGTCAGAAACCGCAGGAAGACCTCCTCCAGCGGCTCAAACTGGGGAGACTGTAACGCCAGCAAGACCAAAGGCAGGTCCCAACCAGGAGCCAAGGACTTAATCACAGAATTCTTGAGAAAACAACTTCTCAAGAGTCTCCCCACAAGAGGTGCCAGACCATCACAGTCCCGACCACGAAAAGCCTGCACAGCAGTCCACTGAGCCCGCAAAAAGGAAACAGCCATGCCCAAATAAAAACCAGCCTTCAGAAGATCCCAAACCTTCACAGTGTCCACCGTCAAGGCTGACCAGCCTTACCCAGAACACCAGCCCTGAAACAAAACCCAATGCCTGGCATAAGATTTCAGCGTAGACGGCTTTCGAGACTGCTGAATAAAGAGAGCCACCTCAGGAGAACAACCCAGTGCCACAAGGTTGAATCTTTCAACATCCAGCCCGCCAACTTCAACCTGACCAGACACTCTCGAGAAAGCCCTGGAAACCTCAGGGGACAGGGTTCTGGGGGAAGCTTCCAACACGGCAACGCGGTTAACTGTAACAACAGAGGGAACCACGGCCTCCTGCTCCAGCTTGGCACTGCCAGGATCACAGACAGCTTGTCTAGCTTGACCTTCAGGAGAACCCTCTGAATCAACACAATCGGAGGAAAGGCATACAGCAACCCGTTCCCCCATGCAAATGACATCTCATCCACCTTCCAAACCTTGCTTGACGGACTCAGAGAGCAAAACCTGTCACTCAATGCCTTCTCCGGGGTTGCAAACAGGTCCAACTTGAGTACCCCAAACTTCCACATGAGGACCCCAAACACCCTAATGTCCAAATCCATCTCGGACAGGGAGTGAAGCATCCTGCTCAACTGATCGGCCTCCAAGTTCAACACCCCAGAAAGATGAACTGCCCTCAGCGACAACAAATTCAGTCCTGCCCACTGGCAAATCTGCGGAGCTAACAAATTCAGTGAAGCCACTTTTGCACTCCTCTGATGGTTCACATAGCGCACCACCAAAGTATTGTCTGTCCTCAAAAGAACATCCTGATGCACAACCAAAGGGAGAAATTGAACCAGGGCCAGTTGGACAGCCTTCAACTTGCTCCAGTTGGAAGACATCTGAGCTTCCTGGACCGACCAGATCCCCTGAACTGAATCCTGAGCAAGCACAGCCCCCTAACCCAGTTCGCTGGCATCCTTCATCACAACCATCCTGTCCAGGAGCACAAACGGAGAATCCTTCATGAGATTTCCCACATCAAACCACCAGGCCAACTCCTGGGAGATACCCGGACCCCCCAGAATCTACTGGTCATAATCCTGTGACCCTGGACACCATAGGTGAAGGATTTGGTTCACCAAGTGGTACAAGTGCAACCTGGCTCAAGGAGCAATCATGACAGTAGCTGCCATCAACCACTGCACTCTCAACCAATGCCATGCCGGGGAAGCTGGAGAGGCCAAAACCGCCCTCATTTATTTCGCAAAGAGTCATCTTGCGAGGTTCGTAAAGGAACACCTTTCCTATCCTTGTGTTGCAGACCCCTCCAATAAACAACAATTCCTGAGTGGGATTTAAATGGGACTCCTCCAGGTTCAGCAACCATCCGAACTGCTCTAGAAAACTGCAGACATTCTGAGTCTGAGATTGAACATTAGGAAAAGAAGAGGTAGAAATCAACCATTCATTCAAGTACGGGAACACCTGGATCCCCTGCACATGCAACAACCCCACCAAAGGAGCCAACTCCTTGGTAAATACCCTAGGTGAAGCAGAGACCAAATGGCAATACCTGAAACTGCAAATGTTCACCTGCCACACAGAACCTTAGAAACCTCAGGGAGTTCCGGTGCACTGACACATGAAAATAAGCATCTCTCAGATCCAGAGAGGTTAGAAAATCCTCCACCCAGAGGAAGGAAAGAATCAACTGCAGAGTCACCATCTTGAAGGACCAGTGAGGAATGCACAAATTCACAGCTTTTAAATCCAACACCGGCCTGTAATCGCCATTTGGATTTTGGGTCAGAAAACGGATAGAGTAAGCCCCTTTGCCCTGTTGCGCCACAGGAACTTTCACAATGGCACCCTTGGCCACCAGGTCCTGAACCCTTTTCAACAGGGCCTGATGGGGCCAGCGCTGGGATGCTCCCGGGTAGCCATGCGCTATATAAATGTAATTTCATTTATTAATTCATTCATTCATTCATGTTTCACAGGTGAACCCGGAACAGGGGTAGAACGGAAGACATCCAAGGGAGCCGTCCCAAGCTCTACACGATATCCCAGTCTGATAATCTGTAGGACCCACTGACCCCTGACAAATTCCTCCCAGGCTGGCAAAAAAATCCTGAGGTGACCCCTCCACCGGGTCCCCCCCCCCAAGAAACTCAGGATAGTCATGATTTAGCCTGACCGGTGGTATCTGAACCTCCCTGCTGGCCCCGGGACTTATGGAAGAAAGGGACTCCCCGGCCACATCCCCAACCAAGAAAGGGCTGACTGGCCATTTTTGTCTGAAAAGCCTGTCCAAAAGCCCTTTTATAGCCAGCAAACTGTCCCTTTAGGGGTGGATGGACAGGAGGCAACAATTGTTTGTCCTCCGCGGTCTTCTTGATCATAGCCTCCAAGGGATCACCAGACAGTTTGGAGCCCGTGAAGCGAATCTTCATGTGAGCACTCTTCTGGGCCACCTCCGCTTCCAAGGCTTAAGCCACAACTGTAGCCTAGCCACCACAGAGGCCCCAGCCACCACATGTGAGGCACTAAGGAAATCGAAAGACAGGCCAGACAAAAAACGCAACTGCTGTTCCAACATTGTCAACGATCATTATCCAAAATCAGTTGTTCTGAGAAACTCGGACAGTCCTTCAGCAGAGAATGAACCAGATAACTGTTATACGCCACAGACCTAACTGCCAGATTGAAAGCAGCAAACAACCTCTTCAGAACCCCTTCAACCCTTTTATTACCGGGGTCAGAAGGCACTGTATCCTCCGACACCACTATACTCTGGGACCAATACCAGCCGACAGTGTATCAAACTTCACAACGGAAGGGAACTCCTCTGTAAACCCTTGTAACAGATACCTTTTAGCCAGGAACCATGTAAAGGCATGCTTAGCCACATCCCTCCATTCTACTTCCAGCACATTCTGGACAGACTTATGTATGGGCAGACTTTCAGGCTCCTTTATTTATTTGATAATTGGCAAATAAATCGTCAGATTCCTCAGCCACTGAGAGCATAGGAAACCTCAAATTGTCCCTAACATGTTGCTACACACTGCGAAGGTCTGACCGTTGAATAAAGTGCCCCTTCAACTCTTCCTCAGAATAACAGTCAGGGTCAGGAGGATCAGGAGAATCCAGCTTCTGTCTCTTTGGCCCCACTGCTTCTCTGGCCTTAAAAGCAGCTGAAACAGTGTCCTCAATCATTATCTGGACATCAGCCAAGAAAGGAGCCGCTGGAGGTCTAGCCATCACCTCCTACTCCCTATGATTATACTTCTCTGACCTCTGCCCACCTACCATGAAGTGCCAGAGAACAGCAGAAAGCACACCTCCATTTATACAACCCAATCAGGTTAACAACTTCCTGAAACACCAGATGCCATGACCCCCATCCAACCCAATGGACACGTCCCACCACACTCAACTAGCACCACCAGCCAATTGCCGTGAACACAGAACACACGTGGGCCACAAGGCATGCGCCAGCCAATCCCGGCACGGCTTCTCACAGTCCAGAGCCCAAACCAGCGCTCCTGCGCAGCTCGTTCAAACCACGAGTCACCTTTAGGCTGGTACTGCTTTTTTAGTTTCAAAGGAGGCATCCAAAATCCCCGCTTTACCCTCTGATGAGTCCCGAGACATACTGTACCCCAGGCGCGCTAGTTCACCAGTCCAGATACCCCTTTGATGGAGAGGCAAACCACGGGCTTCGTTCCACGAAGCTCGTACGTGTGCGAAGCGGAGCAGGCTGCTGCCCCGCTACAGCAAGGACCCAAAGCCATCCCCTTTCAAGAAAAGGTCGCTGGAGCAGGCCTTAATTAGAAATAATACTTACCAGCCCCAGCGGAGACCAGCACAGAGTTTCACTTGCTTGACCCAGTCGTGCAGAAAAGAAAACCAAGATTTTCGGATGTGAGGTCAGGGGTTATGTTTCACAGGATGTGGGCTTGGCATGGAGGGTAGGGATGGGAGCAGGGGAGTTTTTTTGCTTGAGGATGTCTGCAGGGGGAGCTGACGCTCATGTGGGTAAGGACTGTGACGGGGAGGACTGATGAGAAGGTGATGAGTTGAAAAATTAATAATGTACCTTCAGTTCTCTTTCAGCTCGAGTTGATGGCATCTCTTGTTTAAATCAAGATGAGAGAAGACCTTGGCACCATTCAGCTGTGTAATTATATCTGCTATGTGTGGACCTGGGTGTCTTTCTCTTCCGATTCCTTTGTTGGCCTAGCATATACCAACAGAAATGCCCACTGCACTGACATTTTTTGGCACTGCCACTATGGGTGAAACCAATGTCGTCGGACCAGTAAAGCGTTCGATGATGTCATGCTTTATTAATGTTTCTAGTTCTTTCTCAACGGCCTCCTGTAAATGGAAAGCAATCTGATGGTGTTGCTGAGCAATAGAACTAATGTCCTTGTTAATGTGTAGTTGAACCTTCATTGTATTTAGTGTCCCTAGTTCATGAAACAACGAGGGGAATTGACTTACTATTTTAGAATGTGTATTGAGGTTGAAGTTGATGGATATTAGTCCCATACCAGCACCAGTGATGAAACGGAGTTGACATGACTCTACAAAATAGCTTGGAGGACATGAACTGGCACTTGTACTGTTGTTTTCTTATGACACGTGGTCGCTATGAATGACCCTTGACTTTGCAATGGTGTAGAAGCAGCCCACGTTTACACCTTTGTTTTCAATGGCGTTAAACGTGGTATTGGAGACAGTAAGTTGCATTTTTCTTCCGTCATGATATTGATCAAAGCACCACTGTCTCTAATCAAAGTTACAGAGCAGCTATCAACCTTTAACGTGATCTTAGGGCACTGGACAAATGAGTTTGATCTGTTGTCCATGCCTGAGGGTCGCCAGCTCATGTAGGATGAGGTGGAGGAGGCTCTCGAATGATGACGATGAGGACAGGGTTGCTGGTGGTTTTCCAGGCGGCAGTGGACCCCAGCTGCTGGTGGCCACTGTGGTGGCATAACTGGGTTAGAGGCGGGCCTGGCTGGCAGCCAAGGAACTGTAAGCATGTGGCCCCTCCTCTTTCTCCTCCAATGCCACCTGCAGGTGGTATTCTGAAGCCACAGCCTCAAACGTTTGGCAACACAGCTGGGTGACTATCTCTGGCCGGAATGGTTGTTGGCCGGCTGCAACAGCAGGAATAGCTACATCAACAAAGAAAAAAAACACAAATTGTGTTGCTCAGTGCAAACACTTGTTTATACTGTTTATAGTAGCGCAGTAGCAGAACATTGCTGGTCTCATGGGGCCATTTAAACTTTATTTTGATTTGATTAGTCACGGGGCTACATAATGCGATAGCACTGACTGCAACTAATAAAGTCAGACCACCAAAATAATTTAAAAAAATGATTTTAGTTTAAAGAGTTTCATAGTGAAACTAAACAGACACTTTATGTGTGTTAATCAATTAATGATCTGCCATTAATGAGTAAGGGACATATATCTATGCTGTACAATTACTTTACTATATGTGGAACATTAATGCAGCCATGCTGGAGGTCGGCTAATCTGCAACATGTTTTAGGAGCAGCTGTAATGGCATGGTGTTATTAACCTATTATCATTAATTCTAATGGTCCTGCTTTTCTTCTATCCTCTTCAATTCCACCCTGAGTCCTAATGTAGGGTCTCAGGGCCGGCGCTAAGCATAGGCAGTGTGGGCAGCTGCCCTAGGCCCCACTCCTGCTCACAACCACGAGGCCCCAACAGATCACTTACTTTATAAAGAATCCAGTGATACAAGGCCCAGTGAGCAGCAGAGATGCAGTGGTAAGAGGCCCAGGGGAGTCTTGGAAGTGGCCCCCTCCCTTGGGCCTTGCAGCCATGGGCTGAAAGGGCTTCAAAAATCTAATTGCTGCATGAGTGTGATAACAACAATTGGATAGGTGTTTGAAGTGCCTTTAGGTGTGAAATGAAATGAGCCCTTCCCCTGTGTGTGAACAAAAATCAGAGTGCCCTGCCGGGCTCAAAACAAAAGAAAGAATCATGTCCCATCACCAATGGGTGTTACTCACCTAGAATGGAGCAAAGGGAGCCATGTCATCAAAATTAATAAATAAAAAAAACATATTTCTTTAACACAGAGAAGTGTTTTACCTTAGTACATTGGACTTTATCACTCAATTGAAATGTATTAAAAGTGAGAGTTTCTGAACATGAACTGAGAAAAATTTCTACCCCACCTTCCTGGTAATGGTATTAGTGAACTAAGAGCAGGGCCCTCGTAATTATGTGGCTGGAAAGGACAAAATCAGGCAGCAGGGTTTACTAACTTATGCAGCAACAAAAGGCACATTATGTGGCATAACGCAGCACATTTTTTGATTGTTTCACCTCAATAGTTTATCATTCTTGCACATGATTAGTATATAGACAAAAGTCTTATATGGGGAAAACATAGTGACAACAAAATTCCATAAATCCATTGGCCCTGACTAAGAGGTATGTCAGGATTCATGTGTACCCAATATGAGGGTTAGCTTCTTGGTCAACATGGAGCAAAATTATGGTCTTTCACATAAAACACAAGAAGTGTCTGTACAGTGCACACCCTGAATGCAGGAATATGAAAGTGCTCTGATGTGTGATAATGAGTAAAATTTATGTTAGTGAAATAAAGAATTTGCCTAGGATCACATACTTTAGTCAAGCAGGTAAGCCAGGGTTGATCCCAGATTTTCCAGTTTCTAACTGTGCAGTCAGACACTACATGAGTATCTCTTCATGAAATGAAATCTTAATGTTTCATATTTAATTCTTTGAGGATGAGCCAAACGTCTGGGCAAAAGGAAGGGTCCACATTGTGTTTTTGGCAGTTTTGCATAGCACAAACCTTGGTCATGGACATAACAGGACTTCACAATAGGCACATACTACTTTCTTTTTTTTTCCAGCATAGAAATATGCCTGGATTCACAGGGTGCTGATCCAGGGTCAGTATTCAAGCCTTGTTCCCCATGATGCATGGTGAGCAACTGTAATCACTAGACCACATCGCCTGTTGTGAATGGTTTGAGGCTCCAAGAGGGCCTTGAGTTGACCAGAGGTAAAAAAGGCAAAAGAGAGAAGTTGATGTAAATGTGCAGAACCAGCAAAAAAGCTGAGGTAAGAGAAGATGAGTGGCTGGTTCAGAAGAAGCGAGGAAGGGAGTGAAGCATTGAGAAGAAAGATGACAAGAACACCTCACCACGTGACAGCAGCAGCTGGCCTGCTGAACTCTGACCAACACCCAAAACACATGCCAGGAGCTCTGAATAATCATTGACAGCAAACTGACATGACTGCACAATTCAATGACACTACAGCATCCTGCTTTCACAATGAATGGAGATGCTGAGGAAGAACTTCACATGGCCTACAACTCAAGCAGCAGTAGAAAAACTCATGCCATAGACACCAACAAGTTGGTCTATAGCATCACCCTCAATGGTGGGATCACCAAGCAACTCACTAGAAAACTCCAATCCATCCAGAACTCAGAAGCCAGACTCATCCTTAAACTCCCTCAAAGAACTCACATTACACCACAGCTCAGGGAACTCCACTGGCTCCCAATACACAAACACATTCAATTCAAACTCCTCACACACATTCAAGCCACTACACAATTAGGCCCTACCTACCTGAACATTTGCATTTGCATCTCCTTCCAACAACCACCCTAATCGCACACATCCCGTGCATGCACAGAGAAAAGATTAGAAGAACAGGTGCTCTTTTACATCACTCCTAAAGCATGGAACAGCCTCCCATTCCAAAACAGATCCTCCTCCTCTCTTCCTGAATTCTTTAAGAAACTGAAGACCTGGCTTTTCAGTTAACCAACTTACCATAGGCAGGGCTAGGCACACACTCCAGCTTAGTGCCAAGATACACTCATGTGTGATAGTGCCCTTTACAAATACACATAACATAACAACATGGATGTAAGTGTGGCAGAATCAGAAAGAGAGGGTAAGATGTTTAGAGTGAGTAGAGAGGTGAAGAGATAATACAGGGGTGAAGTGGATATAGCAAGGGGTTGAACCAGCAACCAAGGTAATAGGTTGGGCAAGAGATGGTGTTAAATGTAGAGTATGGAAGGGAGAGGTTGATGTACTTGGACAGAATCAGCACAAAACACAAGAGGCAGATGAAGAGGTAAAAATGTTGTTGAACCAGTGTGTGCTGTTAATTCCTTGGAGCCTTCTGCTGAAGTTTGTAGTTTTCTATCTTTGTATTTTCCAATGTAAAAAGTTGTCTTGGTTTTTAGATGAATGTGTCATTCTTCACAAAGAGTTATGATCTTAAACCATCCTCAGTGTGTCTTTTGTGTACTCTATTACTCCTATTGACAAGCATATTGAATCTCACTCCCACTGGGACCCTTTTCTTGCACATGTCCTGACTGTATATTTAGAGGTTATAGCTCCTGGCCTGAACTGCCTTTGCAGTATCTTGCTTGCTTCTTCATAAGTTCCTACCAATGTAAACTACAAAAGCTGTTGTTATTTTGATGCTCGAAAAAACTTAAACAGGCTCAAAACTTCTTCGGATCTTCTAACATACTTTTTTCTCAAATGTTCCACAATATTTTTCTGTAAAAGGAAAAATGCAAAAGTACATTGTGTGACCTTTTGTTTATATTGGGTCAAAAGGTGATTAATTGGCAACATCTGTGGAGGCTACTGTTGTTTACATTTTCTCTTTCAGAACTGACTGTTTCATTTAATTCGTATAAAAGTTATTCCTCTTAGAAACTTTGGGGTCTATTACGATCCGCCCGCCCGCCACCCTAATGGTACATGGGACCGACCGCCGGAGGTGCGGCGGTCCCGCTATGGCAATTAGGATGCGACCGCCACCCTGGCGGTCACATCCTTCATATTTTACATTGCGGCGGGCGGTGCAGTAAGCAGCACCCGCCGCAATGCAAAATATGCATGTTGTGCATTGGCATGCATAACGTGACAGGCACCGCGCGGTTCCTGCCACCTTGTATATGCCAATGAAGGTGGTTCCAAAGGTCCCCCCCCCCAAGTGCAGACCCCCAACCCCCCAGGAGCCCACTATGGGCCCCCAATGCCAATCTCTGCATGCCTTGCTATGGCGGAGTCTCCGCCATGGAACGGCAGGCATCATAATATGGATGGCGGTGCCTGCAAGGCACCGCCACCATATTGAGGACCTTTTCCGCCCGCCCGGCAATCCGACCAGTGGAAATGCGGCTGACGGTCTGTCCAGCCGCCACAGTACCCCCCGCCATACTAATATGGCGGGGGTAAATCAGGTATGGATGGCGGGAGGATCGCCGGGCCGACAATGGCGATCCGCACGCCATCCTAATAGACCTCTACGTCTCTCCAAAGGCGGCAATAGCGGGCAGTCAAAGCTTACTCCAGGAGGCGATAAAGATATTGCAACAAAAATATAGTATGTCATATAATCGTACCCAATTAGCACCTTATCCAGCCAGCCTAGCTGTATCTTTTAAAAGGGACTGATTTTGAGCAGGTGATTGAATGAAACACTAACAAATGTGTTCTGTGAAACACGATAGCCAAAAAAGATACTTCTTTGTGTGCAAAGTGTCCTGCAAAGTGGTAACACACAGTAGTCCACCCTGCAAGACTTAAGTGCTGCGAGGTCCAAGCAAAGGGCTAGATTCAGGTGGGAAAGGTGGAGGCCACCAGACCACTGGCTTGCCCGCTTCTACATAACCAAAAGGCTGCTGCAGCCTTAAGGTTGGGGTACAAAGAGTCGGTCTGACTGTGCTCGCAAAGTCAGCTGACACATTTCTATGTGCGTAATGACAATGGGCCAGCCTGGGCAAGCAACTTAGGTTGTGCACCTCCTCTCGCAACAAAGAATCCCAGCCCTCAGGTAGTAACAGCAAGGCTTGGGGAAATGGCTGCTTTTCAGGAGCATAGTTAGAATTGGCCGCCTGTGGCGGGTAAGACGAAGAAAGGGGGGTGTACAGAAATCAGGATATCGAGGAGGAAGGCACCGGAGAAGTGATGGGGCATTTCATGGAGTATATCAATACACAGGGAATGATCTGCACAACACTGAGCCTATGCAGGTAGGTAGCCAGTACGTTCAGTGAGGAAAATCTTGTATTGGAGGTTGGGAGACCAAAAGTGTTTCGTTGCATATCTGGGTACGGACTGGAGTGACTTGTGGATGATGAAAATACAACTATCTCTATAAGATGCATGGAATTTTTCTCAGGCCAGGCGTAATGTGGTTATTTCTTCTTAAGCTAAATATGAGTTGAGCGGCATGATTCTGTTCCTTTTACAATTTGGAAAGTGTTGTCTCAGATATTAGGGACATTTGACTTCATTTTTTTAAAGTCTCTGGTATTACTTTAGGGTCTTTTTGCAAATCAAGCCACACCTTCCTTCAACTTACGTCTTCCATGTTGCTACATTTCCTTTCCATATAGATGTAAATTACAAATAGTCTACTATAGTAAGCCCTTTTGGTTTTGTTGCTATAATGTATCTCTTTAGTGACTGGCTCCCAGTATAGCTTTGGCAGTCTTTTTTACCTGGCCACAAACTGTTTTCCCTTTAAGCCATCTGTTCTGTATGTCTTTAAGCTGTGTTTGTGCTCTTGGTGTGCAGGTGTGGTCCAGCCATTGGAGCTTCTGGATGCTAATATATTAGCCACCCTACCTTTGTATGACAATTGTGCTGTCTCCTCTTCTTAGTTTTTAGAATCTGTGCTTTCTGTTGTTTGCTCCAGCTCTTGCAGGTCACTCACACTATCTAGCCTTTATCTGTTTGTGTTGATCCCCCAGGCCTTCTGAAAACCAAATGCCTTATCTTGAACTTTACTAGCGTAAAGGAAGGGCTGGGGAGATACTTGAAGTCCCACTTCATAGTTGTGGGACAAACTGACTTGGAATGTTATTCATGCCCTAGATTGGAAACAGTTAGTGAACATTTTTGTTATCATGTCAGTTTCGAGAGGCTTAGGCCTAGCTTTATCAGCCAGTTTGATGAATGTAAAGTATTTTCACGTAACAGAGCTGTGCAGTCCTCCTCCCTGACTCTCAAATGGCCCCAGGGACCCCATTCCCCGGGGCTGCAAAATTAAGTTAAAGGGAGGGAACCATGCTGCCCCCCTCCTCCCCGAGTCTCTAATGGCCCCAGGGACCCCATTCCCTGGGTCTGCAAAACTAAGTGAAAATGAGGGAACAACGCGCCCCCTGCCTGAGCCATTAATGGCCCTCGGGACCTCATCCCCATGGGGCAGGCTCACAAGCTGTGTCCCAGGGAGGCCACCCCCAGAACATAGCCGATTCCCTGACCACACCGGTGCGGGCAGGGACACCTGTATTTGCTTTCACTTGGCAGAAGCATTTTCAAAACTCCTGCCAAGCGTGAACAAACACCAACTGTGCTCACAGTGGGTGGGAGCTTTGAAAATGCACCCACCCGCTGGGAACGGACTTTTGATCTGCTTCCCTGCCCGCACTGAAACGGGGAGGGAGACAGATCAAAATACTGCTCCTGACTGAATGGAGAAGAATTAGTAGGTGCTCCCTCTGAGTGGGAGCAATGCAGGCTCCCCTACAAATTTAAAGAAAAAAAATATTAGCCCCGGGGGATGGGGTCTCTGGGGCCAAAATCAGCCGAGGGTAGGGAGGCTATGCGGCACCCTTCCCTAAAAAATTGTTTTTATTTAAAAAAAACTCCGGCAAGTTGCTGGAGGACACGCCCCCTTCACTACCATTCTGCAAACGCACCTCCTGGTGCAATGGTGATTAGGGAATGAAATCCCCTTGAATGCTGAGGGTCTTTGGGTGCCAGCAAGCCCTCTTGTTACCTCCAATAATTACCAGAGAGCGAGATTGCTGAGAGGACTTGAAGGCCACGCCCCTTTTCTCCACCATTCTGCAAACACGCCTCCTGGCGCGCTTCTGCTTGGGTGATAAATTCCACTTTTCTCCTGAGGGCCTCAGAACTAAAGTGGACTACTTCCCCCAACCAGTAGTGCGTCAGTGGTGGAGAAAGGGGGCATGGCCTCTGACAACCTCTCAGCAAACCAGGTATATGGGTGTTACTGGTGGTGGCAGGAGGGTGCCAGGTCTATATATGTTAGACCTTGCACCATTGGCGTGGTATCCCCTGTTTTTTTTGCCTTTGTCTCCTGTGTTTCTGCTGTGTGTTGGTGTGTTGGACTCCGTTTTTCTGGTCTTGATGCTTTGGGCACTTTGCCACTGTTGTTCAGTGCCAAAGTGCAAGTGCTCCCTTTGTAGATTGTTGTTATGGATTAGTGATTCCTTAATTGGCATATTTGATTTACTTGTCAGACCCTAGTATAGTGCACTGTGTGTGCCCAGGCCATGTAAATCAAATACTACTATTGGGCTGCAGCACTGACTGTGCCACCCACAGAAGCAGCCTGTAAAATATAACTCTGGCCTGCCATTGCAGAGCCTGTGTGCAGTCTGGGACTGCCATGTCAACTTGGCAAGTGCACACACTTGCCAGTCCCTAAACCTTCCCGTTTCTACATAATAGTCACCCCTAAGGTAGGCCCAAGGTACCCCTGTGGGCAGGGTGCATTGTATGTGAAAGGTAGGACATGGTCTGATGTGTGTGGCATGTCCTGATAGTGAAATACTGCCAATTTTGTTTTTCACTATTGCAAGGCTACCTGTTCCCATAGGACAGAATGGGGAGTTTGTTTATAACATCTTATAAACATAACAAGGTAGAAAAATAAATTTGAGTATGCCTGAACTCAGAATGTAAAAATACATCTTTTATTGAGGGTGATTTTGACATTCTGTGTTTGAAAATACCACTTTTAGAAACTAGGTCTTTTCTTGCCTAACCATCCAGTGTGCCTCTGCTAGGTTTCAGTATTGCATGTCTGGATTTTGGATGACAGGGGCTGGAGAGAGCCAGCGGTTTCAGAAGTCTGATGAGTCAAGGCTGGGCTGCATTTAGAGTGAGTGCAGGAGATTTCCTTTCACCTGAATGGGCCTGGTCTGCCTTCAACATTGCCATCTCCACCTCTGTCAGGAAGTTGCACCAATGAGGACAGAACTGGTTTTGGCTGGGTACATACACTCTCTGCCTTCAGAGAGCAAAGGATGTTTGTGTATAAAAAGAGGGGCCCAGATCCCAGACTTTTAGATCACTTCTGGGAATCAAGAGGAACCTTTGCTAAGGAGAAGAGCCGGTGAAGCTGAGGAGGAATACTGCCCCTCTGCTGTTTGCTGTCTGGGGTTGGCCTGCAGTGGCTGCTTGCTGCATAGGAAAGGAGAAAAATGACTTTGCTGTTTGCTTTGTCACCTGCTGGGAAAAAAAGATCTCTGAGGGCTTGAAACTGAGCTTGCCTTCTGTTCTGAAGTCTCTGGACACAAAGACTTCACCACCAGCTCCCCTGAATTTCCTTTCTGGGAATTCCAACCTGCAAAGAGGTGCCTACTGCTGTATAGGACCTCTAGAGACTGTTTGTCACTGGGAGCTGGAAAATCGACACATCATCGAAGAAGCGTGTCGCATCGGTATCTGTTTCTGACACATCTCCGAAGAAACCGTTGCAGCGCCTGCCGCGGCTCGAGAAATCGCTGCACGATGCATCAGTAGCAACGATCTCCGAAGTCTGAATTCACCGCACCGATCCCGACGCAAGCCTGCTGTGCGGCTGCACGAAACCATGCATCGTACCGGATCGTTGATCGCATCGAGGCGCTAAGACTGTTACATCGTGAAGAAAAGATCTCTGAGGGCTTGAAACTGAGCTTGCCTCCTGTTCTGAAGTCTCAGGGACGCAAAGACTTCACCACCAGCTCCCCTGAATTTCCTTGCTGGGAATTCCAACCTGCAAAGAGGTGCCTACTGCTGTATAGGACCTCTAGAGACTGTTTGTCACTGGGAGCTGGAAAATCTACGCAACATGGAAGAAGCGTGTCGCATCGGCATCTGTTTCTGACACATCTCCAGAGAAACCGTTGCAGCGCCTGCCGCGGCTCGAGAAATCGCTGCACGACGCATCGGTTGCAACGATCTTCGAAGTCTGAATTCACCGTACCGATCCCGACGCAAGCCTGCTGTGCGGCTGCACAAAACCACGCATCGTACCAGATCGTTGATCGCATCGAGGCGCTAATACTGTTACATCTTTGGGGGACGCAGAAAGAAACTGACGCATCACCTCCCCACTCAGTAAGAAACCGATGCATCACCTCCTCTCCAGTAGGGAACTGACTCATCACCTCCCCTGTGCTGCAGTAAGGAACCAACCATCACCTCCCCCGAAGCAAAGAACCGACGCGTCACCTTCCCTGTGTGTAAGGAACCGACGCATCACCTTCCCTGCGGCCATTTTATTTGTTTTGCGTGACGCATCCAAGGTACTTTGTGAGAAAAGTGTTGGATTTACAACTTGCATTGAACTGAACTATTTCTACCATTTGAAAGCCTTATTTGTAATACTGTATTGTGGATTTTTTGTTGTTTGGTCTTGTTTTGGGTTTAGATAAAGAATACTTATTTTTCTAAACTGTTGTGGTGTCAATTTGAAGCATTTTCACTATATTACTGTATGTGTTCACAAATGCTTTGCACACTGCCTCTGAGATAAGCCTGTCTGCTCGTGCCGAGCTACCAAGGTGGTGAGCAGGGGTTATTTTAGGAGTGTATTCCCCTTACCCTGACTAGAAGCAAGGGTCCCTATTTGGACAAAGGTACCTACCTCTGCCAACTAGAGACCCCCATTTCTAACAATATCTATCTATCTGTCTATCAATCTATCTATCTATCTATCTATCTATCTATCTATCTATCTATCTATCTATCTATCTATCTATCTATCTATCTATCTATCTATCTATCTATCTATCTATCTATCTATCTATCTATCTATCTATCTATCTATCTATCTATCTATCTATCTATCTATCTATCTATCTATCTATCTATCTATCTATCTATCTATCTATCTATCTATCTATCTATCGATCTATCTACACATATATATATATATATATTCACTGAAAAACACCATAGGTTTTTCAGACGTTATAGTTAGGAATTAGTATCTAAAAAACCTTAGAAATTCACTGAAAAAACCATAGGTTTCAGGGACGTTATAGTTAGTTGGACATTTGACTCATATAAAACCAGAGAAATTAGCCCGTTATAGTTAGTTGAGCTAACTATAACTTCCGCGCCCACAATGCACTGGTGATGACGTCACATATTACATCACTCATGACATGGTCAGTGACATCACTGATGACATCACTGATGACATCTCAAATGACATCACTGATGACATCTCAAATGACATCACTGATGACATCATTGATGACATCATCCAGTGAATGTGTGTTTCTGTAAAGTTTAAATATTTTCATTTATCTATGCCAAGGTGTACTGAAGAATGAGTGGATTTACAAGTGCCTGAATGGATTATTTAGTAGGTGCGTGACTGACTGTATAAGTGAGTGATTGAACATGTGGTACTGAATGTATGGGTTAGTGACTAAACTGTCTGAAAGTCTGTATAAGTGTCTCAGTTGGTGTATAAGCGGCTGCATGGGTTGGTGAGTAGCTACATGAGTGTCTACATGGGTTATTGATTTGTTGTCTGAGTATCTGTATGAGTGCCTGAGTGTCTGTGTGGGTGGGTGGGGGGTGTGACTCTGTGCATACATGTCTGAGTGGGTGATTCACTGGTTGTATGGATTCAAAAGTACATCTGGGAAGGGCTGTATGGGTGAGTTAGTGTGTGTATGGGTGTTTTGGTGAGTGAATGAATGTCTCACTGGTATATGTGTGAGTAACTATATATGTTTTAAGGCAGTATATGTGAGTGTCTATACGTGAGAGTAAGTTATTTGAAGAGTGGGTGTATAAAAGAGTGTCTGCTTGAATCAGTGATTGTATAAGACAAAGTATGTGTTAGTATCTGCATAAATAAGTGATGTGGTGTGTGTATAAATAACTCAGTTGGTGTGTATAACAGTATACATGAGTAAATGGGTATGTGATTGATTCTTTGCATGACTGACTATGTGTGTGAGTAACTCTATGGATGAGTGGCGGACAGTGACTGTATGTACAGGTGTATGAGTGCATATTATAGTACTGTATTGATGAGTAACTGCATGTATAAGTGAGTGGATGTGAGTGTAGACCTAGGAAATGGTGGGTGATATGTAGTATCTGGCATTGTTGTGTGTATGGTTTCAAAAATAGTAGTCTGTATTTTAGAGTGCGTGTATCAAAGTTTATATTAGGCCATCAGTATGTGCATCAGATTATCACGTGGATGATGTCATCAGTGATGTCATTTGAAATGTCATCAGTGATGTCATCAGTGATGTCACTGACCATGTCATGAGTGATGTAATATGTGATGTCATCACCAGTGCATTGCAGGCGTGCGAGTTATAGTTAGCTCAACTAACTATAACAGGCAAATTTCTCTGGTTTTATATGAGTCAAATGTCCAACTAACTATAACGTCCCTGACACCTATGGTTTTTTTCAGTGAATTTCTAAGGTTTTTTAAATGCTAATTCCTAACTATAACGTCTATAAAACCTATGGTTTTTTCAGTGAATTTCAAAGGTTTTTTAAATGCTAATTCCTAACTAAAACGACTGCAAAACCAATGTTTTTTCAGTGAATTTCAAAAGTTTTTTAAATGTTAATTTCATATTTTAATATTTATAAAACCTATATTTTTTCTATTTTTTTTCCTAATATTTTGGAACTCTATTATCCTTTTTTTAATTAATTAAAAAAATATGTAATGTTTTATATCTTCCCCAAAAAGTATTTATATCAGTTTTTTTTTGGGAGAAAACTGAAGTCCCGTACCAGTAGTGTACCAAGCTCCATCAGCACGTGAATCCTATCCACCATATTGCCAAACTCGTAAAGGATGCGCATTTCGTATCCGATGGGTTTGTGGCACCGCATCCCGCGTAAGATCATATGTGTATGTGGTCGTGCCAGCTGCTACTTTGGTATGCGACGGGTACGCAGTACCAAGCCGCGCCTTATGTCATGTATGTATGGGGTCACGCCCGCTGCGCGTTGCGTATGCGACGAGTGCACGCTGCCAGGCCCTGTGTTACCTCATAGATGTATGGTGTCGTGCCGCGTACGCCATTCCCTCATTTTTTTTTTGTCTCAAAACTATATCTAAATAAGTTTAAAGTGTATATGAGAACACGCGATAATCTAAAATATTTTAAACATTTATATATTTCTAACTGTAATGAACTTACATTATGGTAAATATATTTTCTCTAAATCGCGTCGGGTGCGGCCTCCTTGCGCGCTCGGTGCGCGATTGCCATGTGACCTTAAAGAAAAGCATTTGATTGGTTCATAACATTTCCCATTGTAACAGTTGGAGGACCCCACCCATTTTAGTCATTGTCTCTACAACGTTTGATGAGAGACTCTTCTTCTGCTTAGAGAGCTTTTTTGAAAACTTTTTGCTATGTACACATATCTGACACTACACACAACATGCAACCATCGTCTTCATCAATATTCATGCTCTGTAAAGTAGCCTTCCACCTGTGATAGCCATGCATCTAAAAGCTACATAACAGAAGTTTTCCCCACTGCCAGTGGTAACATGGTTGCATACGCTGTCCACAGCACAATGTAATGTGGTACGGCCCAGGGGCAGTATCTTGCATAGATAATGAACACACGGACACAGATAGATAGTGGAAGTGGGTACGGGCATGTGCGCTCGACTCCTTTATATTACCAGGGTCACATATCCAGTGACGTCTGTGCTGAATGCTTGTGGGGTGAGTGTAAACCAGCCCTCAGGGAATGGTTGCTGCGAGAATCAACTACAACAGTAATCATTCAATCACACACAGAGATTCAATAATAAAAGGGTCAATAGTTTGTGCTGCAGTAAGGTAGGGACACTAGACGTGAAATAATACAGAAAAGATTCTATCATAAAAGAACCATAACTTGTGGTATACTGAGATACAGGCAGTAGATCTGAAATAATACACAAAAAGATTGTATCATAAAGGGTCCATCAGGTATTGTGCACTCAGATAGCCACATCAAAAGCATTCAGCATGTGCACAGCCAGCGATGATGCTTACTGCGGGTGGGCCGTACTAGGAACAATGTCTGTTGCCTCCAACACTACATCATCTGCAATAGAGACTCGATCTGAATTGTAAACACTGCTGTCTGCATTGTAGGCCGGAGAGCGGTCAGCAAGGGCCCACAGCCATGTGGCATTGACTTGAGCTGTCCTGTTTGCCGTACGCGAAGCAACAAAAACCGTGTGGGGACCCTGTGATGATGCGTATCCGTGGTTCGGACAGAGCGCACAGGAGCAATGTCTTTTGGCTACAGGACTGCCTCATCTACAATAGCGACTCGATCTGAATTGTGAACACTGCTGTCTGCAGTGTAAATTGAAGGCAGTAGTGAGCACAGTCATCCATGAATACTTTTTCTCACTTCCTCTTCAAAAAATACAACAACATCAATTAATAAAAACTCTGCAATAAATAAATCAAAACAATTCGAATTGTGATCTCTTCTGTCCACAGTGTAGACTGTTATTCAGTGTTCTTTACCACTACCAAGAAGAATTTGGTCATTGTACTAGACCTATAAGTCATCTAAAAAAAGTTCTTCAAGCAAGTATACTACAAGGCTATTGTGTATATTTCAATAGACGTTGTAGTTAGTTGCCTACTGGATTCTGTAATTAAAAAATCACCACTTGATCTGAATTGTGAGCCCTGCTGACCACAGTGTAGGCCAGAGGCAGTGTTCATTAACGCCTCACAGCCACGTGCCATTGGATTCGAAAGCACGGAGTTGGATGCACCTGATTGGAGGGGGTACACACAAATTCTCACAGACATCCTCAATCACAGAATCAAGACCCCGTTTCACTGATCCGACCTGCTGTACCGCGGTGTACTCCACTGACTGCAGTCAACCAAGCCCAATAATCATGTGCAGCAGTTAGCTACGGAAGCACAGAGTGTGATGCACCTCAACGGAGGGAGTTCTGTGAAAAACAAGCAGCAGGTAATATCGCCCATCGTCCATTTTGGGATCAAAACACCGTTTCACTGTTGGGACCTAGAGTTGGGTGCACCTGGTCGAAGGGAGTACCTTCATCTCCATTCTCAGATGCAGTTCTAACATCGTACATTGTGGGATCAAGACACCGTTCCACTGTTGGTACCTGTTGGACTACTGTGTTAGTAGTGTACAGAGCACCCCACGGTGCTGGGCCTCAGGCTGGGCGCTGTCTGCCTGTGTCACGGTAGCCAGCGTTGATGTCAGGAACCTTCCCAGCTCGCAGACCTCGGCCCAAAAGCTTCCGCCGGCACGTGGTGGGCCCTCTTTCACATACGGCGATGTCGAAAGGTGAACTGTGGGGCATATGTGCATCGCAGCGGCCATGACGGTTTCTGGGTACCAGCAGGCTGAGAGCATTGTTCCCGCAGCCACCTTCGCTCACGGCGTCAGCCTCGTGGTGGTGTAAGCTGCCCAGACCTGACAGACATGTTTGCCATTCTGGAAGAGAACCACACCCAGAGAAACATGCCTTTTATTCATAAACCTACGCTAGCCTTGCGTACGCCGAGCCAGCCCACTACGCTAAAGATTTGGGGGGGGGGGCACGTACGCGCTATGTTTTTGTAATCTTCCATACTGACTGTACTATCATGGTTGTGTCCACTGTCCACTTCACTCAATAGACCATCAGTGTATGTTGACATGAACATGTCTGTGCTCTGTATACTCAAGTCTATCCGGCACATCCCCTCAACACTTTGCAGTCTCTACTTTTATAATCGAGAATCACTTGCCACCTTCGCACATCCTTTGCTCCCATCTCTCCCCGCATTCTGCATTGTGTGGCAGAGGAGCTATGTTTGGTTTGTGTACATGGCTAGCCACGGGTCCCACAGTACGTAGTGTCGTTGTGTCTGCTAGTTGTACATGTTGTTTGTCATGTTGTATGTGAATATATAAAGTAGCGCGTTTATTCACGAGCAGTGGTTTCTCCCATTTACATATCGCTGTCTTAAAGAGGATACAGAAGTTTTTCTCACAGGTGAAAAGTGCGACCACAGTGGCAGTCATTCATTACTATGAAAGAATGTCCAACTCCATAACGCTTCTAAGCTTACAGCCCTCAATCTTGCGTGCTTTCTGAAAAGCACACCAACTCCCCCAATCAGACCAACATTCACACAGCTTTCTAACGGCAGTTATCTGCTTCATAATAACATTGACTGCTACGCAATTTGAGCTGGCATACCGCATGTCCTTACTGTTTCAAACCGGATAACTTCCTGTGCCAATCTCTATTCCCACCCACACAAACTAACTCCCAAAGTTCAACTTGGCCTTCAATACCAACTTTGAAAACAGATTTTATTAAATAGAGCAAACTGAAAGCGCTTTTGTTTCAAACAGAAGTGTCCCTCACTTCTCCAAAAGTAATTTACCGACTGCAGATAGCACGAACTTCAAGTAAAATACACTCCCATTTAAATACGAACCTCCCATTACACTTTGTGAATTGATACACAATTTTCAACACATCTGACATTTAAGCTCGGGCACACTTTTTTAACACTGTCTCCTCCGGCCTTGTCACACGCTTTCAAACTGTTTTTGGTATAATACCAGACTTCATTCATTCGATCATCTCTGGAATAACAGGAAGAGTGCCCATAATTCTCGCTCTGTTTGCGGCCATCCTACTACTATTTTTGCTTGTAAAAAATGGCTGGGCTACCTGTGGTAATAAGCATGTCCGACAGAATACGCCTCTAAGGAAAGCTACATCAATACCATGAAAAAATGGAACAACTTTCGGCTGCCTGCCTCTATCTATTATCGGAGCCAGCTACAACATGACATTTATTTACACCTATACAATCTGCGTGCAACCATCTTTTTATTGCAAAACTTGCCCATTCGACTGGCGAATGGATCTATGCCTTGCCAACATCCCAGCAAACGCTCCCGATATCCAGCAGGTAATGGAGTATCTTGAAAACCATGAACTTGATTGTTTGGACAGTGGAGCAATGCCGGATGCAACGGAAAAAAGGTATCCTTGCGGAATGGGAGTAATGCGCAGCCGCAAAAGATCTCCTGTAACGTGTGACCTTTGACTACATCGCAGATTGCCTGCCAATTCATTTTGCCGCTCCAACATTCGAGGAACATTACTGTCCCTTCGAGGATATGAATTGGATCGCTTTGCTTTTCTCACACGATGGCAACAATCGCCTCTTGGAACATTACACATCTCAAGCCGCTGAAGAACTTCCGGACTGCAATCTCCAAGACTTGTAAGAAAGTCACTTTATTCTTGGATTGATTTTTTCCAACTTTTTTTACTTTTTCCTATAAATTTTTTTTATAGACTTCAATTGAACTATTTTCACATAATAACTTGCTAAGTATGCTCAGGCATTTGAACTCTGTTTTCATTATTGCCCCTTACGTCTCCAGACTAACCAGGGATGGGTGATGTATGGCCTATGCAAATATGCTATTTACTTGCTAAATTAGCCTAAACCCGACATATATTTTGAAACCATATCTATTCTTTGTACACACGCCTCTCTGCCTGCCTGTTATCCACGAAGCCCTTTCACACAAATTAGCTCAGCCTCTGCTCACGAGCTGGCGATCAAGATAAAAAAACATAGCATTGTTTAGGAACTGGTTGGCACAGTGTGGTAATCGTATCCTACCTTTATTTTCATTTTACAATTTACAGTCATTCTTGTCTAATAGGTATTGTTTATATCACATGGAACTGTAACATGTAATGTGGAATTGACTAATGCAGGAGCTTAGGTTTGAATACAGCAGAAGCGGTTGGAGTTTGCCTCAGCTGGATGCCTTAGCTCTTGCACCAGTGGGTCCATTTATGGCACTTAAATAAAGACACTTTTTATATAACTTGCAGACTCCATCGCTTTATCCCACACAGCCACTTTCTTAAACACACCTCATTTCACCATTTGTCTTCTGTGGCATTGCAACATTCTGCATTATATTCTTCACAATTGTTTCTTTATTCCTGCTTGCTAAAACACTCCATTCAAGTCTTCAGACCGGTAGGGGTGAGTAGTTTGCTTCCCACTTCCGCTATAGTCTAAACCCATACTAACACCACTTGCACAGCTATGCTACAGTGGCCAGTATGCTACAGCGCCCAGAGCACATCAGTTTACAGCAATCAGCTCACGGTTTCATCCCTGAGTGTACCGTCACCTCACCTCAACACCATCTCATTCTGGGCAAAACAGCACTTTCACACCGGTAGGGGTGAATACATCGCTTCACACTCAATCAATCAATCACGGCATTTGTATAGCGCGCTACTCACCCGGAAGGGTCCCAAGGCGCTTGGGGGGAAGGGGTCCGCTACTGCTCAAACAGCCAGGTCTTGAGTTGTCTCCTGAAGGCGAGGTGGTCCTGGGTCAGCCGGAGGTGGACGGGGAGGGAGTTCCATGTCTTGGCCGCCAGGTAGGAGAAGGATCTGCCTCCAGCGGTGGTTCTTCGGATGCGTGGTACGGTTGCGAGGGCGAGGCTGGTAGACCATAGCTGGCGGGTGGGTGTGTAGAAGGTCAGGCGGTCGTTGAGGTACTTGGGGCCCAGGTCGTGGAGGGATTTGTGTGCGTGGGGGAGGAGCCTGAAGGTGATCCTCTTGTCGACGGGGAGCCAGTGTAGGTCCCTCAGGTGGCCGGAGATGTGGCTGCGTCGGGGGATGTCCAGAATGAGTCGGGCGGAGGCGTTCTGGATGCGTTGGAGTTTTTTCTGTAGCTTGGCTGTGGTTCCGGCGTAGAGGGTGTTTCCGTAGTCCAGTCGGCTGGTGACGAGGGTCTGGGTGACCGTCTTCCTGGTTTCGGTCGGGATCCATCGGAAGATCTTGCGAAGCATGCGACGGGTGTGAAAGCATGATGAGGATACGGCGTTGACTTGTCTGGTCATCGAGAGGGAGGAGTCTAGGATGAAGCCCAGGTTGCGTGCGTGGTCTGTTGGCTTGGGGGCGGTGCCCAGGGCTGGGGGCCACCAGGAGTCGTTCCAGGCGGAGGGTGATGGTCCCAGGATGAGGACTTCCGTCTTGTCTGAGTTCAGTTTCAGGCGACTGTTCTTTATCCACTCGGCGACGTCATTCATCCCTTCGTGTAGGCTGGTTCTGGCGGTGTCGGGGTCTCGGGTGAGGGAGAGGATCAGCTGGGTGTCGTCGGCGTAGGAGATGATGTTGAGGTTGTGTTGGCGTGCGATGGCGGCTAGAGGTCTCATGTAGATGTTGAAGAGGGTGGGGCTGAGTGATGATCCTTGCGGGACTCCACAGATGACTTTGGTGGCCTCGGATCGAAACGGGGGAGGCGGACTCTCTGTGTTCTTCTGGCGAGGAATGAGGTGATCCACTTCAGTGCCTTCTCTTGGATGCCGGTGTTGTTGAGGCGTTGGACTAGGGTGCGGTGGCAGACAGTGTCGAATGCTGCGGAGAGGTCCAGGAGGAGGAGTGCCGCTGTTTCCCTGTTCTCGAGCAGGGCTCGGATGTCGTCGGTGGCTGCGATGAGGGTGGTCTCGGTGCTGTGGTTGGCTCTGAAACCGGACTGCGAGGGATCGAGGGATCCGTTCGTCTCGAGGAAGGCGGCAAGCTGTTTGTTGATGATCTTCTCGATGACTTTGGTGGGAAAAGGGAGGAGCGAGATGGGTCAGAAGTTTTTGAGGTCGGTGGGGTCCGCTGTTGGTTTCTTCAGTAGGGCGCTGAGCTCTGCATGCTTCCAGCTCTCCGGGAAAGTGGTGGTGTTGAAGGAGGTGTTGATGATGTCCCGGAGTTGGGGTGCGATCGCGGAGTCGGCCTTGTTGAAGACGTGGTGGGGGCAGGGGTCGGTTGGAGAGCCGGAGTGGATGGTGTTCATCGTGCGGGCTGTGTCTTCGGTTGTCACCGTGGTCCAGGTGCGGAGGGTGGCGGTGGGGTTTGTTGGTTTGGTGGTTGGGTGCGTGGATGGTGCGCCGAAGCTGTTGTGGATGTCGGCAATCTTGCGGTGGAAGAACGAGGCGAGGGAGTCACAGAGATCTTGTGAAGGGGTGATGTTGTTGATGCCGGTGCTGGGGTTGGAGAACTCCTTGACGATGCTGAAGAGTTCCTTGCTGTCGTGGGCGTTGTTGTCCAGTCGCTCCTTCAGTGATTTCTTCTTGGTGGTGCGGATGAGCTGGTGGTGCTTGCGGGTGTCGTGTTTGAGGGCGGTCATGTTGTCAGTGGTCCGGTCATGGAGCCAGGCTTTCTCTAGGGTGCGGCAGGTCTTCTTGGAGTCTTTGAGTTCGTCGGTGAACGAGGGGGCTTTCTTGCTTCTGGGTCTGCTGGGAGGGTTCTTCCATGGTGCGAGGTTATCGGCGCAGGCGGTCAGCCACTGCGTGAAGTTGCGGGCTGCTTCGTTGGCGTCTGATGTGCTGGCGGGTGGGTTCTGGCTGAGGGAGGTGGTGAGCTGGTCGGCGGTGATCTTGCTCCAGCTCCTGTGAGGAACCTGTTGCGGGTGGTGGTGGGTTGTGGTTTTCCTGAATCTGAAGTGGACGCAGCTGTGGTCGGTCCAGTGGAGTTCGGTGGAGTGGCTGAAGCTGATGTGCTTGCTGGATGGGAAGACGGGATCAAGGGTGTGGCCGGCGTAGTGGGTGGGGATGTTGACCAGTTGCTTGAGGCCGAGGTTGGCGAGGTTGTCCAGCAGGGCGGCGGTGTTGCGGTCCTTGTTGTTCTCCAGGTGGAAGTTGAGGTCCCCTAGGAGGAGGTAGTCGGCGGAGGGGAGGGCGTGTGGGCTGATGAAGTCTGTGATGTTTTCGCTGAATTGCGTGCGTGGTTCCGGGGGTCCGTAGATAAGGGTGCCTCTGAGGGTCGTCTTTGGGTCGGTGTGAATCTGGAAGTGGAGGTGTTCGGCGGTGGCGAGGGTGTCGTCGGCATCGGTTGAGATGCGGATGGTGTTCTTGTGGACGATGGCGATGCCTCCTCCGGTCCGGTTGACTCCCTGTATAGCACACCCTAACCACCCCACAGAGCTCACAGTGCTCCTACCCTCCTCTTTCCTACTCTTTTCACCCTTTTTTCCCCTTACTCGCTTCAACAGAATCACAAAATGGCTGCCAACACTTCCTAGTTGCAACCGCTCGCAGCCAATAAGCAGCAAGCTCGTGCTCGTAACGCCTCAGCCAATTAGATGGACAGAATTCCCAAATATCGATATCTGTAAATTTCGATATGTCTCCAAAACTAGTGAACAGATTTACACTAAATAAACAAAAGCGTGCTTTCTAGACCAAGCCCCTTCTCCCTGCCAAATTATGGGTAATTCCGTTCACCCGTTCGACCTGTAGCCTGGTCTAAAGTTTCCTATTGAAATTAACATGGAGAAAACACGTTTTGGGACCCCCATTTTTTCTCGCCCCCCCTTGACGAATCACCCCCAAACTTTCAACATAGGAGCTGATGTGAACAAAGAATTAGTTTGAAAACTTTCATGAAGATTCATCAAATGACGCCAAAGTTATAAGCAAAACAATAAATGCTCTTCCTATGGAAACTTGGTCCTAACTATAACAACCTACTGGCGACTGCCAGTAGGTAATATATATATTCACACAGTTTAGTCACTAACCCATGCATTCAGTAAGACACATTCAATCACTCACTTATACAGTCAGTCATGCACCTACTAAATAATCCATTCAGGCACTTGTAAATCCACTCATTCTTCAATACACCTTGGCATAGATATATTTGAAAAATATTTAAACTTTACAGAAACACACATTTACTGGATGATGTCATCAGTGATGTCATCAGTGATGTCGTCACTGACCATGTCATGAGTGATGTAATATGTGACGTCATCACCAGTGCATTGCGGGCTCGCGAGTTATAGTTAGCTCAACTAACTATAACGGGTGAATTTCTCTGGTTTTAGATGAGTCAAATGTCCAACTAACTTTAACGTCCCTGAAACCTATAGTTTTTTAGTGAATTTCAAAGATTTTTTAAATGCTAATTCCTAACTATAACGTCTGTAAAACCTATGGTTTTTTTCAGCGAATTTTGAAGGTTTTTTAAATGTTAATTTCATATTTTAATATTTATAAAACCTATATTTTTTCTATTTTTGTTATAATATTTTGGAACTCTATTATCCTTTTTTTAATTTTAAAAATAATGTAATGCTTTATATCTTCAAAAAAAAGTATGTATATCTTTTTTTTTTAAACTGGAGTCCCGTACCGGTAGTGTACCAAGCTCCATCAGCACGCAAATCCTATCCGCCATATTGCTAAATTCGTAAAGGATGTGCATTTCCTATCCGACGGGTTCATGGCACCATGTCCCGCCTAACATCATATACGTATAAGGTTGTGCCAGCTGCTAGTTTGGTATGCGACGGGTGCGCGGTACCAAGCCGCACGTTACGTCATATATACGTATGGGGTCGCGCCGGCTGTGCGTTCCGTATGCGACGAGTACACGCTGCCTGGCCTTGTATTACATCATAGACATATGGTGTCGCGCCGGGTACGCCATTCCCTCATTTTTAGGTTTCGCCTAGGCAGCGCATGCACTGTCTCGGCGAGAGATGCTGTATACAGTATTGTGGGGGAAGCTCCGCCCACTTTCTGCCCATGCTTTTGATTGGCTCAAATCTGAAATGCTGCATTCTCATTGGTTGCCGGCGTATTCGTCCCGCCTCCTTACTGCCATGACCTTATTTTTATCCTTCCATGGCTATCAGCCCCTTTACTTCAGCAACTCTTTTGTTCCCCTGCCTCCTCCTGTTCCCTCTCAAAGTCTGTGACTTCTCTGATAACCACCACCCCCCCACCCGCTTCCGTTCCTGCCTTCTTCGGCGCCCGCATTTTTGTTCACAATGCAATAAGACTTGCGTAAATACGGGTCCTATTGCATTTGTAATTGCTTTTTTTTCCCATGTGATTGGCTACCTGCATTTGCACTTTCTTTTGCCTGACCTGTCCAGAATCTCGCATGCGCGTGATGCTTTACATTGTGCGCATGCGCACCAAAAGTGTTACTCTGTAGTGCAGCTGCTGCCTCCGGCTCGGCACGCAGTGACTCGAACCACGCTCGGCTGGCTGGCTGCAGGATGCAGGCGTGTTTGCCTCACTTCTCTTCAGAGTGGGTGCCGAGGCCCTGTGAACGAGCCCCTGTATAGCCAGCCGTACTTTGACACCAGACACTCTGCCCGACTGTGCAAACAGAGGTTTTATATCTCTCGCATGGGCGAAGGCCGCTGGTGACAGATAAGAGATCTGAAAAGGTGACTGGAGGGGTTAGTTTGGGTACATCGGGACCTGGCTCTTGTGATAAGAGAGGTAAATAGGTCCAGTGAAAGGGGTCGCCTCTTCAAACAAGTGTTAGCTGCCATCTGTTATTGGGTCTTCAGTTAAAGGACAGACCCCCACCTCTGAACAGAATAACAAAGTTAACAGCCCCCTTCTATTTATTTATGTAATATCTTATGTAGCATCAACTCCACCCAGCGGGGCTTCATAGCGCAGTACGACGCACTGTTAAAGACGGCCGGTCAACCATTTATTGACTGATGTAAACACGCTCCTAATGCAGTTGAAATCAGTTTTGCCTTTCTTTTAAGAAATACGTCCTAAATGCTGACAGTGTGCTAGTTTTTTTATGTCTCAAAACTATATCTAAATAACTTTAAAGTGTACATGAGAGCAAGCGATAATCTAAAATATTTTAAACATTTATATATTTCTAACTGTAATAAACTTATATTATGGTAAATATATTTTCTCAAAATCGCGTTGGGTGCGGTCTCCTTGCGCGCTGGGTGCGCGATTGCCATGTGACCTTAAAAAAAGCATTTGATTAATTCATAACATTTCCCATTGTAGCAGTTGGAGAACGCCACCCATTTTAGTCATTCTCTCTACAGCATTTGATGAGACACACCTCTTCTGCTTCGAGAGGTTTACTGAAAACTTTTTGCTATGTACACACATCTGACACTACACACAACATGCAACCATCATCTTCATCAATATTCATGTTATGTAAAGTAGCCTTCCACCTTTGATAGCCATGCACCAAAAAGTTACGTAACCAAAGTTTTCCCCACTGCGAGAGGTAACAGGGTTGCATACGCTGTTCACAGCCCAATTTAATGTGGTACGGCCCAGGGGCAGTATCATGCATAGATAATGAATACACGGACACAGATAGATAGTGGAAGTGGGTACGGGCACGTGCGCTCGACTCCTTTTTATCACAAGGGTCAAATGTCCAGTGACGTCTGTGCTGGATGCGTGTGAGGTGAGTGTAAACCAGCCCTCAGGGAATGGTTGCTGCTAGCATCAACTACAACAGTAATCATTGGATCACACACAGAGATTCAATAATAAAAGGGTCAATAGTTTGTGCTGCAGTAAGGTAGGGACAGTAGATGTGAAATAATACACAAAAGATTCTATCGTAAAAGAACCATAACTTGTAGTATACTGAGATACAGGCAGTAGATCTGAAATAATACAGAAAAAGATTGTATCATAAAGGGTCCATCAGTTCTAGTGCACTCAGATAGCCACATCAAAAGCATTCAGCATGTGCACAGCCGGCGATGATGCGTGCTGCGGGCAGGCCGTACTACGAGCAATGTCTATTGCCTACAGGACTGCATCATCTGCATTAGCGACTCGATCTGAATTGTGAACACTGCTGTCTGCAGTGTAGGCCAGAGAGAGCGGTCAGCAAGGGCCCACAGCCACGTGGCATTGACTTGAGCTGCCCAGTTTGTAACACACGAAGCAACAAAAAGCGTGTGCGGAGCCTGCGATGATGCGTATGCGTGGTGCGGACAGAGTGCATTGGAGCAATGTCTTTTGCCTACAGGACTGCCTCATCTACAAGAGCGACTCGATCTGAATTGTGAACACTGTTGTCTGCAGTGTAAATTGAAGGCAGTAGTGAGCACAGTCATCCATGAATACTTTTTCTCACTTCCTCTTCACAAAATACAACAACATAAATTACAAAAAACTCTGCAATAAATAAATCAAAAGTATTCGAATTGCGATCTCTGCTGTCCACAGTGTAGACTGTTATTCAGTGTTCTTTTCCACTACCAAAAAGAATTTGGTCATTGTAGTAAACCTATAACTCATCTAAAAAAAAGTTCTTCAAGCAAGTATACTAAAAGGATATTGTGTATATTACATTAGACGTTGTAGTTAGTTGCCTACTGGATTCTGTAATTAAACAATCACCAATCGATCTGAATTGTGAGCCCTGCTGACCGCAGTGTAGGCCAGAGGCACTGGTCATTAATGCCTCACAGCCACGTGCCGTTGGATTCAGAAGCACTGAGTTGGTTGCACCTGATCGGAGGGGGTACACAGAAATCATCACAGACTTTAACTTCTGGCATCCTCAATCATAGAATCAAGACCCCGTTTCATTGTTCGGACCTGCTGTACCGCGGAGTACTCCAGCGACTGCAGTCAGCCAAGTCCAATAATAATGTGCAGCAGTTAGCTACGGAAGCACAGAGTGTGATGCACCTCAATGGAGGGAGTTGTGAGAAAACCAAGCAGCAGGTAATATCGGACATCGTCCATTCTGGGATCAAGACACCGTTCCACTGTTGAGACCTAGAGTTAGTTGCACCTGGTCGAAGGGAGTACCTTCATCTCCACTCTCAGATGCAGTTCTAACATCATCCATTGTGGGATCAAGACACTGTTCCACTGTTGGGACCTAGAGTTAGTTGCACCTGGTCGAAGGGAGTACCTTCATCTCCACTCTCAGATGCAGCTCTAACATTGTCCATTGTGGGATCAAGACACCGTTCCACTGTTGGTACCTGTTGGACTACTGTGTTAATAGTATACAGAGCACTCCACGGTGCTGGGTCTCAGCCTGGGCGCTGTGTGCCTGTGTTGCGGTAGCGAACATTGATCTCAGGAGCCTTCCGAGCTCGCAGACCTTGGCCCGGGAGCTTCCGCCGGCACGTGGTGGGCCCTCTTTCACATACGGCGGTGTCGAAAGGTGAACTGTGGGGCATATGTGCGTCGCAGTGGCCATGACGGTTTCTGGGTACCAGCAGGCTGAGAGCATCATTCATGCAGCCACCTTTGCTCACGGCGTCAGCCTCATGGCGGTGTAAGCTGCTCAGACCTGGCAGACACGTTCGCCAATCCAGAAGAGAACCACACCCAGAGATATATGCCTTTTATTCATACCCCTACGCTAGCCTTGCGTACGCCAAGCCAGCCCACTATGCTAAAGATTTGGGGGCGACGGGTACATACGTGCTATGTTTTCGTAATCTTCCCTACTGACTGTACTATTATGGTTGCGTACACTGTCCACTTCACTCAATAGACCATCAGTGTATATTGACATGTACATGTCTGTGCTCTGTATACTCAAGTCTGTCCGGCACATCCCCTCAACACTTTGCATTGTATACTTTTAGAATCGAGAATCACTTGCCATCTTCGCACATACTTTGCTCCCATCTCTCCCCGCATTCTGCATTGTGTGGCAGAGGTGCCATGCCATGTTTGGTTTGTGTACATGGCGAGCCACGGTTCCCACAGTACGTAGTGTCGTTGTGTCTGCTAGGTGCACATGTTGTTTGTCATGTTGTATGTGATTACATAAGGTAGCGCATTTATTCACGAGCAGTGGTTTCTCCCATTTACATATCGCTGTCTTAAAGAGGATTACAAAGTTTTTCTCACAGGTGAAAAGTGCGACCACAATGGCAGTCATTCATTACTATGCAAGAATGTCCAACTGCACGACGCTTCTAAGCTTACAGCCCTCAATCTTGCGTGCTTTCTTAAAAGCACACCAACTCCCACAATCAGACCAACATTCACACTGCTTTCTAACGGCAGTTATCTGTTTCTTAATAACATGGACTGCGCCGGAATGTGAGCTGGCATACTGTATGTCCTTACTGTTTCAAACCGAGTAACTTCCTGTGGCAATCTCTATTCCCACCCACACAAAGTAACTCCCAAAATTCAACTTGGCCTTCAATACCTACTTTGAAAGCAGATTTCATTAAACTGAGCAAACTGAAAGCGCTTTTGTTTCAAACAGAAGTGTCCCTCACTTCTGCAAAAGAAATTTATCGACTGCAGATAGCACGAACTTCAAGTAAAATACAGTCCCTTTTAAATACGAACCTCCTATTACAGTTTGTGAATTGTTACACAATTTTCAACACATCTGACACTCAAGCTCCGGCACACTTTTTTAACACTGTCTCCTCTGGCCTTGTCACAGGCTTTCAAACTGTTTTGGGTATAATACCAGACTTCATTCATTTGATCATCTCTGGAATAACAGGAAGAGTGCCCATAATTCTCGCTCTGTTTGCGGCCATCCTACTACTATTTTTGCTTGTAAAAAATGGCTGCGCTCCCTGTGTTAACAAGCATGTCTAACAGAATACGCCTCTATGCGAAGCTACATCAATTCCGTGAAAAAATTGACCAACTTTTCGGCTGCCTGCCTCTATCTATTATCGGAGCCAGCTACAATATGACATTTATTTACACGTATGCCATCTGAGTGCAATCATCTTTTTATTGCAAAACTTGCCCATTCGACTAGCGAATGGACGTATGCCTTGCCAACATCCCAACAATCGCTCCCGATATCCAGCAAGTAATGGAGTATCTTGAAAACCATGAACTTGATTGTTCGGGCAGTGGAGCAATGGCGGATGCAACGCAAAAAGGTATCCTGGCGGAATGGGATTTCTGTGCAGCCGCGAAAGATCTCCTGCAACGTGCGACCTTTGACAACGTCGCAGATTGCCTGCCAATTCAAATTGCCGCTCCAACATTCGAGGAACATTACTGTCCCTTCGAGGACATGAATTGGATTGCTTCGCTTTTCTCACACGATGGCAACAATCGCCTCTTGGAACATTATGCATCTCAAGCCGCTGAAGAACTTCTGGACTGCAATCTCCAAGACTTGTAAGAAATTCACATTATTCTTGGATTGATTTTTTCCAACTTTTTTAACTTTTTCCTATAAAATGTTTTAATTCACTTCAATTGAACTATTTTCATATAATAACTTTCTAACTATGCTCAGGCATTTGAACTCCGTTTTCATTATTGCCCCTTATGTTTCCAGCCTAACCAGGGATGGGTGATGTATGGCCTATGCAAATACGCTATTTACTTGCTAAATTAGCCTAAACCCGACATCCATTTTGAAACCATGTCTATTATTTGTACACACGTCTCTCTGCCTGCCTGTTATCCACGAAGCCCTTTCACGCAATTGAGCTCATCCTCAGCCTCTGCTCACGAGCTGCCGATCAAGATAAAAAAACACGACATTGTTTAGGAACTGGTTGGCACAGTGTGGTAATCGTATCCTACCTTTATTTTTATTATAGAATTTAGTCATTTATGTCTAATAGCTATTGTTTATGTCACATGGAACTGTAACATGTAATGTGGAATTCACTGATGCAGTAGCTTAGGTTTGAATACAGCAGAAGCGGTTGGAGTTTTCCTCAGCTCGATGCCTTAGCTCTTGCACAAGAATGTTTTTTTGAAAGGGCTGAAGACAATAATGTATGGTTTGATGAAAAGGGTACCGAATGTACTTCTGAGAAGCGCAATGTTTGTGTTCCTCCTCAAAGTTCCGATGTGGGTAAAACTATTACCAATTCTGACAGGCACCAGATTGAATCTACTGTAGAAGGGATTGCTGACTGTTCTGCTGTTGATAATTTTGTGTTACAAAAAAAGGAGTACCAGAATACCTAAGAAGTTTGATGATTACATTTTGCAACTTTTTTTGTTGTTTTCTTAAAGGATACATGTGGTAATTGTCTCCTACCTTTATTTTCATTATAGAATTTAGAGTCATTCATGTCTAATATGTATTGTTTATGTCACATGCAACAGTAACATGTAATGTGGAATTCACTGATGCAGGACCTTAGGTTTGAATACAGCAGAAGTGGTTGGAGTTTCCCTCAGCTGGATGCCTTAGCTCTTGCACCAGTGCGTCCATTTATGGCACTTAAATAAAGACACTTTTTATATAACTTTCAGAATCCATTGCTTTATTACACACAGCCACTTTCTTAGACACACCTGATTTCACCATTTGTCTTCTGTGGCATTGCAACATTCGGCATTCTATTCTTCACGATTATTTCTTAATTCCTGCTTGCTAAAACACTGCAATCGAGTCTTCAGTCTGGTAGGGGTGAGTAGTTTGCTTCCCACTCCCTGTATAGTATAAATGCATACTAACACTACTTACACAGGTATGCTACAGCGGCAGTATCCTACAGCGCCCACAGCACATCACTTTAAAGCAATCAGCTCACGGCTTAGGCTCACGGTTTGATCCCCGAGTCTTCAGACTGGTAGGAGTGAGTGGTTTGCTTCCCACTCTCGCTATAGTCTAAACGCATACTTACTAACACCACTTGCACAGCTATGCCACAGCGGCCAGTATGCTGCAGCACCCAGAGCACATCAGTTTACAGCAATCAGCTCACGGTTTAGGCGAACGGTTTCATCCCCGAGTGTACCGGCACCTCACCTCATCACCATCTCACTCTGGGCAAAACAGCACTTTCACACCAGTAGGGGTGAATACTTCGCTTCACACTCCCTGTATAGCACACCCTAACCACCTCACAGAGCTCACAGCGCTCCTACCCTTTTCTTTCCTACTTTTTTCACCCTTTTTTCCCCTTACTCGCTTCAACGGAATCACAAAATGGCTGCCAACACTTCCTAGTTGCAACCGTTCGCAGCCAATACCAGCAAGCTTGTGCTCGTAACGCCAATCAGATGGCAGAATTCCCAAATATCGATATTTGTAAATTGTTATATTTCTCTAAAACTACTGTTCGGATTTACACCAAATAAACAAAAGCGTGCTTTCTAGACCAATACCATTCTCCCTGCCAAATTTGGGGTAATTCCATTCACCAGTTCAACCTGTAGCCTTGTCTAAAGTTTCCTATGGAAATTGCATGGAGAAAACACGTTTTGGGACCCCCTTTTTTCTCGGACCCTCCTTGACGAATCACCCCAAACTTCCAACATAGGAGCTGATATGAACAAAGAATTAGTTTGGAAACTTTCATAAAGGTTCATCAAACAACGCCAAAGTTATAAGCAAAACATAAAATGCTCTTCCTATGGAAACTTGGTCCTAACTATAACTACCTACTGGTGACCGCCAGTAGGTAATATATGTATAATTTAAGAAAGTAGGAATTCACTTAAAACCCAAAGCGCAAATGTTGCATTGATATTATCAATTATGTCATAGAATGTGTAATAAGTCATGTGATATGTTGAGTAATTAGCAGTGCATGGTTAGGGTGTGAGTTATAGTTACCTTAGGGCACGAGTTATAATTACTTAAGATAACTATAACTCACTGAGAGTTGATCAGCAGTGCATATTTATTTCCACAGATTTTCAAGACGCATTTCGGCCAAGAAATTGCCTTGATCACATAAAGAAAAATGGCAGACTATTCACAACATAAACAAAAATGACATAGAAAAAGGACTAAGTGATCTCAATGGTGTGTATAGAACCAACAACGAGCACCATTTTTTAATAGTTCAAATCCACATATCAAGTGTACAAAATATATCATAAAAGTACCAGTCTTATGTAAAATAAGAATTTCCTACGTCAGTAAGCCATTGTACATGAAAAACGATCTCATGGGATGGCGCCACTGTAAAGTACAAAAATACTTCACATCAGTCCTTAATTAATGAATCAATAATGAGTTTCTGGATATCTCGACATAAAGACACCTGCTACCCTTAGTATGTAGAGCATGAAAAGTAATATTTGCACAAAGCTAAAAATTGTGTAATTGCAAAATTTTGTTCAAATTAGTCCATTGCCTTGTACACTTTAGTTCAATAGCACGAGTTTGTGTGCATTGAAATAAACAAAGGGTCCTTAATGGCTCAGAAAGCACATCATGTGTTGAATCAATTAAAGGAATTGTCCAACACGAAAATGCAGGTGTAGAACGCACACAATGTCTATTAAATATGTATGTACCTGAAAATACAAACATGGCACATAGTATGAGCAGAAAATATCCTTTGTCAATAGGTATTACAATAACCAGCAACCAATAAAGCCCAAGTAGGCATGTTGTGTATAGACACCCGGTCCTCGCAGATGTCAAAAATAATTGTGAGACAAGATGGAGTGGCAATGTACATGGCACGAGCCTATTCAAGTTACATGCCCATTTCTGTAAGAAGAAGAAAATCAATCTCATCTGTGACATGTTGTACAGACACCCTGCTGTGAGTCAGAAGAAAGGGTAAATAATTCCGTCCCAATGATCCACCACTGCATCTGAAGACCCCCTTCCTTTCCTCCTAGAATAAAATCAGACACATGTACAAGCAGAAACTGGATTTAAGGACAATGAAAGCTTGGTACAACAGATTAGTCATCACCCAAATGCCCTTTTAAGTCTTCTTCAGTTTGAGACCTTGGGAGATTTTGGTATGTAGGTCAATGATATGCCTTGACTCTTTCTTTTTGATTGTCAATGTTCTATTACCTCCCCTCAAGTTAAATGGTACCTGCTTGTTGGCATAGTATGTCAGCTTTGATCTGTCGCCAAAATGTATGTCATTGAAATATCTTGATACAGGGTAGTGATGGTCATTGTTGTCTATGGCCCTCGTGAGTTCCAAAATGAGCTGTTTCACTGCATGAATAGTACTTCCCACATATCTCCTGTCGCATGGACATTCCAATACATACATCATGTATTGGGAGTTACCCGTGAAAAATTGCACAATGTTCCGACTGCCTGTACCATATGGGACCTCGTATTCTGTTTTTTGCTGCAACTATTTTTACATGCCTTGCATCTACCAAAAGAGAAGAAACCTCTCAAGCCATGCTCTTTGGCTCTGTGGGTTACAGTAATGTCACTGTGCACCAACATGTCCCTGAGGGATCGCCTTTTGCGATATGTCACATTCGGCATGTCTCCTATCAAATTGTTCAGAGTGTGATCACTTTGAGAAGGCTCCAATTCTTTTCAATCAGTCTACATACTGAGTTGGAGCAACTACTGTAAGTCATATAAATACGGGTGGTTTCAGAATTCTCATTATTTTATCTATTTTATTTTTTAAGAGAATCTTCCCTCTGTCGCTTCACACTTGCAGTGATGCTGTTGAGAACCTACTCAGGATATCCCCTCTCTCTAAATCTGTATAGCATGACTACTTGTTCATTAAAATAGGCCTTTTTTTTTTAAAAAAAAAGGCGTTTTTTGCTTTGCTAATAACGTCGGCACTGTTTGATGAATCTTCACAATCATTTCCAAATAGAAGTACACCTGCACTGCTAGTTTTAAATTACTCATGATATGTTCAATTACTGCAGTGATCAAATCCCTAATGACATTTGAATGACAAGACTGAAAACAAATTTGTGAATGGCGAGGGGCTGAGATAGGGACACAAGTTATAGTTACTCAAGATAACTTTAACTGGTGAATTGTAGTGGCATCGTTAGTTTAAAATGTTATCTGTTTTGACTGACATTTATACTGTTCATAACGTCACAAGTAAGGTCTGTTCATGACTTCACAAGTAAGGTCACAAGTGATATCACAGTTTGCATCACAAATGACAATCAACGACATAATCAATGATATCACCGTTGACATCACACATCAGTCACCATTGAAATTATACGCTTAGCCCCAATGTTCAATGTTCAATCCACAGTTGTTTGGACAATGGCCATGGCACATTATTTCAGGCTGTGCTCAGAAAGGTTTGTGCAAAGGTCATGTCCTGGCCTGCACAGATCCCCCCATGTGGCTAAACCCCACTACCATTGGTTGGAAGCAAGGCTTGGCCAGCAGAGGTCCTGTGATCAACTCACCATGTGGCCTACTTCAATGCCTACGGCCTTCCACCTTGCACAATGGACTGTCTCCAGCCCTCAGGCCTCCAGCTCACGCGGTGCCAGGCGTGGTGGGTTTTGGCCACACTAGGTCCTCTACCAGCTCCCTTCCCACATAGCCAGATACACTCCGCTTTTGCCTAAATATAGCTGGCTCATTGATGTTAGGGGCTGTTTGGGATGAGGAGCTCGGAATAGCACAGACTTGGACACGTGGCTGGCAGCCCTAGAGGCAAATATGTCTGCCCCAGTGTGTGTGTGCGTGCGTGCCTAAGTGTGTGTGCGTTCGCGCGCATTCTGGGCAGAGACACCTGGTAGGGCCGGAGGCAGGCATGGATGCCCCAGTATGTGTGTGTGTGCGTGCGTGGGTGCGTGTGTGCATTCTGGGCTGAGGCAGTTGGTAGGGCCATAGGCAGGCAGGGATGCCTCAGTATGTGTGTGCACGTGTGTGTGCTTGCGCGCGCATTCTGGGCAGAGACAGCTGGTAGGGCCGGAGGCAGGCATGGATGCCCCAGTATGTGTGTGTGTGCGTGCGTGTGTGCATTCTTGGCAGAGAGGCAGCTGGTAGGGCCAGAGGCAGGCACGGATGCCCCAGTATTTGTGTGTCTGTATGCGCGCGAAGAGTCGGGGGACCTTGGACGATGCATGAGGATTATGCTCCGGGGAAGATCAGAGTATGAACCCTGGCTCCCCAAAACACACCTGCTGCCACCATTGTCCTGCTATCAACAAAAGAAGCTATTCCAAACATCCAGCCTGTAGCTGTCAGATCTCCGGTAGCCTGCATGTCCGCACACCCCTCCCTCCACCCTCACGCCGGTGTCCAAAGAGGGCGAGTGCGTGTCTGCGAGAGGCCTTTGTCCCGTCCTCTTCCACTTCAAAGGTGAGAGGGGAGAACGCCATCGCGCCCGCTGCCCTTTGGCAGGGAACCTAACAGAAACAGTAAACACTGCTTCATTTTTCAGTGTGTCAGGCCATGATTAACTCCTCTGGCGTGCTTCGTACACAAAACGCATTCTCCTACCGCCACAGCTGCTTCTGTTGGAATTCAAGTAAGGTTAAAAGCACCTGACATCCGCACGCAAGTGATACCTCAACAAGCAGCCACAGAATGGAACATGCTAGATCAACGCGGGGGCTTAGCTATGTACGTTTCACATTTATCAACATCACCATCGGGCGCACTGAGGCTTTCACAACTAGGCTCCCCACACATCATAAACAAGTATGTCACGTGACGTGAAGTTTTGCATCCCGGCAAACAATGGAGCAAACTAGATTGCCTTTGCACACATTCTAGCGCCTGTTTCGTAGGATAGAAAGCAGATAAATGTCGACCCACTTTTTATTCAACAATTTGTTTCCTGTTTGGAAAGTACCAAAATCAGCGCAAGTCCCATTTTTGCCCTTTAGAACATCCTTACGTGATATGTTCTGTCAACACAATTTGTTAAATTGCTGATGAAACAGGGTGCGCGGCAAAATACCCTAATGCAAAAATTAAAAGGACTTTTGCGGTGGTCAAGGGGATCGGATGCATGCTAGATTTTCAACACAACCACTGACCAAGTAAATCAATTTTCTATAGATTTATGGTAAGTAAAAAGTCCAATTGTGGATGTCCTGAAAATCTGGAATTGATATGAGCCTACCAGATAAACATTGGACACTCCTGCATTACACAATATGGGCCTCGGTGCCCATATCTAACAGACACGTGGGCTCAGATTTACCACATTCTCATGCAGTGTAGTGCAGCGGCCACAAATGCTGCGCTGCGTGAGATGGAGAGAGCAGGAGAGCGCCATATTTAGAGAACTATTGCACTCTCTTCCCCTCTCCCTAGTGCCGGTGCAGAAATGTGCAGCCTTGCGCCACGCAGACACCTTTGCAACATAGTGCAAGGATGTCTGCTTGAGTGTTGCAGGGGATTTGTACTGGAAGGATAGCCTTCCAGGACAAAATGCTATGCTTAGACTAACTTTAAAACATTTTCCACCTTGTACGTGTGCTGTACAGTGCAGCACACATGCACAGTCAGAAAAGAAAGGAGAAATAAAAGCATTTCTTAGTGATAGCGCCTGGTTGAAGTGGGCGCCATTGTTTTGTGCAAAACCCTGTCTACTTTTTTAAGTAAATAGGGTTTTGTGTCAGAAGCCTTGGGTGGTTGCATGGCAAAGCCCAGGCACCACCTATGTAAAACCTCCTTGGTGCTAAGTAATGGAAAGCAGTGCTATGCGCTGCTTTGCACTACTTTCAATTGATTTTCAAGCGCAAAACAAGTTTTGCGCTGGAAAGTAAAGGGCTCATTTATGAGAACTGACCCATCGCTGTGGCAAGGCAGCAATGCATCAGAAAAAGTTGCACTGAGGAAAACAGTTTCTAACTACATGGATGTGACGTATTTACTGTAGGGCGCACCAAGTCGTAAGGACCCAAGGTGCATCAAAAATATTGCGCATCCGTGGGCCTCAGAGAAATGTGATGCATTTTCAGCCAAAGTGACGCAAATCTGCTTTGTGGGTCGTAAATCAACTCTCATGTGCTACAAATCATCTTTGTGTTACATTGGAGAACGTTATGTGCCAAAATCCCTTAAAAAGTGACTATTGAAAAAAAAGTGTCAAGGGACCATATGGTTAAAAATGTCATATTGTACAGTGCAGCAAGATATGTTCCTGCGCTGCACTGTGCTGTGTGCAAAGGAAAGTGCAGGAATCTCTCACAAATGAAATTCATACATCACATAACTGTAAGTCATACTGCCCAGTTGTATGTTGTACAGCCCAGTCCAGCTCCGTCAAGTTTGTCCAGTCCATGTGTGATGTGCAGCACCATTCCAGTTTCAGTTTTGTGTACTGGGACTTGCAGTGGAATCTGGAACATGAGTGACCAGGACTACAAGTCCCACAATACAAAGCAAAAAACGTAGACTGGAGCATCACATCATGCATGGACACTTGAATCCTGCCCAACCTTACTGTGACAATGCAGGCCCTCTTGCTCCATAAGGCTAGTGTGTCTAACTTGGGCCCATGTATCCAAATCGGAACTGTAAAGCAATGGAATGGAATGGGGTTCAGGTGTGCAGTATGTGAGTATCACCAAGTGGGATAATGCGAAGAGCAATGTGTATAATCACTAGTATGAAACTATTTTGCAAGCAACTCTCCCGATGTGCGGAGTGAGAGCACACAGGTGTCGCTTGCCTTGTTAGAGACCACCCTACCTCCTGTCATGTACAAATAAATACTGGGGTGGGGGTGAATGCAAGTGATACACATCAGAGTACCATGAGTGTTTTCTGGGAGAGTAGATGGCGTGTGAGTCTGGTGGACCCCTGGTAGTGTAGTGCAATGTAGGTGTGGCTAAGCATATTGAACCGGCACAGTGTCTGAATGTGGAGCCATTGCATTACAAGGAGGTGAGTTGTGATATGTGTACTACAAGGTAGCCTGAGTGATAGTCACACACTGCTGTGTCTGATAGTGTCACACATATGTCACAGCTGTGTCAGGAATGCCGTAGAAGAGAGCATTGGTAGACTACATCCTACATGTAATGTGGAGCAGGATGAAGATGTTGCAGGTGTCAGGAGGGAGCTGTAAAAACACCAAAGCAGAAGTATGTGAAACAGGGCATGTTCTGTGGAGTGTTGGAGGGTGAGGTATACGGGCCTAGTTGTGTGGCCAACCAGGGTAGGTTCATGTCACAGAATAGCCTTACTACAAGCATGTTGGGTACAGCTTGATCCATAGCTCTCACATACAGGTAGGCATGTCGGTCAATTGCATATTATAAGTTATATTGGTGGTGTTGGTGCCACATGAGAGTCAAAGTATGATCGGGGTGCCATCAGTGTGTGACAGTAAGTAGAGTCCCTGGGTCTAAATGAGATTGCCAGAGGTGTCATGTACAGTCACAAGTGAGAGGGCTGAGTTAAGCGATGTGTGATACTCTGCAGATAACCAACTCTGGCAATGATGAAATGAGGTGAGTGTCAGTGGTTTCAATTTTCCAAGTTTGACAGGGACTATCCCCCTCAGAGATGGTACATAGGGCCTACTGTTCTGACCTATGGAGACGACTGCGCGTGTAATGAAATTACATGATTACACACAAATAAGTAAACCATGGTAAGTACATGCCTTTGCATATTCCTGCAGTTTAACAAGTTTGCCTGCTGTGTAGATTTGTTTGATTTGTGTAAATATGAGCCCTTGGCCACAATTATTTACAGAGTGCATGCACAACAGGACAACAAGGCAGAGTGGCATGGAGCACTGTGTGAAAGGCAGAGTGCAGGATCAAATCAAATACATGACCAAACCTACATCACTTTCCTAGGAGCTGTGGGCTGAGTGATGGCTAGAGGGAATGCAGACACCCTGGTGACATGGTGCAATGTGCATAGTAATGCTGTCAATAAGCGAATCTCTAATCAGTATAGCCATGATGAAAAAAAAGCTTATAAACAAGGCAGATGTGGCCCATACCTCAACTTACCCTCACAGGCAGGGCAGGCCAGCAAGTTGTATAATTGTGTTGCAATGTGTGGTATGACACGAAAAGGCACCCTTGTCACACAGTGGTCATGTGAACAATGTAAAGACATTGCCATCTGAAAGGCAACTACAGTGCAACTTGCCTCATTTCCTTTGATTTACATAGGTCCTACAATCAGTCTTTAACTGAAAGTAAATGAGAATAAAGCCTGTATGTTATCCAGATTAATCATGTCAACATCTATCATTGATCACCATTAACATATTCAATTTTCATTGCAGAGGGAAAAACCACACCTCCTGTCCAACAGTCTGACCAGGATGACCAACCTGTTGGCGATGACATCCTGCCCCCCAGTAACCATGACACCTTCCAGCTACTCCTGAGCTCTGTTGGAACACCTTCTCCTGTCATAGCAAGGTATAACAGTGTTGCTTAGTCCCCAGGGGAACTGCCTACCGCAGGACATGCCCCATCTGCCAGCCCAAGCACAGCTGTGGACTCTGAGGACCCCCAAGTAGTCTTCCAATGCTGAGCAGTAGGAGTCCAGTGGTCATTAACACTCTATGTTATTTGCACTCACTGCATGTGCAAAGCAACAGACTATTGATGTGTTTTTGGGCCTTTTGGCCATCCCTAGGTAGGCTGTGACAGTGCCAACATGTTTGACACTCACACATACATATGTCCCTCTGGAACCACTGATGTTGTTGCTGCCCTACCTGACAATGACACAGCCCTAGACTTGTTCAGTCACTTTAGCATTAGAATTTGGTGCATAGATGTGTTGTGCTTCCAACATGTTACATGGACAGCTGTACAATTTATAAAATAATTAGCCTTCAGCTGTTGCTTTTCATCAGACAATTGGTCATAATACACTTGGATTGACACATAGGTATTGCGATGGAGGGCATCTCTATTTAGGACACACTAATGTTGTTACAAGTATCTGCCTGTCACAGACCTGGACACAGTTCTCTGATCTCCACATGTATGTGTATGACTGTAACTTTTAGGGGATTGAGTACTTCTATGCCTTGATTCTTTACTCATTGCTGAGGCAAATGAATGTTGATGTTGGTATCCTGAGTACACTCTGGTGCCTTTTCCGGGTTGCATTTTATTCTATGTTTATGGCTGATGTATGACATGTTTGCCAGCATTATGTAAGACTTTGTGAGCTTCACATTGCTGGATTAATATGCTTTTCAATTGGGCAACTTGCACCACATAACAGGCGATTCCTCACACTTGTTACATCTGTCAATACGGCTGTAAAATTATGTGTATGTGTGTATGTAGACTGTCAGCATGGCTGAGACACATGTGTGTTTTGTACAGTTGGTGTCACAATGTTATCCAGTATTGACATTACATTGGAAAAAATACAAGTATAGTGCCATGTGTGACACACTTACTCATTTACAAAGTACTTGTTCTCACACCATAGAAATTCTTGACCTTTGACTGATACTGAGAGTAGGTACGCCATTAAGGCGATACTCATCTCACATTTATCTCTTGTGTTGGCTTCGTACTCATATTGGCTTGTCTGGTATGCCTCATGGTTTTATTTTATTTGTTACCCAGTGCAGATCATGTGGTTCCATCCAGAGTGCAATGGCACATCACAGGGGGGGCACCTTCCTGCATTCAATGAACCCTTAGAGGCTGTGTTATCAATGTATGTGTGCCACAGTTTGCATCACACATTGGAAGCGGGAGTGATTTGGATGACCTAAGTTATTTATCCATTTTAAACATCACCTAAGGAGATCAATAGATTTAACACATTTCCAAGTTTACCTGGTGTGGTATACATGTCATGCCACATTACCCATGGGAGTTACATGGAGACATCCACACAACAGCCATGGAACCCCTCCCTTAAACACAGTGATGCAGCACTGCAGTTTGCACAGCATTGCATTGGTCTTTATGCCATTCAAAGGCACACAAAGTGGCTTTGTGTATCTTAACATGTCTGTCTTAGGGGTTTGCATTACACATGTACCATGATGCAAGGTTCAAGTGTGTGGCAGACCCCTCATGCATATGGCCCTAGCTCCGTCTAGAGACACAGAGCTGGGTAATATGTCATGCATTTCTTAATGTTAGTAGTTCTGTTATGCACTTCAGATTTGCTTACCAACAAGTAGGCCATTCCCATACCACCCATTCTGGAAGTGCTCATTAATGACGCTGTGACTCTTTATGTAGGAATCATGGGCACTTCCCTGGTATTTTGTTAGCATATTGGTGAACATCCCCAGATGCTCACCAAGGTGTGCTTGTAGTTCCTGTACGTGTGTGATTTTTTGCAGGGGGAACCATTTGCGCATGTGTGCAATCCGTGGCACCTAGCACTCGGGGAAATCCCGCAATGGCATAGAAACCGTGCTTGATTTCCAGCTGCTGTTGTTGTGTCTTGAGAAGAGGAGGTAGTGAGGTATGAGGTGGATGATGGCATCCCGGACAGAGGGTATGAAGGCAGAAAATGATGGCTGCGATATTCCTGCCACTCTGGCTGTTGTAATCTTGAAGGAACCAGATGCCAGCATGTTGAGGACTGCCAGAAGCTTGACTTGTCGAGGGTTGTTGGTGGGCCTCACAGCTGCTGACAACTGGAGCCATGGCGCTGTCTTGTTCAGCAGTTCTATTATGGAATCTCTCCTGAGTCTGTAATATCTGATACCCTCATCCTCCCTGAGGTCAATGAGGGAAATCCGCTGGTGAAATACACGCTCCCTTCTCCTGAACGGCCTATGTGGTGGTTTCCTTGCAACTCCCAGCTGCAGAACTAGCAGCTCCATGGTGTAATTAATCTTGAGTTTGTCAAATTGTTTTGTATGGCTTTTCTTTATGTATCACAGCCATTGCCTCATTTCCTACGCCTGGGTTGCTGATGCGCAGAAATGTTTGCACATTTCAGGCTCTGCGTGTGCGCCTGCTGACGATGAGTCACACATTTCTAAAACCATAAATATGACTGCAGTAGTTTTACATTAGAATTTACAGGGGAAAGCCTACCTTGCATATTATAATCTGTGCATGGCACAGCCAGCTTTGGCGCAGGTATTTTTCAAAGCTGGCCTACAAAAACGGACGTATTCGGCCACATGCGTCTACTTGTCGATATGGAGTACTGCCTGTGCTGCCATCGTGTCAAAATTAGTAATGCAACGGCGGCGCAAGCTTTTCATAAACATGCCCCTAAGTTAGAAAAAAATGATTTTGTATCAATGTGCGTCACTTTTGTGACACAAAAACAGAGCTAAATCTGAGTAAATATACTCTGTGTTCCTACATACATTAAGCTTCAAAACAATACAAGGTTGTCTGGCGTTCAAACATCCAAACAGAGGAGTTCAGGTTTGAGTGTAAATTTGATATCTGAGGTACTTTGTTGATATGAGTCCACATTTATTGTGATTTCTGGCCAGATTTACTAAACATTAGCACCGGTGTTCATGTGATACACAGAGGTGTTACATGATATAAAGTGGAGTGAATGCAGAGTCAATCAACTTTTATCCACCAGTGGATTTTTGCACATAAGTTGATGGGAGTGAATGCTGAAATAGCATCAAATTGAAAAATGACAGTGCAAAACCTCATATAATTTATGCAAAGGGGACATAACAAGGTGAGAACAGCACAAAATTGTTAGGATTCCACACATATCAACTAAAGTAGCACCACTTGGCTCCGCATGATATTTTAGAGCTAAATGACACCAATGCAAACAATGGGCAAGATCAATATTGAGTGACATTTCATGTTCTATGCGTAATTTACATAAAATGAGTCATTTTAGGCTGCTGCTGTTCTCTGCCCATAGAAAGTGATACATATGGTTGTGCATGGAGTAGAAATCTCCCACAAGACACTGCTCACAAGCCACTGCGTCATGTTGCAAAAGTTTAACTTTGCACGAACGCAATGTCAGCTGCCTGCTATGGGGAGTGATGTGGCGGGCACCTTACTAGTGAAGCTCACGTGCGGTTTTAGAAATTGATCATAACTGCTCTTTAGAACCATTGCATCCCACACGAGCATCACTGTTTTTTAATTAGGTTAGTGAGCTTCACCAGTAAAGTTTACTCAAACCCAGCATCACTAGACCTATTTTAATCACCTGTTCCACCACACTACTCTTCACACACCACATACCCACACTCATCAGACGGCATAATCAAAAGATCTCCGGCAAAGAGCAGCTTCGAAGTTGCCCTTTGTGCATTGCATTGCCGGCCCGATGAAGAGCCGGCCCAGAAGATGAAGCATTACACCTTTCGGGGTGTGTGAGGGCACTTGCTCCTATTGGAGCGTATTCCCCTGACCCGACAGACTACTAGTACTAAAACCTTGTCTAAGGAACTGCACAGTCTTGCATTAAGTTACTGTGCAATAATATCCATTGTCTGCAGTACATAGCTGTGCTTTTTCACACATCACAGCGCTAATCTATTTTTGGTACATAGGGTCCCTCGAGTTTAAATTACACTTTTATGCAGAGGCCTCAGCGTTTGGCAAGCAAATAGGTCCCAGCAAACCATAAAACAAAATAGCAACAGAACTACAATAAAGCTTTTAGGAAGTGTTGTGTTGCGCTTCGTCACCAGCCCTTGGCAACACACAAACAGCACCCATCAGCCAGCTGAAGATAAATTGCAGAGACCTACAGGGTATACCCTAATTGTGCAGCCAACACAAGATGGTGACCTGGCTTTGGGAAGAGCTGAAGCAGCAGTATAAGAGACATAAAGTGTCATGTGTTCTGTCCATGGCCCATTGTAGTTTTCACCATGTTAGCCTATCGATACAAGCCCCATTTGCTTAGCACAGGTTACTATATAAACATGTTTGCTTTTGTGCCACATTACTTTTTCATACAGAACCTGTAGTTGTTTTCTCATTCTGTTCTTTCCTGGGATTTAGTCTGTACACAGCTGACAAGGTCAAACAACAGTGTTCCTTTTTATTTCGTTCTGGTCAGGCACTTTCACCTAGACACAGCACATGAATGCAGCCATGTATGCCTTGTCATATAGGTATGCACAGTAATGTAACACATACAACTAAACACCAACAAAACAGAAGTACTCATCATAGGCCCAAACCCCGATTCCTGGAACGACACCTGGTGGCCCCCCGCCCTTGGAAGCCCACCGACCCCCACGGACCACGCATGCAACCTGGGAATCATTCTGGACTCCGAGCTCAAAATGGACCGCCAGATCAACTTCGTCTCGTTCTCCTGCTTCCACACCCTCCGCCTCCTACGTAAGACTTTCAAATGGATCCCCCTTGAGCACAGGAAGACCATCACTCAAGCCCTGGTCTCCAGCAGACTCGACTACAGCAACGCTGGAATATACAAAAACCTCACCCGCAAGCTACAGAACATCCAGATCGCCGCCGCAAGGCTGGTCTTCAACCTGCCAAGACACTGCCACATCTCTCAGCACCTGCGCACACTCCACTGGCTCCCCATCGAGGCTAGAGTCACCTGAAAGATGCTCACCCTTGCACACAAGGCCCTCCACGACACCGAACCAGCATACCTGAACAGCCGACTCAAATTCCACGCACCCCAAAGGACCCTACGATCAGCCCAGTTCTCCTACGCCATGGTCCCCCGCACCAGGAAGACCAGATCGGGAAGCCGCTCCTTCTCCTTCCTCGCGGCCAGAGCCTGGAACGCCCTTCCGCTCCACCTCAGACAGACAACATCACTCCCCATCTTTGCAAGAAACCTCAAATCCTGGCTTCTCGACAGACCCCTTCTTGATGGACTGGAACCTGCACCCCCTCACCCCCGGCGCCTTTAGACCCTTACGGTGAGTAGCCGCGCTTAAAAAACGCCTGATTGATTGATTGACAGAGAGGGATAAATATTTCCTGAGAGAAGATCACAGATGTATCTGAGATGTAGAACATCCATCCGTCTATGGTAAGATATGGGGTCCACTTCTAATCCCAGAGATCTTGGTTGTGTAATCAGTTTGCTTCTGTAGAAGGGGAGGGGAGTTAGGTTACTCTGTCCACTGTGTCTAGACCACCACAGTCACATTTGTTTATTTCTAATCAGCCTTTCGGATCTGATTATCTAGGTCACTGACTGAAGGCTGCTGGTTTTCACACTGCTGGGGGCTCCATGTCTCAGGATCCATAACCCCAAGAGGAGGGACTGAAACTCACTATTTTCCCTCTGCAATCACTTCTTAGTTCCCGGTGAACTCCTGTGGCATGGGACGCTGACAGCAGGCTGCTGGCTTTCACACTTCTGGGGACTCCATGCCCCATGATCCATAGCCCCAAGAGGTGGGTCAGAGATTCGCTATTTTCCCGCTGCAAGCACCTTCTTAGCGCCCTGTGAACTCCACGGCACAGGACATGGTAACTTACTGCAGGCTGCTGGCTTTCACGCTGCTGGGGATCCAATGTCCCAGGATCCACAGCCCCAAGAGGAGGGGCCGAGCTCCGGCGTTTTCCTGCTGCAAGATCTTCTTAGCACCCTGTGATCTCCTGCAGCGCAGGACATATGCGGCCCATGCCCAAGTAAAGTCCAGGCCAAGGGTGGGCCCGTCGGTAGTGTTACGCGGCCGACTGAGGCTTGGCTGGACCACTCTCTTGGCACTTGCTGTCAACTGGTAAGAAGGCTTTTTCCTTTCTATTGGACAAGGAGGTCACACTATTTGTCTGTTTAGCCCATTACAAAGTAGTAAGTATGGGCGAGTGAAAACTAACTAGGGCTCTCCAAGGGGAAAACACGAAAATGAAGGCTGGAGAATTAACTAACTCTATCACTAACTATTTAAGTAGTGTTGTGGGTCTGTTAAACATAGAGATTGATAGTGCAGAAGTGAGGCTCGCTGCGACTAAATTGTCTCTCCATAGTATATCAAAGCAGTTCGTGAGGAGATTGTTCTTTTTGATGTTGAGCCAAAGCTCCCAAACAAGAGCTATCCTACTGCAAATAAAAAGTCTATACATGGTCAACCTCCTCGTACTCCAAACAGCTTGCCTCCAACTATTGAGCTCTCTCACAGAAGTGAATCGAACTCCCCCCTGGCGAAGAAAAGCCATCACCACCCGTGCAGATGGTTGTTAGACCCAAAAAGTTAACCAGTCTCAAAAGTTAAATATAGTAAGGGTCACGATACCAATAGCCTCACTCGTGACCAGGAGTATGAGTCAGCACTTCAAAGATCTCTGAGACATTGATAAAAAGAGTACATGCTAAGCTCAATAATTTTGAAAGAAAACTTCTATCTGAGTTAAATTACACTAAAGAGAGAGTCTGCAATATTGAGAAGACAGTTAACAAACTTGTGGCTCGCTTTGTAACCAATGATTCTCTGCTACCTAAGACCCATGTTGCCCCTGAGCCTAACTCCATACTCTCAAGCTCAGGACATTCAGGCCTGCCTGTAGCAGGCCCTCCAATATGGAAGTTTACCAGCATACCTGCAATGGGAACCCTTGGACTGACCACTGATTTACGTCCTGCTACCCAGAAAATGGTTTCAGTATCCCACCCAGAGTACCAGTGCATCATCTATTAGCGCACCAGTATAGCAAATACAGGACTTCAATATGCTTCTAACAGAACTTGAGCCAGTCACATTACACCTACCACGAGATGCTACCCTTTATGTCATTATGATGAAAGATGCTCCAACCTTGGACCCCTTATGAGTCTTGGAGGGGTTTAAAAAATAAGGTGGTACACTGAATGTCCAACAAGATCTGTGAAACAAACTTAGGGGCATATTCTCAAGAACGTGTGATAATTATCGCAAAATTAGCTTACTGCAACTTTGCATATCACAGTCTAACGCTGTGTTAACATAGTATTCTCTACCCGGCGGCACCATGTGATACTCCCACGATAATGCGTCAAATAACCACGTTAAAATCAACGCGACACCGCAAAAATGCAAAACACGAACGCGAAGAAGATGCGATGAGGCCAATCGCGATACCAAAATCATAGATAACCAGCGACAGGCCTGCAATTCCCACGCATTATGCGGGAAAATACACTATAAAAGCAGAACAAGAAAAACACACCAAAAACAAAATAAACTGCGTAGCACCATGGATGCACCCGGACCGAGTGCCCCGGTCAACGCGAACTCCACAAGCCCCACAGACCACTAGCAAGGAACCTTGGGGTCGGGGAAGGCCAAGGAGAAGCGGAAGAGGAAGACGGGGTACAGTCCGCATGACAACCGGATCGTCGTCACGGAGGTGACAGAACACTAACAACTGTCCGTCACCTCCACGTGTCATTGGCAACACAGACGGAAAAATAGCGTTCCATCGTGAATGCAGTCGGAGTTTCGAGGAGGTCAAGATGGGCATGATGTGAAAAGCCAAACCAAGCAGAAACCTGCTGCCAACAGGAAGGCAGCAACAGTGACTGGAGGCAGGAGTCCTGCACCACAAGAGGAGCTGGAGCAAATGGCTGCCACAGTCATCAGTGTGGAGACGGTGCAAGGAGTCGGGAGTCCGGACACATCTCGACATGACCTGACACAACATCAACAGGGTGAGTAACGACCAGGGACTGGGGGGATGGGGGGAAGACAGGCACAATGGCACACATGCACAACGACGTGTAGCACACCGCACACCCACAATGACCCTGGATCATGCCCCTGATCCCCATAGCACACTGCAGCACACATACAAACATCAAGTAGGCCCCCGTCCACCATGTGCTCAAAGGGGTCCCACCCCACACATCACCAATTCCACAACACACACATGCACCCATACAAAACACAGCAAAGTAGCGTATTTGTGAGCCACACCGACAATGCAAGTGACACTGCATGACGGGCAGCATGGCTGGAGTATAATCACCGTGACATTGTGCACGCCACGAGACTGAGGTGGCTGAGTCTGGACCACATCCGTAAAGGAGCAGGTAAAACTCTGACACATCCACGTGCACAAACAACCACTGGCGTCAACAATACATCTGCAGACAAACAATGCACAAGAGTACAAAAAACCTCCAAGAGCACAAATGACCAAAGTCGCCAACATCACAGCACCTTAAAAGCATAAAAGTCAAAGGCACACTGCCTCCAAGGGGTAAGGGTTACAACAAACAAATGATGGACGGAATGCTGACAATGCAGACATTCTCCCCCAGTCAAGAGATCTGGGTTAAATCCATCGTTTTTTTTCCCACTACGCCACCCCAGTTTAGACATGGCCATATGCAAATCAATCTTGACCCTGTGCCTCATGGGAACAGTCCAGCCCGAACTGCCAAGCCATGTCTTCCCTGGACCGGAATCAAGCATCCTAGGACCGGTTTCTGGCTATCAGCCGTCATCAGCCAGGATAGCTTGACTCCAGTGGCGTAGTGAGCACGGGTCCCACGTCTGGGAATACCCATCCCACTTAGGGCGAAAAGCGTTACAACAAACAAATGATGGACGGAATGCTGACAATGCAGACATTCTCCCCCAGTCAAGAGATCTGGGTTAAATCCATCGTTTTTTTGCCCACTACGCCACCCCAGTTTAGACATGGCCATATGCAAATCAGTCTTGACCCTGTGCCTCATGGGAACAGTCCAGCCCGAACTGCCAAGCCATGTCTTCCCTGGACCGGAATCAAGCATCCTAGGACCGGTTTCTGGCTATCAGCCGTCATCAGCCAGGATAGCTTGACTCCAGTGGCGTAGTGAGCACGGGTCCCACGTCTGTTCTGCATTCTGTCCATCAATTGTTGTTTTTGCATTTGTCACCCCGAGTGGGAAGGGTATGCTCAGACGTGAGTCCCTTGCTCTCCGTGCCACTGGAATCAAGCTATCCTGGCTGACGAGGGCTGAAAGCCCGAAACCGGTCCTAGGATGCTTGTTTCCAGTCCAGGGAGGACCTGGCTTGGCAGTTCGGGCTGGACTGTTCCCATGGGGCACAGGGTCAAGACTGATTTGCATATGGCTGGGTTCAAACTGGAATGGCATGGTGAGCAAAAAAACGATGGATTTAGGCCCAGATCTCTGTACTGGGGTGAATGTATGACATTGTTCTGCATTCTGTCCATCAATTGTTGTTTTTGCATTTGTCACCCCGAGTGGGAAGGGTATGCTCAGACGTGAGTCCCTTGCTCTCCATGCCACTGGAATCAAGCTATCCTGGCTGACGAGGGCTGAAAGCCCGAAACCGGTCCTAGGATGCTTGTTTCCAGTCCAGGGAGGACCTGGCTTGGCAGTTCGGGCTGGACTGTTCCCATGGGGCACAGGGTCAAGACTGATTTGCATATGGCTGGGTTCAAACTGGAATGGCATGGTGAGCAAAAAAACGATGGATTTAGGCCCAGATCTCTGTACTGGGGTGAATGTATGACATTGTTCTGCATTCTGTCCATCAATTGTTGTTTTTGTATTTGTCACCCCGAGTGGGAAGGGTATGCTCAGACGTGAGTCCCTTGCTCTCCATGCCACTGTAATCAAGCTATCCTGGCTGACGAGGGCTGAAAGCCCGAAACCGGTCCTAGGATGCTTGTTTCCAGTCCAGGGAGGACCTGGCTTGGCAGTTCGGGCTGGACTGTTCCCATGGGGCACAGGGTCAAGACTGATTTGCATATGGCTGGGTTCAAACTGGAATGGCATGGTGAGCAAAAAAACGATGGATTTAGGCCCAGATCTCTGTACTGGGGTGAATGTATGACATTGTTCTGCATTCTGGCCATCAATTGTTGTTTTTCCAAGGGATAAGGGGCAGCAAAATCACAGCTGCAGGGGCGACTCTCCCACACTGCAGCACACACACATAGCAATGACAGCACATCCAACATTGACGAGAATGGGGTACACAGTGCAACACTTACACTGCAGAACAGAGGACACAACTGGGCCCGATTGTGCGTAGAAACTGGCCAATCACATCTGACATAGCAGGAAACTGTGAGATGAAAATGTACGTGTACAACCTCACCTATGTCATGTAGTCCAAATGTCCACTGTCCCGCATCAAATAGTCTGCACCTCCCAAACAGTCACAATGTACATTGTCATGCAGTCTGTATGTAAACTTGAACAATGCGTCAACATACATGCCAACACAATGTCAATAAGCATCTCCCCTTCACATTGCAGAGGGACAAACAACACCTCCAGCAGAGCAGACCAGACAACTCTACAGTGATACTGAAGAGGACCTCCACACTTTTGACACCAAACGCCCTACAACAGTTCATGGACATCTTAGGCAATCGACTTCCAGGAGCAGGGTAGCCCAGCTGCATTGAGGACACCCCACCCCCTGCACAGACCACACAGCTGGATGCACCCACCACCACAGCTGGCTCCCAGCAGCCCACCGAAGCACACATCGCATTCCAAGGCCAGCTGTCAGACTGCCAGAAGGGAGTGGCCGAACAGGTGCGGGTGGGGTTCGACCTCATGGAACCCAAACTAGATCACATACGTGGGTGTCTAAGTCCCATCAGGGACCACTTACACTCCCCAGCAGAGACTCACACTGCGACAGAGACACTCGCCTTTGCACATTTCCAGTACTGAACCAGACCCAGAGCCACGGGATAATCATCCACACCCCCACACTGAACTTGCTTACGCCGGCCCAGTTCACTCCTCTTATGTATTGAGTGGGGGACGACAAAGCTACATGCTCACAGTCTCACCCGCTGCCTGCGGTGACATGGCTGCATCCGCTATACACTGCACAATGTAATGTTGTAGGGCCCGGGGCACTAATGCATACATCATGAGCACAGGGACACACTCAGATAGTTCGTTGAACTGGCTACGGGCATGTGCGCTTGAAAGCTTTATTGGCAGGGTCACCTGTACAGTGACGCCTGTGCTGGATGTGTGTGGGGTGAGTGCAAGCCAGCCCTCATGGAGCCGTTGGTGCTGGCAACAACTTGAACAGTGATCACAATGAAAGCGGAAACAAGAAAACACCAGCATAACAGAAACAACTGTGAAGCATTATGGTGGTAGCCGGAGAAAGTACAGTGTTCACTCAATATGCAACCAGAATGGTCCATGAGTTGTAGTGCACTGAGTTAGTGGCACCTGAAGAGCTGAGCAGGGTATCAAGCTGATCATGGCACCCACGACAGGTGTGAGGAACTTGGATAGGGCTGGCTGTGAGACTCCTCCGACTCTGGCGGTTGTTGGTTGGGAGGTACCAGAGGCCAACAGGTGCAGCACAGCCAGCAGCTTTGTCTGAGGTGGGATGTTGGTTGTCCGCTGTGTTGCAGCGCGGAAACCTGGGTAACGGGGAACAGGACAAATCCTGCATCAAATATCCTCCCTTCGTTACAGACCAAATATCACTCTAACGCTTTCACTCATGCAATCTTTGGTGGGGCCGATAACACCAACATTCACACATCGCTTTTCACTGGTCTGCACTTACAGGAGAGCTGAATGTTCCATGCGCTGACATGAAAGGAATATCTTATAACCAATAGGAAGAAAAGTTATATTACATTTCTATACACTAATATCCTTACACCTATAGATCTCAATCCTAAACATCAAGATACTCCTCCCACGTGATCAATGGATCATTTAGTTGGATTAGTAATTGGTGATTTAGAACCAGCTAAAAACACATTTTAGGATCTTGATCTTCCGTCTTCAATAATTCACAAACGCAATTGTTAATCAATATTTGTTTATCTATTTATCGCAAAGAGTTTAGTTTACATCTAGTAAATTTTATTAATTTTTATGTAAATCACAGAACACCATATTTACCTAAACTGGCTATCGGGCGTCCTCGAAGTCATCAAATTGGCTGTCAATCAGTCGGAATTTAAAAGTTCTTCATGCAGCACGCTACAGTCCCAAGAATGGAAAAGGACCAGAGACGTGCAAGCATTCATCAATGCCCATAAATTTTGTAAAGTTCACAGTTCATCAAGGGAAATGGGCAGCATTCAGTCTGTCAAAGATTCAGGAACGCAGCTGTCACGTGGCATCACCGTCGTCTCCGTCAGCATAAGGGAAAGGGAAAAAACACACAGCCCAGCTCTCTATTCCACCGTCATTTTTATAATAAAGTAAAGCCAAGATGTAACATTTTTGCAGGATTTGGGCTTCTCCCATTGGTCGGTTGGGATCGTCCGGTGAGGTTTCACACAGTTCAAGAGGTTAAGTCATCGTTTTAGTTTATTCAATTTTCTTGTAACTGTCCTTTGTTATGGTACTTGGCTGGCTTCCCACCGTGGCCTTGCTTGGGCACAGTATGACAAGGGTCATGACGAGGCCACAGGAACAAATCTCTGCGCAGTCGCACTTCGCACGAAACCTCGTGGAATGGTGGCTATCATGTCGTGGTACATCAGTGGCCATCTTGTTTTTAGGCCCAATGGACAACTTAAGTGAAACAAACACATAAAAGTAATTAATACATAGAAATAATGAATAAAATGTTAACCCCTTACTAATCCCTCTATGTGCTTGCAGTTATCTAGCGTATAGCGACATTTAAAGCATTTATATTCACCCATTTGATGTCATCTGGGGCAACATAATGAAAACGTCACAAAAGCCACATATATCATGCAGTATTCTATTTACTACATATACTACGGTTAGTATGCGTACGGATTATAATTATAAAAATTATTTAGCTATGCAATTTGCTGATCCCACATATATTTCGAATATTAATAATGTTGATTAATACACATGCAAACACATGTAGTAATATTATAATTAATAGATTATTTAATTAGTATATTCATGCAAAATAGGGGGGGGTATGCTAAATTTTGTTCTACCCGCTCCATCAATCCCCCCTTTGGTGATTTTATCACCACACCAATAAAATTTTGTATTAATTTTCATGGAGTTGAAATGATTTCTTGCTTTAATTTTACATCTCTGTCTCCCCAATTTCTTCTCTTCTGGCTGTCTTATACATGTTTTCCTTTACTTCTTCTAATTCAATTTCTTCAAATTCCCTCTCTTGTCTCTTATCTTGTCTTCTTAAATTTTCTCTTTTTAGCTTTTTCTGGATTTTCTTTCTTTTGCGACATAGACAACCTAATCTTAATATTAATACAATAAAAATCACACACGTTAATGGAAATAAGATCTTACCTAAAAAGGTACTACCTAGATTTACTAAGAAATTTTTAATAGAAGATATTTTCTTACCAATCTTTTCCCAAACACTTTCAACCTCCAGTGGTGCAATTTCATCCCACAGATCAGTTATATTTTTAATATAAATATTCAAATCTTTACTTTCGTCTGGAATGTAAGTACAACAATGTTGAACTTTCAGTATTCCACAGACTCCACCCTCTTTTGCCAAGAATATATCAAGGGCAAGTCGATTTTGCATTACCATGGCACGCATGGCAACCATTTCAGTATTTACCAATAAAAATCCTCCAGCGGTGCTTGTTGACAAGCGATCCACTACTGTTGATAGTCTTCTAATTTTGTTCGCATTCAGAGATATTCTTACTGCTGGTATCAATGCTCCAAAGATGTCACCTACAATTTCTGACCAAGATTCTCTTTCTAGGTGCTAAATAACTACCTAACTTAGGTACACCATCTTCTCCACTTCCCATGTGAAAAATCTTTGGCAAAACCAGGCCTACATAACATGTGCCATACCAATGGTGTGGCAAATAATAATATGCCTTGCTCCCACAGATAAAATATAACCCAGAAAAAACTGGATCATTTCCTCCTTTAAATCCCCATCCACCTACGATTCGGTATGTATCATAGCACTCACTGTTACCTACAAAATAATTATCATATGCAGTCTGATTCCTTCTAATACACAATTTTCCTTTCTGAGGCCAGTCTAAAGCCATAGTTGGACCAGCTTCTCCCTTCAAGTATTTTTCTGTTTCTACATCCCAAACTGTCTTTTCCAATTTTCCCTCAGATGCTTTCCTTTCCATTTTCAACCTCCTTTCTTCAACCATATCCAAAAACGTCTTTTCTTCTTTCTTTAAACTGCAAGTCAAATTATTTCTAAATATATACTCTAATGTTAGTTCTTTAGTCTCTAAGAAAAATTCACCTAATACCTTTGTAGGTTTTACCTAATTTAGTTTGTTAATTGATGGTACTTGTGAAAATATGTTATCTACATCTGAGAAATAATATTCTAACTTCCCTGTTTGATAAAATAAACTAGCTATTAAACTACATGTTATTCCATAGGTTACTGGAAGGTGGTGATAAGTCACTCCCTCCGATACATACGCAGGTAACTGCATACAAACATAGCAGTCCCTTACGTCCATTGTCTTTATATATTCATACAGTAATTTCAAAAATACATTGTTAGAAAAATCAGTTATAGACCTGTCTTTATGTAAATAATTTCTATCTAATTTAGTCGGATCTACATTCTGAATCTTTTCTATATTAGTTTTGTTTTCACTATGTCCTTCTATTGTGTCAATGGTAACTTTAAATGAGATCATCAGAGCTAGTACACTCCATAGAAGCATTAGTAATCCTGTACAACAACAACACATTTTACACCATCGTTTCAAGAATATACATCTATCTTTTCTACTATCTGTGTTTGCCATTTTTGTAAAATGAACAGTGTCTTTTGACTTAGCCTCTTCTACTTCACAACTAGTTTGTCTAACCCAAGGCTCTAAGCACCTACTTGGTTCTACCAGTTTTTGACTTTTTCCCGTATTTTATTGTCTTTCCATTAGCAGCCTTCTTGTCTAATTCAGTTTGGCATCTCATCGTCCTTCACCTTTCCTTCATGATCTGAATACAGAATTTCCTGAACATCCGTCTCTTCTCCAATGTCGGACAAGATAACTCTCAGGATTTCCGATTCTTCGTCTTCCTCAACCACTTACGGTACAGTCACCTCTGGATTTTCTTGGCTATCTGCCTCTTCTTTTATTTCATGCAGGGCCACATACGTCCATTCCGGCGACTTATACTTCTGGTTAGGTTTTTTCGTTCTCTTACTTTTCTCTATTACAATTATTTCTTCGTCTTTTGATTTCTCTTGACTAGATACTTCATTCACTTGTTCAGCTCTTGGTGAATTTACTCGTGTCAGTTGATATCTCAGCTTTTTTATTTTGTTTGGCCAAACTTCATCTTTTGCTGATCTTTTCAGTTTACTTCCTTTGCCATTCTTTTCAGTTCTCTATGCTCTCTTTCTTAAGACTCGACCTTCTAGTACTTCGTCTTCGCTTTCCTCCGACTCTGTTTCAACTTGCTTTTTACTTTCAACAGCTTTACTTTTCACCGCTTCTTTCATTTTCCCTACTTCTGTCCCTCCTCGAGTCTCCTGCATGCAATCTTCCTGCTGACTACTTGCCCCTTCCTCTAACTGGATGTTGGAGTTCCCTACACCTCCTCTGGGGTCTTCCGCAAGAATATTTCCCTCTCTCTGTATCTGGCACCTGTCCATCTAAATTTGTTATTTCAGGTGGAATTTCTCTCAACTTTTCATCTGGAACTTCTTTATCAGCAATTTCTTTAATTGTCTTTTCACTGCCTTTTTCTTTTCTCGAGCGTAAACTTACTTGTTCAGTCTCTGAGTCTGAGCTGGTATCAGAAATCTGTATCCTTCTTCTCAAGGACATACTTCTTGGGACAAAAGTTAGATCTGACTCTGTTTCCCCCCTTTCAAAGTTTTCTCTTGTTCTAGCTTCTTCATCATCCGGTTCAGAACTTGATTCTGATTCATTGAAATATTCTTTTTCTTTGTTATCCACTGGATTTGGAATCCTCAATGTGTGACTCGCATGAATACAGTTCTTGATTCCGGCACACTTCACAGCTGTTGTTGTAGTCAAAATCACCTGTCGTGGTTTTTCCCACCTAGGGACCAAACAGTTCCTCCTTCTGTGTACCTTGATTCTCACCCAGTCCCCTGGGCTCAGGTCATGAGCTTGCTTCTTTTCAAGGGTGGTGGCATCCGCTCCAACCTGATGAAACACAGAATGAACTGCTTCAGCCAGGTTTTTACAGTAATCCAACACCATGTCATCAGTTATAGGCAACAGCTTGTTGACTGGTATGAACACATGACGCATTGCTCTACCCATGATCATTTCATGGGGACTCAACCCTGTAGTTCTGTCTGGAATTGATCTAATAGTCATGAGTACTAGAGGCAAGACATCAGGCCATTTCATACCTGTGGCTAAACACATTTTCCCTATTCTGTTTTTGATAGTTCAATTCATTTATTCCACCACACCAGAAGCCTCTGGGCGATAGGCACAATGTCATTTTTGCTGTACATTCAATGCTTCACAAATCAATTTAACGATCTCATTATGAAAATGTTTCCTCTATCTCACTCAATTGTTATGAGAAACCCGAATCTAGGAATTAATTCCCTCAAAAGCAGTTTTGCCACTGTGATTCCATCGCTTCTTCTTGTTGGGTATGCTTCTACCCATCTAGAAAACAAATAGATCATGACCAGAACATACCTCAACCTGTTGCAGGGAGGCATCTCAATGAAATCTACTTGCATTCTGGTGAAAGGCCCTCCTTCTCGACCTATTGTTCCTAGACTCACCACTGTTTTTCTTCCAGGGTTGTACTGCTGACATATAAGGCATCTTTGACAAAGACTTTCTGCTACAAGTCTAAATTTTGCATTGTACCAGGTCTGTTTAAACGACCTTATCATGGCATCTCTCCCTATGTGTCCCTGTCCATGATACATCCGTGCCATGGAAGACACCATGCTATCAGGCATAACTGGTCTTCCATCCCGATAGACCCACACATGATCCTTCTTCCTTGGTGCACATCCTGCTTTTACCCACTGCTTCATTTCCTCATCTTCTACTTCTTCCTGCAATTGTCTCACTTCCTCCCAGGTACCCACAATGTTAGTGAACATTAAGGTGCAAGAATTCATGTCTTTCTCCTTTGCCCGATTCACAGAATTCTGATTGCGTGCACAGTATTGGGCCATATCATTGGCGTATTTGTTGCCTATGGCAGTATGATCGCCAGATTGACTATGTGCAGCACATTTCACAACAGCCAATTGCTTAGGCAGCTGTATCGCCTCAAGCAATTTCCCAACCACTTCAGCATTCTTGATGGGAGTTAAACTCGATGTCAAAAATCCTCTCTGTAGCCATATTTGGCCAAAGTCATGCACCACACCAAAACCGTACTGACTATCAGTTATCACAGTCACTCTCACGTTCTTTCCAATATTGCATGCTCTAGTCAAAGCAACAAGTTCAGCTACTTGGGCTGATCTTACACCTTTCAGATAGGATGCTTCCATTACTGCTGCAACTGTGCATACTGCATATGCTGCACTCAACATTCCATCATCTGTTCTCTGGCAAGAACCGCTCCACAAACATTACAAAATCACTCTCTGGCAATGGTACATCTTTTATATCCGGACGTGGTTTGGTACAGAAATCGAGTACATCCAGACAATCATGATCTGCTTCATCTCTGACTTCCACATTCTCAGCATCAGGCAGCAACGTTGAAGGGTTCACATTCAAGCATCTCTCAAGGCTCACATTCGTTGCACCTAATATGACTTTTTCATATTTAGTCAGCCGACTATGTGTCATGAACTGAGTGCGACTCCTTGTTAAAAGGATTGCCACATCATGAGGTACAACACTTTCACAGGGTATCCCAGCACAATTCCCTCACTTTGTTCCAGACTCCTACAGGTAGCAGCCACTGCTTTCAAGCACCCAGGTAAGGTTACAGCTACAGGGTATAGCATTGATGAAAAGTATGCAATTGGTCTCCTCAGTTTTCCATGCTTCTGTATTAATACAGAAAGTGCACATCCATTCCACTCACTGCAGTACAACTCAAACTCTTTCTCGTAATCAGGCATTCCTAATGCTGGCGCTTCACACAAACCATCTCTCAATCGATTTAAAAGCTGCCAATTCCTCTTTGTTCAAATCAATGGGATCTCTCACATCACTTCTTGTCAATCATACTAAAGGCTTTGCAATCAGGGAGTAATTGCTTATCCACTAACGACAATATCCAACCATTCCAAGAAACATTCTCACCTCTCTTTGTGTCATAGGGGCTCTCATTCCTTTTATGATCCTGATTCTGTCTATTGTTATTTTTCTCAGTCCCTTTTCGATATTATGGCCTAAATAATGTACTTCTTTTTTGCAAAATTGTAACTTTGATGGTGACACTTTAAGTCCTCCATCGGCCAGATGATTCAGCAAGGCTATAGTGTCCATTACACAAGCTTCACGAGTCTTCGACGCCACAAGAAGGTTGTCGATGTACTGTACTAACACTGAATTCTCAGGCATTTCTAGGCTTTATAAGGACTTTTTCAATATCTGATTAAATATTGAGGGGCTTTCTGTATATCCTTGTGGAATTCGGCACCAAGCCAAAATACGTTCGCCAAAACGCAAAATTTTGCTGGCTGTCATGGTGCAATGGAATGGAAAAGAAAGCATGGCATAAGTCAATTACAGTATACCATTCTGCATCATGAGGATTCTGATACAAAATCACAGATGGATTTGGTACAATAGGACAGCATGACACAATGTTGTTTATTTTTCTTAAATCTTGCACTATCCTGAACTTCCCATTAGGCTTTTTCAGTCCCATAATTGGGGAATTACATGGACTACTCATTATTTCTCTCAAAATGCCTTGCTTTATCATTTTCTCAATTATAGGAGTAATTCCTTCAATTATCTCAGGTGTCAGTTTATATTGAGGGACATTTGGATAGCTTACTCCTTCCTTCACTGTTATTTTTACTGGGTCTACATTTCTCATTAGTCCTACATCTTCTCCCGTGAAATCCCAGACTTCTGCCTTTACAGTCTGTTTCAATTCTTTAGGTAATTCATCATGGTTAAATACAGCATAAGCTTCAGTAACCTCAGTTTCCCTGTTTGCTATAGTCATCTTATACAGCACATCTTCATCAGGGGTCTCAAATGCTATACCATCAGGGGTACAGAAAATAGTGCAATTCATTTTGCACAGCAAATCCCTACCTAACAAATTCACAGGACTTGTGTCGCACACAACAAAGCGGTGCATTTCAGAAAATTTCCCTATGCTAACTTTCACTGGTTCTGTCAGATAAGTTTTAATCTGTCTGTTGGATACACCAACTACTTGGATTGTTTCATCCGAGAGAGGAAGATTCTTAACATCAGCTGACCTAACAGTTGATCGAGTAGCACCAGTATCTACTAGAAAAGTAATATTCTCATTATTTATTTTCCCATCCACAAATGGGCCTGTCTGGTCTACTTCTAGAGTTGCGCTAAGTACGCACTATTCTTCCTCCCGTCGGCACCCTCAATAACCTTCTTCTGAATCGCTCTCATCACGTTGTAGCCAGTACTGCGAAACAGCGCTAGCGCGTGGTAGTTTAGTTGCCTGTTCTTCGTTGTAGAATCCTGTCTCATTACTGTATTTCTGTGAATTTTTGCTCTGTGGAAAAGGCGGTTTTGGCACCTGATTCTGTTGGGTAACAACCTGCTGCTGTCGCTGCGGTTGACCACTCACCTCATTCTGCACCTGTGGATTCAATGATGCATTTTCATTATTAGTATTTGGGGGAAATTTACACTCGGATTTCCAATGCCCTACTCTTCCGCAATTATGACATGATAATTTCTTCTTATCTTCTTCTATATTAAAATTTCCCTTATCCTTCCCAGGAATTAATCTTGGTCTGGGTCCTGTATTATTTGCTTGTTCCGCTAACTGAGCTTCCTGTCTTTCTACCACCTTTACCTGTGCCCACATAGCTTTCTATTTTAATTTACGCTGTTTGGCTTCAATCTCATTACTAAAATATTTTGCATGTCTCAATACTTCATCTAATTTCTTATTTTTCCAGTCTACAGTATGTTGTTTGATCATTTCACTAATTTCTGGACGTAAACCATATACAAATCTGTATACAAAATGGCTCAAATTCTTTTCACTTAAATTCTCATCACCACTGAACTGTTTCCAGAATCAATCTCTCGTAATATGCATGTACTGACTCCTTACTTTCCTGATGAGTCCTGTCAATTTTTACCCAATCAGTTTCTTTGGGAGGTACTTTATTTTTCAGAAAGGCAATAACCTGTTCATATTTCTTCATAACTTCTGGGTCACGGGCACCTGTCTTTGAATCCCTAGGGTATTCTTGTGTAGGCCAAATAATCATCAGTTTGCACTCCGTCCATAAATCTGCTGGTACTATTATGTCAAATAGACTGTTTAGATCAATCCAAAACACTTTAGATAATTTCACAAATCTGTCCACTTGCCTATACCACTCGACAGGCTTTTCACGTAGTCGAGGGAAATCATTGGTAAATAACAAAATATCTTGCCTAGTCCATGGAACATGTACATATCCTCCTCCTGGAATTTCTCTCATGGGGCATTCTGTTACTACCTTTTCTTTTTCTCTTACAGGGAAAGCCGCAAAAGTTTTATCTGAGGCATCATCTCATTTTCGATACTACCTGCTTCTCCATTTATCCACATCTCCCCATTTTCTCAACAGGATAATTATGTCCTTAATCTGACTTATTCGTCCTGTGGTATTCAAATTTTCAATATCTTTTTCAGTAAAATCTATTCAATATGATTTCTGTAGAGCCTTTACCTTTTCAATATCTATACCCCTTTCATTTGCTACTTCCTCTAATCTATCATGCAGATTTTTTGCTCTCCAAGTTATACTTTTCACAGAACTAGCAACTCCTCATCCTGATAAGTTTTTAACTTTTCTGTAGGGATAGTTCCTACTGTTAATTCTTCCAGAACCATTCGTAGCTTGGCCACATCTATTGATTGGGATTCCTTATCTATTCTCTGCAAGCTTCTCAACAATTCACTTAATTCCTCCGAAGTAGGGCCTACTGGTTTCTCTACATTATATTGTTCTAAGTCTTTTGAGTTTCTAATTCTGATTCCATTGTTTTTGTATGTCTTTCTATTATATTTGGACTTAATATCAGGTTTCTAGGAACATTTGGCTCAATCGTACTCACTGTTTGTCTCCATGGATTTTCACCTATACTCTGCTTTGGCCCCTCAGTCTGTTTATTACTGTTATAGGGAACCGTTAAACAATGTTCACTATCTTTCTGTTTATCAAAAATAGGCATTACAGGGCCTATAGTCACTGGAACAGTCACAGCTTCTAAGTTTTTAGTCAATTCTCTTATCTTTTCAGTTAATTCTAAAGTTGTTTTTGCTAATTCTGTTGAATTTTCACCACTCATTTTATCATCTGATTTTCTCTCTATTTCTCTGAAGGAATTATTTTTCCCTAATTCTTGGGGAACTGGTTCAGTCTTAATAATTCACAAAGTTTCTCTCATTGGGGCACTTGGTGTCAACATTTCAGATTCTGGTTGATATGGGGGTGGGTTTTTATAAACATGTCTTCAAGAACATCATCCTCCGATTCATTCACTCCATACCCTCTTGATTCTATATTATGTCTCTTTTCCGTACATTTTTTACCTCCAATTTCTTCAACATTTCTTACAGGAAACAACCCATCAGTCATACTCGCATTTCGCCACCTCCTCATTCTGTCATCATGATTTTCATGCCCATATCTACCAAACATGTGTCTGTATCTTCCGCCACTCCTCTGTCTTTGTCTGTCATGCATCTCATCTTCCCATTCTGTCAGTGCTTCAAACTGTGTTGGTCTAGGTCTTGGTTCTAGATGCATCATTTTCGCTCTCAAATTTCTCAAAACCGCTAAATTAAACGAACCATGCTCTGGAAATGCCCAAATTCCATCATTCCTTGTGTATTTTACCCAATTGACTAACCAAATACAAGTATGATATCGATATTTCGCACCATAAAGGATGCGGGAGTTTTCGGTGGGGGAAAACTGTCCTTCCCTAGTCACAATCGGTTTGTCCTTTTTAAACAATTTGTTAATTTTCCAAAACCAGGACTTTTTCTCCTTTTCTGGTGAATCGTAATACATCATTTCGTCTTTCGTGTATCGCTAGTTCTTTTCCTTACGACTGTTCTGTTATTTTACCAATTGTAGCACGACTCACACTAACGCACCAATCTGGTGCGTCTATGTCACTTCTTTAATTCTCTAATCCCAGCGCGTCTCACACTTACGCACCAATCAGCAGCGTCTACGTCACCCTGTAGTTCTCCACTCCTAGCGCGGCATACACTAGTGCATCACTCAAGGGCGTCTACGTATCTTACTGACTAGCCAATCCCAGCGCGGAATTCCGTCTTTCCCGAGAGCAGCTCTTACCTCTGCCTACTACGGAATCGTTACTTCCGTTGATAAAGTAGCACATCCCTCTACCTTACCCTTCTAACAAGCATCAGCTAACCGTTTCTCTAGAATTAAGACACCTAGTTGGAGACCCAATGCTCCTGAGAAATAAAACCAGAGTTTCACAATTAACCTGAATGCCTTTTTCATTCACACACTTTCACACGGAAAAAATGTAGTACATTCACACAGAATTCTGTCTTTCCCGAGAACAGCGAACAGTCTGTCCTACTACAGAATTACGACGTACGTTAATAAAGTAGCACTTCCCTCTACTTTATCCTTCTAACAAGCTTAGGGAACACCTATTACCTTTCCAGTGATAAGCGTTATCAGAGCTCCTTCTGGACTTCTGGTACCTAAGACCAAAATTTCACAGGTGACCTTCGCTACCATACACTTCTTTCATACAGGAGATATTTCTAATGGCAACACACGACGATGTCACCGAACCGAACCCAGACAATGCGTCGTGCAACTTCACACGTTACACGTTTTCCCTGTGTACCTACAGGGCAAAATTCCGTCTTTCCCGAGAGCAGCGCTTACCTCTGCTCTACTACGGAACCGTTACAAACTTCCGACTTTATACCTCCCAGAAGCTGTGCAAACAACATAGAACCTGACACGACTCAACAAAGAGTGTTAATACATAAACCAATATCAACCAATAATCAATAATCGAGAAGCAATTTACAAGCAATAATCACCAAACCAAAACAATAAAAACCATCATACTGCTACCAGAAAAACTGTTGCAGCGCGGAAACCTGGGTAACGGGGAACAGGACAAATCCCGTACCAAATATCATCCCTTCGTTACAGACCAAATATCACTCTAACGCTTTCGCTCATGCAATCTTTGGTGGGGCCCATAACACCAACATTCACACAACACTTTTCACTGGTCTGCACTCACAGGAGAGATGAATGTTCCATGCGCTGACATGAAAGAAATATCTTATAACCTATGGGAAGAAAAGTTATATTACATTTCTATACACTAATGGTCCGGGTGGGGTGCTCCGGGGGGCTGGCAGTCCTGGCGGGGTGGTATGGGTGTTGTGGCCATGTTGGGGCTTCGAGCTACATGATCAGTGGCTCCATGGCATCTGTTGGTCTTCAGGTGTGGCTGTGGGCTGGGCTCCCTTTTCTGGTGCAGGTTGTCGTCCGACTTTGCACCAGGTCAGAGCAGGTGTTCATTTCCTACTGCTAACGTGCCTTATCGCCTGTTTTGTGGTCTTATCGCCGATCGCGCTGGTTGTTGAGAATGGTGCTCGGTAACGCCTACTCTGCATCTCATTAGCGATAGTTGCCGGGGTCATCTGTGGCGATGTTTTTTGCGGATGCTATCGCAGGTAAACTGGTGATATCGGCTGTTAGCACCAGCTTGTGAATGGGGCGATACATTTATCGCCACTTTGGCTGCGAGAAAGTGCCGATAACTTCTGGATAGATCCTTGAGAATATACCCCTTTGTTTTTCAGGAAATTCTTCTGGTGTGAAGGGTAAAGTGGACAGGCTCCACAAGAAAAATTGGGCAGGGAGGTTGTATTGTTGTAAACTTATGTTCTCCCATGGTGGTAAAATCCCTTCTTTTTGATCTTGGGTGCAGGCCAGCCACTATAGGAAATCTCATGAGGGTAATTAAAGTTGTACCCATTGGTTTCTTTTGTCATTTTTCGCTGTATAGTTCACTATGTTTTAGATTGATTCACCCAGTAAGTAGCGCTACTCTTAGACTCCACACACCTTTTCAGATGGCCAATAGATTCTTCCCTCTTACTTGGTATAATGAGGTAGATTGACTACAGGGGTTCCCTGACCCTGAATTGCCAGAACCTGAAGGTAGTGCAGTAGATCTCGCCTTAGTGTAAAGTCTAGGTCCTTCTACTTCGTACAGTATGGGTGCTAAAGTTAAAAGGATATCGTATGTTATGATCTTTTGGTATAGTTCAGTGAATCATCCCCAAAGGAGTATCCTGGTGCTTCTGCTGAAGTATATGACTAGCAAAAACTAACTAAAACAGACATGTTTTAGAAGTTATTTGAACTTTACCAGCTCTGTGCACAAGCAAATTGGTAGGGGAAGTTTATTCCAATAGAAAGGTGCTAAATAGGAAAAAGACCTCCCTCCAGGTCTGGATTTATGAATCTGTGGAATTTGAAGAACAGCTTTGTCTGTAGATCTCACCAATCTAGTCGGGTGATAGTAGCTGATTCTATGTTGTAGGTAGGCTGGAGCCTTGCAGTTCAGGGTTTTATAGGTAAGACAGCGCATTTTAAAGATAAGTCTTTTCCTTATGAGTAACCAGTGCAGAGAGTGTAGTAATAGAGCAGAGGGAGAGCCAGATGTAAGATTACATACCAGTTTGGCTGCGGTATTTTGCACCACCTGCAATTTAGATAACAAGTTCTCATTCGCACCAGCAATTAAAGCATTTGCATGGTCGAGATGACTTGAAATTAAGGCTTGAACTAGGGTTTTCTAAGAGGTAGAAGGAATCCAAGGTAATGCCTTTTTTTAACAGTTGCATGGTGGCAAAACAAATTCCGCAAATTGTCGAAACATGTTCTTTAACGGACAAAGAAGTGTCCTGCTTTACACCAAGATTTTTAACTACTTGTTTTAAGGACGGAGCAGTTGCCAATTCGGGAGGCCACCAATCCCACGTCCACAGGTGTTGGGCTTTCCCAAATAAGAGAATTTTGGTCTTTTCTCCATTTAATTGCAGGCAGTTGTTAGACATTCAGGAGGCAATCCTCCTCATTTTTTTTTTTAATATCTTAACTGCATTTTATCTTTTTCTTGTTTCATACAAACCAAACATTGGTGCAGGTCACACTTAAAACAAAATCAGTGTTATAATGCCACAGTTTACAATTCAAAATATATATATCTTACAATTATATTGTGGTGTACATCGGCATCGTGATAAGTGACATGCAATTGCAAATTAGCATGGGCATCAACAGCCCACAGGAGGCAATCCTCCTCATGCAATCAGAGAAGCAGGCTTTCACCCCTTTCAAGTCAGTACCAAAGGAGATAACCAGCTGTGAGTCATAGGCATAAGATGTTGTCTCAAGACCACATGCCTTGACAGTTTGGGCTAGAGGGGCAACATAGACATTAAATAATGTGGACCTTAGTGTAGAACCCTGCGGTACTCCTTTCCCAACTAGTGTGGTGTGTTATTCGAAAGGCTTCAAGGAGATGGTTTGAGAGTGGTCTTTCAAGAAATCAGCAAACCATTGAAGGGCTTTACCTTAGACCCCAATGTCGTGCAGCCTGCGAATTAGAATCTCTTAAGAGGCTGTATTGAAGGCCGCAGTTAGATTCAAGAGCAACAGCATCATTGGGGTCCCCACATCCAGGGATGATCTGACAGTGTTAGTGTCAGAAACTAGTGCATCTCTGTACTGTGGCATGTACTAAAGTCTGACAGTGATGGATCGAGGAGCCAGTGTTCATCCAAAAATGCAGAAAGCTGTTTATTTATAATACTGTTGAAGAGTTTGCTGAAGCAAGGGAGCAGCGAGATAGGTTGATCATTAGAGGGATTATTGGGGTCAGTATTAGGTTTTTTAAGTTGGGGGAAACGAGAACAGTTTTCCAGATGATAGGGAATGAGTCTGATTTCATAGCGAGATTAAAAAGAAACATAATGGCAGGAGCAATTAAGTTGGAGAGACTTGCCATTATACTGAGGGGGCACAGGTCCAGTCGTGATCCTGATGTGGCAGTCTCTAGCAGCCTCTGAGTTTGCTCCAAAGTACAAGGGACAAAACCTTTCTAATAAAAGGTAGCCATAGGAAAACTTAGGAGAAGGCAGATTAAAATCAAGAGGACTATCAGTTGGCTCTGAGTTGGAGGAAAATGAACATAGATATTATTTATCTTTGCTTCCAAAAAATTGGCTAGCCAGTGTCCCAGACCAAGCGTATCCTCAGGATCGAACCGATGCTCAAAGGGGTCCACCTCTCGACAGCCCCAAGTCTGGAATAGTAAATACACAGACTTTAGGATCGTCAAGCGGGGGAAGGAAATGATGGGGACTGCAGGGAGGGAGACCTGTGAATACAAAAAGATAATATAGTGATACTCTTCCAGAAGAGGGAGACAGCTACATGTTATAACTATAGAAGTATTACCCACCACTGTAACTACCTGTAAAGGAGAAAACTGCAACCCCTAAACAAGGGAAGTGAGCAAGTGATCTCAACTCCTTAACACCAAATACTGTAAGGATGAAACAACGGAAATACATAAGTATCTCAGCATCCATGTGAGCTCAACACCCCTAAAACGAATGTAGTTATTATTACACCTACCCTCTGTATTTGCTGAAAGAAGACATATGAAGCCTCAGGTTGGACCACCTACTACTAACCTCCCCTGTTGAAGGAAACACAAGGCATAGCCAATTGCTGATAAATAAAGTTGTGCAATCATTCATAGGATTTTTATCATGCAACAAAGTTTCAGCATAATAAATGCTAAGGGTATTCCCCTTAATTGTTATCAAGAAATTCCATCAAGGTAAACAAAGAAATGCTAATGCGGTTCTGTTTCTTCACAAATAATCAAGATATGAAGTTTTAGCACTCAATATCTCGGAGCCAAGATTTCAGAGAGTTGACTTCACTCTCCGTTCCCACCACAACCTGGGGATAATAGCGCCAATTCTCTTCCTTTCATGAGTCACTGCACTCGACTCGCCAACAGGGAAGAAGATTGCCACCGTAATCTGGTGTTGATAGTGCCAAGAGATTCTCTCCTGCATGAGTTATGGCACTCGACTCGTCAACAGGGAAGAAATAGGGAATGAACACTAAAGTAAGTATGCCCAATAAGAGTACAAAAGTCAGGCAAGTAATATTTAAACCCGCTATTCTGCCTCACAAGAGCCCCTGCCGAGAGCGGACTCGCCAACACAGGGAGAAAATATGCGCTGAATTAAAGAGCATCGCTAGCACAGCAAAGTACATCCGCTAGCTCAAGGAATATAGGGTAGAAAGGAAAGTGGTGACCAAGAATGGCCACTAACCGCCAAGGAAAACAAATAATCGTCAGCTCCTTCTGCCGATTCTCAACCTAAATCCGGGTTTCAGGACGTCACGCACTACGGTGCATCTGATGACACTCTCCCCAAGGGGGGCTTGGGGGGGGAAGGCAACCGCAGGGAGTCCCCACCCCCGGGCAGTTTGGGAGGGGGTGTGTGGAGGGAGGGGCTTGCTGGCCCTGCGCGGCTGTTTTTGAACTTGGGCTTGCTAGTAGGATAAATGTAGCCCAAATGCAGCCCAATTATAGCCCAAAAGTAACTAAATGTTACGCAGGTATAAATACCTTGGGCGCCCGCCCCCGGCCACCATTTTAGGTTTGGTGACCTGGTGGCCGGGAGCTAGGCTAGTGGCGTGTTTTTTGTTGGTTGATAGAGTACTGTCAGTCAGGGTGTATTGTCAGCAGGTATTGTCAGACTTCATTTTCGATGGCGTCGCAAGATTACCGGGTTCTTGAGGCCCTCCGGCTGTTGTCCGAAGCAGGCCGCATGGATTTGGTCGTGAGTGAGGTGGCGGGGCCATCGCGTCCTACGCGTCAGGCCTCGGCCGGAGTGGCGGCTGCGGTGGCGGCGTGCTCATCGCCGAAGCGGGTGAAGCAAATGCCGGTGAGTGAGCGGGGCCGCCCGCGTCTACGAAAGGCGCCCCTCGCTCGTGTCGCTTCGCCATGTGGGTCGGGTGCGGCGGGGGGAGCGGGGGTTGTGTCGGCGGGTGGGGCAGGCCTGTCTGTGGTGCCGGCGAGCGGATATCTCTCCCCCGCGGTGGGAGCTAAGCGCGGGGGCGGGCGCGGGATGAAAAGACGCGCGTCGTCTGTGCCGAAGGGTGATTTATTGAGCGCGAGGGAGGGGGGACGCGCGCGGAGTGCAGAGGGGGCGGCGGTTTTGTTCCCTGTCCCGGGTGAGGAGCGTGGGGATTTTCTTGAGGTGGAGCGAGCTGGGGGTGAAGGGGGAAAGGGCTATGATGTCGATGGGAGTGCTAGGTGTTATGAGGCAGGGGCGAGGTCTTCAAGGGAGTTAGCGTCAGGAGGGCGGGGGTTGGCGACGTCGCCTGAGTTGTGCAGGTTGGGGATGGTGCAACAGGCGATTGGGGGGTCAGAGCCTGATAGCCCCTTGTTGTTTTCCCCTGTTTCTTCTGCGGGGGGCGCGGGTTTTTCGGTGGGGGCGAGCTCGCTGGGAGAAGGGGAATGGGCGCAGGTGGAGGGGTGGTGTTCGGCGCAGGACTTGAGGTGGCAGGGGGAGCAGGGGTTTTTGGAGCGTGGGAGTTCAGAGCAGCTACAGGTCCAGGGAGGGGTGGGCTGGCAGGCCGCAGGTGAGGAGCTTGTGGGGGGGGCGGGGGAAGGGGAGTTTGGGGATGAAGGTTGGTTTGTAGGGGTCGGGGAGGCAATTGGGGGGGGTGTTGCGAGCGAGGGCCTGGACATTTTTCCCTCCTGGGCGGAAGGTGTACGGGGCCTTGGTGGGGAGGGAGCGGTGGGGTGGTCAGGTGTCGGGGGGCCGGTAACGGGAGGTGGCGGCAGGTCGAGGGCGGTGTACGGGGCGAGCGGTCGTGCCCGTTCGAGGCCGGTTAGGTCGCTGTCTACGGGGAGAGGTTATGGCGAGGTTGCGGCGTCGGCGTTGGGTCACGCTAGGCTGGAATGGAGCGAGGATGAGGAGGAGAGGGTGGCGCCGCAGCATGTGGGAGGGGGACGAGTGAGTGCGTCGGTTAGTGGGGTGTCAAGTGCGGGTTTTTTGAGTGGTGTTGGATCGCGGGCAGCTAGTGGTTTTCTTGCTCCTGGCACACCAGTCCAAACTTTTTCTTTCCAGGCTAGGTCAAGTAGCAGAGCAGCGGACTCGGTAGGGCGAGGTGCGGCCCATTATCGCTGAGGAGAAGGGAGGATGAGGCCTTGCGCGGCACATTCCGTACCGGCGGGGGATCCCGTCGCGGCCAGCTCACGAAGGTCCGGCGCGGCCTCGCTGGCCCCAACGTCACGCCGGTCAAGGTGGACGGAATTTTCTGATAGGATGGATTGTTGTGTTAAGCGGAGTAGGGGGGAGGACCGGCGTGTACAGTCGGCTCCCCCGCAGGATGGTGTTAAGGCCGCGGAGGCCGGTAGTGCTCATTCAGGGTCCGGTAAGGCCTGTGTGGTGGATTTTGCTCCAGAGGATTTGCTGGTGGATGAGCCGATACTCCTTGACTATGATGAGGACAGCCCCGAGGAAGGGGAGATTCGGGGCTCCGAGGGGGGGGGAATTTCTCATGTTTCTCATAGTCTGTTGCAGGTTCCGGGTGTGGCACCCATCGCACAGTCCTTGGTGGTGAAACCTACAGGAGAGCAAGGCCCGTCAGCGAGGGCGCATCCTCCAAGGGATTCTTCTGCACGGGGATTGAGGCGGTCGGAGTCGGTCCGCACACCCTCTTTAGAGCCAGGTGAGAGCGCAAAAACACAGGCCAAACCGATTATGGTGTCTGTGGGGTCTGGGGAGGATGGGGGTGGGGGTCTGTCGGAGGGGAGATTATATAGAGGCAAGTATGTGAAGGACACGGGAGTGGGCACGGGGACGGAGGGAGCATTGTCGGAGGCCAAGGTGGAGAGTGGGTCTAAGGCGGAGGCAGGCGATGGTAAGGAAAAGCCGCAGTGCAAGGAATTAAAGATCAAGAAGCTCCCTTATATGGGGGTGACTAAGCCCCTGGGGGCGCATTTAATGCTGGCGACAAAAGAGCGTATTTGGAAGGGTGAATATGTAGAGATTCTGAAACTGTTACACAGGGAGGTGAGGTCTAAGGAGGGTTCTAAAGAGGAGGAATACGAGTTGGCCAAGCGCCCTAAGGTGCCGCTGACGATCGAAAATTGGACGGCGGCGTTCTTAATTTATGCTAGTGTCTACTGCGAAAAGTTTCCCGAGCGCTGCGTAGCCATATTTAAGTATATGGACGTTATTCGCAAGGCTCAAATCACTGGTACGGGTTATGCTTGGGCTCAGTATGACGAGGAATTTCGAGCCCGTATGGCTTGGGATGCTGAAGCTAAATGGGGCGAGTTGGATAATGACCTGTGGCAACATACCATGGGGGCCGCGCCAGGGGGTAAGACGATTTTTACGGCTAGTGGTCTGCCGCTAGTTTACCGGCCCTTTCAGGGAAAGCCCACCCGGGGTGGGGTGGGAGGCTCAGCCGCATCACAGTCTGGGGTCGGGGCTTGTTGGGATTTCAACAAGGGCCTGTGCACTCGGGAGTATTGTAAATACAAACACGAGTGTTCTAAATGCGGCAAGCGGCACCCCCTCGTCAACTGCTGGGGAGTTAGGCCATCAGGAGGGCAGCAAGCAGGTGCAGGGATGTCTGGCAGCGCGCAGCAGTCACAGGGTGGGCGAGGGGGTAGGGGCGCACAGGGTTCTGGGCCAAAGGGCTCCTACACCAATTAAACTGGCTCGGCTACAGGATGCCTTGGATGGCTACGAGGACTTGGAGGCAAAACAGACTCTTTTGGATGGTTTCAGGTGGGGTTTTCATTTGGGGTACCACGGGCCCCGGCAGAGAAGGTGGGCGGATAATTTGAAATCCGCAGCAGAACACAAACTGGTGGTGAGGGAAAAATTGCGTAAAGAAGTGCATGAGGGGAGGATGGCAGGCCCTTTTGGAGAGTGGCCAGTTCCTAATTTGATCATTTCCCCTATTGGTGTGGTGCCCAAGAAAGAGGAGGGGCAGTTTCGGCTGATTCAGCATTTGTCATGGCCTGAAGGGTCGTCAGTCAATGATTTTATCGATGAAGACGCTGCTTCGGTGTCATACTCCTCAGTTGACGTCGCCATGTCACTGGTTGTGGCCGCGGGCGCAGCTGCAGGGATGGCAAAGTGCGATATTAAGTCGGCTTTCCGGCTGCTCCCGGTTCATCCGGACGACTGGCCTTTGTTGGGCATACAATTTGAGGGTGAATGGTATGTGGATAAGGCGCTACCTATGGGTTGCTCGGTGTCATGTGCTCTTTTTGAGCTTTTCAGCACTTTTTTGCAATGGTTTTTCACGCATCGCACTGGTCACAGCTGGGTCACACATTATTTGGATGATTTCTTTTTTGTGGGCTCTTCGGGCTCTTCGGAGTGCCGGCGTGCGCTGGAGTCGTTTCAGGAGCTTATGGAAGAGTTGGGGGTGCCTTTGGCTCCGGAGAAAACAATGGGGCCGGATACTGTCATTTCATTTCTGGGCATTGAAATTGACTCAGTTGCGATGCAGGCTCGGTTGCCCGCGGATAAGAAATCCAAAATGTTGGTCTTGCTGGACGAGATGTTGGCTCGACCGAAGGTGACGGTGAAGGAAATACAGGTGTTGCTAGGCCATCTGAACTTTGCTTGTAGGGTGGTTCGGGCGGGGCGGACTTTCTGTCGACGCCTGGGCCGGGCTTTAGCAGGCCGGCACCTGCCTCATCATCATGTGCGCCTGTCGGCAGGGGTGAAGGAGGATCTGCGGATGTGGTCCTTTTTCTTGCACTCATTTAACGGGGTGCCTTTGGCCAGGGACGAGGATGTACAGTGGGATGTGCAGCTGTTTTCAGATGCAGCGGGCAGTGAGGGTTTTGGCATTTACTGGCAGGGGCACTGGTATGCAGAGCAGTGGCCTCAGGAGTGGAAGAATGGTGGGCGGAGCATTGCCTTTTTGGAACTTTTCCCACTTTTGGTGGCTTTGACCATTTGGGGGAAAGAGCTGGAACACAAGAGGGTGCTTTTCCGTGTGGACAACATGGCGGTGGTGCAAATAGTCAATAGACAATCGGCCAGGGATGAGCAGATTTTGAAATTAATGAGGGTGTTTGTGCTGGGCTGTTTGCGCTATGACATTTCCTTCAGGGCTTTGCACGTGCCGGGAGTGGACAATGACATTGCGGATGCTTTGTCTCGTTCACAGTGGGGGAGATTCCATGGGCTGGCCAAAGAGGCGGACAGGACACCGACCCCGATGCCGGAGCACCTCTGGTCGGTCGGCAACGCAGGGTGTTTCAACTGGTGGTAGGTTCCTTGTCGGTTTCCACGCGTACGGCGTATACATTGGCATGGAAGGAATTTTTGTCTTCAGGAGCTTGTAGGAGGGAAGAGCCGGGGCGCAGTGCAGAGGATGTGGTTCATTTTATCCTTGACCTCATTGAGAAGGGTCTGTCACGAGTCACTATTGCGGGGAAACTGGCAGGGGTTGCCTTCATGGGTAAGCTTTTTTGGGGTTATGCCCCGTCTGCTGGGGAAATAGGACGCAGGATGCTTGAGGGTTGGGCGAGAGAACGGGGTGGTACTGGGGTGTCCCGTTTGCCGATTTCCTGGCAGACGCTGGCTCGTTTGCTGGCTGTGTTGCCGGCAGTTTGCACAGATGATTTTGAAGTTTCATTGTTTTCTACCCTTATGGTTTTCATGTTTTTTGGAGCTTTCCGTGTTTCGGAGCTTCTGGGGACCAAGGTGAAGCGTGGTATTTGTTGGCAGGATGTTTTCTTATCGGACACAGGGGTACACGTTTGGTTGTCCAGTTCCAAAACAGATCAGAAGGGGGTTGGTAAAGGGGTTTGGTTAGAAGCAGGATCCCCTGGTTGCACATGTCCGCTGCGCTTGGCGAGCCAATGGAAGACGCTATCAGGGGGGGATGGGGGCGAGTTAGTTTTTCGACACATAGATGGGGCGCGCGTCTCTGACTATCAGCTGCGTATGGTCCTGCGTAAAGGGTTGCAGCAGTTGGGATTGGATGGAGCTCAGTTTGGGACACACTCTTTCAGGATTGGGGCGGCGACTGAGGCGAATAACCGGGGTTGGTCACAAGGCGATATAATGCGCTTGGGGCGTTGGTCATCTTCCTGCTTTCACAAATATGTAAGGGACAATCCTCCTTCGGCGCCTGCGTCCACTGCTTTGATTTGAGTCTCATATTTGTTTTTCCTTTCAGGTTCGGTGGCCGGGCCACACACGAGTGAATTGACGGTGTGGATTGTGGGGCATTCCTTCGTCAAGTGGGCGCACATTCAGGCGTGCAAAAGTTATTTTGGGGGGAGTTTGGGTTTCAACAGCAGCCTTTTTCGATTGGTATGGAAGGGGAAGGGGGGTATGCTTTGGAGGGAGTTGATTCCCTGTTTGAACAAAGCCATGGTGAGGGGGCAATGCCCGGATATTCTTTTAATTCACTTGGGGGAGAATGATCTTTGTAGTGTTAAAGGGGTGGTATTGTTGCGAGCCATGAAAAGAGACTTGGCGTTGTTGAAGGAGCATTGGTCTGGTTGTCATGTCCTCTGGACAGAATTGGTCCCGCGGAGGGTGTGGAGAGGGGCTTTGAAGCCCAGGGCGATTGATAGGTCACGGAGGAAAGTGAATTTGGAGATCTCCAGGTTTTGTCGGGATTTGGGCTTTGGGAGAGTTACCCACAAAGATATCCGCTTTGAGGCGGTAGAGTTTTTTTCGGGGAGATGGGGTCCATTTGTCGAGGTTGGGCATGGATCTTTACTTGTTGGAGCTCAGGGAGGTTTTGTCTCGGTGCTTGAGTGGGCGGAATCAGGCTCGTTGTGTTTAAAGCCTTTTTTGTTGGGGGGCAGAAAGAGGGGAGGGTAGTTGCACCGCCCCCCTCTTTCTGGGTGGCGGGGGTTATGGTGAATTCTGGTCAGTTTTACCGGAGGTTGGTGGAGTTATTGTGGTTGGTTGGGTTATCGACAGGGAAAGGTTAGTTTTGTAAGTTTAGTTCGGTTACACAGTTTGGGGGCCGATAGCTGAAAAGGGGCAGGCAGGGGAGTTTTGGTTAACAGAAGGTTTGGATTTAGAGATTGTTGGGGGGTTATACAGGAGTGTAATGTTTTATAATGTTTTATATTGTTGTAATGTTGTAATGTACGGGCGGGGGCGGGCTCGAAGGTATTTAGGGGAGGGGGCAGGGGGCGGGGCTAGGCATGTTATATTTAGTGAGGCCTAGTTTTGGAAGGCGTTTCGGCCAAGGATTTTAATTTGTAATGTGCACCTGTTTCCAATAAAGCGGCCTTTTACACACAATAATCTTGTCAGTGGCCTGCTTCCCCCCCTCCACCCCTCCCTCCCAAGGGGGGCTTGGGGGGGGAAGGTGACCGCAGGGAGTCCCCACCCCCGGGCAGTTTGGGAGGGGGTGTGTGGAGGGAGGGGATTGCTGGCCCTGCGCGGCTGTTTTTGAACTTGGGCTTGCTAGTAGGATAAATGTAGCCCAAATGCAGCCCAATTATAGCCCAAAAGTAACTAAATGTTACGCAGGTATAAATACCTTGGGCGCCCGCCCCCGGCCACCATTTTAGGTTTGGTGACCTGGTGGCCGGGAGCTAGGCTAGTGGCGTGTTTTTTGTTCCCACCCTTACCCTCCCTCAAAAAACACGTTTTGTTTGCCCCCCCCCTCCTTTTTTCGTTTGGGGGGGCAGGTTTTTAGTATACGGCTTTTCACATTTTTTCCTTTCTTGCTAGTTTTCAGGCGTTTTTTGGGGACAGGTGTGCAAGGGGTTTTTGCTATGTTGGTACTTTGTCGCTTGGAGCAGGTGCTGTGCGGGGGTTATGGTGAATTCTGGTCAGTTTTACCGGAGGTTGGTGGAGTTATTGTGGTTGGTTGGGTTATCGACAGGGAAAGGTTAGTTTTGTAAGTTTAGTTCGGTTACACAGTTTGGGGGCCGATAGCTGAAAAGGGGCAGGCAGGGGAGTTTTGGTTAACAGAAGGTTTGGATTTAGAGATTGTTGGGGGGTTATACAGGAGTGTAATGTTTTATAATGTTTTATAATGTTTTATATTGTTGTAATGTTGTAATGTACGGGCGGGGGCGGGCTCGAAGGTATTTAGGGGAGGGGGCGGGGGGCGGGGCTAGGCATGTTATATTTAGTGAGGCCTAGTTTTGGAAGGCGTTTCGGCCAAGGATTTTAATTTGTAATGTGCACCTGTTTCCAATAAAGCGGCCTTTTACACACAATAATCTTGTCAGTGGCCTGCTTCCCCCCCTCCACCCCTCCCTCCCAATGCCTCTGGGAATTGGAGTTCCCATTGTTGTTCGTGCCGGCTCCTCCCCGCGGAGCCTGTCAGTATACGCCGAAGGTGCTTTCTGACAGCGAGTCGCATAGCTCTCATGAAGCCGGGATCACACACTTACAGGCATGAGGTTTAATAAACTTGCTAATAGTTTTGAAGACAATTTTTGTGGAATTGCCTGCTTGTTCAATATTATTTATAATAACGTTTGTACGGGTCTTTTTGATAGCATTATGATAATTCTTCAACAGCAGTTTAAATTCTTCTTTCTCTGTGCAGGTTTTAGTCCTTCACCAATGCTTTTCCAACCTCTTGCACTTGGATTTTGCCAGTTTTAGGTCAGCCGAAAACCAAGGTGCCTTGTTTCTATTGGGGGGTGGCAGGATTCTGTCTAAGAGGAATAATTTGGTCTAGTGCCTGGGAAAAGGAGTTCTGGAAATTTCCTAGAGCAACCTCCATATATATCCTACAGGGAGACTCGAAAGGAAGGTAAACCTCGGCAAAGGAGAGCGGAGTGACAGATTTCCACTGTCTCATAGCTTGGTTGGCCATTTTGTTTGTTTTAAGCAGCTCAGTATTTTTGGGGATTTTGAAAGTTAATCAGATAGTGATCAGTCCAGAGAAATGGTAAATGGGGTTCAAATCTAAGTTTTTGAGAATTTTTAAAGATTAAGTCTTAGGTGTGGCTCCCCGAGGTCGTGAGTCCCACCCAGGGCCGGCTTTAGCGCTGGTGGCGAATGGTGCGACAATGTTTGTTTATGTCCCCCAATGACCTCCTTCTCCATAGATTCCCTTGCTACCCCTTAACAGTGTCCTGTAAGTCTCCATAACCTCTCTCTCTCTCTCTCTCTCTCTCGCTCTCATGCATTTCTTTTGTTTTATAGTGCCACTCATACCAGTGTAATGTGTTAGAGTACTTTGCATCACATACACATTGCACAGAGACAATGAATCGTAAGTGTGTAAATCAGTGTATGGGAAATGTTACATCAGACAGAGGACTACAAGGTGTAGGAGCCACAAGTCATCCCTAATGGAAGACGGTATAGTTTGAGAGTGCTTAGTCTGGAGAAGCACAAAATCAGAATTTAAAACGTAACACTATGGTTGGGGGTTGGCTTTACTAATAAGAATTGATTTCTAACCCAGTGAACCCTTTTTACAACTTTAGGATATTAAAAGACTGGGGAAAAATCATAATGCTCTAATCTATACCTTGCAGTTTGCATGCAGCTCTTTGATGATAGTTAATAGCACTGACATATTACATTGTATGCACTTTGTGATGTGCATGGTACACGTGCTTTGCAGCAGACGTTTTAACCTCCTGTGCTACTTCATAATGAGTCAACACTTTCATTAGACAAAACTCTCTGCAGCAGGTCCATCAATCACCAGAGTTATCTTGACATTTTTATGGCTGTCTGAAAATTGCTGGAGGCAAGTAACGTGACAGCAGGTGCTTTTAAAACCATATCGTACACGAAACATGGCGCCCCTCCCCCCAAAGTCAGCGCTCGGTGCGATGGCACCGACTGCATCGCCCTAAAGCTGGCTCTGGTCCCACCACCACCTGTTTAAGACCTAACATCTCCATGTCAGCCAAGAGAAGGGCCACTTCATTATATAGAAAATTTTCACCACGAAAATTAAAGTCTCCCAAAATCAAAAAATTATCAGATGATAATATATAAGGAGAAATATATTCCACTAAGCAGTGACTAAAATATGTATTTCCTCCAGGGAGATGATAAAATAGCGCCCCTTCCAAGCATCAGTAGCTGAAAGCCTGCTTCTGAAGAAAATCATTTCTAGGCTTTCAACTAACAGAGTCTCAATGCCATGGAACGTTACTGGTATTAAGAACTAACTGGTAGCAAGGATTGGGTGAGTTTAATGAATACAAACCAGTTGATTTGCCTACAGGAAAATTGGCAGATGGGGGATTTCCACTTAGAAGGGCATAAGACTTTTAGTACTCTGCGGATTCCCTCCCATCATGGTCGAGCAATGTTGGGCTTAGCTGTAGTAGTATCTACCACCTGCCCACTGATGGTAAAAAAGATATCAGCTTTTTCACCCTATTTCCAGATATTTCACCTACAGACTGCTGATAAACCTAACCGTTTTATGATTCATTCATTCATTCATTAAGTCTTTATTTCGATTAAAATCATGAAAGACAGTTTCATAAAAATTTCATAACCATCAATGTAAACAAGCTATTTGAAATTAAAACATAATGATTAATTTCATAGACATCGATATGAGCAAGTTTTTGCATTAAAAGGATGGTATACAAGAAGATAACAGATCCACAATGAAGAGATACATAAATATATCATAAATAATTAAAATTGCAAAAAAATCTCTAAGAAGACTCCCACCATAGTAAGTATAATGATAATAATTACATTATAGTCAATGCAGCACAGTACATAATATTATTCGCCCCGACAACGTACAAGGCGACAATTATCAATGCCTCCTCTCCTTTGCACGTATAACCCACATCCAGCTTAAAAACTTGGCAACGGCAATCACAATGGATTCATTAGTAGCTGTTTTTAGGATCCTTAGTGCTTCGCTGCTTAACCTAGTCCCCAGGTTTAAACAGATAGGTTTTAGCCATCTGTGCCTAGGAGTTTTATAGGCTGGACAGGCAAATAAGATGTGTGCCAACGATTCATTCTGTGTTGGACAAAATGGACATTTGCTGTGGTTCAGGGCATGCCATTTACTGACAAATAAATTAGTGGGGAGTGATCCCACCCTAAATTGGTGGTAAAGTTTCCTATCTTTAATGGAGGTGATAAGGTCCCAGTAATTTTCATACTCCACTTCATGCTTGTGTTCAGAATAGCCCCTGGATAATGATGGTCTTATTAAGGCAGAAAAACGCTTTGTTTTAATCACATTCCAATATGCTGCCTTATATTCATTCTTTGCAGGAAAGGGGTTTTCAGTGGGATTTACCCACAATCTACTCATCCCATCTCACAAGTGATTTTTACCCGTCTCAACCATGGAATTTTATGCATGCTATCAGCCTCCCTGACTTCCAAGAGTGCTTGTGCGTACCGGGTCAACTCTGGGGTAACCCAGAGCCTTCTCCAGTACGCCACCGGTCTAAATTGTGCCATATCTTCAATAGAATAACAGCCAAGATCTAAAAATAAAGGCAATAGATGAGTTGACTGGGGAAGGCCGGTCAATGCCCTAAAAAATTATTTTGGGCTAGGTTGTCAAATCCCCACAGTTCGGCCCATACAAGACCGAGGCGCTAATTTTAGAATTATATTTTTTTAGGGCTGGAGCAACAGGCTTAGTGTAAGAAAGACGCTGCTCCTTCAGCAGGGCACCTGACAATTGGGCATGCCTGAGGGTCAATAATCTAATCTGAGGCTTCCAACTAAGTTTACTGCCAATAGTTACCCCCAAATAAGTAAAATTCTGAGTCTGTTCCAGGATGCCTTCCTTCATTTCAACTCTACCATTTATAACCTTGTGTTTATGTAGGACCATAAATTTTGTTTTCTCCACATTCACTAGGAGATCATGATCCTGACAGAACTCCTCAAATCTCACCAGAGCAGACTGTAAACCCTTCTGTGTCTTAGAAAGTATCAGAGTGTCATCTGCAAACATAAGCAACAGGATCTTGAAACCTGCTAAGGTAGGAGCATCAGTGGGAACGTTCTGGAAGTACTGGACTACCCTATTGATATACAATGAAAAGAGGGTTGGTGTCAAAACGCACCCCTGGCGAACCACCTTTGCTATAGAGAACCTTTGTGTGATACTCCCCTGCATATCCCAGCGTACCTGCGCATAATTAGCATCATGTAGAGTAACCAAAAAAGCCAATATTTCAAGTGGCATACCTAGTTTCAAAAAGGTTCTCCACATTTTGGCGCGGGGGACGAGGTCAAAAACCGACTTAAGGTCGACGAAAGCAGCATAAATAGTGTCCCCGCCTAAAATCACCACACGCCAATAAACTAAAATAAACCTAAAAACCTGGTCAATAGTACTGGTACAGGAATGGAAGCCCGCCTGAAGTGGTGACACAATATCAAATTCATCCATCCAGGCCTGGATTCGGCTTAGTACCATCCTAGCTGAAACTTTCTGTATACAGTCAATGAGGCTTGTAAGCCTATAGTTACCTGGGTTAGAGAGGTCTCCTTTCTTAAAAATTGGGAGAATTTCTGCTCCTAACCATGTATCGAGCATAGATGCTCCACTAGCAATAGCATTCACAAGGAGCTAAATGTAGGATGCCCAATTAGTTATATCGTGGAGGAACAGATTCGCCGAGATACAATCTAACCCGGGTGCCTTGCCTCTGGGGACTGATTTTAATGCTGTTTCCACCTCTTTCTTTGCAAAATACAGATTTAACAAATTGCAATTCAAAATTTTCCTGTGTGGGGTTCATAGTTGCAAACTGGGCCTTATAGTGAGATGCCCACTGCTTGGGAGCTACGTGGTTCACTGGCACACGACTCGGTTCACCCCTACCCCATTTCACGAGATGCCAAACAGTGGCCATGCTTCTCCCTGTACAAGCATTGAGCAGCTCTACACAGTATTGTTCGTCCCAACCCTTTTTGCTTTCTGTTGGGTCAACTTGTACCCTGCCCTTGCCTTTCTTATATCTCCCCGGTTCTTGGATCTTATTGCCCTAGCTAGAATTCTATAAGCTTTTCTACTTGATTGACCAGGCAGCAGCCTTAGAGCCCGAACAACTCTGCGTTTTTTTGACCATAGTAGTAAAAAAGCCTTTAAGCTTGTTAAACAATTCACTGTGGACCTGTGAAACCTTTGAATTCTCCTCCTCTTAAGTTGCACAGTTTTGAAGGATAGCTGTTGCACTAACCACTAACTCACTCATCTGCTGTAAGTGCTCTACTTTTTTAATAACATTAGTCCATTTAACTCTCCTTGTATCATTAGTCAAATGTGCTTCTACATAAGCAGTTCCAGGCACCTAACTAACAACAATAGGAATGCCTTTGAGATGCATTGAGAGGACTAGGGGGTTATGGTCGCTCTCGGTCCGCTCCCGAACTACCATATATACTAGGGAGGGCCAAAATTCCTTGTTAAGGAAAATAAAATCAATGCAACCCATTGTTAAAGGTTTGCGAGCCCTGCCTACCCGAGACGGACCTCCCATTGACAGCCCTAACCCCCTGTTCCAGACAAAACACTTTTAACTGCAGGGCTGCCCCTGTCTATTTTTTAATGGGAGGAGGATCCAAATGTGGTATGTTCCACTGGACATCCTCCTCAGCACTGAGATTGACATCATTATCATCAAGGGGCTCAAAAGAGCAGTCGAAATCTCCAGTGATTACCATATTGCTTATGTAAAAACATATCTAGGAGGGCTACAGTGGGAGAGGCTTTCCCACCTGGCATACCCCTAGCATAAACATTAATAAGCAACAAATCGGGGACTTCTGCCATCTGTATTCTAATTATTAAAATGTCCCTACTGTCAATATGCAGTTACTCCGCCCTGTAGAGCTCAGACTGCCTCACCCATGTTTCTTTTTTTTTTTATTGAGCAGAGCATTAGGTACAAGAAATACATAATATACTTAAAATCATTATTAGAACCAGTTTAAACTAAAAACCAAAAACGACAGCTTCTTAATACATTACAAGAAAAAGCTATAGCTGTAGCAGCTAATCATATACTTATTCATGAAGCAACAATATACAAATTTGTTTTAAGAAAGGCAGCACTGAAAAAAGTTACTAGTGCAACTAAAGTGCAAATACTGCTAAAGTGCTGGTGCCCTATTATCTCCTAAAATCATCACAACTAAAGCATCCTAAAAAAAAAATCTTGTGGCTACAGCAGTTAATAACATCTCTAACCGATAATACCAAATACATCATTCTATAAAGTGCAACAACTAGAAAAGTGCTAGTGCTTCTAAAGTGCCATATAGTGGAAAAAAGTGCTAGTGCTGTTACATCAATTTTAAAAACACAAGTGTTAAAATCCCTCTTTTGACTTTTCTAGATCACTAAAAAACTTCCTGTTTTTTTCAAATTTCCTAGTGGCCCCCACTCGTCTAGCATAGGCTTCTTCGAATTTTCGAGTCCTTTTCATTTTATTGAACCATTTCAAATGAGAGGGAGCTCCAGTAGATTTCCAATTCTGCAGAATTAGAAAACGAGCTACCGTACAAGAAATAAATACAAAGGCTTTTTCATCTTCAGATAGCATTGTTCCATCCCTACAAAGTCCAAACAAAGCGGCTTCGGCCTCAAGAAAACCCTCTTCCCGATTGCCTGCTCAATATCAGAAAAAACTGCCTCCCAAAAGGGCCTAAGCCGTGGACATGTGTAAAAAGTATTGTGCCATTCACTTCCCCCATCAATCTGTCAACGAAAGCACTTGTTTTCCACTCCCGGTAATCTTTTATTTAGGGCGGCCGGAGTTAAATAAGAAAGCCATCGTGATAAGAAGGCCATCCTTTTAAAATTCACGGCACGTAATGATTTACTCCCTAAATAACAGATGGCCTCCCATGCCTTCAAATCCAGCCTACATTCTGTCTCCCGAGCTATTTTACCCAAATGGTTATCTATCATGGGAGCTAGGCCCTGTAATTGTACCAGCCTATGCCAGTTTCCTACACCATTAATATTGGCCCCATAAAGAGCCACCGCCAATTGATTAGGGGCCTCCAAAATGCCACTGATATTTTTTAACAAATGAACAATTCGTAAATATTCAAAAAAAGCTGGTTTCTGATGGCCCTCCGTCCTTGCCACTACTTCTTGCCAAGAAATCAGCCTATTATGAATTATAAAATGTCTTAACTTGGATAATCCACAGCCTTCCCAGATGTTAATAAGTCTTAATTGCAGCTGGAGACCGAGACTAGTGCATTCTCTCAGTTTTAAATATTGGAGGCCCGAAGAACCTGTCTTTTTAAAAAAGGACTGAAGTCTAAAAAAGTGATCTTTTAAAGTCTTATAACGTGTCTGTTTGGGAAGTTTGGAAGTTTTTAAAAACACTTGTGTTTGTGAAACAATTTCTTGCATCATCTTATCTAAAAAAAAAGCTGTCTCTGGTACCTTTCGATCCCAACAAGCCGGACACTAATTCTAAAAAAGCCGCCTCATAATATGTTCTCACGTGCTGCAAAGCTAAACCCCCTTGTACGATAGGTAATTGCACGCCAGTCAATTTCACTCTTGGAACTTTCTTGCCCCAAACGAATTCCCTAAATAGAGTTTAAATTTCCTTAAAATATGACTGATTTATCTTGATTGGGACATTAGTAAATAAAAAGGTAAGCAACGAAAGTATGGATATTTTAATTAACAAAACTCTACCCACTATCAAAAGGGGGAGTAATACCCATTGATTCAAGAGTTTTTAAATCTTATCCTTCATTCTTAAGTAGTTCAATTCAAACAACTGTTGGTACTGACTAGATACAAATATCCCAAGATATCTTATATGATCAGACTTAGTAGCTTGTGTCTTTAAGCAAGATGGGAAGGAATTCAGATCTGTGTTAAGAGCAAGAACTTCCCGCCTATTTGATCAGAGTTTAAAAATTCCCTTAAAACCATTTCAAAATTGCCTTTATTCGGAGTCAGGTATAAAATAATGTCATCTGCAAAGAGTTTAAACTTGGCCATGCCAGGGCTCGGTGGTTGAATAGCAGCATTATTCCGTATTTTAATGACCAAAAGCTCTATAAAAAAAGTAAAAAGCAGTGACGAAAGCGGGCAACCCTGCCTGGTTCCACGTTTTATTTTCATGGTTCCTGCACGACTTGAGTTTATTACTACCAGAGCCGTGGCTCCCTGATAGATATTACGTAACATATTAATTACCTGGGCACGGAAACCAAACCGGCCAAGGGTGACCAACAAAGTTCTCCAGTTCACAAGGTCGAAAGCTTTCTCAGCATCAACCATTACATTACTTGCCGGAATTAGATTTATGTTAAAATAATCCAAGGCTTGTATTAAAAACTGGGTATTAGTCGTCATTGATCTATCTGCTATAAAGCCAGTCTGATCTTTGTAGATTGTCTCTTGAGCGGCAGGTAAAAAACGCTCTGACCACACTTTCATCAGGATTTTATAGTCTGAATTCAAAAGACTAATGGGCCTATATGAATTTACATCTACCAGATTTTTATCTTTTTTAACAAAGGACACAATTATTGCTTCTTTAAACTCTGCAGAGAATAAACCGCCCTTCTTAACAAAGTTAAATAATTTTTTTAAGGCGATAACTAGTTCTTTTAAAAAGATTTTATAAAACTCAATAGGGAAGCCATCCTGCCCACAGGCTTTTGCCCCAGCTGTTGTTTTTATGGCTGCCGCAATCTCGGCGGTTTCTACATCCGAACCCAGTTAATTAACTCGATTATCTGACAGTTTAGGAACATCCTGAATCGTCTCCTCCTCCACTGAATATTCAGTAGAGTAGAGCTGACAAAAATGATCCACAAAGATCTGTGGAATACTTTAGAAATTATAGCCGATTCTTGTTTTTTTCTTGTGGAGTTTGCCAAACACTTGCCAATTAACTGGCTTTCTTCATAGACTCTTTGTTGGAAAATTTGTGAATTCCAGACCTCCTCTAAAATAAAAAAAAAAACCCTCAGCGCTATTCTGGCCTGCTCATATTGATTTGGAAGAAGCTGGAGTTGTAGAGCGTATTCCTGATCCACCTCTGCTTGCAATTTAGCTATCTTAGTCCTCCGCATATTAGACTGGGCGGCAGTAAAGGCTATTATCCGTCTGCGGGCTACCGCATTGAACCCCTCCCACACTGAGAAGGGTGCTGCGGTATTCTCATTAATCTGAAAATATTCCAAGATCCACTCTCTAAACCTTGCTACCGAGTCCTCGTCCTGCAAAAGGAGATGGTCGAGCTGCCACCTGGGCCGCTCCCTACTTCCTCCCCCAATCACCATTTCTATCCTGACGTAAGCATGATCTGAAAATGGGTTACATCCAATACCAGCCTCTTGAACCTGGAGGGCTCTGGAGGTAAGAAAAAAATCAATTTGTGATGAGTAGCAGGTGTAGAATTCCTTATCTGGATTAATTTCCCGCCATGGATCCACCAGTTGGTATTCTTGTCTGATGGTTTCAACTAATTTTTTTGTATTTTGTTTTAGTTATTTTTTGTTCCTGTTAGAAGTGTCTTTCCTTATGTCCTGTATAAAATTGAAATCCCGTCCGATACTCACCTGGCTGGGGGCTCCTATCAATAGATCATTAATTTGGACCAGAGGTACAATATCATCAGAAACAGGGCCATAGTAATTTATAAAGTTCAACACTTTCCCCTGTAGCCTAGTTACCACCCAGATCCATCTCCCATATGTGTCCCTTTGCACTTGTAAAAAATTCCCAGGGAAGTTTGCTTGAGAAGTAAATTGCTACTCCTCGCACCGCTAGGCCTGAAGAGGCAAAAAAACGTTTGAAAAAGCCTTGGGTATAAATAGTTTGGGAGAGTTAGATTTCAAATGTGTCTCCTGAACAAACAAAACGTGGGGATTTAGTGATGTTAGCCATCTAATAAGCGCGCCATACTTTTTTTATTTAACCTTCCATTTGCGTTAACTGATTGGATCTTACATTTACTGGTTTCTATTATTAATTCTGTTTTTGGAATAGGCACCTGGCCCATTCCCTACATAAACTCCATATTTTGCGGTCTCTGTACCAACTGTATCTTTTGCTCTTGCTCTTTTTTTCACAGTCGATCCGGCAGCGTCCGAACGCGCTGTCCTCTGCATGGCCACGGAATTCATCTCTTTTATCACATAGAGATTTCCATTACCGTGTCTCCCACTCCGGAAATTGATGTTCGTAGGCATCTAAATATGGGCAATTTAACTGAATAGTCCTGATGATGATCCTAAATCCCTCTGATAAGGATCGAAACGTCGTTGACTTTGTTGTCCACCTTACACATTTAATATTTCTGTATATAATACATTGTGAGGGTGGCAATATTTGTACTAGATGTTTCGCTACTCATTATCTCCAAAAAAGAAACATCATTGTAATTGCCTGATTGTGTTTCACAATTTGTTGTCCTCATGATATGTAAGTCTCAGGATACAGGCTTGTGTCCCCACTAAGACTCTACTTACATTCTCTGGATCACTGCTAATTACCTCTACTTATTAAAGTTGCCATGCCCGGCTGGACATTGGCTATAATATAGTATCAATTTTGACTATATTCAATTTTTGTTTAATTATTTTTTCGCTTTCAGGGACCACTGTTTCCAGTAATACTTGCTCTTTTTTTCTGCAATAAACCCGGTCCCCCCCACCCTTCCTACCCCGAGGGAAATAAAAACACCCTCTGAAATGTGGAAAAACCACTTCCAGCCACGCTGACCACATTTCACCCCTCCTGTTTGCCCTCATGGGTGTCATGAAATTACACCCTAAGTGACCCTGCTAACCCTAGTACCCCCAACAATACCTTTAAAGCAATCTAAAACTGGCTGGCTGGTGAACACATCTTATATTAAAAGAAAGGAAGCCTTTTTCGTTACCATGTAGTAGATCTAAATGTATATCAATGTTTAAGCACTAGATCCTGACGAAATCTCTTTTAATAGTGTCTGGGCTTCTTCAACATAAAACATAAAAAACTTCCCTCTAACTAAAACTTTCAATTTCGACTGTTGCCTGGGCGCCATAGGCTTTAAACAGATGGAGAATCTTAACAAATTATTTTCTTCTTCGAGCAGCAGCGGCATTCATGTCAGAGAATATACGACACTTGGTTGTCTCATTTACTAAAAACTGTCTCTGCTGGATCGCTCTTGTCAGGATTCTTTCCTTAATATGAAAGTCTGCGAAATTCAGCAAGATAGTTCTTGGAATCGTGGAATTAGGGAAAGGTTGTGCTGGAACTCGATGGGCTCTTGTAATGGTGTGATCACCCTCAAACTCTGGAAGAACACTCTGTTTGATAAATGAGTTGACCCTTTGGAGGGTTTGGGAGCCTCCGCTGCCCTCGTAAACCCCAACAATTTGGAAGTTAGACCTCCGGGAATGGTTTTCGAGGTCCTCCAATTTGTTCACCAGGTAGCTTTTGTTTTTCAGCGCCTCTTTTGCCTCCTCCATAACCGTATTCACTTGATCCTCCAGTACAAAATTTCTAGCTTCTGCCTCCTGAAGTCTGATGGGAAAGCATGTCAACGCTTCTTCGATTTTCCCCAGTCTTAGATGCAAAGCAGCGATTTCCAATTGCTGCGTTTTTTTCCATTTTGCGGACCTCTTCCAGTATTAGATTGAGCATGTCTCTAATATCTAGCTGATAGACACCCATGGACTCCATATTTTGACTGGAGTTACTTTTTGGATCTTCAGTATCGAGAATCATACTTCCGGCCTTAGGAGCTGCCTGAGCCAATGCAGTTTCTGGCAGTACTTCCCCTTGAGATCCCGGTTGGAGTTGGGGTTGGGATTGCAACTGGAGTTTCATTTTTGGAGGTATCAAATTCAGAGGGGTATCAATCACTGTCATTCTATCTTCATCCGTTGCAACTAGGACCTGGGATGGATTTGGCCTGGATACAGTCTTTTCCCCTGAGCTCAAGGATGTTAATGATGTTAGTGATGCCGTAGGTATCACTGAGTCTTGTGCTTGAGTTAAACCTTGCTGTAACATCTGGGCCCCCAAATGATCAGATATAAAATTTTGTTGGAATATTTCCTGCTCTTTGGGAGCCGGGTCTAGTATCAGGTCTGATAATAAGACTGGAAGAACCAATCCAGGCCCCAACGATACGACCTTAGATTTTTTTGAATTTGAACTTGGGCTTAAAGAGGAAGGTTGTGGAGGCTGTAAGATAGTTTTCTTTACAAACAATGGAAATTCCTTCACTTCTTTTAAACCTTTCTTTAGGCCATCCAATACAGGGTTACCCTGTTGAGCCTTGGTCGATACAGCAGTAACTTCTATCAATTCTGGTGAAGCATTTGCCTGATCAATCACAAGATCTCCCTGTTCCTCATGTTGTAGAAAGACAGTGGTGGGCGGCAATTCCTTCTCCGAGCTTTTGAGGGTGAGTCAAGACCAGGGGAGCTAGAGTTATTTTCCTTATTGGCCCGGCATGCAGCTTTTTATGCCTGAGCTAGTTGCGTTTTTCCCTTGAGGCGAGCCACAGAATCTACTTTGTTGACAGCATTCACATTCTTCTGAGGTTTACCCATTTTCTTTCCCTTCTTATTCTCTATGTCTCTATGTATCCCCTTTTTTAGTCACGATATTGTTTTTATTTTTTTTATAATAGTCCCGAATTTGCCCCGAGTACTCCGTACCTGAATTATTTCACCTTCCAGGAGGATGTTCCTTCCAAGAGGGTATTTGTCCCGCCTCCGTCTCACTCCAGGTGATCCACGTAGCTGCCGTCTCCCCCAAACACCGCACAGCACTCTCGCCACCCTCCGATGGGCAGAGCACAACAAACCACAGCAATAGATGCCAGGAAAGGATCAATCCTAGCTCACTGCCGAGATGCGCTGCTTCAGCTGGACGCGTGAGAGCCTCCCTGCCGTTCCCTGAATCAAGCGGGTGCCTCCCGATCAAGCTCCACTCTTCGAGTCTCCAAAGCCGCGATCCGCGATGCAATCTGCAGCTTACATGAGAGAGGGAGATTCCCTGTCTCCCCCGTGTCCTGCTACGCCGCCGGATCGTCCCCCGGAAAAAGCTCCCGAATATCGCCTCATCAGCTAGATGCCAAGTACGCCAAAACCAGCCAGGTATGTGCCGCCATTATGCGAATGGGTAGGGCAGTGGGTCACCTATGGCTACACGGAGGCATGGTCCTCCATAGCCATCCTGATGAACTGCCTCACCCATGTTGTAACGTACAACGCACACCACTTAATTTAGTCTCACCGGGTGAGCCACGGTCTCCCGATTCATTTAGGAGAGAGGCAGCGTTTTTGCGGTAACAGTTGCTATGGAGAGTTTCTTTCTTTGGCGTTTCAGTAGCTGTTTAGATTGGACCCCTGACACTCTATGATATTTAGACACCAGTTGTTATGTGTACTTTTGCAGGTCCGGTGTGAACTTAATGAATGATTCACAAGACGTACGTCTGACCACCGAGGAGCGGTGAGTTTGTTTGTCAGTGACTATCCCATCTCAGTAGCGGTTAACCAGGCAGTTTTTTACATATGGCTATTTATCTTTTTTCGCAGATTAAGTGCCCTCGTGGGACACGCTTATACTTTCCGGAAGCTATTGGTATATTGAGACTTCCTTGACTATAAACAAGGTAATTCGTCGAAATATATGCAGTTAGTTGTGTTTTGCCTTTTGGGCTTCGTGCAGTTCTGTGGGTTGTATTTGTACTTTCGTCTATTAGTAGTGTAAGACTTAACATTGGCCACAGCTGATGGTCACGGCTGTTATTGATTTCATTTGGCTGGATAGGTTATCCTCAGATTTTTCTCTGACTTAGTGCTAATGTATTTTTGCCACTATCATACCACATATTTATTTGTGTGTAACTGCAAAATGTCCAATTTACAAGGAAATTTGCCTTTTACATTTGTTTATGTATTTTGTGCAACTATGTTAGCTTGTTTTTAACGTTTGTCAATGCAATTATCACTTTTACTTCAGATAATACTCGGCTATCTTTAGGTATGTTATCAATTTCTTACCTTAGATTTAGACTTATGCAACTACTATATCTCACCCCTGCAGATGCAGTTATCAGGCTCTCCCTCCAATGAGCCACAGTGCCTACTTTCGCTTTGATTTGGCCTTTCAGGTTAATTTTAAGGATTTTGTCTTCCACATTATGTTTAGACTTCTTTGGCTCTCCTGAGACAATTATCACTAATACTTCTTCAATTGTACCTTAGGTGCCCTCATTCCCCCTACACAGTCCTGAGGAAGACCCCCTATAAGGTGGACAGTTACCTACATAGTCCTGGGGTCGAAACATCAACACTTTTATCTCATGCTAGCTTCAAACAACGGATAATTTTGTACTGTGTTTTCTTAAACTGCATGGCTATGTGTTAATTATATGACTATTCATGTAATGGTGGCTTAGTAAATTAGCCCGTGTCTTTTTGTGTATCATACTTTAATCTTTTGAATTGCACCAATTCTTTTGTCCTCCCCTCATACACTATTTCCGCACAATTCATTTTGATCTCCTTTACCCTAACTCCTTTCTTCTGGGCACACCGCTTATAATAATTGATGTAATTTTTTATAACATTTGCTGGAAATGAGGGTGTGATTAAATAACACTTCTCAAATTTAATTTTCGTGTGTATTATTTTTTGTATTCTTGCTTGTAACAATTGTATGTCAGTTAGTACTTACTGGGACCCTCTCCTATTGTACTCACCCATGTTGTAAGGCCCCCCATGGGTCTTCCCCTCTGCCCCACCTTGTGCTGTTTTTGAAAAAAATGTATAAAACCCTGGCGATAAACATGGTCCATGGCCCAGGTTTCCTGGAAGGTCATTTTGTCGTGGCCTTCAATAAAAATAGACCAGTCCACTGAGGATATCTTTGAACATAACCCTGCCACATTCCAGGAGACTAATTTTAGGTCTGGCATGGAATAGGGCTTATTTACTTTGCACACAGGGGGCCGAATATAATCTACATGGACGCAGCCTGAAACCCCCTCACCTAACGGGATACTTATTTGTGTTAGTCTACAATCCCCTTCTTTGCCCACCATATGATCACTTGTGATTCTATCACTCCTGCTGCCCGTTTGTTGTGTTAATATGGGTGCTCCGTTATTGTCAATGTTTGTTGTACGATCAACCACACACCGCTCCTTAAATAGGTATGTGTCTGGACTAATAATACTTGGTGTGTGTCCAAGTCAATCTATTTCCTCCAAAGTGGAAAAGGCTTCAAACCTATTATGTGTAGGAACCGTGTAGTTATAAGGACCCAGTTCAGAATCTAGATCCCTCAGTACTCCCCTACCTCTTACATGATCGTCACGGGGCTGGTAGAAAAAATACAAGGGAAAGTATATTAATGTTGTCCTTGGTTTAATAACCAGCCCCTGCCCTGTCCAGGATTGTCTGGACCAGACACGGGGGAACCTAAAACTTAGGACCACACAGTCTCCCATAAGGGCCTTTATAGATTTACCAACCCAAGGAATTCTTCGCACCATTTTGAATTCACTAAAAATGCATTCTCGACCCCTGATCATTTGTTCAATAAATGTAAGGCCTTATTCTTTAGCGAGGACCAATGTTCGTGGGCACATGAGGGAAGCATTGGTACGTTTGCTAATACAATTGTATATGGAGTCGCTTTGGGTGGAAAGTGCAGGGACATACTACGACTCACAACCCCCCCCTGAGACTGTTGAGGGGCCTGGGGACCTACTAAGCCTGCTTTGTGAATTGAATTAACATGTAATGGGGGAATTGCCATAGGGTTTGCATAAGAGCCCTATCCTCCACATGGGGAGTTAACGTAACTACATTAGTAGATAATCTAATGTCAGTAGTCCTCTCCTGTTTGACTTCAGCCATACCTACTTGCCCTAGCCCGCTAGAAGTTTGGGGAAAACTAAGTATGTGCCGCTCTATTACAGCCAATCTCTTGTCTATTCCTGACAATTTCAGCCGTAACGGATCCGAAAGGGCAATAAGCTTCTCCTCAAGTCTGTTTAGGAGGTCAGCCTTATAGTTGCTACGTGTCTTACGAGTATTTCCAGTACCCACGGTATTAGAAATCAGTGCTTCCTTTGAGCCTCCATCACAACCAAGAGTTACAGACTTCCGTTTTGCCATTTTAGATGACTGATGCGTTGTTTTTGGTGGGCCACGCGCTTTCCTCTTTTTTTTAATGGGTTCCCCACCAGAAGCCAATGTGCTCCTTTGCTGGCGGGTTAATACTTTGGTAGTGGATACCGGGGGTGTAGGTGAAGAGCTGTCTAGACTAACTACCAGGGAGGACCCAATTTGCTGGTGCACCAGGGAGGTGTGGCTCGGTTGGGGAGAACAATCAAGTACTACATTTTGTTCGGGTATAGGGGATGATACAATTGGTGCAGTACCAATGGAGAGTCTCTGGGGTTCTAAAGAAAGTCTGCTTTCTGTCAGCTGAATCTCATGAATTAATTATGACTCAGCCCGTGACAGAAACGCATCCAATGTACCCACTGCCCCGAGCCCTCCTCCATCCTTACGCTTGCCTTTACTCATTGCCCCGGGCTATGAAAAAACAACAAAAAGATACAATCAAATGTACAGGCAAAGCTGCACAGGGAAGGTTAAACGGCTTACGCTATATAAAATGTCAGTGAGGTGGCTCAGCCCGGTCTCCTTCGATCTCTGACGGGCTCAGACGGGCCCGCACTTGGCCCGGGCTATGCCCGGCGCACGCCCGCGTGTGTCCCATGAGGCGGGTGCCGCAAGCAGTAATGTAGGGTGCCTGCAGGAAGAAACAGGTGCGAGCAATTGCGGTGAAGCTCCCTGGGACTTGCAGTCCGGTGAAAATGCAGTCCGTCCTCTCCTCAGCTCACGATGCGACTCCCGCAAAGCGGGTTCCGCGAGCAGTAATGTAGGGTCCCTGCAGGCAGACACAGGTGCTGGCAATTGCGGTGAAGCTCCCTGGGACTTGCAGTCCCATGAAAATGCAGCCGGTCCTCTCCTCAGCTCATGATGCGGCTCCCGCGAAGCAGGTGCCACGAGCAGTAATGTAGGGTCACTGCAGGCAGACAAAGGTGCAGGCAATTGCTGTGAAGCTCCCTGGGACTTGCAGTCCCATGAAAATGCAGTCCGTCCTCTCCTCAGCTCACGATGCGGCTCCCGTGAAGCGGGTGCCGCGAGCAGTAATGTAGGGTCCCTGCAGGCAGACACAGGTGCGGGCAATTGCGGTGAAGCTCCCTGGGACTTGCAGTCCCGTGAAAATGCAGTCCATCCTCTCCTCAGCTCACGATGCGGCTCCTTTTTATGATTAACTACTACAATAATGTTTTTGACAACACAAGGAGCATAGTCATTGTTGATCTAGGGAGGGAGCAGGAATTTCCAGAGAATTGTTTCGCAGCTTGTTGTATTTGCTTATGGGTTGGCAATTTCAATATTAGTAAAGGCAACATGCCTAACAGTAGGATTTGTGGTTACATGGATGTGTCTGGGGGTATGCAAACCAATTTTCCACATAAACCATACGGAGTGGCTTTAAATGAACTCCTCTTTAGACATGACTTAGAGTTTATGTTAAATATTCAAGATAGAGAAGGAACGACAATCCTTACTTTCCAAGATGATCGTCGTAGTTCTATCATTGATCATGCTTTGATCTCAGAAAGCGCTATGGGGTTGGTTGATTCTTTTGAAGTTGAACCAAACCGCTCTTTGTTGATTGTATTCAGCATCAAGACTGGGGGGACCAATGGCCCGCAACTAGCAAAAAACATCGAAACCCAGGGTGCAAATGGTATTAGCCTCAGGTGGATAAACATTAATGGAGATAATCTGATGCAAAAGGTCGTTAAGGACAACCCCAAAGAATTTACTCTCTGCACATAATTAAACTCTTTCCCACAACAAATTATAGGCAATTTTAGTAAAATTTCATCAGCAATTGCTGGGAATTTGAGATCAGATGGAAAGAGAGCTATTACTAAAACCACTGGGTGGTTCAACCACGATTGTTCACAGGCTAATCGAAACCTGAAAAATGGACTCTAGACCCTGCCTTGAAACAGAGAGGTAATCTCAAAACTGAGATGGATATATTAACAGGGCTTAAGAAAATGAAGGGTGGATTTGCAGGAGAAAGCATGGACCAATTACCAACAACAGCTAAAACAGGGGACTTCAGTCTTTTCTGGAAAACCATCAATCAGACCTTTTTAAAGGACGTGTCAACTCCCAGGGTGGTGGTGCTTGTACAACAGGGCTGACTGGGTAAGACACTATGGCAGTATTTTTAACCCAGATAGTCAAAACCCAGATACATTTCCTGGCGGGACAATCACATCTTAATTATTTTAGCCTAGAAGAGATCATTAGCAAACTAGAAAATGTGTGTACCGGCTGGCGCCAGGTTGCGATTGGGTCCCACTAGATACGTTCAAAGCATGTACCAACTTATGGGCTCCCATACTGACCCAGGTGTGCAATGTCACAGCGCCGAGATGCCCCTGGGTGAGTTGAGCGCTATATTAAATAATTTTAACATAACAATGCAGCAGCAAGTGGATGTATGCCTCAAACCTGTACAGAGAGTATTCTAGTTCTGATTTTTTTAAATGGGATGCATGGTGTTACCACCTAATATCCCTCCTGGACCCTTCAGCGTAATTAATGGGGAGAGTTCTTCTGAAGGGGATGGACTCATGGGTGACAGAGAACCTGATTTTAACACATGGCCAGTATGGTTTTAGAAGAGATGTGATAATTGATTGAACAATGTGTCAATTTACATTACCTTATTGGCAAATACACCTTAGCCAAAGGGGGTCACATTAATTTATGCTTTGCAGATTTAAGTAGCGCGTTTGATTGGTCAACCATGCTAAGTTGTGGCAGTCTCTAGTTAGGATGGGTGCTCTACAGAGATTGTTACCTTCCTTTCCAAGCTATATACAAAGTTAACCGGTCCTAGGAAGCTTGTTTCCGGTCCAGGGAAGGCATGGCTTGGCAGTTCGGGCTGGACTTTTCCCATGAGGCACAGGGTCAGACTGATTTGCATATGGCCATGTCTGAACTGGGGTGGCAGAGTGGGCTAAAGAACGGTGATGGATCAAACCCAGATCTGTTGACTGGGTGTGAGTGTTTGATTGGTTCTGATGCTCCGTCCATCACCACCCCCTTCTGTACTGCTTTGTTCGCCATAAGTTGGCAGGGTATGCTCAGACGTGAGTCCCTTGCTCACTTTGCCACTGGATTCCAGCAAGCCTGGCTGAAGACGGCTGTAATGCCAGAAACCGGTCCTAGGAAGCTTGTTTCCGGTCCAGGGAAGGCATGGCTTGGCAGTTCGGGCTGGACTGTTCCCATGAGGCACAGGGTCAGACTGATTTGCATATGGCCATGTCTGGACTGGGGTGGCAGAGTGGGCTAAAGAACGGTGATGGATCAAACCCAGATCTGTTGACTGGGTGTGAGTGTTTGATTGGTTCTGATGCTCCGTCCATCACCACCCCGTTTTGTACTGCTTTGTTCGCCATAAGTTGGCAGGGTATTCTCAGACGTGAGTCCCTTGCTCACTTTGCCACTGGATTCAAGCAAGCCTGGCTGAAGACGGCTGTAATGCCAGAAACCGGTCCTAGGAAGCTTGTTTCCGGTCCAGGGAAGGCATGGCTTGGCAGTTCGGGCTGGACTATTCCCATGAGGCACAGGGTCAGACTGATTTGCATATGGCCATGTCTGAACTGGGGTGGCAGAGTGGGCTAAAGAACGGTGATCGATCAAACCCAGATCTGTTGACTGGGTGTGAGTGTTTGATTGGTTCTGATGCTCCGTCCATCACCACCCCCTTTTGTACTGCTTTGTTCTCCATAAGTTGGCAGGGTATGCTCAGACGTGAGTCCCTTGCTCACTTTGCCACTGGATTCAAGCAAGCCTGGCTGAAGACGGCTGTAATGCCAGAAACCGGTCCTAGGAAGCTTGTTTCCGGTCCAGGGAAGGCATGGCTTGGCAGTTCGGGCTGGACTGTTCCCTTGAGGCACAGGGTCAGACTGATTTGCATATGGCCATGTCTGAACTGGGGTGGCAGAGCGGGCTAAAGAACGGTGATGGATCAAACCCAGATCTGTTGACTGGGTGTGAGTGTTTGATTGGTTCTGATGCTCCGTCCATCACCACCCCCTTTTTTACTGCTATATACAAAGTTAACCGCACGGCTATCATATGGGGCAAGGGGAGAAGTCACTCCATGCATTAAAGTTACACACCGGATTCGACAGGGCTGTGTCCTTGCACCACTTCTATTCTCTTGATATATTATTGGGTTTGACAAAACCCTGCAAAAGATCAAGGTGGAAGCCCCCACCGTTGGTGAGTGCGCAATCCCTATCCACCTATACGCAGACAACACGGTTCTGATTTCTAGAACTGCTAATGGTCTTCAGCTATTGATAGATAGCTTCATCTCCGATATAGAGGACAAGGATATGAAGATCAACGTAAAGAAAACATTTACAATGATATGTGGGAACGGAAGCTTAAATAAAAACGTACCATATCAAGGGAGAGTCGCTTCCTGAAGTGGATAGTTTCACCTATTTGGGTATCCATTTCCCTAGCAGTGGACATTGAGGTCATATCTTAAAGTAGCGAGTCTGAACTTTATAAGATACTTCGAAGCACGTTTCAGACTTGCAGCTAAAAGGAATAAACCCAGTAGAGAACTCTTGACCCTATACCCAGTGTCAATTATGATGCCTCTCTCTGGGGTTCGACTAATTGGCCCCTTTTCAAGACACAGGAAAATCTGTTTTTATGCAGACTCTTGGCCGTACCACAATCAACCTTTTCTTATATCCAACAGCAGCCAGCGCAGGTAAACGCAGTAGGGCGGGTTGGGGGTGGGACTGGATGGGAGGGGTGTAAGTCGACAGACGACGGAATAGGTATAATTAAATAAATAAATAATACCTATTCCATTGTCTGTCAACTCCCCCCCGCCGTGCCCTGCCCGGCCCCGCCACGTCCTGTTCGGCCTCACAGCGCTTACCCGTGCAGGCCACCGCTGCTTATATCGTCCATAATGAACTAGTGGTTCTCTGCTTAGAAGATGGCCTGCAGCTCAGCCCAATCACCTTATGGCACAGTATATGGAGCAAGGCCAGCACTAAATTTATTAGAGAGATGAGAGCAGATTGCCTAATTCTTGAGCACAGAGCTAAAATACAATGGCTGACTTAAAAGAATAGCCTTTTAAAGAAAGTGGATGAGATCATGAATATTGAGGACCATGCTAGTGTGCTACAATTCAGCAAGAGAGACTTAAAGAAAATCCTCATAGAGAAGAGGAGGGCCGACAGGGAATCTAAAGAGCACCCTAAGCCAACTGTATCAATGGACTTTGCAGGCCTGTTACAACAAAGTGTTTAGAGTTATCTTTTACTAGTTCCAAGTATCCAACACAGATTTTGTCTCACTCGACTGAGATTGAGCAACCTACACCATATTAATAGTAATAAGGCTTTATTCGATAATAAACATATCTTAAAAGCATCACATTATATAAAATTGCATTACACATATATACAAAAACTGGTTTAAAAAGCTATTTACATAAGATTAGATTAATTAATCAGAATTTAATCACAATTTGACCATAAACTTTAAAATACATATTAAACATTTTGTTCAAGCCTTTTTGTTCTAATGGACCAAGTCCATGATAGGAACTTTGAGAGACCACAAACAAACAAGGGTTGTGTATCCGACATTAAGATGCGGAGTGCCTCGTTATGATGCCTAGTACCCAACAAACGACAAATTGGTTTTAGACAACTTTTCCGCGGAGACACATATGCCGGGCAGGCAAACAGGATATGGGCCACAGTTTCTACTTTATTTATACAGATTGGACAATATAATGATGTTTGGGAAAGGGGTTTCTAGTGGGCAGTAAGGGCACGCACTGGAAGGACCACCACCCTAAATTTGAAATACAAGGCCCTATCAACGGGTTTCCAGATAATGTCTAAATAGGGTTCCCGAAGTGCCCCATCCTTTATCTTTAGAAATTCTTCCGTTAGCCTACCAGGAGTTGAATCAGAGTTGGCTCTCGCTGCAACCCACCTCCAATACAGGGTCTTTAATGTTGCCTTCGGAGGAGAAGACCTGCTTAGCCAGGCTTCATTTTGGCCCAGTTCACCAAGTAAAAATGTTACGTCTTTTAGCCATTTAATTTTATGCCACCCTGCCATCGACATAACTTCTGATAATCCCATCGCATAATGTGCCAATTCCGGGACTCGCCATAGATGAGCCCGCAGGAGCAGTGGCCGAAGTTTTGCTAGATCTTTAATAGTATGACAACCTAGGTCGAGCCATAAGGGAACCATTGGGGTACTCTGGGGAAGTAGCATAATGTCCCTTAAAAATTTATTTTTGGACCTAACCAGCTGATCTATATTAGAAGTACCCCACAGCTCGGCCCCATAAAGGGCAGAGCTTACTCCCTTTGCTTTATAGATATCAATAACGGGGGCAATCGGTCTAATTAAGGAGGAGCGCTGTTCCTTAAGGAGCGTCCCCATGACCCTCTTATGGCTAAGCAACATTTTAGAAAGATGCGGGGACCACTGCATGGTATCTGATAAACGTATACCGAAATAGTCAAATACAGTGACCCTTTCTAATGATACATGGTTAAGTACTGGGGGTCGCCCAAGTTTTTTCGGGGGGGTTCAACACCAAATATTTAGTCTTATCTGTGTTAATTACAAGCCCTCATTTGATACAGAAGGCCTGGAAGTTATCTAGGAGGCTTTGGAGTCCCACCGGGGTCTTGGAAATTAAAAGCGTGTCATCAGCGAATAAGAGGGTGGGAATTCGCTCGCCCGCCAGGGAGGGCGCATCAGATGGAGTTGACAGCAAGTGCTCAACCACTCCATTCACATATAGTGAAAAGAGAGTGGGAGCAAGAACACATCCCAGGCGGACCCCTCTTTCCACTGGAATTCTAGCAGTTTTTTGGCCCTCAGTGCCCCACCTCACTTGTGCAAAGTTTCCTTCGTGTAGCCTCACTAAGATTGATAAGATGTTAGGTGGGATCCCCATGTCAAGCAGTACTCCCCAAAGACGTCCCCGGGGTACAAGGTCAAAGGCAGTCCTTAAGTCTATGAACGCAAGGTAAAGGCTGCCTTTGCCTATAAGAACCACTTTCCAATAGATTAGCAATAATCTGAAAGCCTGCTCTATTGTCCCAGTTCCAGCCCGAAACCCCGCTTGGTACTCAGAGAGAATCTTATGTTCGTCAACCCATTGTAAGATTCTCTCCAGTATCACCTTTCCAGTAACCTTCTGGGAGCAATCTAATAGACTAATTGGGCGATAGTTGGAGGGATCGTCCCTATGGCCCTTTTTGTAAATAGGGACGACCTCAGCTCCCTTCCAAGACTCAGGGATGGGGGCACCGTTATCGATGGCTATAAGTAAGGTGTGAATAAGCTTCCCCCAGTTGGGCAAGTCAAAGCGGAGCAAATCTCCAGGAATACCATCCGGGCCAGCTGCTTTTTGGGACACAATATGACTAATCGCATTTTCAACTTCTTTTACAGAGAACGGGCATGTTGTACTATCACCTGGGGGTATATAAAGACTAGATATGTCTAAATCGTTAGCCGCTCCCTGCTGAGACATATATAATTTGGAAAAATGATCGACCCATGACTGGCCAGTGATGTTACACGTAATGAGATTGCTATCAGGGCTAGTCCTAGCTCTAATAGTTTTCCAGAAGAGGCCAGCATTCCTCCCAGCGCTGGCCTCCTTTAGTATTTGCCAGTACTGGGCCTCCCACTCCCTTTTGGCATTTGCTGTCACCAGATTATACTCTTTCCTCGAATGTTGGATCAGAGGTTGTGACTTTGCCTTCACGCTTTGATTAGAGCGGTCTTCTTTTTCCTGCAGTTAAATGTATACCACCCTTGTTTGCCCATAGGCCTCTTAGGGCCTCTCCCGGCCCCCCACGTGTTTGTACCAGGAATTGTTTTCCCACCAACATGATGGTATTCTGGAATGCTGCCGTTATCTTTGAGGGATCACTATGGTCTGAGCAGATCATGTCCAGCTCATTTTGTGAGGCTGCCAATAAAGCTCCTATAGACTGGACTTTCCCTTCGTCCAAGGCAACTTTACACCACTTAAGGCGCCTACCACAATTTGATAAAATAACTTTCGAGGTGGACTTCACTTCACTTAATACCATTAGGCCATTTACACTCGGGCATAAGTGCTTTAGGCTCAGGGAAAGAAGGTTATGGTCGCTGTCTCCAGTTGGTAATATGGCCATGTCCTTCACATATTGCCAGAGTCCAAAGTCAAGGAGAATATAATCAATCCTTGACGAGTGGTTGACCCTGTTAAATGTATGAGCCCCTGAGGAATCTGAGGCGGAACGACCATTAACTGCTCGTAGCCCAAACTCCAATGGTTAATGCATTCAATTGGATGGCCCTTTGCGTCCATCATTTTATTGGCTGGATTGTTAATGGGGGTATACCCCTCCTAACATCATCCTCACTAAGATCTAAAATATCCTCTGACGCAAGGGGCTCAAAAGTACAATTGAAGTCCCCTGCGACCAGAACTTCTATACCAACATAACATTTTCTGAGTTCGCTTTCTAGCGTTGCTACTACCAGAGATAGGGAGCCGCCTTTACTCCCCCTTGTATATATATTAAATATGTCAAGAGTTTTCCCCCTATTGGGGCCTCTAAGTGTGATCCTTAAAATATCTGGTGAATTGTATTGTTTTTGTTTAATAGTGCAACCCAGTGAGATACTCACCCAGATAAGGAGTCCACCTGAGGGACGACCCCTCTCAGTAGTTGAAGGTACCGCTGGTATAAAGAAGGTAGTGTAGCCGACTCTGTGGTTAGCTTCAAGACTCTAGGTTTCCTGGAAGATACAGATCTTAAATGTTTCCACCAGGATATTCCACTCTGTGAGATCTAGCTTCCTGGAGATTCCTGCGATATTCCAGCTAACAATCTTTAAGGTTGAGTCAGCCACTACTTGGTCCTGAGAGCATTTGGTCGGGACACTAGATAAATTCGTCAACTCGGCTACTGGATCTAATGCCGAAGGCAACGAGAGAGAAGTATTCGGGAGGGAGAAACAGCTCTGATCAGCAGATTGGGCTAATGGGATCGCGCTAGTGTTAATAAGATCAATATGGTTATCCCAGTTGTTAGTCAACCCAATCTCAAGTTTGGATTTATTGGTTAATGCCTCCGGCTCCATACCCCAACAATTATACTCAGCAATTGGGGGTACTAGCCCTAGCCTATCCCCTGATTTGGTTGTTTCGGGGGGGAGTATAGTAGGAAAGATAGGGAGTATCACAAGGGAATGTGTCAAAGACCAAGGCCTGTAGGGCCTTTTGTTGACATCAACAAGAGGCAAAGAATGGGCAAGCGCATAGCCACTGGGTCAGTACCCAATATCTCTTTTACAACAGCAATCTACTCCTCTGCCAAAGACAGCGGATAGATGCATCTCGGGGTCCCCAAAAAGCCTTTCCCCGAGATGTTTTCCATTACTCTGTCTTTGATGTCGATGTGAGAGCTGCGGATAAAAGTAACCCAAACCAGATGTGCCGATTCCAGTTCCATCATGCACATTCTGTTGGTTACAGATGGACCTTGCAACTCGTGCATTCCTAAAATTGACAACAATACAATCCCCTGGGATGTCCTTAATCCTACTACCCACCCAGCCAATTCGTCTAACAAAGAGGATTTGACCATCGAGTTGCCTTGAGAGGGGTCTGTTGCTATTTAACCAGAATGTGGTTTTGTTTTTAAGCTCACTAAATGATTCTAATTTACCCGGTGTTAGCCGTGGAACTCCTGTCAAAACAATTACATAAGGCATACAAGCGGGAGGTAAATTAATATGGATGGAGCTAGTGTCGACATTATCAATCAAATCAGGTTTTTGAGATGAGCTGGGTAGGTCTGCCCCCTGCCTTACTGCAAGATTGCAAGTATGACCACCTATCTGGCTTAGTGTAGATACTCTCCCGCGAGTTCCCTTATTCCCTTTGGGCAATTATTGCGTTATTGGTTTACTACCTTTATAGTTTAGTGTAGCCGGGACAGGGGAATTACTTCCACTCTGGGGTTCAGGGGCGTCTTTTTGATTTAAGGATGCATGTTTGCCTGATTGTGAGGGGTCTGCCGTAGGAATTTGCTTCTGTTCAGCAGTGACAGGGACACTTTTAGAATGTAATTTGATTAAAGCTTTTAATGAAAAAAAGTTATCAAGGGTCCCTTGTTCAAAGCGGTCCAATCTTTCTGCTAAAACTTTAATCCTCTGGAGCACTGGCAATATAAGGGACTTCATAATCTGCTCAATATGGGCAAGAGAGAGGATTTCATTTGCAGAGCTTGGAGAATGCCCTAAAATTGGACTATCATTAGACAATGGAGCAATGTTAGCACTAGATAGTCTGGTGCTTACTGGGGCATTACAAGATTTTTTAACAAGAGTCTCCATTCTTTCCCAGAAGCTTACGTCGGCTAATATACCACTTCCATTATCTACAATGGGCACAGTATCAGATGCTTTGCTAATAGCAGTATTCTCCCCCTTTGATAAGTTCTGTTTGGCAGTTGCTTTCTTAAGTTTATTACCACCTACATTCCCTTTGACAAATTTCAAGTTTAGAGATTCTTTGTTACTAAGCTGTAACTTACGCCTAGCCTTTTGCCCTTTAGTGGTTACACACGGGCTAACACTGCTTGTACTAGGCCTTGGATCAGAAACCAAGATTGGACTTGATGGCGTCTCTGAACACCCATTAACTATGGGGTCTATGGCCTGGGGAGAAATATCAAGAGTGACCTCGTTAGGGAAGAAGTTAGGCGTTACTGATAACCTTGTAGGTAAAGGAAAGAGCTCAAGAGAAGTATTACCCAAAATAGAAGTTGTTTCCTGGTTTGTCGGGATATGGGGAGCCCCTGGAAGAGCAACAGAGAATAGCACTAATATTGGGTCCTGTGAGTTAGCAGTGAACACCGATACATTAGCAGACGGAAGGGGGGTAGAGAACCAGGAGTAAGTGAAAGGTGGCGTTCTGTGCTTTCAATAGCATTAGCCACCACCCCACTGGTTTTCTGCAACATGCGATCTATTGCAGTTAAACTGGGTAGTGGGGGCTTAAGAGCCGCTTTTTGTTTTGGGGCAGGAACAGATGGCACAGGGTTATGCTTTCCCATATTTTACCTACATTAGATACAAGTATAGCTGCTGATAACAAGCGTGCAGGATATGCAGCAAACACCAACTAGCATAATACTGCGGTTATTACAATAGGCAGCACTATGGGATAGCTCTCCTAATAATACGATATCTATATTACCTTAAAAACGCCTGTTGGTAATGTGGTACTTAGCGTCTTGCGATATTGCAAGCTACAAGCACACAAATACTCAGACCACAAAGGGGGTGGCCCAGCCCAGCCTCACCGGCCACTAACGGCCACAAACGGTCCCGCCCTTGTCCCGGGCTTCTCCCGGCGCGTCCTGCGCGCGTCCTCGCGGGACGAGGGACCGGGCTGTGCTTTATATGCTTTATAGCGCCTCCTTGCGCGCTAAGGTTTCTGGGGCGGCAGCATCTCCTGGTTGGGAGCTGCGGGGCTGCTGGTCGTTGTTGTCCTGGAGCAGGGGGCGGAGCCTAGCCCGGCCGGCGCTGGAGCCTGCGAGAAATGCGCTCCTGCGCCTCAGCGGAGCGGAGCTCTGCACGTCTGTTGACAAGTAGGTGCCCCCAAAAATAATTTTCCACCAGGGACTCGGCCCCGGGCTGTGCTTTATAGCGCCTCCTGGCGCGCTAAGGTTTCTGGGGCGGCAGCGTCTCCTGGTTGGGAGCTGCGGGGCTGCTGGTCGTTGTAGTCCTGGAGCAGGGGGCGGAGCCTAGCCCGGCCGGCGCTGGAGCCTGCGAGAAATGCGCTCCTGCGCCTCAGCGGAGCGGAGCTCTGCACGTCTGTTGACAAGTAGATGCCCCCAAAAATAATGTTCCACAAGGGACTCGGCCCCGGGCTGTGCTTTATAGCGCCTCCTGGCGCGCTAAGGTTTCTGGGGCGGCAGCGTCTCCTGGTTGGGAGCTGCGGGGCTGCTGGCCGTTGTAGTCCTGGAGCAGGGGGCAGAGCCTAGCCCGGCCGGCGCTGGAGCCAGCGAGAAATGCGCTCCTGCGCCTCAGCTGAGCGGAGCTCTGCACGTCTGTTGACAAGTAGGTGCCCCCAAAAATAATGTTCCACCAAAAATAATGTTACACCATATTATAGCTTTCCATAAGACAGGGGCTTGGTCGCAAAAGTTACGTAAATACCCATGTGACGGCAAGTCAAACTGAACTTTACCCTTTTTTGTAAATTCTATAGTGATCTAAGGAAGCAAATACTGTGACCCTTGTTTTTGCAAGAACGATTTACCTTTCAAGACCACTGACTTATTGTCAGTGAAATTGCTCTCCCACCCCTCGCAGCTCCACAATCAATTGAGGCCCTCCTGAGCCCCTGCACTCTCGAGTGTTGGTGTTCGAGGCACTCCTCCACCCGCAGGCTATACCTGCGCCTCATCCCTGGTGGTCCAGTGGACCTTTCACTCTTTCTCTCGTTCCGTTTTTCTGCTTGCATCTTCCTTTTACCCCTTTCCGTTCACCTTCGTTTTTCACCCTTAACTGTCACCCTCTTTCCATCACTTTCCATCCTCCATTTCACTTTTACTCTGTTTTCACTCTACTCTTTATTCTGTGCACCTCTCTCCCGCTTTTTCCCCGCCGCTGCTGCCCCCACGGTCCCTCCCCCCTGCGTGACCAGCCCAAGCCAGTTTCCCCTCCCCACTCCCACCTCCCAGCTGTCCAGCCCTCCCTGACCCCTACTTAATGGCGGCTTCTGTGCGGGCGTGCCGCAGGAGCGTCAAAGGCGCGCCAAAGGCAAGCCAGTCTGAGCCCGTCAGCGAACAGAAGGTGACCAGCGCCAGGATCCCTTGACCTACGAACCACCAATGCTACAACCCAGTGGCACTCTACGCACTCAATCCAGGTCACAACAACTACAAGATAGCATCACCAGCCGACACCCACGGACCCTTCAGCTGTCAGCACAGCCAAGACCATGGGTCTAGCACAACCCGCCCGCAACAATGCAACTACACGACCCTGGAATTCATCCTCCTCAACGTCCGATCCCTCCACAAACACCCCACCGAACTCTGGGACCTCCTCAACAGCACCACCCTGGACGTCGCATTCTTCACTGAAACCTGGACTAACACCACTTCGGAACCTGACATCGCCATCACCATTCCCCAAGGATACAAGATCTCCTGGAAGGGCCGCCCACCCACCCTGGGAGAGAATCACCATCGTTCACAAATCCACCCTTCTCCTGAGCACACTTTCTGACGAGCCCACAAACCTGATGGAACACCTACACTTCATGATATAGGCCAGCCCTACCACCACCCTCGAGGGAACTCTCATATACTGACCCCCGGAACCCACTCCATCACGGACAGCATCACCCTGCAGGCCATCGCGTCCACCAACTACACCTTGCAGGGAGACCTCAACTTCCACCTCAACAACCAACAAGATCCCAACACCACATCCCTCCTGGACAACCTCCACAACATAGGACTCTGCCAGATCCTGACTGAGCACACCCTCTACCCCATCTTCACCACAGGAAACTCCATCACTTTCAGCCACACCACCGAACTCCCGTGGACAGACTATCGCTGCATCCATTTCACCTTCAGAACACCCACTATCTGCAGAACCCAGCACCTGCTCCCACGCAGAAATTGTACTCAAATCACCAACGACCAGCTCACCACCTCACTCGGCAATTCCACCCCAAACATCGCGGAAAACGACAACCCCAACAAAAGAGCCCGAACCTTGCACAGATGGATCTCTGACTGAGCCAACACCATAGCCGCTCTCAAGAAGAAGAACAACACACACGCCAGGAAAGCCAGTTGGTTGAGTCCAGACGCACATGCCGCCACCTCAAAAAGGCCTAGAGGAACTCCAAATCTACAGAAGCGCACAACTACTTCAGAGCCGCCACCAACGCCCACCACCAACTCACCAGAAATAAAAGAAAGAAAGTGATCCAAGACAGAATCTCCACACATACACACAACAGCAAAGAACTCTTTAGCATCATCAAGGAGTTCGCCCAACCCATCAGCGAGTCTAAAGACATCCCTTCCTCACAAGACCTCTGCAACAAACTCAGCACCTTCTTCTACCACAAATTCATGATATTTTATGACAATTTCGACGAAGACAGCCAACACACAAAACCCTCACGAACTACCCCGGACACCTTAAAGCCACCAATTGACTGCTAGACAGCCCTCACCACGATTGAAGTCAATCCACTCTGGGGCCCCCAAGGACCCCTACCCCCACCACATCTTCAACAGAGCCATGGACACCATCACCCCCATGCTTCGCCACACCATCAACCGCTCCCTCACAAATGCCTCCTTTCCCTACAAATGGAAGCTTGCTGAGATCAACCTCCTCCTGAAGAAATCCTTGACGGACCCCACCGACCTCAAGAACTAAGAACTACAGACCCATCTCCCTGCTCCCGTTCCCAGTGAAAGTCATTGAGAAAGCCATCAACAACCACCTTCATCGAAGAGCACAAAATCCTTGACTCCTCCCAATCCGGCTTCAGAAAGAACCACAGCACGGAAATGCCCTCCCCGCCGCAACAGACGACATCCGCTCCCTCCTGGACTGAAGAGAGAGAGTAGCCCTCATCCTCCTTGACGTTTCAGCGGCCTTCGACACAGTCTCTCACCGCACCCTAACACGCAGACTTCACAACGCAGGGATCCGAGACAAGGCCCTCGACTGGATCTGCTCATTCCTCTCTGGCAGAACACAGCGGGTCTGACTCCCTCCCTTCCTCTCGGACCCCACACCGACCACCTGCGGAGTCCCCCAAGGATCCTCCTTCAGCCCCACGTTGTTCAACATCTACATGGCTCCACTCGCCCCCATCGTCAGAACCCACAGACTCAACGGTGTTTCATACACAGACAAAACCCAACTCATCCTCTCCCTATCCAACGAACCCAACACAGCCATAACACAACTTTCAAGAAGGCATGGAAGCAGTCGTCAAATGGATGAAGAGCAGCTGTCTACAACTCAACACGGACAAAAGAGAAGTACACATCATTGGCCAACACCCGAAGCCTGGAACGACACCTGATGGCCCCCGGCCCTCGGAAGCCCCCCCCCCCCCACGGACCACGCAAGCAACCTCAGAATCATCCTGGACTCCGAACTCAAAATAGACTGCCAGATCAACTCCGTCGCATCCTCCTGCTTCCACACCCTCCGCCTCCTACACAAGACCTTCAAATGAATCCCCCTCAAACACAGAAAAACCATCACACACGCCCTCGTCACCAGCAGACTTGACTACGGCAGCGCACTCTACGCCGGAATCAACAAAAACCTAATCCGCAAACTTCAAAACATCCAGAACGCCACCTCCAGACTAATCCTCAACCTGCCACGACACTGCCACATCACCCAGTACCTGGGCACACTACACTGGCTCCCCATCGAGGCAAGAATCACCATCAAGATTCTCAGCCACGCACACAAAGCCATCCACAACACCGTACCAGCATACCTGAATAGCCAACTCACATTCCACGCACCCCAAAGGACCCTACGATCAGCCCAGCTCTCCAAGGCCGTGGTCCCTCTCACCAGGAAGTCCAGATCAAGAGGCCGCTTCTTCTCCTTCCTAGCGGCCAGAGCCTGGAACGCCCTCCCGCTCCACCTCAGACAGACGACATCACTTCCCAACTTCACGAGTGACCTCAAGACATGGATCTTCGATAAACCTCCTCCTTGGTGGACAGGACGCTGAGCCTCCCCCCCGCCCCCTCCCCCCAGTGCCTTGAGACCCTTACGGGCGAGTAGTCGCGCTCAACAAACCCTTGATTGATCATAAAGATGCTTTTAACTTGATCTGTTAACTTGAAAATGTGGCCATATGTTATTGCCTATGCCATTCGTAAAAGGAAACTGTTTACACATTTGGATGGTCTTATATGTGAAGTCGAGTAGTGAGGACCATTGGTTTCCTAATAATCTATTACCAATGACAGCAAGGAGAGCTTTTATTACTGATATTTATATATCTGTGTTTTCTTATGGAGATGTTTTGCACCACTTTATTGTATTGTAATTTAATTATTCAATATTTTTAATATGATGAGATAGGTAAGTTTTCTGATGATTACAACATATGCCAACATCCAATATGCATTTGATTTGATATGATCTTGATGTTTCATTGCTGTTTCTTGATAACTGTGACTTATCTTTTTTCGCTTTTTTAAGATTATGAATGTATTGCGATTTAACAGTATGAAGTCTTTCTGCTGCGACACTTTTAATGGATAGTTGTATCTGAATATTTATTTGATTTGACTTATGAAACTGTTCCCAAAATACTCACTTTGGCTCTTTTGTATCTTTTTGACATGCTACCATTGCAATAAACTCCCTAATGTGAGTACTTTTTACTGTTGAGACTTGCTAAATTGGATTTCCCATATTCTGCTGCTTCATTTCCTATTGGGCTACCTGAGTTCCTGCTTGAGACGCTTCTGGCTTAGGCTGCTGCAAAGAGACCTAAGCCTTTGCTCTGCTTAGATTAATGTTCTACTGAGATTGTACCCAAAGGTCTTACAGGTCTGCATTACTGCCAGTTATATGGAAATAGTGCTTCTGTAAATACTACTTGACACAATTACCACCAGCAGTAGAAAATACCAGCAGCTCAACAAATATAGTGCCTAAACAAATTAGATCAAAATATAACAAATTGCCGCTAGATAGTAAAATATTCAAAGGCCAAATAAATGTGAGTCTTATTGGTTCTTAAGTGTTTAGTGAGGGCACTTAACCAACGGTTCACACCTTGAGAAGTGTTTATGGCTTTTCTTCATTTTAGGATGAGCTCAGGGATAATCTTATATTTTGTATTATTTTCCATCAGGTCTGGGCAGTATTTGTTGTAATGGAGATTGATGGCAGCTATGAATTTTCCTCTAGGAGGATATATTTTCTGCCGACTGTAATATTGCCTCCATTGGCAACTCTGCAAGGTAGATTGTACTGGTAGTTCATATTTTCCACTTTCTTAATGGATGGTATTCATTGGATGTGTTAATTATTTTACTGCCTCCAGTTGTATACTGCCTTACTTCCATGATGAAGTCCCTGAATTCCTTTGCGGATATTTCCTTCTCTTTGTCATATCTTGAACCTCTCTTTATGCTTTTTATGGTTTGGTTCTCCCTAGGCATAATCAACTGCCCGGATTTTCTGCTCCTCCAAATAAGATTCATTTCTCCATTCATTTTCAGTTTTATATTAGAACTCAGAAGGTGACAGAGTGTTTTACACAGGAACAATGTTTATACAATTTATTTCGTTACATTTCATGGTGTAGAGAACATGCTACAGCTAGTATAAGAATCATGTAATGTTTCCTTTAGCTCATAGGAGTATCAGAGCAAATGACCCAGTTTGGCTGGCCACTTCTGTAAACCCTCAGCCAGTGAGACCACACCATAGATGTTCAGCCAGTTCTCACCGGGTTTCAGGCATGAGTTTTTTCCACTATGAATAAGTCTTATGTAGAATGCTTCTTAAGTATGTTCGAGTGAAAAAGATGGCTACCGCCATTTCAGAACTACAGAATGCTTTATGGTTCCACCAAGTTTGATTATATACCCGGTGAATAGGACACGTTACAACGCAAACATTTACAATGCATGCCTTTACAACGCAGTTTTTACATCGCAACATCCATTACAACGCATGATTTTACAACGCATGCATTCACAACGCATTTTTTGAAACTGCATTCCATTAAAACTCATACCATTATACCATTACAACGTATAATACACTTAGGGTAACAGTAGGGTAAGTGTTGGATAGTGTAGGGGTAAAAATGACTATTCCCACTCCAGTGAGTGCAACAGTAGGGTAAGTGTTGGATAGTGTAGGGGTAAAAATGACTATTCCCTATTACTTACCTTATAATGCGTTGTAATGGCATGCATTGTAGTGACATGCGTTGTAATGGCATGCAATGTAAAGGCAGTTGCGTTGTAATGACTGCGTTGTAAATGTAGTGCGTTGCAATGACTGCATTGTAATGGTTGTTTCCCATACCCGGTAGGTTTGTCCAGCAGCCTGGCACATGTGTGGGGGAGTGGTGTTTTTGGTTGAAGGTTGGAGGCATCTAGACATATGGTCTGACCTTCAAAGGAGTGCGTGCTGATTGCAAGGAGCCTCAGACATCCCCTCCTAAGCTCACCCACGAGATGTGGGTTGTCTTTTGATGTCCAGAAAGGCCATAAACTGTAGTGTTCAGTTCAGTTCAAATTCTTTATTTCGATGGTTAAAAAATCATCATAAAAAGTACATGTTAAAAACACAACAACACATATAATCATACAATTCATTAAAAAATGACCATCAACTGAACTGTTACACTTTATCACAATACGAAAAGTAAGCTAATCTCTAGTGTTCCTTAGTCTTACGGCAGCTTTCAAGAAGCTTATTACTGAGCATAGAGTATACATATCATTTGCTCTTTGAAGGAACAACAAAGCTACCTTCGCATGTCGAAATTTCCCACATTTTAAAATATTAATTAAAAACATGCGTCTAGGAAGACAATAAAATGGACACAACAATACAAAATGAAGGGTGTCCTGCGGAGACAAATTGTCGCAGCCGCAGGCCCCCTTCTGCTCAATAGTCGCAGAAAAACCCGATGGATAAGATAAAATATTATGCAACAAATTGAGCCTAAAACGACACATTAAAAATCTCTCTTGTTGATTATGCAGCAGAAATAGATAGGGTTCCATACCCACTGTCTCTTTAGCTAAACAGTGGGCTACCACTGAGCGTTTTGATATGAGAGCTTTAGTTTCCCTATGGGATTCCATTTTGTCCAGCAACAATCTTTTAATTTGCATTTTACTATTTCTTGTAATTGAAGTAGGGGTACTAAAAAGTGCGTGTTGGCCTACAGATTCTAAGGTTGCTTTAACATATTTCAGCCATGGGATTGACATTCCTTTGTCCCTTTGTAAACAATCATTAATAATTTCCTTGCTTAGTTCAGCATCCGGGTTAGCCCATATGCTGAGCCACGCCAAAACTGGCTTAGTTTTAACCAAATCGGCAATATATGGGATACCGAGTTCAGAGTGTGCAATTTCTGCTGGTATCGCGTGTGGGATCTTCAGAATTCTACGGATGAATTTATTTTCTTCCAGTTGCAGCTGTTTAACATCCCTGAAGCCCCAGACCTCTGCTCCATATGCCGCTTTGGCTATACTAATTGAATTGTATAAGGTCATTACTTGCTCAGGGGACCAGTAGCCTAATCTTTGTGCAAAATTCATGATTGCACCACATGACGAAGCTAATTTAGTGCAGCGTTCCTCCAACAACTTATCAAACTGAATTTTGCAGTCAAACAGTAAACCTAAGTACGGGAAGGTGGTTACTATTTCCATAGCATGGGTCCCAATGTTAAATGTCGGTTTTTTGATCGGTTTTTTGCCTGCGATCAGCGCAAAGGATTTAGTCAGATTGACTGACAGATCTAATTTTTTCATAAAATCTACAAATCCATTGATCAGTATTTGGAGACTACGCGGTGTCCGGGCAAGGAGAACCGCGTCGTCCGCATAAAGGAGGACTGGTATTTGGCGCTTTCCTACCCTGGGACAATCGGCTGCCTTAGCTATGAGGGTTGACTCCAGGTCATTTATGTATAATGAGAATAGGAAGGGGGCAAGAATGCACCCCTGCCTTACGCCACTGGAACATTGGAAGGAGTCAGTTTGCCCCCCCTCCATACTATATCGGACCCTCGCTGTTGTGTTCCAGTGTAACTCTCTCAAGGTGTTTATCAGTCCTTGGTCAATCCCCAGGGAGGTCATCATTTCCCAAAGCTTACTTCTATTTACGTTATCAAAAGCAGCTGCTAGGTCCATGAATCCCATGTAAATGGTCCCATTACTTGCAATAGTGTATTTAGCGACCAGGAGATATAAGTTTAGGCATTGATCACTGGTCGATTTTCCTGCTCTAAAGCCATACTGAGTGTCAACGATTGTGTGCTGCTCTTCAGTCCAGGCCATTAAGCGATTTAGGACCACCCGCCCCAGTATTTTAGCCGAAACATCAATTAATGATATAGGTCTATAGCACTGGGGATTGTCCTTATTTCCTTTTTTAAAAATAGGAACTATTAAGGCAGTGGACCATGACCTCGGGAGGCCTGTTTTGATAGCTGCATTTAGCACTCTCATTAAAATTGGTGCCCACAAGTCAACATTGCTTCTGTACAAATCTGGGGGAGTGCCATCAGGTCCAGGAGCTTTATTTGGTGTCAAACCGTTAATTGCTTGCACAATCTCGGTGAGTGTAAAGTCCTGAGCCTTATTCCTATTACCAACCCATTCCCCTTCTTGTTTGCAAGCCTCGGTATGATTATAAAGCTTCTCAAAGTGAGCTACCCATTGCTGTGGAAGGATATTTGTACTAAGAACCGGTGTATTGCAATCATAGAGAGAGGGCCTATTTATAATCCTCCAGAATTCGGTGAAATCCCTGTTTTCACCAGCCTCTCTTAGGTCAGCCCATAATTCCACTTTTAAGGTGGTTTTTCTTTCTTTAATCTTAGTTCTGTAGATTTTCCTATTTTTTGCCACCTCCACTGAGTTTCTCGGGATTGTCTTAAGACTTGACTTAAGATTTCTTAGTGCTCGCGCACATTCTACATCAAACCATCTTGGGTGGGTCACTAGTTTTCTAGGTCCTTTTGCCACTAATAGTTGCCCAGCACATTTAGTTAGCTCCTTAAAGGCGGCAATTAAATCGACTCCCTCTATTTGCAGATCTAAACACTCCTCAAACCACTTTCTCCCCTTTTGTACTAATGCAATATAAAAATCAGGGGCATTGATTTTTGTCCATTTTAAACGCCTTCCTTGATCGGTGGGTTTTAAAATGGTATCCAGCTGCTTATTTATTTCGGGAAGATCCTTATATGGTATTTCTATAACCAAAGGGTTATGATCGCTAAAGGCACTCCATTTAGCGTTTACCTTCCTGATCCGATGTTTAGCAAAGGTGGATATAAAGATGTAGTCTATAATAGACGAACATCCCCTTCCTTTAAAAGTTGGTATCAGAGTGCCCCCTGGTTCAGGAGTTACCAAATCAATAGTATGCGCTAGTGAGTGACTCCCTAATATTTTTGTTATTAATATACCCTCAGCTGTATGCTCCAGATGTGGGCCCTTTTTAATTGGGCAGAGATCCCAGTGGGTAGTTACCGGTGTCAAGCGTGGGCAAAGATGACAATTTAGGTCCCCCATTAAAAGTACAAATACATTTTCACCGCCTTTTCTTAAATCAAATTCTTGTTTTAGTCTAAGGTCTAGTTCCTCAAGTGCGGCATTAGTGCCGCTTCCTGGGGCAGGGTTATAAAAATTGAATAATTGTACCCTCAGCCCCTGTCCCTGGAAGGTTACTGCTTGCAAGTTATCGGAGGTCCAAGATGGCACAGTCCATCTCCCCTTCAGATTTACATCAGCATATATTATTAAGCCTCCCTTTGCTCTGCCAGCCCTGCTCTCCTGAGCTGGTACAAAGAAGGACTTAAACCCCTCTAGATGATAGTTATCGGGATCAACTGCCCATGTCTCCTGTAGGGCTATTATATGGGAGTCCCTTAATTGGTTCTTCCACTCTATGTTACTTATTTTCCCCGCTAAGCCTGCAATATTCCAGGATGTTATTACCACCCATGGTCCCTGTGTCCCAGACAGCCTTCGACCATAGGTATCCAATTCATGTGCCTCTTTCCCCTCTAGTGGTGAGTTTTGCCTTTCCCCAATCTGGCTTTGCGGGCAGATTTCTCTGGGGTTCAATGTGTGCCTTCCCACTGATGTTAGTTCAATTATTTTTGTGGGTGTCCTTGTTTCCGTCCCTACCAAACCTGCCTCTGGATTAGTCAGTCAATCATTTTCATCCAACGATTGGAGGGGACTGAATCTATTCTCCCACTGTGGGCCATTAGAATGTAATAGTGGTAGATTAATATATTCACGATTTCTTCTCCAACCTCCATCTAATCCTCCTCCCTTCCCACCCAAATTGTGAGCCGAAGGATATGTAAGGATGTGTCTGGGATAGAAATAGGCCAGAGGCATAGTTTGAATAGTACTGGTTACATTTTTATTATAATTTCCCAGTATATACTCCACTAACTTTGGGTTCCTGAAATTTGCAATAATGCAATCGCCTTTGATGTCCTTTCCTCTGTTGCCCAACCATGGTACCCTTCTCACATGGATAATTTCTCCCCTTTCCTTCCCTTGAAGAGGTCTGTGTATATTTAGCCAGTATATAATCTTATTTTTTAGGTCAAGGTGTGTCTCCCTTTGACCCCCCCTGAGTTCGGGGACCCCGGCGAAAATCACAACATAGGGGCTTGCTTCAGGTGGTAAATTTACTCCAGGGGGGGGAGGGGGAGATTTTCCCTTGCTAACAGGAACTTTCTGCCATACATCCCTCTGCTCATGGGACACATCCTGACCTGATTTTAACTGCGGTCTCCTAAACTGGTCCTTATTTATAGGGAGACAATCTTTCATACTTTCAGGGCGGCATCTATCCTGTAACTGGTCTACACTTATGGGTGGAGCATGAACCTGTGCAGTAGTGCATAGCTCATTTCTGGTACCAATATTCTCCATAGGCAGTAATTCTGGGGAGGGGGTTACAGTTGAAGTTAAATTTCCAGTAGAGTTAGAGTTATTTTCCTTCAGCTTCGTCTGTTTGTGGAGCTCATTAGTAATTTTGTCTAGTTTGCTGCAAAGAGGTTTTATTTGAGCAATAATTAAGGTTTCTATATGTTTTTGCAGATCGTCTATAACTAATTGTAGCCATCCTGGAGGGCTTAATGGTGTGGACGTATCTACTTCTATGAGCTCATCCTCCCTTAGTTGTTTCTTCCCCCCTTTATTGGTTGGTTTTAGCTTCCTGGCTTGTGTATTCTTAGGACCTCTTTTAGGCAGCCTAGACTTAATTGGGTCGGGTCTTTTTGTTACCTTGCCAGTTAATGGGTCGGCCTCTATTAACTGTTGGCCACAAGGTAAATTTTCAATTGACATATCCGGGCTTTTATCCAAAGGACTGTCACAAAGGTTTATTTGTGGGGCTAGCAGAGGACTGCTGTGTGTTTGTATATGGGAGTTGTGCATAGGGGTCAATGATAAACGTCTCTGAGTGCGTTCAATTTCTCCGTTTACTGCACCAATGACCTTCCGTAGCATTAAATCTATGGCCGTTGGGGGTGCAGAATAGCCGGGAAGAGTATCTGTGTTAGATTGGCTATTTGTCGTAATCAGCGGGGTACATGCTTTACGCTTGGTCGATCTAGTCTTCGGTTTAGAAGCCATGACACCCTTTCTGTTGATATCCCACTTTTCCCCTAATACAAGCAGGACTACGTGGTCAGATATTGGTCAGCATGTATTTAAACAACAATTGCCTACTTGTGGAATCAATGGACCTCGTATATGTCAATTACAATATTGTCCAACGTGCTTTACAATCACCATAGTAGTCCACCTATAGGTGCTGCGCAAACCGAACACTGCTACCAGTTCAACAAGTTAGCTACAGGGCTCTGATAGTCTAGGCAGCTCCAATGCCCAACTTTTGCAACAATAATTGGTGAGACAAGAAATGGAAATGGCCCAGCCCGGCCTCTTTGTGCGGAGTTAACAGCATTAATAAGCGCCCATAGTACGTTACTCTATACGAGAGTTCTAAACGGTACCTCGGAGGTCAGGTTCCTTCGTGCCGATGTTAAGGAAGTGGCCCAGCCCAGCCTCTGCCTGCCCCTGACGGCCACAGACGGCCCGCCCTTTGCCCGGGCTTAGCCCGGCGCCACCCGCGCGCGGTCCCGCGACGCGGAGGATGTCACCGCTTTTGTGCGCCTCCGGGCGCGTGATTGTTGTCAGCTGGTGCAGAGGCTGACGGTAGTTGTGGTCTCCCCCTCCTCACAGCGGCCGCAGGCTGTTCTACTGCAGCGGCGGGAGGGAGAGCAGGACAGCTATGGAGGGTCGAGGGAAACAGAAAGGCAGGTGAGGGACCTCCAATTCCCCCAGCAGCAGCAAGCGTCCAGGAAAGCCCCGCTCCACCGAGGGTGTCACCGCTTTTGTGCGCCTCCGGGCGCGTGATTGTTGTCAGCTGGTGCAGAGGCTGACGGTAGTTGTGGTCTCCCCCTCCTCACAGCGGCCGCAGGCTGTTCTACTGCAGCGGCGGGAGGGAGAGCAGGACAGCTATGGAGGGTCGAGGGAAACAGAAAGGCAGGTGAGGGACCTCCAATTCCCCTAGCAGCAGCAAGCGTCCAGGAAAGGGTATTAGTACCCTTCTACACAGCACCTTTAACCTTACCAAGGCTTCATCAGGGCAAAGAATCTGATCCACTGGAGGTCACAGGGATCTTCTAAGTTTAAGGTCAAATGGAACGTTAAAAATTGAGTGACACCGCTCCTTGGGTTCTGGTGGGTGGCGGGACTCCTAATCAAAATTTAGCAAGAGTCAACCGCCTGCGTGATACCTGCACGCTCCCAACCGACCCGGAGATGTTAAAGGCACTTTTGCGGGAGTTTAAGTAGCGAGTGTTGGCCCGGTAAAGAAGTTTCCTGTGTCATGCCGCATTTCCGCATCACGTGACCTCCCAGGGTCATGTGGCCTACGTAACTGACGCCGTGTGTCACTGTAGTGAATGTGGACATGTTGGGCCCACTGCACTAGGTAGATTAACTGAGGTGAGAAGGGTGTGAGGCTAAGTCCCTAGACGTTGAATCAGAACAACAGAGAGAAAGGCAGAAGAGGAAGAAAGAAGGAGTAAGAGAATGATAGGAAAAGAGTGACAGAGGGAGAAATCAAGGCTGAAAAGCAACCTGGCAGCCTCAGATGATGAAGATAAAGGAAGTGTAGTGTGATGAAAGAAAGCGGCATATGGTGGAGTCAAGACTAGGCTGACTTGGTATCAGTGATGGCGGCATTCGGCAACGCTGACAGTGAGCTCCTAAGAAATAAATTGGGCTGTGCACTATTATTTATTTTTCTTTCTTTCTTTTACTTTTTTTTTATTTTTATTTTACAAATTAACTACTGAGACTAACAATCTGTGTGGTAGCAGTTTTTTGGAATGTGTAATAGTTAATACTGTTGCTATTCAATGAATGTTATAAGACTAGTTAGTGCTGGAAATGGTCCTGTTTCCTCTTTGAACAAACTTAGAAAGCGACTCTCCTAATATCAAACACAGGATCAATAGACGCATCTCATTCATTTCTCATTCCAGAGTGAGAACAAAGCTTTCGAACACATTGCCTGAGCCTGTTTTGAAAAGGGACTGACAGAACACAATAAATTGTGTGTAATCAGGAATGAACTGCTTCTTGGAGGTATTTTGGACTGTACTGGATGCATCTCAGGCAACAGAAATGTGACCAGTGCATGATGCAGGACAGTGAGGAAACAAGTGTGCTGTTGTCCCGAACTTCAAAGGATGGGCAGCGAGATGCTTCACAAGATTAAATATCCAGATGGGCTGGGAGGACCCAACACCTCCTGGAAGTCACAGAGCAGAAATAGAGCAAACCAGATGTGACAACAGGGAACCAGGAGACTGTGAGAAATCCAATAAGTCTTGGAGCCAGCACTGCAGCTGGCGGGACTGTGGCTTCAAAAGAGACCACATCCTCGACTGCAAGATAAGGATTTGGAATCCTAACAAGACAATGTTCAAGGTTCAAGATATTTAACCAAATTCTGTTCCAATGACCTGGCTTGGGTGAATCGTCCCGTCGAAACGCAAAATGTCCGAAATCTGCCAGCTAGGAATTTCATGGGACAGAATGGATCTCCCGCCGGTTTCCAATCTGTTTCATCTCATTGAATTCTCGTGAAATCTTGCTGTTTCAAGAAAGTTTTATGAGCGTTTTTGATTTCATGGTGATTGGCAAATAACAATAAAACACGAAATCTTCATCAAATTTCGCGTTTCGTGGTTTACATTTTGCACCTTCTTTCCTCTTTTTCATGGAACATGGAAGAAAGAGAATGTTGCCCAAAACGCTTCCCACCTACAAGAAATAGCCAAGACCACATGGGAATGTCATGCAGTGCAGTGCAGCAAGTCGCTTTGTTGTGCAGCACGGCATGACATGGAAAGTCAGGAATGCTCTCTATTTGAGGCAATGTGGCACATTCCCGTCCTTTCCATTGCGCTGGCAGCCGAGCACTAATGCAGGTACCCTTGCAACAGGGCGCAAGGATGCCTGCGTTGCATACAGTATTGTTATGTGCAGTAAGGGGCACCTTCCTGCACAAAAACTAACCTAGGAGGCACATTTCTCTTTGGTGGGGGGTGCAGAATGCAGTACACATACAAAGAGGAAGAAACAAGGAGAAATAAAGAGATTTCCCCACGGTTCGCCTCCCCTGAGAAGGTGTAAGATTTTGGCGCATCCCCAGGTTTACAAGTTCTTGTAGATCTGAGGTTGCGTCATAAACTATGAGTGTTGCGTGGGAACGCCCATGGAAAACCTTCCTAGGGCAGAGTAATGCAACGCAGCAATTTGCGCTGTGCTGATTACTCCAGAGTTTTGGAGCCACTCTGCTGTATTACGTTTTGTGTTGCTCTTGCACCACACTGCGTGGTACAAGCACGATGCAAATAACTTCATAAATAGCTCCCCAGTGCTTAATTTGTAAGTGCCAGGGCCCTCGTCAGGAGGCCACTACAGCTTGCACCACTCATTGCTCCTCCCTGCGCTGCCAATGACAGTACCAACACAACTACTAACCATCACACTCCTACAAGTGTGACAATTCAGACTCTTCCAGGCCACCCATAGCCATAACAGTGGTTTTGGCATCAGATATTAGTAGTTTTTAGTGTATATTGAAATAACAACAACTGTGGTTGTGCTCCTCTCTAAATTAGACAAACAGCTCCACCATGTGGCAGAATGTCATAGGTGCTGGCTCTGACAAATAGGTGCTATTGCCAGGCACCGGAAACCACTGGCTCAAATTAAGCTCTGCCCAGACCTACTTATGACTATTTGAAAAGAACTCAAGCAACCATGAAAAAAGGAACACATGAAAAAGTTGACCTCTTAAGCCACCAAAAGCTCAAAACGTATTTGTGTGTTTCATGGTCACCAGTATTAGATTTAGTTACTGGAACAATCAAAGGGTGTCATCAGCTGTTGAAGATGATGCTGTCTCTTGCTGTGAGTTAGCGCATTTTCTGGTCTGTATTAAGGGTGGGATCACAAAGAAAGCCACATGGATGCAGTCAAAGGAAACAACTTGGGCCATTTATATCCAGGCTGACCAATAAAAATATCAGACAATCAGGGAAGCAGACATTATTACATTTCCTGCCTGTGACATAATTGTAGGTAATACCGCTATGACACCACACAACATGTATTGCCAATGTTTCCTGGGTGCTTAAGGCTAGTGGTAAACACACGCATTGGATTGCAATGGTGACCCTTTTACCATGACTTATTCATCATCTTTAGCAATTTAACTTAATACTGTGTTAATAGCTCACCTACCTGACACAGGCCATTAGGGCCAGGCTACAGTATATCATTCCGTTTAACCATCATTCCACTGTGGCAACTTTTTCTCTGCCACACATGCAGACCACTTAGTGCTTTGTCAAAAGTAAAGCAAGGGAGACGAAGCACTGCTGGTCCTTCCTCACTACCACAGTGTATCCTAACAAGGCCAGTTTTGGGGATGTCTGTAGGGGCTCATCAACTTTGTTTGAAATTCTGCAAAACTCTTCATCCCAGTACTTCTCTATATGCGCACAGGCCCAAGCCAGGTGCATAAAGTCTGCTGCTGGACTTTGCATCTGCAACAAATGGAGTCCTGTTCTCACCATATCTAGTTGCATGATATAATGGATGTTAATATTTAATGTGGCTAAGGCACAGTCTGCCGTTGGGGGACAGTTCTCCAAGTTGCTTGCAGCAGTACATCCATGTCTTTATCAGTGGACTGCATTACCAGGGCAACCAGGCATCACATTATGTCTGGCCTGTGACCTGATGTCCCGGGCTTCTGATTGTATTGCACAGGAAAGGACCATAAGTGTTTGCGGGATGAATTGTCAATTAGTAGGCCTAGTGCCTTACTAGCCTGGGGCTCCTGAGGGAAGGAGGGGTGATTGGTTCTGCACAAAGAGCAAAGTCTCAGGTACACCAAGGCATCTGCTAGCGAACAAGTTGCCTCGCCTTCTGCGCCCGGATGGTCAAGAAACTCACAGTTTGGAAAAATGTTGCCCACCTTGTGTATCCTCCACGTATGAAATCTACAGTGTACCTTCTTCGCCTCTATAAGTTGTGCAAGTGGGTAGCGTGTCAGTGGCTGGGTAGGGGAGTAAAGTATCTAGTGGTGCAATTGGTGTCAGATTCTACCCCATGCCGATATCATAAAGTTCACCATGTTAATCTCTACTAGCCGCTATCCCAGCACCTGGGGTTTGATACACAGTTATCCATAAATGATATTAAGCTAGCACTTAAATATGATGTCAGCCCCAGGCTTTCTATAATTATTTCTATTGGAATCGTAGCTGCCCGCTTGTCCATTACAAGGGAGTGGATTAGTTGCACACCTCCTATTACTTACCGGTAATCTTCATTACTCCTGGTCCCGTTGTCCTCGTCCCATTCCTTAACTAAGTGGAGATGACCATCCCTGCAACAGAAAAAAGAACAGGAGCATGCTGGGATACCCAACCCACTCCCTCCCAATGGGAGTACATAAGCAGTACCAGCCCAGCATGCAGCCTGAAAATACCAAGCCAACAGCCGGAAGGCCGGCCGCCAGGGAGGGAGGGAGGGGCGTAAGGATAGGGACGAGGATAACGGGACCAGGAGTAATGAAGATTACCGGTAAGTAATAGGACATTACCCCCAGGTCCCTCCTGTCCTCGTCCCATTCCTTAACTAAGTGGAGAATACCAAAGCAGAGAACACGACCTTCTGGAACCCCCCAATGCCAGGGGCACCAGACCGAAAAACGGCACCCCACGGGAGCAAAAGGAGCCCACAAGAAAGAGGAAAACCGCAGGCAGGAGCACACAACCAACCATGCCCCCAACCAAGCAGACAGAGCAGAGACCCCAAAGCCAGCAGGGGGCGACCAGAAAAAAAAAAAAAGAACCGCCCAGGCAAGCTGGAAGGGGGCCCCACACGCAGAGCCAAGCCCCAAGGGAACCATCAGAGGGGCCAAAACAAAGATCCCCCCGAACCACCAAAAGAAGTCCAGGAGAAGCGGACGCGCCCCAAAGGAGAAACTGAGCCAGAAAGGGAAACCAACCAGGGAAAAACCCCCAAGGGTGAAGCCCACAGCCCCAGGCACCAGGCAGCCACCCATCCAGGGACCAAACTGGCCAACCCAGCCCAACGGCCACGAGCAGAGGAGAACAGGCCGCACAGGGCGGCAGGGTCGAAGGCCCAGGAAGGAACACAGCAGAGGCAAGCCAGAGAGCGAACCCCCCCAAAACAGGGAAGAAGGGAAACCACAGGCACAGGAACCCACAAAGGGCCACACCAAAAGCGAGGGGAAGGAAGACGAAACCGAAGAGGCACGCCAAAGCAAGAGAGCAAGGAAAGACACAACCAATCACAGGACCACCCCAACACACCAGGGGAAGCCACCAGCAGAGCCGCAAAGACTAAAGAGTGCAGAACTGGACAAGAAAACAGGCACCGACCCAGAGGAACAGCCAGGAAGAAAAGGGGGCAGGGAACCCAAGCAAGCCCCCCCTCCCAGCCAACAACAGCAGCAACAGGGAACCCGTAGGCCAGAAACCCATAGAAGGACCAGGCCACAGGGTAGGACGGACCAACGCCCAACCCCAGCCGAGACACCGAAGAGGCGCAGGATAAAAAAAGGCCGCCCCACCGGTAGTAGAACCCGGGGCACAAGAAACGGCCAAGCGGCCAGGCCCAAGGCACACCCCCAAAACAGGAGACACAGGGACACGAAGCCCAGCAACCCACCCAACGGAGTCCAGGGAGAGCAAAGAAGCACAACCCGAAGCAGACCCAGTAAAAAAACTAGGGCACAACCAAGAAAGACCTACAACAGAGGCCGAACACGGAACCTGGGAAACCAAACCCCAGAACGGGAAAGGAGGAAACACCTCCAATCAAGAGCCGACCACCCGTCAGGAGGATAAATGGGGACACCGAGGAGCCACCGAAGGCGAACCCCAAAAGGAGCTGCAGAAGGGCAAAACAGGAAAGACCAACAAGGAGGCCAACAGCCCAACCCCGCAGGACCCACAAACGTCCAAGAAGCCAGCCGGAGAAACCGGCAGGCCAGCCGGCCAGGAGGCACCCAACACAGCACCACCAGGACGCGGAAGGAGAGGCAAAGAAGGGGCAAAGGGAAAGGCACAGCAGCCAACCACAGCCAGGCCACCCAGAGAGTGGAAAAGCAGAGGAACGGAGCCCAGCAGTCCACACAACGGACCCAGCGCCACAGTCAGCCGCAAAGGAGAGGCACAGGAAAGGACAGAAGACCAGCTCAAGACCGCGCCACAGCCCAAGAGAACGAGCGGCCAGGAAAGGACCCAAGCAGGGAACAAAAGAGGACCCCAAGCAAACAAGGGCCCCACAGCACAAAGCCCGACACCTCCAAGCAGAGAGGAGCACCAGTGACCCAAACGCACATACGAACGGGAGGCCAAACACAGGGACCGCAAGGGCCAACCCAACAGGGCCAGAGCCCAGGCCCCAATAGCACACCGGGAAAAACCCAGGCACCAGAAACTAAAGGAGAGGAGCCCGGAGAAGCCAATGGCGCACCACCCAAAAGGGGAGCGGGAACAGACCCAAACAAGGGGAGAATGAACACCCCAGAGTCAACAAGAGAGCAAGGGACACAGACACCACAGGCCGAAATCAGCCCCCGCGGGAGCACAGGCCCAACGACAGGCCTCCAAAGGGAAAAGGCCAGAGCCCCAGACCCGAGGCACAGCCAACTGCAACCCAAAGCGGAACGTGAGTAGCGGGAAGCAGCAAAGCAGCCCACACACCAGGGGAGGCCGACACCCAACAGCCACAAGCGGGGAAAGGGCACAGAAATAGGGCAGGGCACAGGAGCCGGGCACCCGAAGAACAAGGGGCCACCCAAGGCAGAGGCCAAGGGAGACCAATGACACCCAGCCACCACAGGAGGCAAATGGAGCGGCAGGCGAGAAGGCAAGCCCAAACCTCAACAAGCCATCAAGGGAAACATAAGAGGCGAGAAGCAAACCCAACTCTAACCAGAACCCACCAGGGCCACAACCAGCACAGCACCGGAGCCCACAGCCCAACAAGGCCAAGGCCCCATCAGGACAGAGGGAGGGCACAACAGCCCCTCCCACCCACTGAAAACAAGGGGGAGAACCCAGCGAACCTGCGGAAGGCAGACACCCCGAGCACAGGGATAGCAAAAGCACCCGGAAGGATGCAAGAAGCGCCCAACAGCGAAAACCGCAGGCAGGCACGCACCAGGCCCGAACCCCACAGAAGGGCAGGAACCAATGGGCGGAAGGGCTGCAGGCAGTTGAAGGAAGCCCAAGAACTGCAAGGCACCAGGACCCGAAAAAGGGAAAAATGCCAGAAAAGCAGCCAGGGACGACCAGAACAGGCCACAGCAACAGGCAAAGCCAGGCATACCCCAAACCAGGCACCAACCAGGGCTGACCAGGGACAACAGAAGCCTGCAGGGCAGGATGGCCGGAGGCCCAGAGGACAGAGCAAAGAGGCCACAAGAAGAAGCCAACAAACCCCGGGAGAGACCGCCCAAAGCAAGCCACGGCCCAGCAAGCAGACACCACCCCAGGGAGGAACCAGGGCTGACCTGGCCAAACCACAGGGCGGGCAGTAGGAACAACAAAAGCCAAGGCCACAGGCCAGCACAGCAGGAGAGCACAGCAAGAAAGGAACCGCCAGGCGGCATGCACCAAGGGGACAGGCCAACAGCAGTCCCACAGGGACCGGCCCCCAGCCCAGACGCCAACCAGCAACAAGCGCCGAGCAAGCGAAAAGCCAGAAGGCCAGAGAACACACAACCCATGGAGGAAGCTCTGAAGGACCCCCCCCCCAGGCAGAACCTCCCAAAGAAAGACAGCGACCTAGGGGAAACCACAGCCCAAGACAGGACAGCGAAGTCAGGGGAGCCGACGTCGCAGGCAGGCGAAGATGCCGAAGGACCACCAGGAACCCGGGAGCAGGGGCAGCAGAGGCAGAGAACCAGGCCGGAGACACCAAGAGCCCCAGACCGAGACAGCAAACAGACCCACGCCTCACGCATCCAGCAAAGCACAGAGGGCCAGCACGCAGGAACAGGAGCCGGCAAAGAGAAGCCCCAACAGGAATCCACCAGCACCTAGAGAGACCTAAGGACGACGGGACCCAATAGCACCGGTAAGAAAGCAAGGAACCCTCATGGCAAGGCCTTAGGGAGACCAGCCGAACCCAGCACAACGGCAGAGCGCAAGAAGCGCAAGTAGGAGGCCCCGGGACCAAACCCCGGCATCACCTAGAGGTCCAGGTGCACAGCACAGCAGCGACCAGAAGGCCATCCAGGCATCAGCTTAAACACCCGAAGAGGGCAAGGGGGAAGACACACCAGCCAGGGCCACAAACGAATCCCACGGAAAGCTCAAAAGCCCACCGAACCAGGAACACCCAGGCGAACTCCCATCCAGGGAAGAACCAGACCCGACCCAGCCAACCATCGAAAGCAGATAAGATGAGGGGGACACAGGGAGGTGTGGCCAGAGACCAAGACGGTCGACGCAACCATGGAAGCACCAGGAGTTGAACATGTAACCTGCAGAGCAAGAGTCAGATTCCCCAACCATAAGGCCACAGTTGCCCACAATGGAGAAAAAAAGGGAAACGCTATGCGGTACTCACCAAGGGGGCAGGAAGAGCGCACCACAAGCCCACTTCCCCCCCAGCAGCCAGCCCAGGAGTGCACCAGGAAACCAGCACCGGGTGGAGAAGCCCGCCAGAAACAGCCTCCGAGGCCACAGCAAGACCAGCCCCTGGATTGACCCAACCGAGCATCAGGGGTGCCTGGAAGAAGAGGAGGCCGGCAGGACACCAAACACTAGGTAGGGGGTCCAGGAGCATTGCCCAGCAGAGCCCCAGGACCCACCAAACAGCCGCAGCAGCGCGTCCTCCAGACCGGCCAAGCCTCAGGGATACGCGCACTGCAACCCGGAAGAGACCGGGAGGAACTGCGCCTCAGCCGCAAAGGGCCGGGCGGCAAGCAACGTGGCCCCTAGCAAGCCCGGCAGGCCAGGAGAACGCGTAAAGAGGACGGCAAAGACAGCCCAGCAGCCCCGACGAGATGTCCAGCGAAGAATCCATCAGGTAAGTCCAAACACATCCCATTCTGTCGGAAGACAGAAAAAAAGAACAGGCTGCATGCTGGGATAGTACTGCTTATGTACTCCCAGTGGAAGGGAGTGGATTGGGTATCCCAGCATGCTCCTGTTCTTTTTTTCTGTCGCGGAGATGGTCATCTTCATTTAGTTATGGAATGGGATGAGGACAGGAGGGAGCTGGGGGTAATAGTGGCCATTTTTCTGCTAGACATATGAGCTCGAGGCAGCTGTTTTGAGGTTAAAAGGCATTAAGGGTTATAACTGCCTTAATTCTATTTGGGATATTGTATTTATGTACTGATTTAAGATTTTGTTGCATAGTCAGTCTTTTCTAACCTTTGTTTACGTATTTGCACTCTTGTTATCTCTACGCATTGTTTATTATTTTTTTACTTTATTTTAATGATTGTATTGAATTAAATTTATCCGAAAATTTAGATGAAAAATGTTTAGTGGCCATATCCAATTTTATAAATAAACCTTTTTTTTAAAAGCTGAGGAAGGCAGAATATTAAGAACAATACAGAAGACCTATTTAGACGATGTTATCAGTTAATTTAAATCTGCTGCCGTCCTATACAAATTGTGCCCCCACAATAGACATGTGAGTCTTCAGCACGGGATGATGTTGGATCTTGCACCGTTTTTCTCTCTCATTAACATACTGAGGATTTTAATTTTGCACCTTTTCCACAAGATCAATTTCCAGTACCTACTCTTCAAAGAACGTTCATCAGAAGGGAGAGAAGATGCTGGAAACAAAATAATTACTCCAACAAAACTATAGGCTTATTCACATGTGGTGGTGGTCTCAGGCAGTCTCATCAGAAAGCACCAGGGTACACATTGTTTGTTTAAAAATATAACAACTAGGCAAGGATAATTTATTTAGCCACTTGGGGGCAGATTTACAAGCCCCTTGCGCCACTTTTGCGTCATGTTAAAAGTGACGCAAAAGTGGCGCAAGGGGCTTGTAAATCTGCCCCTTGGTATTTTTGAACTCTGACATCCTATGCCTGCGTTGTCGGATCACTTTCCTATCTATATGGTGAGTCAATTCTGAGGTACAATTGAGCACAACAAGGGTCAACTTTCGTGGTGGAGAGTAAATCTTTCCTAGCTGGTTGATCACATTCAGCTAGAGTCCTGTTAACATACTGTGAGGTAATTATTTCATATAATCGAGGCGATGACATCTCCTGGAGATCTATAGAAAATTCTAAAGGGGTATTCATTTTTATTTATTTTTTTAAAGATTTTATTAAACATTTGGCACAGTACAACCAATATGCAATGCGATAGTGGATAAGCAGTGGCATACATCAGGGATAATCCAGGTATGTATAGACATGGCATAGTATCATATACAAGAACCCCATCTTCGTCAACCCTTCCGTGCCCCTCAGGTGTAATACAGTGCGGTTGATCCTCCCTCAGTATATTATATAGATCAGTCGCTATCAGGGGGTATTCATTTTTACTGATGATTAATAAAAGAAAGCAGGAAAAGACAGTTCTCCATGACTTGCGAAATACTATCCAAGGTTCAGCTAGATGAATTGACTGAACTCTCTGAACAGAAGGTCTGTGTACAGTGCTTTCATCAGGAGAAATCGAGGTTGGAGTGGTTTGAAAAAGAAATGGCGAATCAACATAAGGTGTTTCATAAAGTTTTTGAAGAAGACATGACAATTGGTGGGATTCAGCATTGGAAGCTAATTCCAGCTTATTTTGTTGAAGAAACAGTGGCAGTTGCTAACGTCTTCCTAAAATATTACCAATATTTGTATAGTGAGACCTTGTCCCCATGTCAGGGAACAAATCATGTTTCATGACAGTTGTTAACCTTAATAAAATCACATTTGAAGAACAATTGACTTTACCTTATTACATCACTATTGATCAAGTCAGTAGTGCTAATATGTTGCTTCCCTCAGGTAAAGCACCTGGGGAAGATGGCCTGCTCAAACAAATATACAAACGCTTTAGGTTTTTGCCTGTTTCAAGAATTACAAATTTGTTCAACAATCTCCTTCTGGAGCGAGGGCTCACAAGACTTTCTGGTGAAGGAACTTGTAAACTTTCTAAAACCGACAAAAATCCGGAGGACTAGGAAGTGTGTCGTCTAATAATATTTAAATTGTTATCAAAGTCCAGCAGTGGAGTTGGCTGGTATGACCCACCGAGATATACACCTGGATTGAATTCTATTTATCTCCGAATACCTTCTGGTCTCTTAAAATAATTACATTACAGCGGAAATCGGTTATTTTATTTCTGGACTCTGAGGAGGCCTTCAGACTGAGGAAGTATTACAGGAAATATTTTTTTCTCCCAGTTCACGAGGTTGATTTTGTCAGTATATGAAAATACTAACAATTGTTTGATTCTTATTAGTGGGCTTATTGGCTTGCTGTGGGTGGAGAGGGACAATTGCCAGGTTGGACTTCTCCATTTCCTACTGTTTGCAGTTGATTTGGAACCATTTGACAATTGTGCACATAATATGGCAGGTCAAATTTATACAGGGCCTCAAAAGTCAGGCTAAATTTGGATAATATTACTTTTTTTATAGGGCCTGAAGCAGGTAATGTCCGTGGGGTGCTTAATTTCAAAGACGGATTATTAAAGATCTCTGGATACTGAGTTAGTTCACCAAAAGTGAAGTGATTTTATGGCTAGCACTCGAGAATAAACCCCCCCTTGAACAGCGCCGGACTGGCCGTAGCGGGCACCGGGCATTTCCCAGGTGGGCCGCCAGGGTGGGGGCCGGTTTTGGGCCCCTGAGGGCCGTTTTTGTTAACGGGCCTGTAATATCGGCCCTCGGTAACAAAATCGGCCAAAACCAGCCCTTGCAAACAGTCGGCCGCCCCCCCCTCAGTTCCCCCAGGGGGGCCGGCCTAACAGTTTGCCAGGGCCGGTTTCGCTTCTCAGTCTGGCCCGCGAAACCGGGATCAATTCCTAAGATTGGCCTACGACTATCAGATAAGATTTATGAAATAAATACGTTTATTCACGGGCAATTGCTTCCTGAAATCAAACTGGACTTGCAGGGCTGGAAGCCTATTTTACTCTATCTAGTAAGGTGTAATAATTTTATAGAAATGATCGCATACCAAAGCGTTTCTTCTTTTTTGAGTTGTTTGTTTGTATATATTTTTTATATATTAATGACTGTTTAGTCTGGGTGGGAAAATCTCCCCAGTTGGCATATCAACAACTTTACACCAAGATAAATGAAGGAGGATGGATGCTACCATACTTTGAAGATTAGTATCTATTTCCCGCATCTTCAGTTGTACAGCAGTTAGTCATTCCTAAAATGAATAGGGAATATCAAGGGACAATTTTATTTGCGACAACTGGAGACTATAATTGTAATCACAGATAGTCTTTCTGATGCTATATATGCAAATTAGTACAAACGTTAGGACCTTCAGCTGACAATTTTGTACCTCCTACTTTACTTCTTTAAAAAAAGTCACAATGGGAGGGCGGCAACTGTCGGAGTGACGAGGATGGATCTCCAGAAGGTAAAATCCTGAATGATCAGCCTTCTCCACTTCAAAATATTGCTTGCAGTGAGCTGCAACAGGGGTAGGAGTGCAGCCCCAGTCGAGGAAGTGATGCCAGACAGAAAGGCTCATTTGTTCTGCAGTGTCCCTCAAAGTCCTGGCGTTGAAAGTTACAGTTAAACGTAAAAGTGTCAGCCATCTTCAAATATATAAAGAGCTGCTGAGTATGCTGAGGTGGAGGTGGTGGTAGGAGATCCCACAGAAAAAGAGTGAACTATGTGCGAAGAAGCACAGCTGTTGGTTTCTTTGAATTCATGACAGCAGCAAGTGGGAAAGGGGGAAAGAGAATCCAGAAATAATAGCTTTTCTGTAAATGCTAGAAGTTCCTTGGAAGCCCACTGGTTTGGGATGTAGACAGCAGTTTGGGCTGGGGGCCTCTGAAGATGGGGAGTTCTTATTCCCTGGATGTCTGCATTGATGCAGTCCGGACCAATTCATTCTCATGGAGTGGTGTCATAGGGCTAAATCTTTCTAAACGGCCTATGTCAAGGGATCAAGCTTGCTGATTACTAAACATGGCAGTTGAAAATGGGTTTGCAGTACATGCGAAGAGGGAGCTGCTCCTTACCAACTACTCGTGATTTGGGCCTTGGGACCCAGCACCCTGTATAGTAGCCTCTAACACCATCAAGTCAGAAGGGTCTCAAGGGAAAGGTCCAAAGGAGCATTACATTTTGAAGGGACATGACGAATGAAGGAAAACACCTATACTCAAGTGAATCCGGCTGCCGTTGCTTACTAAGAAAGACTTACTGGGCTATCTTAATGGCCTTTAGAGCAAGCTAAGCACCATCTTTTCAGAACAGATGAAAGGGTTCAAGAGTGACATGGCAATCATTTTTGCATATGACCCTAAGTAAATTCAATAGATTAGTAGTTATACTCAGCACTTATGAAGATAATGTCAGCTCTGATTTGTGAATTGAACAGTCACTGGGTCACTAGTCAGGGAGTCAATTATGCGATACGACAATCTTTTTCTTTTTTTTTTTTTTGGGTGGCACCTTTTTTTTTTTCTTTTCCTCTTTCTAGGATAGAGTGGGGGGGCTAGAGGGTCAGGGGGAGCTATCCACTGCTGCTTCTCAGTCCGGCTGCCCTAAAACGGCAGCATGATCAAGGGGGTGTTCTCCCCCAGGGGTTCTGGGGGAAGGTCCAAGTTGGGGTGGGTTTGGAGCAAGGGCTCACGGGTGGTGGTCAATAATGATAAAAATGACAACACAATAGCTATATTTACTGAAAATAATAAAAAAGAAAAGCTGATATATATGATAGCCTTTATTAGAGTTGTTGATATTCCAATACTTCTGCAATGCTTAGACTCAGCTGTTTAGTATGGAATGTCGCTGGCCTTAATTGCAAGAATAAAAGACGGTTAGTACAAGCGGAGCTTAAGCTATATAATCCCCATTTAGTATTACTTACTGAGACACATATTAGCTACAAAGATAGGAACTTGTTAAAGCTGCCAGGTTATGAGGTTATTGCTTGTACAACTTTAAATGCTACTATTAGAGGGGTCGCTATTTTAAAACAAAGACAGCTGAAACTAAATGTTATTAAAACTGCTGTAGACAAAAGGGGTCGATGGATAATTATCCAAGTTGATTTGGAAAATTGTAAATATGTTATATGTTCTGTATATGGACCTAATATTGACGACCCTTATATGTTTGATTGGTTAAACATTGAATTATTGCAATGGGAAGGAGAACTTTTAATCGGGGGTGATTTCAATTGTGTAATTAACTATGATATAGATACTACTAAACACAGGGGGTTTCAACGTATGCGGAAGACACGCGCGGCTATTTTAGAAATTGGCCGTTTACATAATCTAAAAGACGCTTGGCGAATTCTTCATCCTAAAATCCCAGGCTACACGTATTACTCCGCACCTCATAAGTTATGCTCCCGTATAGACATGATCTGGGCCTCTGATAGGATTTTAGAATCCAGTACTATTGATGTCTGCCCTAGACTTACCTCTGACCACAATCCCATTCTCTTTATTTTTAATGCAGCTACAAGAAGGCAAGGTATTAGATTATTCTCATTCCCCAGATATCTTTTTTCAGATTCAGAATTTATATTAAAACTTAAAAAACATATTTCTGAATTTATTGAAATAAATCTCCACTCTACTTCTCCAATTTATCCATTTATGTTTGGGATGCGTGTAAGGCCAGTATTAGAGGGTTTACCCAACAATTTGTTTTCACACAAAACTCCAAACTTCGTAAAGAGGATAAGACTATTATCACTAAAATCCATCACTAAAATCCAGTTGCTAGAAAATCAGTTAGCAGACGCTCTTATGCAAGACTCCTTAGATGCGGATAAATTAAGACTAGAGCTTATCAGTCTCCGTTCTGCTACTAAAAATATTCTTAAAGAATGAAGTAGTGCAAAATTACATAAATTTAAAATCTCTCAATATGAGAGTGGTGATAAAATCAGCAAGATCTTGGCCTATAAAATCGCGGATGATAAAGCCAATACAATAATTAAATCTATCAAGGGACCCAATAATATGATTTATGATCAAACTACAGATATAATTGAACAATTTGTTAAATATTATAGTCATTTATATACTCCGGAAAATAACCCCACCTCATGCAATATTCAAACATATCTTGATAACAACTTTACCAATAATATAGGAACTGAACAGAACAGACAATTAGGGGAGATGGTCACCACTACTGAAATCAGAAAGGCTATTATCTCTTTCTCGTCCGGTAAAGCTGCGGGAGAAGACACACTCCCTATAGAAATTTATAAAATGTGTATGGATGAAATACTTCCCCTTTTCTGTTTAGTAATTAACTTGATTGGTCAAACAGGAAAGGCTCCAAGCTCTTGGAATTCTGCTAAAATAGTTTTTTTCCTTAAAAAAAAAAAACCCGCCGAGGAATGTGGCTCCTACAGGCCTATTTCATTAATTAACGTAGACGCCAAAATATTTTCCAAAATTCTTGCACTTCGATTGGCTCCCTATATGCCGGAGCTGGTCAATTCACAACAACATGGGTTTATCACTGGCCGGGACACTACAGCCCATGTCAATATGGCAATTACCGCTTTTGACGTTGCAGCGGTCAATTCCACTCGACTCGGTATGATACTCTTAGATGCTGAAAAGGCATTTGACCGAGTCGGGTGGGATTACCTCTGGGCCGTAATGAAGGCGTATGGCTTCAATGGTCAATAGCTAAGATGGAGACAGGCCCTATATGACTCCCCAACGGCTAAAATCAGTTATGCAGGCATGATCTCCCCAGGCTTTAAAATACTTAGGGGTACGCGGCAGGGGTGCCCGCTCTCACCCCTGCTTTTCGCACTTTCTATGGAACCGTTCATAAATGCATTACTAATTCAACCCCATATTATCCCACTGGAATCCGGCTCTAATTCTTTGAAAATCACTGCCTACGCCGACGACATTGCCATATATTCTACTGATGTAGAAAAAGCTCTTATAATGATAATTAAGGAATCTAATGCTTTTGGTTTAATTTCAGGATACAAACTAAACTTAAGCAAAACACAGGTCATGTTAAATTATAAACCACTGACTTTTGTCCAAGGTACTTGTCGAGTGGCGACATATCTAGGTGTTAAAATATCAGCAAAAATAAGCGACATAAATACCCTCAACTATGATGCACTACTGAAAGAAGTAGCTGGTCTGCTTAAAAAATGGCACAAAATACCTTTAAGCCTCATAGGCCGGATTAACTTAATAAAAATGAAGATTTTGCCAAAATGTTTGTATTTATTTAGGTCTATACCTCTACGTGTTAATAATTCTTTCTTTAAGAAATTAGACGGGATTCTAAGCAGTTATATCTGGGGGTACAAGAAAGCTAGAAGATCGCTCGCTCTGCTTAAATTACCAACCAACAAAGGCGGCTTGAACTTCCCTGATTTCAAATTATATTTTTTGGTAACCTTTTTTGGCCGTCTTCGTAGCCTATTTTTTCTCCATAGTCAATACTATTACCACCAATTTATGTTAGGCAATGACTCTAACCTATTTCTTGCGAGAGTAAATGACCCTAATTATTTCAAGAGGGTTAAGTTTAAGACTGCGAGAGAGGCAGTTGCCATTTGGAAATCTTTATTAGTTACTTGTAAGACTTCTTTTTTTCACTCAAAGCTTTCTTTGTGGGGCAATCCTGGGCTACCAGGAATATTTAATGATGGATTTGGGACCGTCTGGGCTAATTTGGGAATTAATTCTCTGGGGGATCTCTATGGAAATCAAGGATTTTAAAATTTTACAACACTTAAATTTCTTTTCAATGTAACTGAAGCTATGCGATTTAAATATATGCAAATTAGAGACTACCTGATTTGTAAGATGAAAATCATTCAAATTTCGGACTCAGATTTATGGACGTGTTTTTACTCAGAGAATCAGAAATCTTTAATTAGCATAGGGTACAAATGCTTAAATAATTTCAAAGAGGACAACTGTCCAAAAATCGCCCTGAAATGGACATCTAGATTAGGGATTAATATCACCGCTACTAAAATCTCGGCGGCACTTTGCAATGTCAACAAAGTGGTACAATCATCGAGTTTGAGGATTCAGTTATATAAAACTATTTGTTTTTTATATTATACCCAGTATAGAATTTCTAATTGGTCTCAAAACCCTTCATCTAGTCCACGTTCTAAGTGCCCCAAATGTGATTTAGTGGCGGCTGATATTACTCATATATTTTTCTCATGTCCAGCCTTGCACGAGTTCTGGACCGGATTTGAAAATATCCTATCGCAAAAACAAATCATATATGGTTCTCTCTCGCCGTCATCTGTACTACTAGACGTACAATGTATAAATTGCCCACATAGAGATTTATTAACAATACTATTTTCTTGTGCCCGATTGACCATTGCTAGGGCATGGATCTCTCAGAAACCCCCACATATTTTGAAATGGTGGTTTTTGATAAATGAAATTTACACTATGGAGCGTGCTATTGCTAAAACGAGGGGATTGAAATCTATGAAAAAATTTGATAAAATTTGGGGAACTTTTCTTTAACTCCTTTTTTTTTTGTTTTTTTTGTTTTTCTTCTCTACGCCTTTATCTGTCTACGCATATGGCCTACTTGTTTTCAAATGTATATGTTATCATTATCAGCTAATATGTGGTTTTTGTATTGTTTGTGTTGTCAATAAAAAAATGTAAAAAAAAAAAAAAAAAAAAAAAGAACAGTCTACTGTGCAAAATGTACTACAAGTATGATGACCTGCAGGGATGCTCCAGAAGGTATAACATCCAGCTACAATGTATGAAGATATCCTGGGAAAGTGATGACCCAGAGAAATACACAACAGACTTTTAAGGGACATCCTAACCGAAGAGGACTTGTTCCTGATAGGGTGAGTCAGAGCTGATATAGTGAGAGGATTCCATGAGGCAGAAGACTTTCTTTCCAGGGACGTATTGGTGAAAATGAATGTATTGCAGCTCAGGGATTTACTCTTAAAAATTCCAGGAAACAGAAGCTCATGTGTTATTTTCAAGGTGAGGTTACAGTCTTTCAAAAGCTGCCTCAAAGTACCTTGCACTGGACATACAAGGCAAACTTCATAGTCACGAATCAGAAACCGTTGAATGTTTCTCTTCATGCTGAAATGTAGATTTTCCTAGTAACTTATGACGGAAAGTCTTAATTTTATTAAAGACACGGAGGCGAGTATTATTCTTTTCTTATCTTGCTTTCTTGAATAGCAGCCAAGATAAACAATAAAAACTACAGTTCCTAGAAGGCCAAGCAACTAATTGGCCAATGGGGAAACTTGGAATCCAACTCTAATAACCAATGAACGGGCAGTCCCATGTATAATGCTTGTCCTGACTGCGAACAGCCCTCTTTTTTTTGGCGAGCATATTAGATACTATCCATAAACAAAGGAAAATAGAGAGAACAATTCCAAAGGCTAAGGTCCTAATAGAAACCTCTTGACAAAAATCCAATTCAGTCATTCTTGAAGTTCGAACTGGGATCGGAGGATCTGAGATGAAAACTGGAGCAGGACGTTGCATATCAGAAACCTTGTGCGGGCGATGGCCCCGATCAGGAAGAAGTTGCTGGTAGAGCTGGAGTCGCTACAGGGAGGGAGAAGAACACATATTCAAATGTGTTGTGGTGGGATAATACTCGCTTCTGTGTGTTTAATAAAATTAAGACTTTCCGTCATAAGTTACTAGGAAAATCTACATTTTGTGTCAAGACCAGAGGCTCCTATTATGCTTGTTCAAAGCATATCAACAACCAAAGGGGCAGCAGTAATAACAGGTTTACAATAAAACATACGAAACACATTATCATTGGCCCAATCAGCCAGTCTAGGAATGTCCTCCACCCTGGAGCCTGCCCAAAAAGCCTTGGAGGCCATAGCTCCCCTGGTAGAAAGGGCACCAAAAACAGACACATCAATACCTGCAAGGGACATAACCCAACAAACCCAACGGGCTGAGGTGGCAGAGGAAACAGGTCTATGGGGTTTACCAAAGGAAATAAGGAGTTGGGAATGGGAGGACGTTCTGAGATCAAAGGTTCATACACTTTGAGGCATTGACCTACACATAATTTAGTCTGAGAAGGACAATAAGGACAAAAAACAGAATTTAAATTAGTTTTTGTACGTTTGTTAATGTGAAACATCACCCCCAGAAGGAGTAAACTGACAAGAGGAGACATCCATAGCTTTGACATCAGAAACTCGTTTGATAGAAACTAAGCACAAGAGCATAGTAAGTTTAGATGAGAGCATCTTCAAAGAAAGAGCTGCATTATCTGGCCAGTCAGAAAAAAGTATGAGAACCAAATTCACGTCCCATAACTTAGAATACTTTGCTAAGGGAGGCTTGGAAAATTTTACGCCTCGTAGAAAATGACAAACCAAGCGATGTTCACCCACTGGTTTACCCTCAACAGTATTGTAATTGAGTGAAATCGCTGATCTGTACAGGTTCACCATTCTGTAAGACTTACCTGAATTGGCTTCTGAGTCCAGAAAATTAACAATGTAAGTTAAATGTGCTGAAAAGGGATCGACATGTTTTCCCAAACACCAGCTTGCCCATAAAGACCACGCTGACTTATATGCTCTTGTTGCACCTCGAGCCCAAGCTCTGCTAATGAAGAGAGAAGCCTCTTGTGAAATGAGGAGGTCAGGGTGATTAGACCCGAAATCTTCCAAGCGGACAGAATGAGAGAATTGTTCAGAATGAGGTTGTGAGGATGACCCCAGGGATCCAGTAAGAGATTGTTGCAAGAGGAGAGGAGAACCAGAAAGTCTACAGCCATCTCCAGAAGTGACTGGAACCAAATCTGTGATTGCCAGAAGGGAACTACCAACACCAGAGAGGCTAGCTGTTGTCTGGACTGGGCAAGAACTCTGTTGATCATGATAAAAGGAGGGAAGGCATACTTCAGATGGGGAGACCAATCTTGAAGGAAGGCATCTGTGGCAAGAGCAAATGGATCCGGACGCCAACTGAAGAAGTGAGGAAGTTGGGAATTGAGGCCAAAGGCGAAGAGATCGACTTGCAAAGGGCCCCATTTTTGAAAAAGATATTGAAAGACAGATGGAAGAAGCTTCGAATCACTGGAGGTCCATAGGTAACGAGAGTGCCAGTCTGCAATGGGGTTGAGATTGCCTGGAAGGTATTCCGTTCTGAACGAGATCTTGTTGACGAGGCAGAATACCCAAAGACTGTTTGCTAACTCCGCAGGAGGTTTGGACTTTGTGCCACCTAGATTGTTTATGTAACGGAGAAAGAGATCGCACTACTCCTCGTTACGATTTTCCTATGCAGGATTTATCATACCTGCCATCTCTTCGGTCTGTTCCAGCATATTACACTGGACCATAACGCACATTGTCTCTCTGAAAGCTTGAGCTATGTCACTGTTTTCTTAAAAGGTTCCTACAAACTAAGTTTTTGAACTTGATATCATATTGGGGAGTTCTCATAAGATTCCGTCGCTTATAGAATCAACAAATTTGCCTTTCACAACCTAACCTACATTCTTTTGGTCGACCTATCGACGACTATTGAATTTGAAATCACAATTGGGAGTACCTATAGTTCATGCCATTTTGAGTCGGCACATTTTTGTTGCACTGATGAAGTTCCCAGTGTGGGAATGAAACACGTTGGCTGAGTGTCTCAGTTTGTTGAATCTTAAAATCTGAAATAAAGAACATAATTTTTATACTACTACCTGACTATTGGACTTTATGACCTGCGCACCCCCATTTCACAAACAACAACTCTTGATCTGGAGCATAGAAGCGCCAAGCAACGGCTGGCGTTGGGGTTGGCTGCACAGTAATATTACTAATTGGAACTACTGTGAGGTGCGGAACAAGATTCGGTTTATGTAACGGACCACAGAGGCATTGCCCATAAAAAAGGAGGATAGCCAACATCTCTAAACAGTTGATGTGTAAATTCGACTCCTCGAGAGACCATGTACCTCTAGTTGAGATTGCGCCACAGCGGGTACCCCATCCCGACAGGCTTGCATCGGATTCTAATACAAGATCTGGGACTGAGGCGAAGATAGTTCTGCCATTCCATGTATCTAAATGGTCTATCCACCACTGAAGTTCTAAGCGAGATTCTGGATCAAAGGAAATCAGATCTGAGTATGCCAGGCCTTGACGCAGATGGCGTATTTTTAGGCGCTGCAGAGCTCGATAATGAAGAGGCCCTGGAAAGATCGCCTGAATGGAGGCCGACAAAAGACCTACGATTCTTGCTAGAGATATGAGGGAGATTGAGGAACTTCGAAGAACTTGGCAAATTTCTGATTTAATAGCTGACACTTTTGCTTGTGGCAGATGAAGGTAAGCAGTGGAGGAATCTACCAGAAAACCTAAAAATTTGATTTGTTGAGAAGGAATGAGCATGGATTTTTCGGGATTTAGAAGAAAGCCCAGATCTGAAAGGAGAGACCGAGTGATGTCCAAATGATACAGCAGGGTTTGTTTGTCCAAGTTCGTTATCAGAATGTCGTCGAGATAGATTAGTAATCTGACCCCAAGAGAACTCAGATATGTCACCACTGGTTTCATTACCTTTGTAAAGCACCATGGTTCTGACAACAGACCGAAGGGGAGGGAGCAAAATCGATACGTCACTCCTAGCCATTGAAATTGGAGGAATTTTCTATGAGAAGGATGTATAGGAATTGTAAGGTATGCGTCCTGTAAATCTATTCTGACCATCCATTCGTGAAGATGGAGGGAGTCTCTGAGATGAATAATGGTCTCCATTTTGAAGTGGCGATACACCACAAATTGGTTGAACCACTTCAAGTTTATGACAGGACGCATTTTTTTGGTTCTTTTTTCGAACCAGAAAGATGGAGCTGAGAAACTCCGAAGGATCTAGAGGGGTGGCTAGAATCGCCTGCTTTTGAAGAAGGGATTGCAGTTCTATTGAAACAAGATTGGACATGTCGGTTGAAAACACAAGAGGACGAGGGAAAACTGTTTGGAAAGGTGAAGCGTAGAACTCTATAAGATAACCTTGGATGGTGTTTAGAACCCAGGGATCTGCGGTTAGAGTTCACCATTTTGGATGAAAAAGATTTAAATGACCCCCGACGGGGGGAGGCTCTGAGAGACTCACCTTGTTGTTAATTATTTCTGAAGTTCTTTTGTCCACAACCTCTGAAACCACAACCTCGTTGAGGGTAGAATTGGGGCTTAAACTCTTGGTAGTTGGAGTTGGAGTTGAATGATCCTCTGGAGCCTTGGTTAGAGTATGGACGGCCGGTAAAGCAACTCCTGCCTCTACCGGCGCTTCCAAAAACCTGTTGAGAAAAGACTTTCTTTAGAGATTGTTGAGCCTTATCAATAGAGGCAAAGGTAGTGACAAACATACTCAAATCCTTTACTAAAGAGTCACCAAACAAAAGACCATCGGCCTTAATACCCGGGTCAAGGGCAGCCAAGTTAGCTAACTTGGGGTCCAACTTAATAAGAAGACCCTTGCGTCGTTCATGAATGATTGCTGAATTGGCATTGCCAAGGAGAAAAAAGGCTCTCTGGGCCCATAAAGAATTGTCCTGAGGATCCAAGTTCGAGCCATCCAAACGAGCAGACTCTGCCAAATCAAAAATACAAGCCAAGGGCCCCACAACATCCAATAACTTGTCTTGACAAGTGGACCAAGCCTTATTCACTCCCTTGCGGGGTCCTTACCAAATTTAGAGAAGAAGGTTAGTAAAGGCTGGTCAATAGTCGGAGTAATCGCAATATTGGAAGCAAGGGAAGGCTTAGGGCATTCCAACTTGAGTTTGGATCTGGTTGTCTGGTCCAAAGGTAGATGAAGTCTAGCCGAAATATAATCACCAATATGTGAAACAGGGAACCATTCAGTGGAATTTGGATGGCGAATAGAAGCAGGGTCGAACATAGGAGAACCCTCTAAATCCAGAATAGGTCAAGAGGAAAAAGGATCAGTTTTGGTTCTTTTAGGCGGAGGGGAGGAAGGCTCATTGGCCTGAAAAACATCAAACAAATCATCTGCGTCACCAAGATCATCATCAGTATCCAAAATCTGTGAAATCACCAGTTTTTTAGGTACCTCAGCGTTTTTTGACTTAGACTTACTTTTACCAGCAGAAACAGAAATCCCCTCCTTGGAAGGAGGCCTGGGAGGCACCACGTCCTTAACCTTACGTGAGGAAACCTCACTCAACATATGTGACGCATTAGACATATCATAGTTAGTGCTGCAAGGTACCAATTTCCTTTTTGTGCTATCCCCCGCAGAATGGGCCAAAGCTTTGGACATTAAAGCTAGCACGGAATTTTCCATATCTTTTGAAAAATGTTTCATAGAGGCTTCCACAGCATTTTCCACAGAGGAATCAATAAAAACATTTAAATTGTTTTTAAAAGCCTCTCCTTCCTCATTCTGCAAGTCTGAACTGGGAGAACTATCAATTTCCATACTTGAAGTGCCAACAGACAATACGAGGTAGCTAAGGGTTAACTGTAAGCTGGGAAAGAGCTATGGGACCGCCCTTTGGCATGAACTGAATGCTGGACTACCGGGGTGAGAGAGAAACCACACCCATAGGGACAGGACACAAGGCAGAGCAAGAGAGTGCAGGAAAAACGGCTCTGGCACGTTGAAAATGAGCCGAACTGAAGCGCACTGAGGAAAGGATCGAAAACCAGCTGGGCTCTGGAGCGGAGGTGAGACGAAGGCAGAAAATGGCCACCTCGTGTCGCGAGGAAACAATCAGTGCGCGCGAGTGGTGGGGCAAAGCATTAATTACCGAGGCAGCGGGGGAGCGCAAAGCACGTTTGAAAAGTACCAATGCTTGAAAGCAAAGCAAATAATCAGCGAAGCACTGACTCCTGAAACCAAATAAGTTATAATACCAGAATCTTAACAAACAACCAATACACTATTGAAAAAGTAAGGAGCGCATGTACTTATCTTGACTGTGAGCAGCAAGAAAAGAGGGCTGTTCGCAGTCAGGACAAGCATTATACATGGGACTGCCCGTTCATTGGTTATTAGTGTTGGATTCCAAGTTTCCTCATTGGCCAATTGGTTGCTTGGCCTTCTGGGAACTGTAGTTTTTATTGTTTATCTTGGCTGCTATTGAATAAAGCAAGATAAGAAAAGCATAATAGGAGCCTCCGGTCTTAACATAAAATTTCAGGTTGGCTTGGTCTGTCAGAGTAGGGATGGTGGATTAATGTAAAGACATTCTAGATCTTTTGAGCAATGTTTATCTTTCCAGTTCAGTGGCCCACGCCCAGGTAAACAATATAGTAAATGGGGCCTGAAAGAATGAGGCAGAAGTCAAGGAAGGAAATTAAGTTTGTAATATCTTGGTGCAATAAAATATTTTTCAAAAATATAGTGATGGCAAAAATATCTTGAGTCATAATATCCTGGCTAAGTTTGCTTTTACTTTAGTAAATATTAGTGTGTCGAATATATATATACAAAAATAATGCTGTAGTGAATATACTTTGTGCCTTTAATATCATAATGTTTACCTCTATAAAGTTGTGTGCATGTTTCAAAAATTATTTTAAAAAATTGTTAATGCTACTGTTGTTTATTTTGTCTTTTTTAAATGGATTCCCTTAAGTCATTTTTAACATCTCATAATCTAATCTGATTTTGTTATCAGGTTGTGGATGGGTAGTGTTTTAATATGATATTTACATTCAATTATTTGCTCTGGGGATGCACAAGCTTATTTTTTGGAGTTTCTTTCCTATTAGTAAATTGTTTTGGGGGGTGTCTTATTTTAAAAAGTAGGCTCATATTGTTGTTGAATTTTTCAAATTGTTTCTAGATGGGTTGTGTTTATATTGGGGGATTATACTGGTAGAATTGTATTTTGACATTGTTGTAAATGTGTTAGACCTGGCTTTTTCAGCGGGATTATCCCCCGATGTTTTACTTTTTGGCCTCATTGTTTGCCCCTGTTTGTGTTGGTTTTAGGACTCTTGTCGCTTTACCACAGCTGATGAGTGCTAAAGTGCATATGCTCTCTGTGTAAATTGTAATTATGGATTGGTATTTCCATGAATGGCTTTGTTGGTTTACTACTAAGTCCATAGTACAGTGCACTGTGTGTGCCCAGGGCCTGTAAATCAAAAGCCGCTAGTGGGCCTGCAGCACTGATTGTGCCACCTACACAAGCAGCCTTGCAAAAGGTTCTCAGACCTGCCATTCCAGTGTCTGTGTGCAGTTTGGTACTGCCATGTCGACCTGGCAAGTGCACCCACTTGCCTGGCCCTAACCTTCCCTTTTATTACATGTGAGTCACCCCTAAGGTAGACCCAAAGTACCTCTGTGGGCAGGGTGCAGTGTATGTGAAAGGTAGGACATGTCCTGATGTGTGTAACATGTCCTGATAGTGAATTTCGTTTTTCACTATTGAAAGGTTATCTGTCCCATAGGATAAAATGGGAGTTTATTTATATCATCTTATGAATATAACTTCCCATTAGGACAAGATGGGAAGGTGAAGTTTATTATGCCTGAACTCAGAATCTAAAGATGCATCTTTTAGTAAGGATGATTTTTACAATCTGTGTTTGAAAATACCACTTTTGGAAAGTAGGTATTTTCTTGCCTAGTCATCCGGTGTGCCTCTGCAAGTTTGTGGATTGACTGTCTTGTTTGGGTTGACCTGCAGTGGCTGTTTCTGCCAAGGAGAGGATAAAGACTTTGCTGTGTGCTGTGTCTCCTGCTTGAAGAAGACCTCCATGGGCTTTAAGTAGAGCTTGCCTCCTGTTCTGGTGTCTCAGGGACACAAAGACTTCACCACCCGCTCCCCTGAACTTCCTTGCTGAGAGTTCTGACCTGCCAAGTGGTGCCTGTTGCTTAGTTGGGCCTCTGGAGGTTGTTCCTGCTGTTGGAAGCTGGAAAGGAGCTGCAACCAGGAGAAGTGCGACATATCCACACCCGTTTCTGACGCATCGACACTGTGCCACTGAAGAAACTGAAGCAGCATCTGCCCGCCGGTGGAGAAATCGCGGCACGCCGAATCCCGTGCACCAATCTCCGAAGTCCGAGATCACTGCAATGATTCGGACGCAGGCCCTGCTGTGCCGCTTCAAGAACCAGTGCATCTTGGGGCCATGGCTGGAGAGACCAACACAGCGCTGTTGCCGCCGCCACATTGAGAATCGATGCATCCCGATCCCCACGCATCGCACCGAGGCGCCAAGTAAGAAACCGATGCATCACCTCCCCGCACAGTAAGAAACCGATGCATTACCTCCCTTTCAGTAAGAAATCAATGCATCACCTCACCTGCGTGGCAGTAAGGAACTGACACATCACCTTCCCTGGATGTAAGGAACCGACGCATCATCTTCCCTGTGGCTGTTTTTGTTTATGATTGTGACACATCCAAGGTACTTTGCGTTGAACGTTTCGCATCTATAGTTTGCTATGGTCAGAACTGTTTTTGCCTTCTAAGGATGACATTTTTATTACTGTATTGTGGATTTTTGTAGTTTTGGTCTTGTTTGGTTTAGATAAAGACTACGGGCCCAATACACAAAGGTAAACGGAGAAGAAAGTCTAATTTTATGACTTTCGGTATTAACAAAGGGCATTTACTGGTCGTAAATGTCCTCTGTGAATACCAAAAGTCGTAAAGTTAGACTTTTGGTATTCACAAAGGGCATTTACTACTCATAAATGCCCTTTGTGACTACCGAAAGTCGTAAAGTTAGGCTTTCCTCTCAGTTTACCTTTGTGAATCAGGGGCCAAGTATTTTTCCAAACTGGTGTGGTGTCCATTTGTAGTGTTTTCACTGTATTACTGCATGTGAGCACAAATGCTTTACACACTGCCTCTGAGATACGTCTGACTGCTTCATGCCAAGCTGCCAAGGGAGTGAGCAGGGGTTATTTTAGATGTGTGTCCCCCTTACCCTGACTAGGAAGAAGGGTCCCCACTTGATCAAAGGTGCAAACCATTGCCAACTAGAGACTCCCATTTCTAACAAAATTTATTTCTCGGGGATTTCATTTTGGGGGGTTTGTTTTGTTGTGGGTGGTAATAAGTAATTGCTTTTGTATTTTGCGGTTGTTTGGTATTGTATGTATTGAGGTTCATATGTTTAGGCTGAAATAATTATATATAAATATGTTTAGTCTTTTATGTTTTTGGATAGGCAGTGATTACATTTTTAAAAAAGTTATTCTTTTTTAGGGCTGTATTTTCTTCAATGGACTCTAAAATGGATTTGGGTGGGTTGTGTTTCTTTTCAGTGTTTTATTTATTTTTAGAGTGCACATATTTAGTGGGATAGGTGATATATTTGCCTTTAGCATAGATTATGTTACCGCTATACTTTTTGGTTATTTCTTTGGGTTTTATCATTACAGATTTACTTACATTTTTCAAGAATATGAAATCAGACCAAGTCCAAATTTAAGATCCTTCCCCAATATTTGTGCACTGGCGTGAGAAAGGTTAATTAGTACCCTCAAAGTTATGAACTTTCCCCATTGTATGTAAGACTGTGGTTAGAATACCAGCAAATCTACCCCCTCTCCCTAACATGTGTATGACTGACGTTAGAATAGTAAATTAGCACTGACAAAATTATGCACATTCCCCAATGTTTGTAGGGCCTGAGTTTGAAGAGTAAATCCGGCTCATGATTTTATACACTGTGTTCAATGTTTGTTGGCTTGGGGTTAGAAAATTAAATTACTTCACCCTCCTCCCCCAAAATGTAGCCACTTTCTCCAGTGTTAGGGGGATTGAAGCTAGAATAGTAAGTTAGCTCTCCCACCCAAACACATGCACTCTCCCGAAAGTTTGTGGAACTGGAGTTTAGAAGTAATATTCTGCCACCATTATTTTGTACAGTGTACCCAATAGTTGTGGGACTGGAGTTAGAATAATTACTAGCCCTGGAAGTTTACTCATGTTCCCCAATGTTTGTAGGGCTGCAGTTAAAATAATAAACCCGACCTTTCAAAATATATGAACTTTTCCAACTGTTTGTTGGATTTGAGTTAGAATAATAAATCAGACAGCCCCCACACATGATTGTACTCTGCCAAATGTTTGTGAGTGGGGAGATAGAATAGTAAATTTGATTCTACTTCAAACATATACACTCAATGTTTGTAGACTAGGGTTAGAATGGTAAATTAGCTCACCTCAAATGTATGTTCTTTTCCTAATCCTTACAATACTAAATTAACCCCCTTCACCTTAATTCATGCACTGTTCCCAATGTTTGTGGGTAAGGAGTTAGAAAGGTATATCAGCCGCCCCACTCTTAGTGGATGCATTTTCCCAATGTTTGTGGAACTGGAGTTAGAATTCTAATGTAGCCCCTGCAGGTTTGTGCGATTTCTCTAATGTCTGTGGAGCTTAAGATGCAATAGTAAAGATGCTTCCTAGGATTTAAGTATTTGTCCCACTTTTAGTTGGTTTGGGTTGGATTTTGTCTGAATCCTTTGATTTCTGTTTTGTATGTGGGTTTGTGGCTTTTGATTTTAATTGCGAGGTATTCCCTTAACTTCTTTTTTGACAAAAATGTTGATGATATATTTATTTTCAAATACAATTATAATACCTTACTTTTAATAACATTCACATGTTTATGATGCAATTGTTTATTTAGCTTTTACATTTTATATTATTATTAAATTGTAGTCCTTTTATACATTGTAATTTTTTTAAGTATAAACAACATTATTATTTAGCAAATGTAGTTTCATACTTGTTCCTTATGATCATAAATTTCCTAAATACATTTACTCATATAAAAAGTAATATAAAATACATTTTATTTGCAGTAAAAAGCAGGGGAAAATAAGAGAAGTTATGAGTTATTTTCAGAATTATAGTTTTAAATTTTGTACATAAAATATTGTTTTCAAACATTACACATCTACTTTTTATTTCGTGTTTTCATATTTGGGAGTTTATAATATATTTTGCATTTCAGGTTACAAAGTTGGACATTTTCATTTATTTCATAAAGTAGAATTTTTTTCAAAATTAAAAATTAAAAGGCATATTTGAATATTTTGTTAAAAATAAGAAAAAGTTAACAATCATTTTTACATTGATATGACTGTAATTTCTGATTTTTGCGTTTTAATGAAGACAACTTTTTGCCATTATGTACGGTGCTATGTTTCCTTCATTTTCACTTTGGATACAGCTTACTGTTTCTGTGAATCAGCTAAGATTATTTCATATTTGTATTATTTTTATTTAGACAGTTTGGGGTTAGTTTAGTTAGGTGGGTTTAATTCCAGTTGCTTTATAAAATTTTAATGTATTGTTTCTTTACAGTATGAATACCTGTTTGATTTTTATTTATAACTTAATTAATTCATTATATGTGGAAGATTGTACTTTTGCCAGAAGAGCATAAATTAGCTGAAAGTGAGTATCTAAATATTGCCCATGTATAGTTACATATGTGCAAAGTATTGTGGGCAAGATTTAAAAGTTTATTTCATTAACCATGTTGGTAATTGCCTTACCGATGGTAGGTAACTTTGTGTACTGAACCACATAAATATTAAATATAAAGTTGTCATTGTTTTTGTTGTCTTACATCAAGTGCTCTTTTGTGTGATGTAGTGTTAGGGATGAATGCATGTCTACTTGGTTATATGTTCTGGATAGGGATCATTGTCAGAATATTGGAAACAGAAATATCTTGCGGACAGAATATTATGTAAAAAATATTGAGGGCCAAATATTGGGAAGGTAAGTGTAAATAGGTATGTATAGATTTACAATTCTTAACTACACATCTACGTACCTTGATGATAAATAGATCGTCAAGGTACATATATGTGGAGTTATTTACAGTAAAACTTTGCTTACTTATAGAAACTTACTTCACAATATTTTGTCCTCGATATTATTGACACATTATTTTGTCCCATGCTTTTTTTGCTTCTGATATTCAGTTTAAGCACCTTGGATGGTGATGTTGGTTGTTGATGTGGTCTTCTAATTGTTCTTTTTAGATTTAGAATAAGAAGCAGTTTCTCACATAAGTGCTAATGTGTGTGTGTGTGTCTGTGTTTGTAACATAGTATTTTAAAAGAGTGCCTGTAGGTGCAGTAAAGATGTTGGTTTTAAATTGTCCACTACACCTTTAACAGCACTGCCTGCCATTGAGGGTGAATGGTTGTGAGCCTTTTGTTTTCTATATAGCCATCAACTGCAGCTGCTTTTCCAAACCACTGGTTTGATGAGTAATTAGTAAATTTCCAATGGTTCTTTCACTTGTAATGTTTTCTTGGAAATATATGTAGCCAGATTGGTTTGTTTACATTTTGGGAGGTGATGTATGTAGATGTGTTAGATTTGGGGTCTCTAGTTGGCAGAGGTAGGTACCTTTGACCAAATAGGGACCCTTGCTTCTAGTCAGGGTAAGGGGCTACACTCGTAAAATAACCCCTACTCACCCCCTTGGTAGCTTGGCCTGAGCAGGCAGGCTTATCTCAGAGGCAGTGTGTAAAGCATTTGTGAACACATACAGTAATACAGTGACAACACTACAAATGGACACCACAAAGGTTGTATTATAAAAATAAGTATTCTTTTATAGACTTAACACAAGACCAAACTACAAAAATCCACAGTACTGTACTCAAAATTAGACTATAAAATAGTAGAAAATAGCTCAGTTCTCTCAAGTTGTAAATGCGACACTTTACTCTCAAAGTACCTTGGATGCGTAACGCAATGCAAACAAAAGGGTTGCAGGGAAGGTGATGCGTTGGTTCCCTATACTCAGGGGAGTGGATGCGTCGGTTCCTTACTGCTGTGCAGGGGAGTTGATGCTCGCTTTCTTACTCTTTGGGGAGGTGATGCATCGGTTTCTTAATGCTCTCTGGTACGATGCGACAAGATGGAGCCTCGATGCGATACTCTTCTCCGGTGCGATGCGACAAAATGGCGTCTTGCTCACGATGCAACAATGTTGAGGCTATGCGTGCATGCCAGACGGCCGTGCGGCGACTCGGTGATATTTGGAGCCGCGACAGGCCCTGCGACGCACTTCTCCGATGATGCAACGGCGACTTCTGTGGCGGCGGCCCGCTTCTCCAGGGATGCGCCGCGCTTCGGTGATGCGATGGTGACAGAGGTAGCACGCTTCCTTGGCGATGTGATGGCGAATGCTGCGGCGGCAAGACGCTTCTCCTCATTGAGTCGCGCTTCCAGCTCCCAGCGACACACAGTCTCTCAGAAGGCCCAGCAGAACAGCTGGCACTTCAATTCTCAGCAAGGGAATTCAGAGGGGAGCTGGTTGGTGAAGTCTTGTATCCCTGACACTTCAGGCAGGAGGCAAGCTCAAGTTCAAGCACTTAGAGATTCTTCTTCAAGTTGATGAAAAGCACACTCAGTCCTCTTCTCCTTTCTTTGGCAATGAAGCAACCACTGCAGGCCAACCCCCAAACACACAGCACAGGGGTAGTCTCCTCCTTCAACTTTCTGGTTCTTCTCCTCAGCAAAGGGTCGTCTTGATTCCCAGAAGTGATCTAAAGTTCTGGGGTCTGGGTCCCCCCTTTTATACACCAAAATCCTTTGTCTCTGAAGGCAGAGAGTGTCTGTACCTAGTCCAAACCAGTTCTGTGCAGTCTTGGACCAATTGTTTACAGGACCCCTTCTTTCCTTCGACAGTGTGGGCCAGGGTCATCAGACAGGAGGTGGAGCCAGCATTGTGGAAGGCAGGCACAGCCCTATTCAGGCCCAGGTGCTACTCCTCTCACCACTCCTCATGTAGATAGGTCTATTCAGTGTTGTGCTGACTCACCCTGTCTCCTGGAGCCACCCCAGCCCCTGTCACTCACAAACCAGACATGGAATACACAACCTAGAAGAGGCAGGCTTGGATGGTTAGGCAAGAAAATACCTACTTTCTTAAAGTGGTATTTTCAAACACAGAATGTTAAAACCAACTTCACTAAAAGATGTATTTTATCATTCTGAGTTCAGGCATACTAAACTCGAATTTCTACCTAGTTCCCTGAGTCAGTTAGGATTATAAGGTGTTATAATCAAACTTCCCATTCTGGCCCATGGGGACAGGTAGCCTTGCAATACTGAAAAACGAAAATTGCTGTAATTCACTATCAGGACATGCCACACACATCAGGGCATGTCCTACCTTTTACATACAATGCACCCTGCCCTTGGGCCTACCTTAGGGGTGGCTAACATGTAGAAAAAGGGAATGTTTAGGGCCTGGCAAGTGGATGCACTTGCCAAGTCAACATGGCAGTACCAGACTGCACACAGGCTCTGCAATGGCAGGCCTCAGACACACTTTACACGCTGCTCCGGTGGGTGGCACAATCAGTGCTGCAAGCCCATCAGCAGCATTTGATTTACATGCCCTGGGCACACGCAGTGCACTGTACTAGGGTCTGACAAGTAAACCAAATAAGCCAATCGTGGAGTCACTAATCCATACATCACTTTGCAATAGGGAGAGCATATGCACTTTAGCACTGATCAGCAGTGGTAAAGCATCCAGAGTCATAAAAACAACAAAAACAGGTCAGAGAAAATACAGGAGGAAGGCAAAAAGTTCAGGGATGACCCTGCAAAAAGGGCCACGTCCAACAAGATCTATTTGTAGACATTTTTAAATCAATTAGTGACATAGTAAGAAATAATTATTATTAGAATTCGTATTTTGTTTTACACTATAAAACCATATTTGTGATCATTTTTACTTTATAATATTAGAAAATATTTTACCTTATTGGTTGATATTTTTTCTGAAGATTTTCTTTAATTATTGTGCCACATCTACAAGATTTAATCCTGTTTTGCTGAATGTTTTTAATAATTCTATTTGCAGTAGATAGTGGATCTGCAGTGGAAATAAATAGGGGTACATTAGTTTCATAACACATAATTAAATGTTTGAGCTAATGTTTAGGAGTGTTTGTTTCTTTTCAGTAATTGTTTAAACCATATATCTTCCCTTCTTGGTGAGGTTTTTATCGAGTAGGTGTTTTTTGTTTTATTAACAGCCTTTAATTGTTAATTGAAGTTTTTATTTGCACCATTTATTCATGGTTTTTGGAATTTTTAATTAGTTATACATTACTTATAGATGTGTAGGATTTATTATTAGTTTTTTGATGATTTATTTAAATGTAATACTAGTAAGCAATTGTTTGCTTTATGTGCAAAATTTTAATTTTTTGTTACTGCACTCATCATCATCATAAATCGCTTTATTTTCGTCATAGACCTTAAAAGCATACAGACATCAAACATTTTTAAATGATTTAGAAATATGCCTCAGTACATTAACAGAAAAAAATACAAATTCATAGATGTGACTTATCCTAAAGTGCTTGAAGTGCATTTGTTTGACAATATTAAAAGTTACACAGTGAAAGTAGTAAAAGGACCATGTATATAAAACATGCAAAATACAGACTAAAGTCCTTGAAAATAATCAATTTAAAACAAGAGAAATTTATCCCAAAGGCCACAACTCGTACAAAAATAGCTCAGTCAGAGTGCCCCGTGGCGGAGTAGCTTGGATCCTATAGGCCAGACACTTTCAAATATTTTTACAATAGAGAATGTTATATAAGATGAAGTATCAGACCTGCAAATTCTCAGTGCAACTTTTTACTGTCGATCTCCTAAATTCCTGCAAAGGGCACTATCCAGTGCTTACGCTGGCAGAAAAATGCTAGACTGAAGAAAAAAGGTGCTCATCAGTTTCCTCTGCACTATGACAGGCTTGGCAGATTTACTCCAAACTGCCAGGCTCTTCTACTTGGCAGTGAATGCTGGTGAGTGGAAGGACACTCAGTCTGAAATGGATGTAAAGAGCCTTAGTAAAGGGCAGCTCAACCAGATCCATAAAGAGCTCAACACTGGTTTCATCTCCAGGAATCTGTTTTTAAGAGGACCAAGATTTCAAGTATGTATCAAAGCTCTATCTTCCTTTCCCCCAAAACAAGACTTTAGCATTCTGGAGGAGCTACAAGAAATGGAAGCTGGATTTGTCCAGAAATCTGTCAGGCCTAGGGTAGCTAAGGTCTCTTGCACATATTTGAGTCAAGGGAGTGTTGTTTGCAATGCTTAATTCTCTAGGTTATCGCTCAGGCCATTCCTGCATTGGAGTAGCTCTGGAATACTCCAAACCCTTAACCAATATAAAACTGGTGTTAGTCTTATCTTGGAAGTTAAAGGTTTCATGCCTAGATCATATTTAAAAATCAAGGGAGTGCTTTGGGGGAGTTAAAAGGCCGCTCTCATGAACTTATTTCAGCAACTCCTAAGGGATCAATATTACAGTAGCCCCATATTTCCGCACCATAAGTTGCGGCAGCCACCGATTGAGCCTTCCATACTTCGAGAAAGGGAGACATAGGGAGTATGGAGGTGTTTCTTGCTAATTTCATGTAGCTTATGCCCTGTGTGTTAGCAGGAGTATGCTCTTTGAGATCGGGCTTGCCCTGAAATTACTAGTAGATAGTCAGATGCCCAGATAATCAAAGTCTGAACCCCTTTCAAGGACCTTATCGTCTAGCCTTATAACACTTCCGAAATGCCTGTGAGTATGAATTGCTATAAACCTAGTTTTAGAAGTGTTTATGACTAATCCCTGCTCAGAGCAAAGTCACTTTAATCTGTTTAATATGGTTTCTATCACTTTGAGGGTTTTAGATGCCATCTAGGTGTCATCAGCAAATAGAAAAGCCTGGGTTTTGACAGCCCCCAGGATAGGTGAGTCATTAACATAGTTCAAAAGAAAATCAACACACCCATTTATGAAGAGGCAGAAAAGGATTGGGGCGAGAACACAACCTTGTCTGACACCCTTGGCCACACTGAACCTCTCAGTTGTCTCACCATTTTGGCCCCATCTCACCTGAGCAAAGTTATCCGTAGTTAGCCGAATTATGAAGTCCAGTTGAGGGAGTGGAAGGCCCAATTCCCTTATGGTGCACCAAAACATTCCTCTTGGGACCATGTCGAAAGCAGACCTTAGGTTGACAAAAGACACATAGAGGCTGCCCCCTCTGAGATCCACTACCTTCTACTTCAAAAGCGAAAACGTAAAAACGTCATCCATCGTATCTGTCTTGGTGCGAAATCCAGCCTGAAATTGGGAGAGGATGTTATTTTCTTCTGTCCAGTCATGGAGACGATCAAGGATTTGTTTATAAAAAAAAATGTGTGTGGTGTCAATAAGGCTTATAGGGCAGTAGTTGCCAGGGTCTGATTTACAGCCCTTTTTATAACTAAGTATCATCTCTGCTCCTTTCCAGGAAACAGGGATGTGGGCACCAGTCATGGCAGCATTAGCAACATTTTTCTCTACAATACTTTTGTAGTTGATATTGTGATATACATTTAATTCGGGCACATGGAAGTTAAAACCGAATATGGGCAAGATGCTGCTAGAGGTTATCATTTTGTAATATCGTATCTTGGGAGTAGGTGATGGAGTGGCAACATGCCATGAATGCTGGTTGCACCTGACATACTTGTTTGGATCCATACCTTACCTGTATTGCTCTATAGCGCCCATTGCAACTTGGCTGGAAAACAGCCCAATATTTTCAACCACGATTTACCAATACCACTGAGATCTGTATTTCTGTGGGTAGGAATGCAATGAGATCACAATTTGGTTTTTAACGGTCCCTGAGACATTCCTGGAGTTATTCTTCATTTCATCCCCTAGACACTTCTTTTGCTTTCAGGAGGTGTAGCTTCTAAGGGAAACACTCCTGACATGCAATATTCTACTGAGACTCGTAATCTTGTTTCAGCTGGTAATTCCTCTTATCCTCTTACCGGGCAACTCGTGTATTGCTATTTTATGTTCTAGAGTTTAGTTAGAGGAAATCTTTGTGGGAGGTGGGAACCACATCACAACGATGATGATTTCATTTAGTTATAATTCCTTGCTCTGGTTGGCTCATGTTGTAGAAGGTTGTCATTGCTTGGAAAGACAATCCTGTTTCCTGCAGAGGGTATAGAAGAGATTAAGCAATCAATCTTGGGAAAGTGAAATTGAATGAGTGAAGGGAGAAACAGGATAGGTCCACCCTCAAGCTTGTCCTTGTAGCCTGCATTATGGCTCATTTGGAGTCAGCAACATTGGACACTGAATGCAGGATTGTTAAACATTTGAGAGATCTAAGGATGAAAAACACAGAAAATATCATGTACTGTTGGAAATGGCCCTTTTTGCAGGGTTATCCCTAAACTTTTTGCTTTTTCCTCCTATTCTTTCCTGACCTGTGTGTGTTGGTTTTAGGACTCTGGGCACTTTACCACTGCTAATCAGTGCTAAAGTGCATATGCTCTCTGTGTAAACTGTGTTATGGATTGGTGTTTCCATGATTGGCCTATTTGATTTATGTGTCAGTCCCTAGTAAAGTGCACTGCGAGTGCCAGGGCCTATAAATCAAATGCTGTTGGTGGGCTGCAGCACTGGATTGTGCCACCCAGGCAAACAGCCCATAAAGTGTAACTCTGGCCTGCCATTGCAGAGCCTGTGCGTAGCCTGAGGCTGCCATGTCGACTTGGCAAGTGCACACACTTGCAAGTCCCTCAACCTTCCCTTTTCTACATGTGAGTCACCCCTAAGGTAGGCCCAAGGTATCCCCATGAGCAGGGTGTATTGTATGTGAAAGGTAGGACATGCCCTGGTGTGTGTGGCATGTCCTGTTAGTGAATTACAGCCTACTTTGTTTTTCCCTATTGCAAGGCTACCTGTTCCCCATAGGCCAGAGTGGGTAGTTTGATTATAACATCTTATAATCCTAACTGACTCAGGGAACATGGTAGAAATTCGAGTTTAGTATGCCTGAACACAGAATGATAAAATATATCTTTTTGTGAAGTTGGTTTTAACATTCTGTCTTTGAAAATACCACTTTTAGAAAGTAGGTATTTTCTTGCCTAACCATCCAGCCTGCCTCTGCTAGCTTGTGTATTGTCTGACTGGTTTGTGAGTGACAGGGGCTGGGGGAGACTCCAGGAGACAGGGTGAGTCAGCACAGGGCTGAATAGACCTATCTGCAAGTAGATGGGTGGGAGGAGTCACACCTGGGTCTGAATAGAGCTGTGCCTGCCTTCCACAATGCTGGCTCCACCTCATGTGGTGCGTCTGATGACCCCTGGCCCACACTGACAAAGGAAGAAGGTGCACACTGGCAGAATGCACCCAGAACTGGTTTGAACTAGGTACAGGACCCTCTGCCTTCAGAGGACAAAGGATTTGGTGGTATAAATATTGGGGCCCAGACCCCAGAACTTTGGATTACTTCTGAACTAAGGAACCTGCCAGGAAGAAGGACCGGGAAAGTTGGAGGAGTACTGCCCCTATGCTGTGTGTTGTGGGGTTGGCCTGCAGTGGTCGCTTCTGTCTTGGGTAGGGAAAGGACTGGACTGTGCTTTCATCATCCTGCTGTTAGAGTTTTCTCCAAGGGCTTGAAGTAGAGCTTACCTCCTGTGTGAAGTCTCAGGGATAGAAAAGACTTCAAAGAACTCGCTGGAATCAAGGAACCTGCCAAGAAGAAGAGCTGGAAGAGCTGCCAGGAGGAGTACTGCCCCTTCGCTGTGTTATTGCTTTGTTGGGTTGGCTGCAGCTGCTGCTTCTGCCTTGGGCAGTGAAAGGACTGGACTGAACTTTCTCTACTTGTGCTGAGTATCTCCAAGGGCTTGAGGTAGAGCTTGCCCCCTGTTCAAGAAGTCTCAGGAACAGCAAAGACTTCAAGCCCGACACCGTCTACGATGCTGCTGCCGACCCGTGTCCTGAAGGCACCGTAGAGGGCACCGCTGCAACGGCGCACTGCAACCTTGGTCTCACTGATGACGCCTGTCGCCGCCGCCACTGAGCCGCTGCTTGCACCGCAACCTGTGGGCACCGCACTCCGCACCGCCTCACTTCACGCTGAAGCTTTGGCACTGCAGAGAGCACTGCCACAATGCCGCACTGCGACCCTGGTCTCACCGACGACGCCTGCTGATGCCGCCACCGAGCGGCTGCTCGCACCGCGACCTGTGGGCACCGCACTACGCACCGCCTCGCTTCACGACGACGCTTTGGTATCCCCAACGACACCGCTCCAAGCCGGACTTGATGCCGCTGCTTGCACTGAGGTTCGAGGGCACCGCTCATAAAGTTTCACAACACACCGCCCTCATCCCGCACCGCAGCCTTGGCCCACCGATGCCGGTGCTATCGACTCCAGTTCTTCAGCCGACGACAGCGCTTCAGCAACGACGACGCCGCTGCTGCACTGTGACCTGCCAGCACTGTGACGAGCACCGTCTTCATCTCACACCGCGACCCTGGTCTCACCGACGACGCCACTGCTCGACCGCGATCTGAGGGCACCGTCGCCGCACTGCTGCACTTCGCACCGCAGCACCCGACGCCTGCCGATGCCAGTGCTCCTGACTTCACCAGAGAGGAGATCGATCTGCAACGCGTTTGACTTCGAGGGCCCGACGACTCCTGCACAGACCTCAGGAACCGATGCCTGCGGACGCCGTGTTTTTTCAGAAGCTCAACAAGAGGTCATCGATGACCTGCATTTCTGAAAGGTACTGTTTGCGGGCCTTCCGACACCGTAGCTGACCCGCGACGCCGCGGCCAGTCAGAACTGTTTGGATTTGTTTGTTCACGACGCCGTGATAGCCCCGGACGGAGCTATCGACACCAAGGAACTGTGTTTTCAACGTACCTTCACAATTTAAAGACATCTTGCAACGCATCTATTTTTAAAGGACTGTACTGTGGATTTTTATCGTATTTGGTCTTGTTTTAAGTATATAAAAATATTGGATATTTTTCTAAACTGGTGTGGTGTCCTTTTGTAGTGCTTACATTATATTACTGTTGGTTAAGTGCAAATGCTTTTCACACTGCCTCTAAGATAAGCCTGACTGCTCATGCCAAGATACCAAGGGGGTGAGCAGGGGTTATTTTAGGAGAGTAACTCCCTTATCCTGACTAGGAAGAAGGGTCCCTACTTGGACAGAGGTGCAAGCCCTTGCCAAGTAGAGACCCCCATTTCTAACATGTACTAATCAACACATCATGTATCGATCAACAAGAGCTGAAATGCCCTTTGCTGTTGTTATGTTAACATACATAGTTTAGCTGGACTGCCTGTCCCCACATGTGCAAATTGCCCGAATTAATCTAATGTTATATGATGGATATCGACGTGATAAGGTAAGAGTCGAGGTCACAACAGTTATACACAAAACATTATGCTAACTACTAATTTTCTTCCTCTACACTCACCCATAATGTTCGCTCTTTGGTTATAATTAATGCTTTTTGAAATAATTGTTCCTTACAGAATAGGGTGCACATAAGGACATTGACTCATGGTCTGTAGTCTTTACAGACTCACCTAGTCATGTTTTCTCCATGCATTGCAAAGTTATTCTTTACAGTTTTCTAAAACTAACTTATATCTTTCTTTCTTCACCAGAATAGGTACTCTACAGCATGAGTGCAGAATCACTTTTGTGTATATTGATGGTAATTAGCACACAAATAAAGTTACATAGGCACAAAGAAAGTTGTTTGTGCGTGCACTCACCTACCTTTTTTTCCCTTTTGTTTCGTAGATCAGTGGTGCAGGCCAATATGGTAGCAGAGCAGCTTCAGACATTTTAGCCCTCCAGACTTACACTCAGCCCTAGAGGTGTACAGGAGTCAAAGCAGGTCCCAACTGTGTGCTTAGGCTGCTGCAAGGAAACTAGGTTGCAGTGACCAGGCGTAGCTTTAAATAGAAGAGCCATTCATAATATGTTTTCCACAAACATAAATCTTGAAACAAATGTTGAATTTCCACAGGATACTTTCCAACAGCAGGCGCCCACATGCAGGTTTCCCTGCTTTGCAAGCAGGTCATCCACACACCACCGTAATGCCCCTCATGTGTTGCGAGGCAGGAGATGCGATGTGCAACATGGGAGCCAGCAAGGGGCTCTGATGAGAGTGGAGTGGAGCTACTTCCGATTTGTAGCAAACTTGTTGCAAATGGGACCCACCTGCATGTTGAAGTAACTGAAAGCAAAGATGAGTGTGCCTAAACAGATAAGCCAGATCTAGGATGGAAGCCATCAATGCAAGCTTTGTGAGCACTACTGAATTCTGGGATAGCTGTGGGCAATGCGACTTTTGCATGTGGATTCCCCTTCATGCTACCCAGCTTAGCCCCTTCTTCACCGTCCTGCTCCTCAGGTGTTGCACGGCTGGAATAAACAAGAGCACCATTGGGACCAAGCAGGGAGTCTGTAGGGAGGATGGAAGGGACACTGGGGTCATGTGAGGCATCCGCAGCCAGGGCCGAGCTGGCCGTAGCAGGCATCAGGCATTTGTCCAGGGGGCTGAAAGACTGGGGCCAGTTTTGGAGCAGTGGGGACTGGTTTTGTACCGATGCTGCATTGTCGGCCACCAGTAACAAAAGCAGAAGTGTGGGGGGACAGTTCTGTTAAGCAGCAGTGATTCACGCTCACTTGCACAACCCCACCTGGGTGGGGCTGGTCCGACAAAGTTGCTCGGGCTGCTTTGGGTTCCCAGTCCAGCCCTGTCCACAGCGGGTCAATTGGGTATTCTAAGAGTGATGTGGGCTGGAAGAGGGGACATCCTGTGAGAAGTTGGCCTGATATATGCTGTCCACCAGTTCTAGTAGGCACCTTGTATCAGTCCAAACAACCCCTTATTTGTTATAGGTTAAAGACAACCTTTATTGAAAGCTATCCAAGTGGTAGCTATGGAGAGCAGCCTTCAGGCTAAGTCTTGAAGGAATGTAAAGCAGCTTGTTTTACCAGTCTATAATCTCTTGAGTCACTAAATGAAAGATATCCACGCCAGGTATATATATAATGTTAGACGGCGACCTCAGAGGAGCCCGGAAAGGGGTCCTGACTTCCCTGAGTCCCACCCGTGTTGTATTGTAGCCGGGCGCTGGCGAGAGATTCCCCAGGGGGAGGAATCTCGCAACTAGGATCGTACTTCTGGCACCACACGACACAGAGAGACCACACTGGGTATTCTCAGAAACAAGCTTTATCAAATAGGTATCACTGCAAATATGTACAAGATGAGCACGGGCTCAAGAGTCTCGGAAAGGTAGGGGGTAGCGGGACTGTCTCTGGTAACGGTTCAAAGCAGGGACGTATCCGGCGCACAGCTCACAATCCTCGAGCTGGGGGATACGTGGTCGGAGTCGGGGTCCGGCGGGACCGTGAGAGTCTGGGGGAGCCGCGAGTCACTCAGCAGGGCTCAGGTACAAGTTCGGAGGTCTTACGATCTTCAGGGAGCCGCGAGTCACTCAGCAGGGCTCAGGTACAAGTTCGGAGGTCTTACGATCTTCAGGGAGCCGCGAGTCACTCAGCAGGGCTCAGGTGGGTTCCAGTTCCAGGAGCCGCGACCACGTCAGCAGGCTCTCGTTGTTCCAGCGTCGAATCTGCCGGACAGTCTCAGAGCACCCCTTGTTATAGGTCGACCCCGCTTTGATGTCCGGAGTCTGCGCAGGCAGGGGTCTTGTCACCTGGGGGCCGCTTGTCGGGGTTTCCTGCTATTGTCTTTTGATCCTTTCAGGGCCGGGTCGGGAGGAGTCCCAGACACCCAGCAGGCACGGAGCCAGCCCGCAGGGAGGCCGGAGGGCCGATCGAAACCCATCGTCCCAGGGGAGTTCAGAGGTGCGATAGAAACTGCTCCTCCCTCTCTCATCCCCTGGAAGCGTGATGTCCTCCAGCCGGAGTGGCGCCTCGAGGCCCGGGTCGCGCTGGAGCCGGGCGGCCATCTTGTTGCAGGGAGTGGGCACGCGGGCCCGGGGTGGCCGAAAGGAGAGAGGCCATGGACGGGGATGTCCGGGGTTGGTGCAGGTGTCCTGGTGGGAAAGGTCGGCTGGGCCGCGTGCTTGGGCTGCAGGCACCAGGTTTCCGTGGTGCGGGGGCATGGAGGGCCATTCTACGAGGCCGGGTCCAACACGCGTCCCCCCCAGCTGAAAGCCGGAGAGAACTGCCCATCACCTTGGGGGGTTCTCTTCGCTGAGGCGGAAGAACCGGGAGAGGCCGTCAGCGTTGGCGTGGTCCGTACCAGGGCGGTGTTCTACGGTGAAGTCCATTCCCTGGAGGGAGATTGACCACCGCAGTAGCTTGGGGTTTTCTCCTCGCATCTGCATGAGCCATCGCAAGGGCCGATGGTCAGTTTGGACCCTGAAATGAGTGCCGAACAGGTAGGGTCGTAGTTTTTTGAGTGCCCAGACCACGGCAAAGGCTTCGCGCTCTATGGTGCTCCACTTCTGTTCTCGGGGTAGCAGCCGCCGACTGAGGAAGGCGACGGGCTGGTCTAGGCCTTGATCATTCACTTGGGACAGGACGGCCCCAATGCCATGCTCGGAGGCATCGGTCTGGACTATGAACTCCTTGGTGTAGTCGGGAGCCTGGAGGACGGGGGCCGTGCACATGGCCTTTTTTAGAGCATCGAAAGCTTCCTGGCAGGCAGCCGTCCATTGCACCTTCTTTGGCTGTTTTTTAGACGTGAGTTCCGTGAGAGGGCCGACCAGGCTGCCATACCCCTGAATGAATCGGCGGTAGTAGCCCGTGAGTCCCAGAAAGGCTCGGACTTCCGTTTGGGTGATGGGTGGGTCCCAGGCCAGGATGGCGTCGATCTTTGGCTGTAGAGGAGCGACCTGGCCACTCCCGACTTGGTGCCCCAGGTAGACTACGGATCCTTGCCCGATCTGGCACTTGCTGGCTTTTATGGTGAGGCCTGCCTGGCGCAGGGCGGTTAGCACTCTCCGGAGGTGCTGGAAGTGCTCACTCCACTCTGAACTGAAGACAGCGATGTCGTCCAGATAGGCCGCGCTGAACTGTTCTAGCCCGGCCAGGACCCTATTTACCAGTCTCTGGAAAGTGGCCGGGGCATTTTTCATCCCGAAGGGCATCACGCGGAAGCGGTAGTGCCCATCGGGGGTGGAGAAAGCAGACCTCTCCTTGGCCCCTTCGGTGAGCGCAATCTGCCAGTAGCCGCAGGTGAGGTCGAAAGTGCTGAGGAACCGGGCGGCCCCTAGTCGGTCAATGAGCTCGTCGGCTCGTGGAATGGGGTGGGCATCGGCTCGGGTAACGTCATTGAGCCCCCGGTAATCCACGCAGAACCGGAGCTCGGGGGCGACACCGGGGGCTGCTGCCTTCGGAACCAGGACCACGGGGCTGGCCCAGGGACTGTCAGAGGGCTCGATCACCCCCAGGGTCAACATCTTCGAGACTTCGGCTTGAATACAGGACCGGACCCGGTCAGGAACCCGGTAGGCTCTGTGTCTCACCGGCGGGCTGTCCCCGGTGTCCACATCGTGAACACACTAGTTGGTGACCCGGGGGGTCAGGGAGAAGAGGTCAGAAAATTGTCTGAGGAGCTGGCGGCAGTCCGCTTGTTGCTGGGCAGTGAGGGCTGGGGAGAGGTTCACTCCCTCCACGGAGCCATCCTGCTCCTTGACACACAGGAGGTCCGGGAGGGGATCCGACTCATCTTCGGCCCCGTCATCGGTGGCCAGCAGGAGGCTCAGTTCTGTCCGCACGAAGTGAGGCTTGAGGCGGTTCACGTGCAGGACCCGGAGGGGATCCCGAGGCGACTGGACGTCCACCAAGTAGGTGACTTGGCTCTTCCTCTCAACCACTTTGTAGGGCCCAGTCCATCGGTCCTGGAGAGCGCCAGGCTTCACGGGGGCCATGACCCACACCTGCTGGCCCGGCTGGAACTCGACCAGAGTAGCATTCTGGTCGTACCAGCGCTTCATTTCTTCTTGACTCGCCTCCAGGTTGGCCTCGGCCAGTTCTCGGAACCTCCTGGTCTGGTTCCGGAGGGCCAGGACATATTGGAACACATCTCGGGGGGTGGTCTGGGGTGCTGCCTCCCACCCTTCCTTAACCAAACTGAGGGGACTTCGGACGGGGTGCCTTAGAGTAATTCAAACGGGCTGAACCCTAAGGACTTCTGGGGGACCTCCCGGTAAGCGAACAAGAGGCAGGGGAGCAGGACGTCCCACTTACGCCGGAGGGGCTCTTCTAGGCCAGCGATCATCCCTTTCAAAGTCCTATTAAACCTCTCTACTAGGCCGTTCCCTTGGGGATGGTACGGGGTGGTGAACTTATAGGACACCCCACATTGTTGCCACAGGGACGTCATATACCTTGATATAAAACTTAGTGCCGCGATCGCTCACGACCTCGCGGGGGAAACCCACCCTGGAAAAGATCCCCATCAGGGCCCGGCCCACCACGGGGGCCGTAATGGTGTGCAGGGGAATAGCCTCTGGATAGCGGGTGGCGTGGTCTACTAGGACCAAGATGAAACGGTGACCTTGGGAGGTGGGGGGGTCCAGTGGCCCCACGGTGTCGATGCCGACTCGTTCGAAGGGGGTACTGACGACCGGGAAGGGTTGGAGGGGAGCCTTGCGCTTCCCCCCACTCTTCCCACTGGCTTGGCACGTGGGGCAGGACTTGCAGTGTGCCTCTACCGCTGCTTTCATCTTAGGCCAATAAAAATGGGTCACGAGACGGCTGGAGGTCTTGTCCTGACCCAGGTGACCGGCGAGGGGGACATCGTGGTCTAAGCCCAGGAGGAAATCCCGGAAGCGGAGGGGTACCACCAGTACCCGTCCGGATCCCAGCTCCACTGATTTCTGCTCACTATACAGGATGTTATTTTCCCAATAGATTCGGTGCGTTCCGGTCTGGTCACCTGCGGCTTGGCCCTCGGCCTGGCGCCGCAGCCCGACCAGGGAAGGACAGGTGGCTTGCTCCCGGCAAAATTCTTCCCGGGTGGGCCCGCCCTCGTGGCGCCAATGGGCCAACTCGGGTAGATCCCCCAACTCGGGGACCGGGGCGGGGTCGGATGGTGCGGGTTCGTCGCTGGCGACGGACCCTTCCGATGGGGGAACGGGAGGACCCTCGGCGGGGACGGTACGGGCTTCTTCGACCGGGGTGCTCTCGACTTCTCTCCGGGGAGTGAGTCGGGCTGTCATAGATCGGGTGGTGGCACACACCCACTCGGGGAGTCACATCATTCCTAGGTGGGCCTTGCGCTCTACGTGCTTCCAGGGAGAACTCTCCAGGTCGTTCCCTAAGAGGCAGTCGACCGTCTTGGAGGTTCTTACGGCCACTTTGAGTTTACCTATCACCCCTCCCCACTCAAATGGCACCAGGGCTACCTGACACATACTTTCCCTATTGTCTGCAGAGATTACGGGGCAAAAGACATTGGGGAGGATCTGCTCCTCGGGAACTAGGTGCCAGAGGACACCGGTGATACTAGCCCCGGTGTCCCGCAGGGCCTCTACCTGGTGGCCATTGATCTTGACGAGCTGCCCATATTTCTGTGTGTTGGACGGTAGGAGGCTACCAGGGATCATTTCCCTATCTCCCAGGGATACTAGGGCCATAGCGGCGGGTTCCCACTCCTCGGCTTCCTCAACCTCCTCCCCCAGGGCTACGTTGGCTATCTGCCTCGCAGGGGTGACTTGGGTGGCCATGGGGCACTCTGGGTCATTGGCGTAGTGCCCGGGTTTCTGGCAACGAAAACAGGTGACGGTCACCCGGTGTCCTCGTCTCCCAGGGGGCCCTGTTACTGGTGGGGGGGGCGCCGGGAAAGGTGGAGGTGGTGTCTTCGGGGGGCTAGGCTGGGACTCTCTCGGCCCTCCCTGGTTCCCTCCCCCTCTCTGGCGGGGTGGTCCCTGACTGGTTCGGGGGTACTCTCCTACCATGCCCCGGGAGACCCGGGTGTTGGTCCAGCGGTCGGCCTCCACAGCCAGCTTCCGGGGATCTGTGAGCTTGCTATCCAGCAGATGTTGACGTAGCTCTACGAAGCAGTTCGCAGCCAGATGTTCCCATAACATGAGGTCAGTGAGTTCGGCAAGGGTGGTGACCTTGCTGCCCTTGACCCACCCATCGAAGGCCCGACTAAAAAAGTTTACATACTCCACCCAGGTGGTGCCCGGGATCTTCCTGCAGTCCCGGAACCGTTGGCGGTACATTTCTGGGGTGAGGCCGTATCTTGTGAGGAGAGCCTCTTTCATGTGGCTGTAGGAGGTCTGCAGGGAGAGGGGTAGGTCGAGCAGGGTGTCCCTTCCTTCGCTCAGAAACCGCCCCCACAACCCCGCCCCCCAGTCCTTCTGTGGAATCCGATGGGAGGTCATGGCGACCTCGTAGGCCCGAAACCATTGCTGAATGTCATCGTTTTTATAATATTCTTTGACCACATCCTTGGGGATGTGGACCTTCTGTTCCGCTGGGGGGGCCGTCTCTCGGTTCCCCGAGGGCCTCCCGTCCTCATTTCGGGCCTTGAGCTCGAGTTCTTTTAAGCTGCGTTCGTGCTCTAGTTGGAGCTTTCTTCCTTCGTGCTCCCGTTGGAGCTTCTTTTCTTCCAGTTCGCCTTGTACGCGCATTTGCTCTACCGCTAGCTTTTTCTCCGCTAACTTCAATTCGCCCTCGATTTTGAGTTTGGCTAACTCGAGTTCATGACTGCGGCTTCTCTCTCTGTCCGCGAGTTCTCCCGGGGATAGGCCCCCGTCTGGTACAATGCCTTGCACCTGATTGTCGCTGCTTTCACTTGGAGGGGGTTCGGCTTCGTCGGGGCGCTCCCCCGTGCCTTCCGGGCGGGATGCCCCGGTCTCCACCCAAGTTTTCAGTGCTTTCTGCAAGTCTTCCTTAGTGTTGAGGCCAGTGGTAGCTATTTTAAGTTCTTTGCAAAATTGTTTTAGCTCTTTGTGTGTGTATTCTTCCAGATGCTCCACCTGGAACACTCTGTTGGCGTTGGTTTCTGCGGAGCTCATGGCGCTTCCTTCTGCCATCTTTGTTGGTCGTGCGTCCGTTGTTCACTGTACGATCTCTAGGTGATGGGCCCGAATCCCGTCGCTTGCCACCAATGTTAGACGGCGACCTCAGAGGAGCCCGGAAAGGGGTCCTGACTTCCCTGAGTCCCACCCGTGTTGTATTGTAGCCGGGCGCTGGCGAGAGATTCCCCAGGGGGAGGAATCTCGCAACTAGGATCGTACTTCTGGCACCACACGACACAGAGAGACCACACTGGGTATTCTCAGAAACAAGCTTTATCAAATAGGTATCACTGCAAATATGTACAAGATGAGCACGGGCTCAAGAGTCTCGGAAAGGTAGGGGGTAGCGGGACTGTCTCTGGTAACGGTTCAAAGCAGGGACGTATCCGGCGCACAGCTCACAATCCTCGAGCTGGGGGATACGTGGTCGGAGTCGGGGTCCGGCGGGACCGTGAGAGTCTGGGGGAGCCGCGAGTCACTCAGCAGGGCTCAGGTACAAGTTCGGAGGTCTTACGATCTTCAGGGAGCCGCGAGTCACTCAGCAGGGCTCAGGTACAAGTTCGGAGGTCTTACGATCTTCAGGGAGCCGCGAGTCACTCAGCAGGGCTCAGGTACAGGTTCGGAGGTCTTACGATCTTCAGGGAGCCGCGAGTCACTCAGCAGGGCTCAGGTGGGTTCCAGTTCCAGGAGCCGCGACCACGTCAGCAGGCTCTCGTTGTTCCAGCGTCGAATCTGCCGGACAGTCTCAGAGCACCCCTTGTTATAGGTCGACCCCGCTTTGATGTCCGGAGTCTGCGCAGGCAGGGGTCTTGTCACCTGGGGGCCGCTTGTCGGGGTTTCCTGCTATTGTCTTTTGATCCTTTCAGGGCCGGGTCGGGAGGAGTCCCAGACACCCAGCAGGCACGGAGCCAGCCCGCAGGGAGGCCGGAGGGCCGATCGAAACCCATCGTCCCAGGGGAGTTCAGAGGTGCGATAGAAACTGCTCCTCCCTCTCTCATCCCCTGGAAGCGTGATGTCCTCCAGCCGGAGTGGCGCCTCGAGGCCCGGGTCGCGCTGGAGCCGGGCGGCCATCTTGTTGCAGGGAGTGGGCACGCGGGCCCGGGGTGGCCGAAAGGAGAGAGGCCATGGACGGGGATGTCCGGGGTTGGTGCAGGTGTCCTGGTGGGAAAGGTCGGCTGGGCCGCGTGCTTGGGCTGCAGGCACCAGGTTTCGGTGGTGCGGGGGCACGGAGGGCCATTCTACGAGGCCGGGTCCAACATATAAAATATATGTATTTATTACTAAACACACCCTCCTAGTCTCTTTATGAGACTAGAGGTCAAAACACATAAGTTACACTTCAATAATCACAGTAAAATAGCACAAATACACGTCAGGCCTTAGGGGCGAGCCAAACCATATACTAAAATAGTGGTATAAGAACCACGACTTAACTAGACACAAGGCCTAGAGCCTGTAGAATCGCTGGGACCCCAAGGAACCACCCAAGGTAGTGACACAGAGGACCCACGGGGCCGTGTGCAGTGTGTGAACACAGCCGAGGGCTCCCGTTAGCTTCTATGGGGAAAGTCGCGGTTAGATTTTTAAAAATTAGGGACACTTAGAAATGAGTCAGGACCAAACCCTTTTGAACTTAGGAAGTTCTAGGGCTACCACCCACGGGAGCACCGGAGTACTCGTGTTACCTCACCAAGGGGAAGCCGGGTGCATAGGTGTCTTTTGGTGTCGGGTCGCGTCGTCGATTTCAATGGGAGCTGGCGAAGAAGTGCTGCTGCCATGAAGATGTGAGCTGTCCCACAAAGGATGTCGAGTGCTGCAGCATCGGTGCCCGGACTGGACACAACAGGCCTTGGCAACAGCAACCCATGCAGAAACAAGAAAGATGCTTCGGTGCAGACCAGCAAGATCTGTGGGACTCACCACTTGGATGGGAGTCAGGGCACGTCTGGAGCAACCAGGAAAGCCCAAGGAAATGCAAAGTTACCCCCTCAGGGATCCACCAGTCAACGGACCAGGAATCGCGAAGGGACCTCAAGACGAAACACAAAATTGCAGCCAATGGGTCACTCGGAATGACCAGGCCGACAATCTTTAGTGGATTCAGTGCTCGAGGTGGGGGCTACAAGTCAGCCCAAGCACGACTTCAAGAGACATTGAGAAGTCAATGCACTTGCAGAAATGCACGGTGACCAGGAGTTCCGGTTCCATGCTGCTCACGAGGGCTGCGGGTCTCAGCTTTGCTGGGGACTCGGGTCGGCCTCTGACATGTCTGGAAATCCTCTTCCTGGGCTGCAAATACTTTGGAGTCCGGCGGGAGCTTCAATTATGCAGGCCGGCAAATTGTTTTGTTGGTGCCTGCCAAGCAGGGGAGTCACTCCTTGACCCCAAGGGAGATTTCTTCAGTCCTCTGGTCTTGAGCAGAGTGTCGAAGGTCCAGGATTCAGTGTCAGAGTTTTGTCCAGGGTAATCTAAAGTCCTAAGGACAGGGGTCCCATACTTATACTAAGGTAGGGGGTTGGACATACTCTGGGGACCCACCTATGGGAGGGTTTGGAAAGAGGGGTGGCTACACCCATTTCCTTTGTCCAGTTTCATGCCAGAGCAGGGGCTGGAAGCCCCTGAACCGGTTTGAGCTGGACTATGCATAGGGACAACAATAGTGCCCCCAGTGCAGGACTTCAAAGCACTCAGAGGGTGCTCCCACCCAGCCCCAATACACATAAGGCTGTCTGGGAGGTGGTTACACCTCCCTGTGACAGGAAACCTATTGTTCAGGCCTCCCCTGCTGGAGTTTCGGTCGGCAGCAGGAGACCAGACCCGTGTCTATGGCTGCAGCATCCATTTTGTGATGCCAGGGCTCTATTAAGTTTCTACCGGGTATACCAGTGCTGTCATGTCTCTCCCTCAAGAAGGGTGGGATCATACTCCCACACCAGTTTCTGGTGTGGGGGTATGATTCCAAGGTGTTTGATACCAAACACAATATATTTCCGTGCAGCCAGTCCAAAGTTAGCATTTACCGTTTGGTTATAATGCACTTAAGAGTATATGGTCAGGCTGCACTACCAACAGCATCAGAGAAGGGTCTCCGAATGCTGCAGAGGGGCTCTGCTCATTCAGGGGCTCCCTCTCACATAAGAACCAAGCACTCTGCCTTCAGGATTGATAAGGCCTGCCATAGGAGTGACTTATAGGTTTATATGTGGGTATATGGTGAGATATAGTGAACCTTTATCTCAGTAAGGGGTGCATGCACCTCCTTACCCAGGCTGCAGTAGTAGACCTGTGGTGTCATTTTGGGTGGCTTTCCGGGGGTGGCATAATACATGCTTCAGCCCCTGATAGGCCACTGGGGTACCTATGCCCTGGGTACATAGTATACCATATACTAGGGACTTATAAGGGCACCTCAGTTCCAATCTGAACTGTACCTAAAGTACATGGAATCATTTTAGAGAGGAAGCAGCTAGGCTGGGGCCCTGATTAGCAGGGTCCCAGCTAGACTAAAGTCGAAAAACAGTGAAACACCAGCAAAAAGTGGGGGTAAACATGTGAAGCAGATCCTACTCTCCTACACATCCCATAGAGTCATGACAAGGTTTCAGGAGCTTTGAACCTGTATGGGTCCAGCGGTTATAGTTCTTTTTAACATAGACCAGAACTCTGCAAACAAAATGCACAACATATTGTGATCCATTGTAGGTGCATTTACAGGAATCCATCTACCATATAAAGCACTTCCTAGTAATCATAGGCAGGGGCCTACAATATACTTCTCCTTTGAAAAATGTAAGGCTACTGGAAGGCTGACTGCAGGCAGACAATTGTTCTACTTCATTCAAAGTGGTCTCAATTCGTCCCCATGCTTCCACCGTGCCTGTTTCTGGAAGTAAAATATCAAGTGCATACAGTGATATGATTGAGCGCTTGGACTTAAGCAGCACCCCATCCTCTTCACATCTTATTCTAATAATTACTGCCAGCCACTCGATCACCGGCGCTAAAATCAGAGGCAAGAGTAGTGATCTCAACCATGACCCCCTCAGTACCTCCAATTTAGGTGACATCCTACGGTTTACGCTCACTTGTGCTGAAGTATCCATATATAGTAGGCTTACCCACTTCAAAAATGTCTTTCCTCACACTTAGGGCCAGATTTAGATCTTGGTGGATGGGCTACTCCATTATAACGGTGACAGATATCCTGTCCGCTGGTATATAAATTCCATTATATCCTATGGGATTTATATTCCGGCAGACGGGATAACTGTCACCGTTGTGATGGGGTAACCTGTCCATCAAGTTCTAAATCAGGCCCATAGTTCTTCAGTGTTTTATGCATAAAGCACCCATCGACTGTATTAAATGCTTAGTGAACATCTAGGCTGACAATTATGTACTTTTCCCCTGTCTGTGACACGTGTTCTTCCACCATACCTGCCTGATCAGTGATTCAGCTGCCTCTGCCAGTCTCTTGGCCAGTATTTTCCCCAATATCTTTGCACCTACATTTATCATGGAAGTGGTCTGTATGGTTTACACTCCACTGAGTCTTTCCCAGTCTTCAGGAGGACTGCTATCTAAGCTTTCTGCAACATATCAGGGATTCTTCCCAACATCAGGACACCATTATACATATTAAACAATGGAGTGATTAATAAAGCCAAAATAGGGCCTTTAAAATTTAGCAAGATGGGTGTCACCCATGGTGTTTTCCTGGTCCCTATATTTTGCGTTGGCCATTTGATGTCATCCATGTCTAATGACGCATTCATTACATATCTTATTTCAGTCGCTATTTGAGGCAATATGGATTCTTCCAATAAAGCATCCACTACATCATCATCTCTCATTGACTGCCTGATATATAATCCTGAGTAAAATTCCTCAAATCTCTTATTGGCACCTGATCTGTAATAACTTGTCCTTGTCCATTGCGTATCGCCACTGCCATTCTGTTGCCTGCTTCTCTGTTCACCAGCCATGCTAGCAATTTACCTGACTTGTCACCCTGATCATTTACTAACTTGCTGTACATTTTATAATTGTACTTGTTCAGTTGCTCTATAGCTTGTTCCAATTTTTACAGTTTCATTTCATTTTCAGAAAGAAGCCACAGAGGTGCAGAAAGAGGCAAGAGGGGTGCATTAAGAGGCAAATGGGGTGCAGAAAGAAGCAAGAGAAGTACAGAAAGTAGCAACAGAGGTGCAGAAAGAGGCAAGATAAGTGTAGAAAGAAGCAGCAGAGGTGCAGAAAGAGGCAAGCGAAGTGCAGAAAGAGGCAACAGAGGTGCAGAAACAGGCAGGAGAGGTGCAGAAAGAGGGGACAGGGGTGCAGAAAGAGGCATGAAAGGTGCAGAAAGAGGGAAGAGGGGTGAAGAAACAGGCAAGAGGGGTACAGAAAGAAGCAAGTGAGGTACAGAAAGAGGCAACATAGGTGCAGAAACAGGCAAGAGAAGTGCTGAAAGAAGCAACAGAGGTGTAGAAAGAAACAAAAGAAGTGATGAAAGAGACAAGAGGTTGCAGAAAAACACAAGAGAGGTGCAGAAAATAGCAAGAGAAGTGCAAAAAGAGGCAAGTGAGGTGTAGAAAGAGGCAAGAGAAGTCCAGAAAGAGGTAAGATAGGTGCCGAAAGAGGCAAGTGAGGTGTAGAAACAGGCAGAAGGGGTGCAGAAAGAGGAAAGAGGGGTGCAGAAAGAGGGAAGAGGTGTGAAGAAAGTGGCAAGAGAAGTGAAGAAAGTAGCAACAGAGGTGCAGAAAGAAGCAAGAGAAGTGCAGAAAGAAGCAACAGAGGTGCAGAAAGAGGCAAGAGAAGTGCAGAAAGATGCAACAGAGGTGCAGAAAGAGGCAGGAGAGGTGCAGAAAGAGGGAACAGGCGTGAAGAAAGAGACATGAGAGGTACAGAAAGAGGGAAGAGAGGTGCAGAAAGAAGCAAGTGAGGTACAGAAAGAGGCAACATAGGTGCAGAAAGAGGCAAGAGAGTTGCCGAAACAGGCAAGAGGAGTGCTGAAAGAAGCAACAGAGGTGTAGAAAGATGCAAGAGAAGTGATAAAAGAGACAAGAGGTTGCAGAACAAAACAAGAGAGGTGCAGAAAAAAGCAAGAGAAGTGCAGAAAGAGGCAAGTAAGGTGTAGAAAGAGGCAAGAGAAGTGCAGAAAGAGGCAAGATAGGAGCTGAAAGAGGCAAGTGAGGTGTAGAAACAGGCAAGAGGGATGCAGAAAGAGGAAAGAGGGGTGTAGAAAGAGGGAAGATGGGTGCAGAAAGAGGCAAGAGAGGTACAGAAAGACGCAAGAGGGGTGCAGAAAGAGATAAGAGGGGTACAAAAAGAAGCAAAATAGGTACAGAAAGAAGCAATAGAGGTGCAGAAAGAAGCAAGAGAAGTGCAGAAAGAAGCAACAGATGTGCAGAAATAAGCAAGAGGGATGTAGAAAGAGGCAAGAGAAGTGCAGAGAGGCAATAGAGGTGCAGAAAGAGACGAGAGGTACAGAAAGAGGGAAGAGGGGTGCAGAAAGAGGGAAGAGAGGTGCATAAAGAAGCAAGAGAAGTGCAGAAAGAAGTAACAGAGATGCAGAAAGAGGCAAAAGGGGTGTATAAAGAAGCAAGAGGGGTGCAGAATCAAGCAATGGAACTGCAGAAACAAGCAAGTGAGGTGCAGAAAGAGGCAAGAGATGTGCAGAAAGAAGCAAGAGTGGTTTGTGCACCATTAGTACCAATTTAATATCCACATTTAGCAATAAGTGACAGGTGACCATTCCAGGTTTGCAGAGGGCCTTCCACCTCGTTGTAACACTTGTTGCTGTATTTTTGGTAACGTTTGAGCTGTGTTAACTAGAAACAAGTTTTTTTTATTAAAATCTGCAGATTATGCAGCAAATGATGGATTATGTGGCAAATGCAGAAAATGTAAATTATGCGGATATTGGTGCAGCCCAACAGTCGCATAATTACAGTGGCCCTGCTCATACTTAGGGGCCAACTAGCATACCTGTTACCTCCAGTAAGCCCCACACAGTGGGATTGCTTAGAGGTGGACACAGGCCACGCCCCCTTTCTTCACCACTCTGCAAAAGCACCTCCTGGCGTGCTCTTGGTAGGGGATGAAGTCCCCTTGCCTCCTAAGGGTCCCTGGGGGCCAAATAGCCTTCTTGTTATCTCTAATAAGCCCCATACAGCTGGATTGCTGAGAGTGGTCAGAGGCCACACCCCCTTTTTACACCACTCTGCAAACACACCTCCTGGTGCACTGATGCTTGGGGGATGAAGTCCACTTTAGTCCTGATGTCCTCAGGACACAAGGGGACCTCATCTTCCCATCAGCAGTGTGCCAAGAGGCACATTTGGCGAGTGTTGTAAAAAGGGGCATGGCCTCGGACCAACTCTCAGCAATCCCACTGTGTGGGGCTTACTGGAGGTACCTGGTGGGTTAGTTGGCCTCTAAGGACCATCAGCAGTGAAGGGGGCTTCATCCCCAAACCCAGCGCGTGCCAGGAGGCACATTTGCAGTGTAGTCAGAGAGGGGCGGGGCCTCCGGCAAGTTGCTGACAGCAAGCACATCCTGGAAATGAGATTGAGACCATTTTAATAATGTTAATATATGTGTTTCTCCTTTAGGGTGAAGGAGCATCACAGCAGGCTCCACCACCCTAAAGGAGGAATATCTATTAATGTAAATTCAGATAATCTTAACATTCCTAACTATAACATCACTTTAACCTTTGTTTTCTTTCAGTGATTTTCTAGTTATTTTTTAAACATAAAGTAAGATGTCCATCGTATTGCATGGTGGGAGGGCTGGACACAGGGTCTGGCCTTTCATAGTCCATTGTGCTGCCTTCATCTAAGATTGCTGTCTCTGCCTGCCTCCTCCCTGCCCTCCATTGTCCAAGTCCATACCCCTGTCCCCTCATCTATTCCTTTGAGCTTCTAGTTCTGCCACTGTCCTTCCCGCCTGACCTGCACAGTTAGCTTGCTGCCCCTACCCAACTCCTCCCTGCCCTCTGTTGTTTGAGTTCATGTACCTGCCCCCTCCCTAATGTTCTGCATGGTCCATTGTGCTTTCACTGTCCTCCAGTTAGCTTGTCCCTGCCCACTCATCCTGCCCTCTGTTGCTTGAGTCAATGACCCTATCATTGGCCTCCTGCTTAGCCTCCGTGCTTAGCTTGCTTTCCCTACCCTCCTTCCCCCTGCACTCCAATGTCTGTGTGCATGCTTCTGCTCCCTCCTTTTTGCCCACCATGTTCCATGGAACTGCCACTGCCCTGTCTGTCTACTCTGAATGTTCTGTTCAACCGCCACTGCCCCTCCCATCTGCCCAGCATGGTCATATGGCTGCCGCCTGCCTCTGCCCCCCTCTACCCTGCCTTCCATTTCCAAGTTCCATGCCCCTATCCCCTCCCTCCTGTCCTACATGGTCCATTTTTCTGCCACTCCCTTCTGCCCTCCATGTTCTATTGTAATACAACAACTCTTCCTGCCCCCGCTGCATGCTCTGTTTTTAAGCCCCACCCCACTCCACCCCTTCGTCTGCCCTCTCTTGTCTGTGCCAGCACCTACTCTTCCCTTTTGCCCTCCATGGTCCTTTGTGCATTCCCCTGCTTCTTGTCCACTATGGCTGTTGTGCTGCCACTAACCCTCCTGCTTGCCATGCATGTTTTTTGTGCTGCCACTGCACCTCCCACCTGCCTTGTGTGGTCAGCTTGCTGATCTGCCCCCCATCCCACCTCCCCTCCATTGTCTGTCTGCATGTCATTATAGTCTCCCTGTTGCCCTTCTTGGTGTGTTGTGCTTCCAATGACAATCCTGCCTGCCCTGCAATGTTAGCTTGTCGCTCCTGCTGTGCCCTCTTGCCTCCTGGCCTCCATTTTCTATGTGCAGGCCCCTATCCCCTCCCTCCTGCTTTTCATAGTCAATTGGCGTGCCCCTGCCTCCTCCCTGCTACCGTTCATGGTCTGTTGTGCTGCAACTGCCCTTCCTGTCTATCCAGTATGGTCAGCTTACTGCCCGTGCCTCTTTCTCCTCTGCTCTCTGTTGTCCATGTGCATGGCCTTATCCCCTCCCTATTGCTTTCTATGTTTCGTTGTGCTGCACTGGACTCCCATTTGCACTGTGTGGTGTATTGTGCTGCTGCAACCCCTGACGCCTGCCCTCTGAAGTCAGTTTGGTAGCCCTCCCAACCTCTCTTTTGCCCTCTATTGTCTGGGTTCATGTCCCTACCCCATTCCTCCTGCCCTTCAAGGTCCAATGCACCATACATGCCAACATTTGGTACTTGGTAAGAGGGAGATTTTGAAAAGAAAAAAAATCTGGGGTATTGATTTTCCCCATTGACTTTCATTGAAAAGGAGGAGATTTTAGATGAGGAACAGCTAAAACAAAACCCCTTTGGGCTTTAAAACATCGGGAGTCTCCTGCCTGAATCGGGTCTGTTGGCATGTATGGTTGTACTGCCACTGCCTCTCCCTTCTGCCCTCAATGGCCTGTTGTATTGCCATAGCCTCTCTTGCCTGTCCTGCCTGGTTGGTTTGTTGCCCCTGTCCCCCTTTCCCCTGCCCTCCATGGTCTGTTGTGCTGCCACTGCCCAGTTGATCACTTGGGGCCAGATGTATGACATTCCTTTTTGCGAGTTGCAAATTGCAAAGCTTTGCGACTTGCAGAGTGGAATGCACAACAGTGTCTCAGACACTCTATAACTCCTAATGGTGGTGTATACTGCAATTGCGGAAAGGAAAACATTCCTTTTGTTATTTAACCCTCACACACCCTATTGGTATCATGCTTCACAGCGTGTAACTACAAGGCTACCCTATCTTGACCCTGAGACACGCATATTCCCCTCTAATTGGGTAAGGGTGATTGAATGTATGCTTGTGAGAAATGAGTAACGAATGACACGCATTATTGTATATGAAATATTACCGCATGAGAGTGCAAGTATGAGTGGAAATATCATCGAGTGAGATGGGTTTGGAATATATGAGTCAAAGGGGCATGAGTTGTCGTAAAAAAATTTAAATCACGGAGTACAACCTTTTGGCATACATGAGAACACGGTCGTGGTACGGATGAATCCCTATATTTTGTTGGTTTTAACGTGGATGGCTTAACTGGAACAGGCGAATTTTACTTTGCAAGTATGAACGGTACACTATGTTATTGCGCACACTACCCAAGTTGGGCAGTTTGAAATAATAGATTCTTTTTGGCTCTGCCGGTTGTGGTCACATGAGCACAGACCATGCATGAATTGAACATGTGCACCCATGCATGATAAGGAGTTGCACTTTAAGACTATTATTGAAATACAATATTTGATCTTTTCCTTGTTTTCTCTTTTTCTCCTAACAGGCGGAATTATTTGTTACAGAAGAAGGGGGATAAGTATTCTCCCCACTGTGATTAATTTTTATTGTCACATTTTGTCACGAAAGGCGCAGCTTTCTGCACCTTTAAATACTTATACATAGGTCAGCATAGTATGTTTTGATCTACACCAGGGAGGGATCTCTATTGTGCCCTGACGAAAGCCCAGGACCATTTTTGGCCTCTACACTTTTGGGCTGAAACATGTTGGCAGTTTTTTAGGGTCTTAGGACCATAACTTCTAAAAAAGACCCATTTTTGTTACTTTTTAATATCCACTACATCCCCATCAATAAAGGGATACCTGGGGATATAGTAGGATTTTTATCTTTAAGTCCCTCTGGCCTACATCTCCTAAGAGCTCCCTGAAATATGGTCGAGACCACCCAGACCTTTAGGAGTCTGGGTGAACCCGATGATGAAGCATGACACCAATAGGGTGTGTGAGGGTTAAATAACAAAAGGAAATGTTTCCTTTCCTCAATTGCGGTATACACCACCATTAGGAGTTATAGAGGCTTAATGAGCCACCTCGGTCTGGGAACACTTTTGTGAGTAGAAATCTGATGCCACCTTGTATCAATTGAGGGATGGAAAAAGTTAACAGGGAAATGTTTGGGCATGCAGAGAATCATGTTATGTGGACAATTATAGAGGATGAGCACAGTTGGGATCACTTTATAAGAAACTAGGTGTGAAAGTTCACTCGACAGACAATGCGTGCTAGGAGACAATTTTGAGTGCCTAGGCTAGTTACAAGAAGACACATCCCTTAAACAGTGCTTGACAGTGGTTACTACTGCCGGAGTCCTGGTCAGTAATGTGGATTATTCAATTTGGTTTGCTTTGTTTTGTGCTTAGATATAATATTGGAGCTTGTGTTGGGTGGGATCATGCAGAGAGCTGGATTTTGAAGTATTTCATTTCACATATCTTGTTGGATTTTTGGGGTTCACAATTTCTGTGGGATTTTGAGATTTCCGTATTGAAAAACATATGGTTTTCTCTGTACTTTTGTGTGTCTTGTGACTCCTTGATGATTTAGAATGAAAAAGTTAAAGTGTGTTGTCGAAAAGTCAATGGTCAGATTCAAATTGCTATTTTATACGAGATGAGGAACCAGGAATCTTATTTCGGTGGCTAGATGATAGGTTCAAAGGACCCTTCTATTGAATCATGATAGCTTTCTCTTTGCATATCTAGTTTCGAGGAAGTGGTTTCTGTCAAATGACCAAGACCCTACTTGCCGCAGCTATAGGCCTGTTATTATGTTCAAACATCCTGGCAAGGAGCTCTGTGTTTTTATGTCTGTTCTTGTGTCCTGGTCAAGAACTGACATCATATTAGATGTATAAATCTTTATCCTACCTTGGGTAAGTGGCACCGACACTAGATAATAAAACACCATGGAGTATCAAATTGAACTTGCTAGAAAAGATACACAGATCCTTTTCACTCCAAATGCAAGACCACGTGGACTTTTTGGATGTATAAATAATCAGTGAGAAAGTGCAATTTTTGTCCTTCAACGATTCGAGACAAAAGCCGACAATTATAATGTTAGTACAGCCTTGTGGCTGTCACAACCATCACGCAGTTTCCATGGATAAAAATATTTATTTTCTTCACTAACAAAATTCAGATCTGCCTTGAAGATCCACTACCTGCAGGTAGAGTCTTTGATACAAGTGTGAACTTGGCCTAGTCTTCTTAAATGTGATTATCACCAAGGAGGGAAAGGAGAGGGGGAGGGAGGAAGGAAGAAAGAATGGAAGTGAAGTGAAGAAGGAAGGAAGGAAGGAAGGAAGTGAGGAAGGAAGGAAGCATGAAGGGATGGATGGATAGGAGGAAGAAAACAAGCATTGGCATAGCCAATAGGTCTCGCCTTTGGGACCTTATAAGTGTTTAGCCATGCAACTGTTGCATAACTAAATACTTGTAAGGTCTATGCCAAAAGGCTGTGAAAGTGATCGCGATCAAACATCAAAGCGGACGTGTGGCCGCGAAAGTGAAAGTAATCGCGGCAAGCGCGGCGCGCGCACCCGCGTACATGCACTGTAGCTCTAGGCTGGCCTGGTAGCACTTTTTGGAGCCCTCTCTATAAGTCTCGCCAGACCAGCGCATGCACTGGGTCAGGCGAGACCTAAAAAGGAAAGGAAAGGTAAGGGAAGGTGAGGGAAGGAGAGGGAAGGAAAGGAAAGGAAAGGAAAGGAAAGGAAAGGAAAGGAAAGGAAAGGAAAGGAAAGGAAAGGAAAGGAAAGGAAAGGAAAGGAAAGGAAAGGAAAGGAAAGGAAAGGAAAGGAAAGGAAAGGAAAGGAAAGGCAGGAGGGATGGAGTTTGAGAGGGAAGAAGGAATTACACAAGGATGGAAGGAGTTAAGGAGTGAAGAAAAAAGGGGAGAAAGAAGGAAGGAAAGCAGGAGGTGATGGAAGGAGGAAAGGAGGGAAGAAAGAAGGAGATAAAGAAGGAGGCGAGGGAAGGAGGAAAGAAGGGAGAAAAGAAGGGGAGAAAGAAGGAGGCAAGGGAAGGAGGAAAGGAGGGAGGAATGGAGGGACTAGGTGAAAGGGTGGTAGGTATGTAGTTAGGAAGGTCCATTCAGTCAGAGGTTCGAGTCTTTTTATGACCAAAAGAAATATTACCAGGATATAACAAGTTGTTTCTGCCTGACGGTGGCGTGGCTTTTAGATGAGTTTTTGTGGGCTGGCACACACTGTTATTATCATTATCTTCTTCTTCTCAATCTTTATTTCGACCAATGGTCATAAAAGTACAAACAATTTCACAAAAAATACACAAATATTAAAACATATGTATAAACACCATAAAAAAGAACAAAAACCATAAAATTCCAACAACCAGGAATAACCAATGCCTGTGCACATGCCAATAGTAGTAGTCAGTGCAAAATACCTCCGTGGGAACTATGAACTTAGAAGCCCAACTCGGGACATTATTGACACAGACCAGGTGCATAAAACTTCAAACAGTGGTTACACAAAATCTTCTTTTCCTCCACATTGATGCGAGAAATGATGATACGGCAAAAACTATTGGGGTAGATAAGTCTGTTTTAAGTACTCGATAGGCATGCATACAGAGCATAAACCCCAAGTTCCTACAAACAGGCACAATCCAACACTTCCTGGACTTTTTATAGGTGGGACAGAAAAATAATATGTGTAATTCAGTTTCTTGATCTGCGTCGCAGCCAGGACAATTTACCTTACTTGCACAAAATTTCCCTTATGTAGTCGAATTATCACGTTTAATAAGGAGACAGGGATGCCCAATTGTAATAGTACAGACCACAATTTTGATCTAGGAACCAAATCGAAGGCCGCACGTAAATCCACAAATACAGTGTACAAGGAACCGCCCTCCACTTTTACAACTTTCCAGAATAACATCGTAAGGCGGAAGATTTGGTCCATAGTTGAGACATTCTTCCTAAACCCTGCCTGATAGGGACTCAGAATAGAGAACTCCTCTATCCAATCCCTAAGGCGCTCTAGAATCAGCCTTGCAAAAAAAATTTGGGGGACATCTATAAGGCTTATAGGCCTATAATTAACCTGGAGTAAAGGGGAGCCCTTCTTAAAGATTGGAACTATTTCGGTTCCCAACCAAGTGCTAGGTATTGCCATGCCCTTCTGTACTGCATTGAATAACGCCGTTAGGTAAGGAGCCCAAACCATCGGTTCATTTTTAAAGAGGTCACCAGGAAGTTTATCCAAGCCAGGCGCTTTACCGGAAGGAAGACTAGAAAGAATATCAAAAACTTCCTGTTCCCCAAAATCATCCCCATGATGAACAGTGGTAAGTTTGACCGATTTTAGCTCCTGGGCCATGCCATTAGTAGACGGATCACTACCATAAAGGGAGGAAAAATGGCCTTCCCAAACACTAGCAGTGATGTTGGGAGCTATCGCTGGTAAAGGTTCAGACGAGCCCGTATTAACAAATTCCCAAAACGTACGAGAATCTTTTGTTTTAAGTGCCTCAATTAAATTATCCCAATTGTCACTATCCCACTCAGACTTAGCATGGTCAATTAGTTGCTTATATTCCCAACGTTTTTGTCTAATTAGCGCCTTATTATTATTAGACTTAACAGCTCCAAGGAGTTCTGTTTTTAATTTCCTACAAGCAGTATTATACCAAGTAGGTGTGTTACAGCTCCTACTATCTTTAGGCGCTATAGGATTTAAAACATTAGCCAAAATAGCATTTAGCTCCAAATTTAACTCCTCAAATTTTTTATACATTTCTGGAGTGGGAACATGCAGTGGTAGGGAACCTACGGCTTCCAAAACCGGGATTACCTTCTCATAAAGTTCAGGTAATAACACGGGTGGTTAACTAGTTTTTCCCACCTCACCCTGCGCCTATTACTGGATAAGTGGCAACCTGTATCTGAGTCCTTATTCTCAATACATGGGGCAACAAAGTTCCCCGGGGATAGCAACTGAAGAATCAGTGGGTTATGGTCACTATCTTCCCTTGATTCTACCCTAAAATCTACGACCTTTCCCCAAGCACAACTCTCAACAAATATATAATCCAGCCTAGACTCTCTGCCCGGTTTGTTGAAAGTGCACTTGGTAGGGACGTCTGATTTAAAACGGCCGTTGCATGCCCTAATCGAGAACTTTAAAGTTAGAGCCGTAATCTGAACAGCAAGAGGGGTCCATGACCTAGGTGGCAAACCCACGACTGGGGGTATTGCCCAGTAGTCATCCTCCTCCTGGATATCACCATCTATCAAACCCGGGAGCGGTTCGAAATGGCAATTAAAATCTCCTCCTATTAGGAGGGTAGAGCCTTGGGGAACAGTATTTAAAAATGTAGAGAGCTCGTCAATAGTAGCAGACTCCGCTGTGATATTCACCGGTCTGGAATAGACATTAATCAGAGCGAGGCGAAAATCATTAGGCCATACCAGAATCACACACTGCACATCGTGGGATGTCGTGTCCACAACCATGGCCTGACAACCCAGGTGGGTACGGACCCAAATTGTCAATCCCCCGGATGGTCTACCCCTACCCCCCCACCTGGCTGGGATCGAAAATGAAACAAAGCCACTCCGGTGATGTTCGTCCCTTGCCCAGGTTTCTTGAAAAGGCATATATCGTTCTTGTCTATAAACAGGCCCCATTCGGGGCACATTAGTTTATTACCAATCCCTGCTAGGTTCCACGACAATATTGTCAGTGGTGGAGGGAGAGGTGGGACTTCCGGGAATGGGTCCACAATAGGTTCAATGATTGTTGGATTTCCAACCCGCAGACCGTTATCGGGGATCCCATTGCATTCGCCTAAGAATGTTTTGGGAGGAGAGACTCTAGTTAATATTCTCTTGGAGACATCCAACCCCTCAGTACCACCCTTACTCGCTAATGTAACTCTAGGGTCAGTGTTGATGATTTTCATAGTATCCATAACACCAACCAGCAATTGGCTGGGTGGGTCAGGGTTAGTAGTTAGTCAGTCTATCTCACTCAGACAACTAAACCTATTTTAATCCTGAGGGTGCAAAGTCGTGCTTAGATGGTGGAAATTATTCGTGGCCGCTCTAGAGTGGCTTCTGGTACCCACCCTCGTCCACCCTACTTCCGGAGCCTCATCGAAATGCCTGTCGTGTGGAGGGTAGAAAAAAACCAATGGAAGAGTCCGAATTAGGGACTCTTCCTCTAAATGGGGGCATCTGAGAATAAAAGAAACTGCTCCAGGATCCCTAAAATTTACAACAACACAGTCTCCACTGATGCTTTTCGTAGATAATCCCAGCCATGCGACCCTTCTGACCATCATAATCTCACCAGAAAATTTTGGGAGAAGGGGTCTGTGCTTGTTTAGCCAACTAACAACTTTGTTCTTAAATGAAGCAAATGATTCTTCTCTTGCGTTAGAAAGTTTGGGAACTCCAGCTAGGACAACTACCAGTGGCGCTGCTTCCGGAGGGAGGTTTAGTATTTGATCCTTCCTTAAACTATTAGCCTCCTGGATTTCTTGCTCTATGCCCACAATAGGCTTATCCGCCACCTTAAGAATAGAGGGAGGGACGAAGTGCTTATTCACTTTTGAAACAGCCTGTGTGCAGGGAGGGGGGTTTGCCAGGTCTAAGATACTTGCTGAAGAAGCAGAATTGGGTAGACACTCGGTTAATACAGGAACAGCCCTGCCCCTTCCCGTAGTCAGCGGGCTATGTGGCAGTTCTGCCCTAGGCTCAATAGCCCTTTCTATATTTGCCAGGCTAAAATCTATTTGATTAAGTCTGGCAAGAAAGGGGTTCAAAAGAGATTTCAGGAGACCTTCGAGAACTTGAATTTGAGGGTCTACCCTTACCTGGGTACTATCACTGTTGATCATATTAGGAGGGTAATCTACCGGGGAGCTCTGTGTAGAAAGAATGGCCGATGGAATGTCAGGATCATTTGCTGCAGTTAAAGTCACCTTAGCTTTTGCCCCTCCCAAGGAATTTGTGTGGGATGCAGCAGCTACCCTTGACTTTTTACCACCCACAGCCTGCACTTCCCGCTTCCATTTAGGTACGGCCCCCTCCCTGTTGGCTCGGGCTTGCTGACGAATAATTTCTGGTCCCCTAGCGAGCGATCGATTAGATACAGGCACAGGGTTAGGACTATTAGAAAGAATGAGAGGGTCAGTATTATCACCAAGGGGACACACAGCGTCCTGTGACATAGTTGCCTCTAAACAATCATTAAGCGATGCAGACTCAGGCAGCGTAATATGCCTATCAGGTGTTCTTGCATTAGCTATATGACCAAGAGACGATCTTTTAGCATTGTCAATGCCGTGCGAGAGACGCCTTTCTAGGATAGTGATCTCATTTGAAATCAAAGAATTAGCTCTCAGCAAGAAGCAGTCCTGAGTGCCTGCCATTGATACACTGGACGAATGGGCTTTGCTTCTAGTCTCCCTAGTCGACATTTTCTATATGAGTTATGTCAATGGACCCCTGGGGCTACAAGGTCAGAAAAAGATGGCCAAGAGAAAATGCTGCAAACAACCAAGAGAAATGGCCCGGTCCGGTCTTAAACGGTCTGTAACGGGCTAGAACGGGCCCGCCCTTGGCCCGGGCTTTGCCCGCGCTGCGTTACTATGCGCACGTGATATTCTACCTAGATTGTGGGGCGGAGACACAGAGGAAGAGGCAGCAGCTGTGAGTTGGAGGGCTGCTGGTCCTCACAGTCCTTTGCACTATCGCCCCAGTAGACAACAAGTAAGTCTCCCTGCGAGTGGCTCCTGCGCAGCGGGGGCTGCGAGGCGTTTTTGAAGTGTTCTGGATAAGAGGGCGGAGACACAGTGGAAGAGGCAGCAGCTGTGAGTTGGAGGGCTGCTGGTCCTCGCAGTCCTTTGCGCTATCGCCCCAGTAGACAACAAGTAAGTCTCCCTGCGAGTGGCTCCTGCGCAGCGGGGGCCGCAAGGCGTTTTTGAAGTGTTCTGGATAAGAGGGCAGAGACACAGTGGAAGAGGCAGCAGCTGTGAGTTGGAGGGCTGCTGGTCCTCGCAGTCCTTTGCGCTATCGCCCCAGTAGACAACAAGTAAGACTCCCTGCGAGTGGCTCCCGCTCAGCGGGGGCCGCGAGGCGTTTTTGAAGTGTTCTGGATAAGAGGGCGGAGACACAGTGGAAGAGGCAGCAGCTGTGAGTTGGAGGGCTGCTGGTCCTCGCAGTCCTTTGCGCTATCGCCCCAGTAGACAACAAGTAAGTCTCCCTGCGAGTGGCTCCCGCGCAGCGGGGGCCGCGAGGCGTTTTTGAAGTGTTCTGGATAGGAGGGCGGAGACACAGTGGAAGAGGCAGCAGGTGTGAGTTGGAGGGCTGCTTGTCCTCGCAGTCCTTTGCACTATCGCCCCAGTAGACAACAAGTAATTCTCCCTGCGAGTGGCTCCCGCGCAGCGGAGGCCGCAAGGCGTTTTTGAAGTGTTCTGGATAAGAGGGCGGAGACACAGTGGAAGAGGCAGCAGCTGTGAGTTGGAGGGCTGCTGGTCCTCGCAGTCCTTTGCGCTATCGCCCCAGTAGACAACAAGTAAGACTCCCTGCGAGTGGCTCCCGCTCAGCGGGGGCCGCGAGGCGTTTTTGAAGTGTTCTGGATAAGAGGGCGGAGACACAGTGGAAGAGGCAGCAGCTGTGAGTTGGAGGGCTGCTGGTCCTCGCAGTCCTTTGCGCTATCGCCCCAGTAGACAACAAGTAAGTCTCCCTGCGAGTGGCTCCCGCGCAGCGGGGGCCGCGAGGCGTTTATGAAGTGTTCTGGATAAGAGGGCGGAGACACAGTGGAAGAGGCAGCAGCTGTGAGTTGGAGGGCTGCTGGTCCTTGCAGTCCTTTGCGCTATCGCCCCAGTAGACAACAAGTAAGTCTCCCTGCGAGTGGCTCCCGCGCAGCGGGGGCCGCGAGGCATTTTTGAAGTGTTCTGGATAGGAGGGCGGAGACACAGTGGAAGAGGCAGCAGGTGTGAGTTGAAGGGCTGCTTGTCCTCGCAGTCCTTTGCACTATCGCCCCAGTAGACAACAAGTAATTCTCCCTGCGAGTGGCTCCCGCGCAGCGGAGGCCGCAAGGCGTTTTTGAAGTGTTCTGGATAAGAGGGCGGAGACACAGTGGAAGAGGCAGCAGCTGTGAGTTGGAGGGCTGCTGGTCCTCGCAGTCCTTTGCGCTATCGCCCCAGTAGACAATAAGTAAGTCTCTGTAAGGGCGCCAGTTACGTTCCACAGGAGCGTCAGGAACTTGAAGAAGAGTCCTCAGTCTTCCCCTACGGCCCTCCGACTCTATCAGACTCTAGAGTAGCGGATGACACGCCAGGGGAAAACAGGGAAACAAAACAAGGACAGGCGGGGAGAAAGGCAGGTTGTGTTGATGGACCACGTCAGGGATAGTGGCGGGAGTACCCAGCTGTAAAATAAAAGAATATATTATACTCTATCAGTACCATGCAACCCCTTTGTAGGAACAACCCACCTTTGGCACCTACCACGGCTATCGTTCACAGCTTGAAGTAGAAGAGGGTGGTAGATTTGTCTCACTTGCTATGGACCCCTACAATGGAAGAATAAGGTTGAGGTAAGTAACTCAACTATGTGTCAGACCATATACTTAGAATGTACAAGGCTCACCCCGTATGTCTCCAGGAGGACTGTGAGTAATGCAGGATTATATCCTCTTTATGACCTTCTAAAAGTGAGTAGTTTGCTTAATCATCTAGTGGAGATGATGTTCAGCTGCCAAGAATGTAAATCAGGATAATTATCTCCAAAATACCTATAATCCACAATATGTATAAAAAGGCAGCGCAAGGCGCTGTTACCGTGTTTCTGATGTAATACAATACGCCGTCCCATAAATGTTGCACAGTGGTCCACGCCAGTCTTCCCCGAAATAAATAAGAAAAATGGGTCTGTGCAGGGAAAACGAGAGAGTCTCTCTCGCTCAAGGGGGAGGATCCTTAATCAAAGTACGTGCAAGAAACAGGAATTGTTCGGACGTGAAATGTTAGCAACTGCTTAGGGAAGTCAGCAAGGGAACCTTAACTCCCGGCAAAACTAAGGGAAATGAGACTTGCCGCTATGCAAAGCACAAGTGTAGGAACTATCGCAGGGAGACTGGTCGCTATGCAGAACACACGTACCGGAACTATCCTAGGGATCAAATCAGAATTCTACGTGCTCGAAGGATTTACTAAACCAGGTAATCAAATATACCAAAGGAAAACAGCATCCGCTGCAACCAATATATGAGAACGCGGCGACGCCATGCCAGGCAGGGAGCACCGAAGCCAACAGCACTCGCCAACTACAAATCAACGTCACAGGAAACAGGAACCAAACAAGGCGGAAGTCAGGCAAACGCTACAAGGACGGAAATGGGGCTAGGAGCAAGAACGCTAAGCGGCGTTTGAGCTCACCTAAGCTCCTTAAATACTAAACATGTCTTGGGGGCAGGACCGCGGGGCATGACAGCACACTCCCACCACAATGTTCCCCCAACGGCTTGGGTTTGTCTGGGGGCAGGACCGCGGGGCCTGACAGTCTCCCTGCGAGTGGCACCTGCGCAGTGGGGGCCGCGAGGCGTTTTTGAAGTGTTCTGGATAAGAGGGCGGAGACACAGTGGAAGAGGCAGCAGCTGTGAGTTGGAGGGCTGCTGGTCCTCGCAGTCCTTTGCGCTATCGCCCCAGCAGACAACAAGTAAGTCTCCCTGCGAATGGCTCCCGTGCAGCGGGGGCCGCGAGGCGTTTTTGAAGTGTTCTGGATAAGAGGGCGGAGACACAGTGGAAGAGGCAGCAGCTGTGAGTTGGAGGGCTGCTGGTCCTCGCAGTCCTTTGCGCTATCGCCCCAGTAGACAACAAGTAAGTGTCCCTGTGAGTGGCACCCGCGCAGCGGGGACCGCGAGGCATTTTTTAAGTGTTCTGGATAAGAGGGCGGAGACACAGTGGAAGAGGCAGCAGCTGTGAGTTGGAGGGCTGCTGGTCCCCACAGTTCTTTGCGCTATCGCCACAGTAGACAACAAGTAAGTCTCCCTGCGAGTGGCTCCCGCGCAGCGGGGGCCGCGAGGCGTTTTTGAAGTGTTCTGGATAAGAGGGCGGAGACACAGTGGAAGAGGCAGCAGCTGTGAGTTGGAGGGCTGCTGGTCCTCGCAGTCCTTTGCGCTATCGCCCCAGTAGACAACAAGTAAGTCTCCCTGCGAGTGGCTCCCGCGCAGCGGGGGCCGCGAGGCGTTTTTGAAGTGTTCTGGATAAGAGGGCGGAGACACAGTGGAAGAGGCAGCAGCTGTGAGTTGGAGGGCTGCTGGTCCTCGCAGTCCTTTGCGCTATCGCCCCAGTAGACAACAAGTAAGTCTCCCTGCGAGTGGCACCCCTATCATTATCATTATTGTCATCGTCGTTGCTGTTCATGTTTGCTTACGTGTAAAAAATATTGTATGAAGGGACAATGCTCTGAGATGCCATGTGCGCGCTTTGTCCCCATTCTCGGCCTCCCTTCATGTGAGGCTCCATGGCCAATGTGTGGCTCCCTCGAACTTTCAGACTGAGTTCCTGTCACTTTGATCCTCATTTCAGAGGGTTTCGGGTAAAAAAGCTCACTTCGTTTGTCTGTTTCTGTGCAATGTAAAGCCAATAAATCAATGATTTCGAATTGTTTCTATTATATTTATTTAGGTATATTTCTCGCTCTATAAAGCGAAGGCATCCCTCCTCATGACTGCCACATCTTGACTAATGGTGAGCGTGTCAAAAATGAAATAATACATGTTTCTTGCATTAAAATGCAGGGGGGGGGGGGTGCCTGTCAAACCTACTGCATATACAGTTTGAACAAAATACAAAAACGTAGGATCTTGCAGAGAATTATTTTATCAATTTATTTTTGGTCGTTGGCTTCTTCAATCGTAAGTTGTGATTTAGATTTTCTTTAACGCGTTGTCATGGTTGTATGTAGTCAGCCACGTGCCTTTTCTGTACTGTTTTTCTTGGACTGTCAGTTTCAGGGATTTGGAAAGACGTCCCCGCGTTTTCAATTTCACAGCTGAGAGGTGTCATTGCAGTATCTTACTCAAGTACTTTTAGCTAATAATGTTCATAACATTATTTGGTATGTGACAGCAGTGCTTATTTTGTAAAATATTAAGTGCCAGGGCTCTGACCAGGAGGCCACTGCAGCTTGCACCATCCATCGCCCTTGTCATCGCTGACAAAACACCTACTAACCATCTCTCTCGCATGTAAATGCGACAGTTCAGATTATTCCAGGTCCCCAAAGCTAAAGGAATGTCTGGGAAGGCAGGTATTAGTAATTTTTTTTATGTATTTTGTTCCCTAAACAGCTCTTATACTTCTCCCCTCTAAATTACATGAGCAGCGCCACCTTGTGGCAGACTGCCCTAAGTGTGGTGTTGACAATTAGGTGCCGGTGCCGAGCATCGGAAACCAATTAAGTGCCGGTGCTCGGCACCGGAAAGCTCCGGCTCAAATTAAGCACTGTGTGACAGAACCTCAGAAATCTTTGAGCTTGAACCGCATCGTTCTGAGCCCAAATATGAATTCCGGCATGTTAAAAATAAGCTCCCGCATTATAAAGCTTCTTAAGATCTGACAGCAAAAGTGCGCAATCATAAAAGTCCATCGGCCAGGAGGGTTTTGCACTGTTTCAAATGATCAAGACATACACGCTTTGGAAATGTGCGCTCAAGGGACACTCCGTGAAGTGGCGGTGCGGGGATTCGGGGCGGGGTTTCTACAAATTGTAACTTCAATGTTTCGGTAAACTGAAAGAGTTGATATTCAAAGAAGTCGGGCCTCTGTTTATAAAACACAGAAAGCGATAAGGAAATACATTTCTGCTACAGTGCTAGCTGAATAGCACACCGACTGCTACTGAGACGGGGTGGGATAGAAAGTGAGAGAAAAGGCGAGATGGGGCAAGGGGAAAAATGCTATGGGACGATCAAGAAGCAAGATGGGACGAAAAGAGGTTGAAAAGGATTGTAGAAGAAAGCAAGAAGGGATCGGAGGGAAGGGAGAAAGGGGAGTGGAGGGCAAGGGAAGGGAAAGAAAGGGGCAGAAAGGGAAGGAAAAAGGTGAAAGGAGAGGAGAGGAGGGGAGGGGAGAGGGAGGGGAAGGGAAAGAAATGGACAGGAAGGGAAGGGAAAGGAAAAAGGAAAGGAAAGGAGGGAGGGGAAGGAAAGAGAAGGGAAAGAAAGGGGAAGGAAGGGAAGGGAAAGGAAAAAGGAAAGGAAATGAAAGGAAAGGGAGAGAGCAATGGGGGAGGGAAGTGGAAAGAAAGACAGTGAGGGGGGACGTGGAGAAGAAAGAACTAACAGCTGTAGAGGAAATGAAGGAGAAATAAGGAACCAGAGGGGTAGAGAGAGAAAGAGAGAGAGAGAGAGAGAGAGAGAGAGAGAGAAGCAGAATAAAGGAACTACTGAATACAAGAAAGAAAGCTAATGACAGAAATTCAAGCCATGCAGAATGAGAGAAAGAAAGAAAATAATATGTTGTCGTTTCATTACTTTGAGTGTGAATACGAATTCTCCTACAGGATTTCGAAGATGGAAATAATTAGCTGACTAATTAAAGAAAGCAGGATCAAAGATTTGGAGATAAAGCTCTGCCATCCACAGCAGATACAGTATCACCCCCCACACCTAAATGCGGCCCAGATGCCACATCCACTCGCGCCTCAAAAGAAATCCCGCTTTGTAGGAGTAAAAAAAACACACCCTGTGTGCCTGACCCGATACGCGCAATTACCCTCCCGAAATCCCGAACAGGCGTACAGTATTTTTACAGCAGATCACTTTTTTAGCTGAAAAAATATTTTCTGCAGACTCTAATCTGATTTTCTTTAATCTGATTTTCCAAGTAAGGGAAGCTGCTGGAACCGGCGGGAAAGGGCCTTTGGCCGAGACTCCAGTATGCAGTGCAATAACACTTACAGGCCTAGGGTAAATACAGGGCCCACGTTAGCCGCATTAGCTGCTAAAACCAGCTTAACGTATGGGAAATCAAAGAATCAACCAGGGGCTGGAGGGACGTGTAATGAGACAGACAAACACGAGCCTTGCTGCAGGTTTCAGCATTATATCAGCCGATGAACAACCAGTAACAATGTCCTGGAAAATTCATGTTGCATTCGCCGTGCCTCAACACGGAAATATATTCCAGTTAAAACGAGCTGGGGCTGCTATAATGGCTTACAGAAGAAACAGGCTGGGTTCTCCCTTTCACAAGATCTGCAAATAGTATACCATTTTCCCAGATCATGTCCGGGCGCCTGAAGCTGCAGTTTGATTCCCCAAGCATTCTGGTACTTGTGGTTTAGCATTTTCATTGTGCATACCAGACTACACTATCCAGTATCTGCAGGGAAAGAAGTCAGCATTGGCTATGTTTCACATGGTATGCATGGACCCAGGGCTTTAAGTGGGATAAACAAACTGGGGGGGGTCTCTCAAAGGGGCGTGACCAATGTAATTAAGGGCGTGGCTTAAAAACACGTAAGCTAAAAATCTGTGGTTAGCATAGTGTGCCGCTCGACTTGTATTTTGCTGTTTCTGTCATTACATCCAGATATATGCTACAACAAGTAAAATCATCCCTACAACAAGTCAGGACTATTGGCTTTGTCAATGGTTGTTAGTTGCATAAGATAAATAAGCAGCAACTATGGCTTGTATATAATATTGAAAAAGGTTCCACTTAAAGCCCTGGTGACACCACGACAATGTTGCTGCTCCTGACTCTCAAAAAGAGAAGGGAAATCCAGAGAGAAAATGACTCTCTAAAGAATGTCCCTTCCCCTAAAACGCTCACCTGGCATGACATCATGCCGTAACTTCTCCCCTAGTGAGAAGTGAGCAGTGTGATCATGCGCAGTACTGTCACTGCAGTCTGAAAAAAAGCAGACTGCCTGTGCCAGGGCACAGAACAGAGCCCGATAGAGACCCATTTCGAGGCCTCCTTTAAAAAACTGTCGGTGCTCAGACCCAGTGAGACCCGGCCCACTTAAAGCCCTGCATGGACTAATGACAGCACATTATCTAGTAGTTGTGGCTAAGAGGAATATTGAGATAGTTTCATCACAGGGACACAAAACCGTGTGGAGAAATTCAATGTTTATCAGGGAGTATGAGTCTTGCTTGGTCCTTTGAATGTCTGTGTGTGGAGGAGGGCAAACTGGCCTGGTCTAGTGCTAGCAGGGCCGGACTGGCCGTAGCGGGCACTGGGCAATCCCCCGGTGCGCCGCACGGGTGGCGGCCGTTTTTGTTACAGGGCCGTTTTTGCAGCATAGCTGCAAAATCAGCCCTGTAACAAAATCGGCCGAAAACCGGCCCTCGCAAAGAGCTCGGCGGCTCCCCCAAGCCCCGGGGGTTGGCCGAGCACTTTGCCAGGGCCGGTTTTGGTTCCCAGTCCGGCCCTGAGTGCTACGGTGCAGGGGAACTCAGAGGAAAAGGATGGGAGGCAAACTCCGCTACACCAGTGTAGTTAGCAGAGCTTTGCCCACTCTGTGCTCTGTTCGGAATGCAGAGTTTGTAAAACTCAGCCCACCGCTAGCAGAGCGGAGTTTCCTGACTCGCACGCTGCTCACCCCGTTTTGTGCACTCTGAATTTTATGCCCCACTTCCTGTTTACATGCGGCAGAACGTGCCGTGGAACACCAACCCCCTTTGACCCTGCCCCCGACTCTGAAGACATGGCTGCGTTGTCTGGACTCCGACGAGTCTCCCCCCTCGTTTCCTTTCAGAAGTCCCTCGCTATATGCTGGAGGGTGCCTGGATGCTGTTGTTCCCCTGTAGGGAGTATCCCCTGTCTTCGGGCTCCCAGGGGTGCAGAGCAGACGGATCCTGGACCCTGATTCTGCAAGCCCTGCTGGACACTGATCTGATATGGAGCTGCAGGCAGGCTGAGGTAATCCAGAGGCTGGCTGCAGGATGCAACCTCGAGGAGCTGCAGCCCAGGTAGAAGTTCTTTGAGCCACTCCACTACCGAGACTCAATACCGAACCTGACAGGTTGGTCTTTCCTTCTTTTATCTCAAAGGACCCGTTGATGTGAAGGGAGGAGGGGAGGGATGTCAGGCTTCCCACAAAAGAGAATGTGGGCTTCACTGCGTCCTTGTTCAAAAGTAGTGCAGAGCGGAACTCCGAGGAATTCCACAGAGCTTCAAGCAACTCAGCGGAATTCCGCATAGTGTGGCTCCATGCACTCCGCCAGCACCACTACCACCCCCACCCATAGGGCTTATGATTGATGCCCATCACCCCTGCCACCCCCACCGATAGGGGACCTGTTGCCTAGCACTACTGCCACCCCCACTCATAGGGCTTATGCTGCCCATAACCCCTGGCACCCCCACTCATAGGGCTTATGTTGCACATCACCCCTGCCACCCCCACTCATAGGGGACCTATTGCCCATCACCCCTGCCACCCCCACTCATAGGGTTTATGTTGCACATCACCCCTGCCACCCCCACTCATAGGGTACCTGTTGCCCATCACCCCTGCCACCCCCACTCATAGGGGACCTGTTGCCCATCACCCCTGCCACCCCTACCCATAGGGGACCTGTTGCCCATCACCCCTGCCACCCCCACTCATAGGGCATATGTTGCCCATCACCCCTTCCACCCCCACTCATAGGGGACCTGTTGCCCATCACCCCTGCCACCCCCACTCATAGGGCATATGTTGCCCATCACCCCTGCCACCCCACTGATAGGGCTTATGTTGCACATCACCCCTGCCACCCCCACCCATAGGGGAACTGTTGCCCATCACCTCTGCCACCCCCACTCATAGGGGACCTGTTGCCCAGCACTACTGCCACTCCCACCCCTAGGGCATATGTTGCCCATCACCCCTTCCACCCCCACTCATAGGGGACCTGTTGCCCATCACCCCTGCCACCCCCACTCATAGGGCATATGTTGCCCATCACCCCTGCCACCCCCACTCATAGGGCTTATGTTGCACATCACCCCTGCCACCCCCACCCATAGGGGAACTGTTGCCCATCACCCCTGCCACCCCCACTCATAGGGGACCTGTTGCCCAGCACTACTGCCACCCCCACCCAGGGGGCTTATGTTGCCCATCACCCCTGGCACCCCCACTCATAGGGCTTATGTTGCCCATCACCCCTGCCACCCCCACTCATAGGGGACCTGTTGCCCATCACCCCTGCCACCCCCCACTCATAGGGGACCTGTTGCCCATCACCCCTGCCACCCCTACCCATAGGGGACCTGTTGCCCATCACCCCTACCACCCCCACTCATAGGGCATATGTTGCCCATCACCCCTTCCACCCCCACTCATAGGGGACCTGTTGCCCATCACCCCTGCCACCCCCACTCATAGGGCATATGTTGCCCATCACCCCTGCCACCCCCACTCATAGGGCTTATGTTGCACATCATCCCTGTCACCCCCACTCATAGGGGACCTGTTGCCCAGCACTACTGCCACCCCCACCCCTAGGGCATATGTTGCCCATCACCCCTTCCACCCCCACTCATAGGGGACCTGTTGCCCATCACCCCAGCCACCCCCACTCATAGGGCATATGTTGACCATCACCCCTGCCACCCCCACTCATAGGGCTTATGTTGCACATCACCCCTGCCACCCCCACCCATAGGGGAACTGTTGCCCATCACCCCTGCCACCCCCACTCATAGGGGACCTGTTGCCCAGCACTACTGCCACCCCCACCCCTAGGGCTTATGTTGCCCATCACCCCTGCCACCCCCACCCATAGGGGACCTGTTGCCCATCACCCCTGGCACCCCCACTCATAGGGCTTATGTTGCCCATCACCCCTGCCACCCCCACTCATAGGGGACCTGTTGGCCAGCCCTACTGCCACCCCCACCCCAAGGGCTTATGTTGCCCATCACCCCTGCCACCCCCACCCATAGGGGACCTGTTGCCCATCACCCCTGCCACCCCCACTCACAGGGGACCTGTTGCCCATCACCCCTGCCACCTCCACTCACAGGGGACCTGTTGCCCATCACCCCTGCCACCCCCACTCATAGGGCTTATGTTGCACATCACCCCTGCCACCCCCACCCATAGGGGAACTGTTGCCCATCACCCCTGCCACCCCCACTCATAGGGGACCTGTTGCCCAGCACTACTGCCACCCCCACCCAGGGGGCTTATGTTGCCCATCACCCCTGGCACCCCCACTCATAGGGCTTATGTTGCCCATCACCCCTGCCACCCCCACTCATAGGGGACCTGTTGCCCATCACCCCTGCCACCCCCCACTCATAGGGGACCTGTTGCCCATCACCCCTGCCACCCCTACCCATAGGGGACCTGTTGCCCATCACCCCTACCACCCCCACTCATAGGGCATATGTTGCCCATCACCCCTTCCACCCCCACTCATAGGGGACCTGTTGCCCATCACCCCTGCCACCCCCACTCATAGGGCATATGTTGCCCATCACCCCTGCCACCCCCACTCATAGGGCTTATGTTGCACATCATCCCTGTCACCCCCACTCATAGGGGACCTGTTGCCCAGCACTACTGCCACCCCCACCCCTAGGGCATATGTTGCCCATCACCCCTTCCACCCCCACTCATAGGGGACCTGTTGCCCATCACCCCAGCCACCCCCACTCATAGGGCATATGTTGACCATCACCCCTGCCACCCCCACTCATAGGGCTTATGTTGCACATCACCCCTGCCACCCCCACCCATAGGGGAACTGTTGCCCATCACCCCTGCCACCCCCACTCATAGGGGACCTGTTGCCCAGCACTACTGCCACCCCCACCCCTAGGGCTTATGTTGCCCATCACCCCTGCCACCCCCACCCATAGGGGACCTGTTGCCCATCACCCCTGGCACCCCCACTCATAGGGCTTATGTTGCCCATCACCCCTGCCACCCCCACTCATAGGGGACCTGTTGGCCAGCCCTACTGCCACCCCCACCCCAAGGGCTTATGTTGCCCATCACCCCTGCCACCCCCACCCATAGGGGACCTGTTGCCCATCACCCCTGCCACCCCCCTACTCATAGGGCTTATGTTGCACATGACCCCTGCCACCCCCACTCATAGGGGACCTGTTGCCCATCACCCCTGCCACCCCCCACTCATAGGGCTTATGTTGCCCATCACCCCTGCCACCCCCACTCATAGGGCTTATGTTGCACATCACCCCTGCCACCCCCACTCATAGGGGACCTGTTGCCCATCACCCGTTCCACCCCCACCCATAGGGGACCTGTTGCCCATCACCCCTGCCACCCCCACTCATAGGGCATATGTTGCCCATCACCCCTGCCACCCCCACTCATAGGGGACCTGTTGCCCATCACCCCTGCGACCCCCACTCATAGGGCTTATGTTGCACATCACCCCTGCCACCCCCACCCATAGGGGACCTGTTGCCCATTACCCCGCAAATCCCCACTCATAGGGCTTATGTTGGCCATCAACCCTGCCACCCCCACTCATAGGGGACCTGTTGCCCAGCACTACTGCCACCCCCACCCCTAGGGCTTATGTTGCCCATCACCCCTGCCACCCCCACCCATAGGGGACCTGTTGCCCATCACCCCTGCCACCCCCACTCATAGGGCATATGTTGCCCATCACCCCTAACACCCCTACTCATAGGGCTTATGTTGCACGTCACCCCTGCCACGTCCACTCATAGGGGACCTGTTGCCCATCACCCCTGCCACCCCACTCATAGGGCATATGCTGCCCATCACCCCTGCCACCCCCACTCATAGGGCTTATGTTGCACATCACCCCTGCCACCCCCACTCATAGGGTACCTCGTGCCCATCACCCCTGCCACCCCCACCCATAGGGGACCTGTTGCCCATCACCCCTGCCACCCCCACTCATAGGGCATATGTTGCCCATAACCCCTGCCACCCCCACTCATAGGGCTTATGTTGCACATCATCCCTGCCACACCCACTCATAGGGGACCTGTTGCCCATCACCCCTGCCACCCACACTCATAGGGAACCTGTTGCCCATCACCCCTGCCACCTCCACTCATAGGGCATATGTTGCCCATCACCCCTGCCACCCCCACTCATAGGATGGGTGATGCGCCACACATCCATCATACTCCAACATTAGGTATGTCAGCAAAATAAATTCCCCCTAACATCATGACAATGGTATGTAGTCTGTGACAAATGACAGTGATTATGACTTCGAACATACCATGTAACTAACAGCACATGTGAGACCAACAAATGAGTGTGGCCTACACAAGGCAAGCATCACTATAGCACTGTGTCAATGTAAAAAGAACACCCCCTCACTGTGTAGAACAAAAGTTAAGTGTGGGCTTCCAAACTGCAGCAAATGTCGAGCATTGTGGTGATGGGGTCTAAACCCCCCCTCATCACAGTGACCAAAAGGTAAGTGTCATCATGGTCAAATCTGCAAATAACAAACAGCATGTATGATTCCCAGTCCCAACACATCAAACACTCCTGGGGCAAAGTAGTGGTTGTGTCCCATACCCACAGAGATGTGGTGAGGCTAACAGTGCTGTGAAAACATAACATACTCTCGGCTATGTGCAGACAAGCACCACCCATGGGGGCTGACAATGCATATAGTGTACAATGACACAAGAGCAGAAGTGACCATCACAAAGCATACACACATCTCGAAAATAGACACACTAATCAAAACAACCTGTGGAGACTGTAGGTGTCAGGTCACAAATTCCCATTACATGCCAGCAATGGCACCTAACAACCAGGATGAATGTGCACAATGATGTGATATGACTCACAGGGACAGCAGGGTAAATCATAGAAACAGCATCCAGACAATGGCCCACAACAGCAATAGCAATGCACTGATGCAGATGCACAAACACAAACAGGCAACCTCACACTGCACATCTGACACAAACATGTGTGTGTGTCTCAGTATCCCCAGGCAACTACACAACACATGAGGGGGGCTGAACCACAGTGACACAGATGTGGACACAGTGCCGTATAAAAGTAAACCATAATTGGGACACCCTTAGTGGGCAATCAGGCATTGTGAGATGAGAGGGAGCACAACAGACACATGTGACACAAGCTGGAATGAACACCAACTAACACAGCAAGAGACTGACACACAACAGCACTACCCCCAGGGACCAGACATTGGGGTGACACAAGCATGCATGACCCCTCCACTATGATGACAAAGGTAGATGTCGTACAAACTGGGAAACCCAGACATGTGTCCTGTGCCACAAACGTACATCACACATACACAAACACAAATCACTCAGCATGGCCCGTCATCCATGGACAAACGGGAGCTAGGGGCCCATCCATGCAAACATTTACATCAGTCCACCCTCAACACCACACACCCTGAACTGCAACAATGTGCATCTGTGAAGCACACATGGACAGGTGACATTGCACATGCACCCATGACAAACACAGGAATGGTCGGAGGAACTAAGGTGCACAGACTCATCACACAAGGACAGTTTACAACCCTGGTGAATGACAGACATACTGCACAGTATGTGGTACATGCCCAAGACGTCAAAGCTCACGTAACCTTCAGAATACCTGCCACATTCCTAGGGCAATGCAGAACCCAAGGAGAACCACAAGGCACACATGCTGACACCTGCAAACATTGCAGCCCTGAACCCAACAAGTGGGAGCAGTCACACACACCTACACATGTCTCAATCACTGAAAGGTACCACCTAGGGACAACTACATGTAATTGCGAACAAACAAGTGCCTTGGGGACCCCTGACTGTGTCCCATCTGTGTCTGACAACATCATCACCACTCAGAACTGACAAATTCCAATGATGAAACACCAATTAACAGTAGTGTGTCATGCACCCACACATCTGGTAGCCCATGGCAAAGTTGTGGGATGAACACAGTACCACTCAGCAAGCATCAACAACAGGAACATATCAAGGGAACACTGCCTGTCTATGAAAAGGGATGTGGACACACACACACATGCTCATACAACACACACCATGGGCCCAGGCTATGTCACGGGACACTACACTTACTTGAGGGGACCCAACTCCTGTGGAAGCCCAGCTGTGCCAAACATAGTCACAGCATGTCTCAGTCATGTCAGCAGAACACTTGGTCAGTCAGCCATAAGTTACCACACAATGAAGACTCTGGTCACAACAGCCTGGGTACGGGAGTCTCCCCTAAGTCATCTGCACATACTCAAAACATATGTACAGCATGTTGCACAGAGGACCCAGTTGCTCCTATAGCAATGATGCCCACACCTGTAGGTCTAGTTGTGATGCGCACAAAGTCTGTGAAATTGACAAATTGGACAATGGGAAGCACATCATATGTGCATGGGTGCAAGCCACAGATGTGACCATGCATATGAAATGTTCACAGAGATGTCCACAAATAGTTGATCATGACACACCCAGGTAGCTGCAAAGGATGACATGGATATCCACCAGAATAGGATACATATCTCATGGACCACATGAAGTACCTCACATCAACAGATCAGTATTCAACATTGGAAACCAAGTATTACAGGTGCAAGGGCATGTTAAACATCATCAACATAATGTACAGCTAAATCAAGTTCACAGGGATAAAGAAAAAAGCTTTATTCAGCATATTAAAAGTTAAACGTCTGTTCAAACAAAAGGCCAATGGTCAGTCCATGTCCAAATGCCAAGGAGTGAACTAGAGTGACAACTGTCACACGTTGCTTGCCTGCACTGCTAAGGACAGGGGACATCCCCTCAGAGGGGCATACATGGGGGCAGGCCAGGCACCGCAGGGACTGGATCAGGGCGCAGCAGAAGGAGGCAGTGAAGAGGTGGTAAAAATGCAGGAGAGACACTTGCAACAGCAGTGGAGCTGAATGAAGTGGTGGGTGCAGTCACAACTGTGGGGCACAAGTCAGATGGGGTGGGTGCCGGCACAACTTCAGTGGGCAGGTCAGGTGGAGTGGATTGGGTCCCCACTGCAGTGCCCAAGTCAGATGGGGGGGGGGTCGTGGACTTCACTGCAGTGCCGAAATCCATGTGAGTGGAATGGGGTGCAGGTGAGGTCGGCAGGACAAAGGGGGGACACGGTCCCCACATCAGTGGCACTAACCATCTGACCAGGTGTGGAGGAGCAAGTGGTAGGGGGGAGGGCCTCAGCATTTTGGGGATGGTGTATCTGTGGGTGGGGGAACTCGGGGCAGGGAGTGGCGGGGGAACCTCTGGAGTGGTGGCCTGGGGGATGGAGGACGGAGACTTTGCCTTGGAGCTGCGTGGTGGTGGTGGGGTCTTGCTCTTCCGGCTCCGGGGGGACTTGCGGGTGGGGGTCTCAGTCTGACTGGGCCTAGGGGAGGGTGTCTGGGTGTGAGGGGCACTCCCCTCTGTGTGTGGGGACTTCCTCTTCCCCTTGTAATCAGGGTCTGCTGGGTCTGTGGGAAGAGGCCAAGGTCACAGAGGAAGAGCTTCTGTGGAGATGGGGTTGCAGGTAAGGCAAGGGAAGGGGGCTGGGAGGGAGAGGTTTTGGAGGACTGTGGAGTGGTTGTGGATGACTGTGTGTGTGTCTGCAAACCAGCCCCTTTGAGTGTGGTATCAGTCCCCTGCGCTTGCTTGTGTGCACGCCTAGACCTTGGTTTGGGGGTTTTGTGCTTGGGACAGGTAGGGTGCTAGGAATCGTGGGTGGTGCAGGGGTAGGAGGGGTGCGGGACTGCTGGAGGAGGGACACTGATGCCGTCAGGGAGGAGGCCACGGACTTATTGGTCCTCTGTAGGGCAGACATGCCCGAGGAAATGCCCTCCATGAATGACACCAGTTGTGTCAACAGACCTGTGTATGCATGGAGGACCTTCAGCATCGACGTCTGCCCTACATTGATCTGTCTAAGTAAGTCCACAGGCTCCTCACTCAGGGCAGCAGGGGACACAGGGGCAGGGGGTGCGGTGCCTGGCACAAAGGAGACATGCTCACGAACACGGGAGCCCACAGGGACCTCTGGGATGGGAGCTGGCAGGAATGGGCATTCCAGCAAAGGAACCTCCAAGCCACCCGTACCCTGTACCTCCTCCAGTGGACCATCATACCCACCTGGACCCACACCTCAGACCACAGAGGGGCCTAGCCCCTATGAACTGGACATGAAAAAGGACATATTAGATCTGAAGTTATGGGTGGAAGTTTAGGAAAAAAAAATGGACCAGACGTTGACACTGCTCCATGAGATCAAGCAGGCGGTGGCAAGACCCAAGCGACCATAGCCACAGGGACCCTTTCTGCCCATCCCCCTGTTTATAGTGTTTTATGTTGTACATAATTTTTTTATAGCTTAGTTTAGGTAAGTGTACCCATAGTGATAGTATAAAGATAGTGCTTTTAGGGGTTTTGTAGGGGTGGGTCAGATTTTAAGTGGGTAGGGGTACTTTTGTGGGGGTGGGGGTTGATGTGATGCATATGTATGAAAAAAACATAAAAAATATAAAATTAAAAAAAAAAAATATATATATATATATATATATATGTATATTACCTACTGGCGGTCGCCAGTAGGTAGTTATAGTTAGGACCCTGTTTCCATAGGAAATCCGCAACATTCTATTTGGAATAACTTTGGCGCCGGTCGACGAATCCTCGCGAAACTTTCAAAACTAATGGGGCGCTACGCTCTGCTCCTACCCTGAAAGTCTCGGGGGGATTCGTCAAGCGGGGGCTGAGAAAAAAGGGGGGTCCCAAAACACGTTTTCCCCATGCATTTTTCCATAGGACCTTTAGACACAGCTACAGCCCGAACGGCTGAACAGAGTTACTTGAAATTTGGCAGAGAGGTAGTCTACAGGTCAAGGAAGTGCCTTTTGTAGGTCTTGTGTAAATCTGTTCAGTAGTTCCTGAGAAAATAGCATTTAAATCAATATATATATCTGTGGCAGCTTACCGTGCGCTTACCGTGCGCTTACGGTAAGCTTACCGTACGCGTACGGTGCCGTGCGCGAGCGCGATTCTGATTGGCTGTTAGATCTTAGTAAACATTCGAATCGGTCGAAACCAGGAAGTGTCGGCTGCCATTTTCTCTCTCGCACTCTGAGGGGGGGAGGAAAAACAAAGTTGGATAACAAGAAAAGGGGCAGGCTATACAGCTCCTAACCACCTAGCCTTGGTTAGGGTGTCCCAAAAGGACCCCCAAGGGCAAAAATTCAAATTTTTTTTTCTCGGAAAAACGCCGAATGCGCTTACCGTACGCGTACGGTCAAAAATAATAATAAAAAAAAAACACTATCTACCTTTCCCCCCCCCCGTGTGCAAAAGGTGCCCGAAGGGCACCTTTTGTGCAAGGTATATATAACAATAGAACATATACTAGTTAACCTTTCACAACGAAGTGCATAATATGTCCTCCGTGTGCGGACGGCGCGCGAAGCGCATCGTGCGTACATGGCCCATCCAGCGTAACGTGGGCACGCGGTGCGCGTAGCGCACCGCGTGCCCACCGTGCGTGCACGGCACTAACTGCGTAAAGTGGGCACGCGGTGCGCGAAGCGCACCGCGTGCTCACTGTGCGCGCACGGTGCGCGAAGCGCACCGTGCGCGCACGGAACGAACTGCGTGAAGTGGGCGCGCACGCCACGAACGGCGTAAAGTAACTTAGCATTTAAAAAAACGTACAAATTCACTGAAAAAACCATAGGTTTCACACACGTTATAGTTAGGAATTAGCATTCAAAAAACCTTGCAAATTCACTGAAAAAACCATAGGTTTCACACATGTTATAGTTAGCTGGACATTTCACTCGTAAAAAACCATTGAAATTCCCCCGTTATAGTTAGTGCAGGCAACTATAACTCACGCGACCGCAATCCTCTGCTGATGACATATGTGTCTTTATGAAAAAAAAATATTTGCAATATATGTATAGCTAAAATTTAATGGAAGAAGACATGGGAAATAAGTGTCTAAATACAGTATTAGCATCAGCAGAGGATTGCGGTCGCGTGAGTTATAGTTGCCTGCACTAACTATAACGGGGGAATTTCAATGGTTTTTTACGAGTGAAATGTCCAGCTAACTATAACATGTGTGAAACCTATGGTTTTTTCAGTGATATAGATATATATATATATATATAAAATATGATTGTTTAGGATTCTATGCGTAGGTAGTTGATGTTTAGGTGTAGTTTATGTTGTCCTTGTGTGAAGGAGTGTCTGAAGGGGGGGCAGGAGGGTTGATGTTTATTATGTCATCCTAAATGTGTAGAGTAAGGTAGTTTAAGTTAAGGTAGTTTTAGATAGTAGGTAGGATAAGATAGTTTAGGTTAGCTTAGAATAGTTAGTTAGTATAAGGTAGGTAGTTTTATATTTTTTAACTTTTCTCGTGACATTAAATATCATTGTTTGATACATACAGGTCTATGTCGTGATTTACTGTGTGGGAGTTAGCATGTGTGCTCAGGTAATGTTATGTACATGCATATGTCTTTTCTAGCAGTGTTTGGCAACATGTGTGAGTAGGTGTCCTACCTATGGAAAGGGATTGTCTGGTTTATCATGACTTTACATCATCTATCAGACATTGTTGAGCAGTGGACATGGCAATCATGATGGAAATTGTACACAGTGCAAACCATGCATTCACATACAATATTTCCATTTGGATATGTCATATAACATACCTTAGAGCAGTGGTCTTCAATCTGTGGGGCGCGACCCCCAGGGGGGCCGTGGAGGCATGGGAAGGGGGTCGCGCTCTTCATTTGATAAAAGAAAACTTCCAAGACGGTTAATTCCGGGAATCTCCTGTGCTGGGGAATTGTAGTCAGCTAAAGACACCTTTCTACTAGTGTGTTGCTGGCCTGTGAAAGAAATGCAAATGTGTGCAATGAGTTAATCTGCAAATGTAAAGGATTTGCAGATTAACTCGTTGTGAACATTTGCATTTCTTTCAGGCCAGCAGCACACTGTCAGAAAGGTGTGTTCAGATGTCTGCCTGGCTTTGATTTCTCGGAGAGTGCAGCTGCATTCAATTGATTAAATCACTTGACGTTTTTGAGTGGTAGTGCAATGCGTTCAAGAGGCCAGGAGGGCTCTATGTATTGAATGTGCGAAAAGGGATTAAAAAAAAAAAGCGCTTGAAATGCGATTGGAAAAGACATTATAGAAACGGGACAATATTGGGGTGCAGAGTGCTTAGAAGTGCTTAGAATTTAAATAGAGAAGGGGGTGGGATTATTTAAGCATCGTTTCTTTAAGAGCAAAAAAAAAAGATTTTGTCACAACCCTGGTGTGACTATCCTGGGGAGGGTAGCACTGGGGCGAGGGCATCTTCAGGCATATAAAATAGAAACAACTCAGACAGCATTCTTTATAAAGGGGCAAACACGGCCCATTGCCTGCATTAGGAACCGCTTGTGCCCTCCCTGCCTTTACCATTTGAAATCATTTTATGGTTTGTTGTTAAAAGGGGAAAGTAATGCAACTCATGAGGGGCTTATCCTGTGGGGGGCTTCTGAAACAATTGCATTTTTAAATGCCCCCCCAACACACAAAAGAAGGGGTGGGGGGTCATTTTAGATAAGAAATGACGTTACTGCTATCCACTATCTCGGGGTGGATGGTATGCACCATATCAAACAAGGGCTGAACACTGCCTGGGTTAAAAATATGTCCTTCCACCTAGGATTCTGTGTATATCTCTGTGGGGGTTGGGGTCATGAGAACTGCATCTAAAGTCAGAAAACTAGAGGGGCACAGGGCGGCTCTTCACCCATGTCCTCGGAAGAGCACCAATGATGGGGTGAAGTAATGAGCAAATTAACAGAAAAGAAAGCAAACACACATTGTAAAACTTTGTCATATGACCTAGCTTGGAGATCGGGATAGGAGCACCCCAGGAAGCAGAACCCCTGGTTATGCTTGGAAAAGATTGTCGGCGGTTTTATGGTGGGGAGTGAGTGGGAAGAAGCACAAATGTTAATAAAAGAGTAAAATGGGGAGGGTGTCAAAACTGACTATGTAAAGCATTGCTACAAATTAAGCAAACGGGATGTTCTTGCATACAGCACCAAGTGCCCAAAATGTGTATATATATAAAGATACACATACACACGAATATGCCGTTTAAAACTACCTATTTCCTCCCGAACTGAAGGCGCGGAATCACAAATGCTTTTTTTGGGGGGGTGGGGGTCTATCAGGGCAATCCAGTTTGATTCTCACGAGCAGATGTGCGTTTTCCAATAAGTGTGTATTGGAGAAGTGGTGGGGGCAGCCATCCATCCACAGCCCCCACCGCCAAACACCCCTTTAAGCATAACAAGGCGATGGAATAGCAATGCAGATGTGACTCAGTGCAAGGAACGCAGTTCATGGGCTAAAAAGGGATGTTGTAAACACTTTTTGGGGGTTGGTGATCAAATGTAACCAACATGGGAGGCTAAAGAGAAGGAGAGATTACTTGGGGGAGTCATTCTGAAAAGTGGGGGTGAGAGGGCTGAAGAAGACCTGTAAATATACAAAGGTACGGTTTTCTCGCCAGTGCAAGGCGATGGGCCAGTTCTGGCATGTAGTACGACTTCAGGGTTCAAAGGCTCCTCAAGACACAGCACAGGAGCTACATTTTTTAAATTGGCTGGATGCTAACGGAAAGGGCAAATGAATCAAATGTCAAACTGCATGAAAGGGAATATGGGTGCAGCTCGCTGAGGGGGTAGGGGCGGTGAGGAGAACAAAAGAACGGCTGTAACTCTCCGATGATGGCAGGGAGACGAGGACGTTCCGGGGGGGGCAAAGATACCACAGAACGGTTTGAAACATGGCGGTTCCCGCAGTTGGAAGTACCCGAATGGCGCACAGTCTTTCAAGTATGAAATGTAGTTCACACCATGGTGCAAGACGAAGGGGACCCAGATCTCTCACCAAAAAATCAAATACCTAGTTTACACATTCCATTTCCTGCATAATGGACTTTGTGAGGGTAGTCCCAGTTCAGAACTACCGTTTATGCCAAGGAGTCAAGAGTGACATGCTGTACATTACGAGTATACACAGCTTTTGCTATCACGGTTAGGTCTCGCAGTGCTTTCACTCTGAGAGCCCTTTTCAGGGGTAGAATTCTAAGAAAACATGAGAAAACAAAAACAAACATTTTGTCCACACATACGCGGCAAAGCACGCACACAATGTAAGGGAGGAGGGAGGGAAATTGAAAGCATGCCGCCATGCGCGAGCACATTTTGTACACCCATACGCGGCAAGCTGCATACGCGAAGCGGCCTTTTCGTTGCTATGACAATGAAAGCTTCGCAAGATGGCGTCGACTGCGTACAGTCCGTACGGACACGCGTATGCTGTCTGCTTTGGACAGATGGCGAGAGCAGCCATCTTTGTCCATGCAGATGCGTGCATGTAAGCCCACGGGGAGAATTGATTCCAAAAGGTCCTCTTCATGGCGAGAGCAGCGCATTCGCTGCTTTCGCCAGGCGAGACCTAAAAATTGCATTACATAGGGTCTGAATATTATTAAAATCTATGGGCCTCATTTACAATGAAATGGTGTAGGGCAACAGTGATTTTAGCATAATTATAGATTTGCCGCATTTGCCACATAATCCATCATCTGCCGCTTATTCTGCTAATTTTAACAAAAAATTATTTACTCAAACAGTTCAAAAGTTACTAAAAAGCAGCAACAGGTGTTACCGCTCTGTAGAAGGACCATTGTAAAACTGTACCCGTTACCTTTTTGTTGCTTATTGCTATATTTGGGTGTTAAACTGGTACTAATGAGGTGCAACCACAGATTGACTGTTTCTCTGGAAAACATTTATGGTTGTCAATGATAAGGAATACTAGGTTCTAGAAATTTTTGGCAAGAGGGGGTCCTAATGCCTAAAATATTCTGATGGGGGGTCCCGGCATCAAAAAGTTTGAAGACCACTGCCTTAGAGGGATGTTGTGGTCAAAACTATTTGCCCAATTAGTAGGTTTTTGGAGTCACAAACTGATTGCTGCCCCATACCCACTCACAATTGCAGTGTTTACTTGTCAGCCTAATGTTGTATGCTTGCTAGCAACCATGGGTGGACCTGGCACTTGTGGGGTGGCATAATTCACCATTAACATTGACTGCATGACATCAGTTGAACTTCATGCTTGCAACCTCGAGCAAGCACTTGTTAGTCAACACACAAATAGTATTCTCCAAATAGGTTACACTCTCACTGCCTAGCATTGTCCATGACTCCACAGAAAACATGTCCCTTTGGGAGGTAGTTGGATAATTTGTGTCCCAGAATGGCCAATGGCCAACCTGGTACTGACTTCTACAGACAGACAACACGCAGGTAGTTCTAAGTGCATTCATTTACACGTTCAAATGTTGAAGCGGCTCACAGGTAAAGTTCATTGGACAAAAACTCTCAAAAGAAGTTTAGAGCCAGTGGATGTCCAGACATAGTCCATTTAGGGAACATGGCATGTGACATGTGGAGGAGATGATTGCTTCAGTTGGAGGATGACCACAATGTCATTAGGGAGGATAGGCCACATTGACAGTCAACAAATTGTCAAGGTGAACAGTGCAAAATCAAAATGAGGACAGTGGCAGCAGGTGTTACCTGGCATGTTTGTAAGCACAGGGCAAGGGAGAAACTGGGAATGTGGCACAGATGAATGCTATCGGAGACTTCTTCATTGGAAAGAGATACTGTCCACATCTTCCAACTCTGATGTGTGCAATGTCTCCCGTGACAGTGGTGTTGTAGGTGTGGCAGCCAAGGGAGGCACACACCCATCAGGGGCGGAAGATGTGGATCCTGTGCCTGCAGCAGCATTTATCTATGTCAACACATGAGGCAGCACAGCAGCAAGGAGGATCTGCTGGTTTTGCAACACAGCAGCAATGTCATGGCGGTAGGCAGTCATGGCAGCAAACTGGGAGACCATGCACTCCAAGATGGTTCTCATTGCTCCCAGCTGGTTCGCCACCTCGCTGGTTCCACTTTGGCAGGGCAGTTGTTTATGCCCCTGCCTCATGACACCAACAATATCAGCCAGGGACTGCTGGAATCCATGGAGCTGAGGGTACATGCCTCTCATGGTGGCAGTGTTGTCTCTATGTGATTGATGCACCCACAGACTCCCTCTAGGGTGGATGCCACAGTCTCCATCCCCACTCGCACCTGCTCTACTAAATCCCACTGGACTCCTACCACAGAATGTTGGAAGCTAATCTGTGGGTCCTCGGGATCCAGGGGTCTGGGTGGGGTGGCAGGTGATGCCTGTTGGTTGGTAGGCATGGTATGTGCAGATGCCACAACACTGCTGTCCCTTCCCGTGCCCGGAGATGGTGTCCCAGTGGAGTCCAAGAGTTCTTGGAGGGTGTCCTGGTCGATGCTTGGAATGTTGTTATCATCCAGATCATTGCTTAAGTTGGGGACAGCATAATGGCCAGAAGGTGAGGGTTCATCCTCTGCAATGAGATGGGGAAACGTTATTGCTGATCTCTCTTAGATATTGACATAAGTAATGTAGTTGACAATCGAGCTGCAATGCATTGCACTTTCAGTTCCTGATTGATGCGTAGGAAAGCTGTGACTCAGGGTTATGGATTGCAAAAAACACTGTATTTCCCTTTCAGATTACAGGATCGTAGCAATGGTCTCACTGCCACTATGTGCCGACTCTGAGTGGATGGGCCCTGTCATACTAGTCAGATTATGATCGCTGATGTTCAAGCCTTTTCATCAGGACCAGAGTTGGTTATCGGCAGGGTGTCACACATTGTTTTCATCAGCCCTTGCACTTGTATGTGTACATGTCTCCTCTGGCTGTTCCAAATTTGGCCCTGGCAGCCAACTTACTGCCACGCAGTGATGGCACCCTGATCATACATTGACAATCATGTACCTATGACACTTGCATTATGCATGACCATATCCAATGGGCTTACATGGCAGGCTGTTATAGAGGGACATGTATCAGACAGCACCCTAGATGGTAGTAGTGCTGGAAATGGTGACATGAACCTAACGAGGGGCATAATCACATAGAAATGGCACAACACAGTGGTGCACGCACTTTATCTGTGCCACCCTGCAGCATTCCACAAATACAGGCAAGCACCGAATTCACCCCATGTGTTTTCCCTTGTGCTGTCATTGATAAAAACAGCCAAATGCCAGCACAGACACCCATGCGCCATGGAGCATGGGAGCCTGCGTTGGCGCACGGCCGTTCTTTTGCAGCAGCACAGAGGTGAGCAGAGGAGTGGCACATAGTCTTGTAAATACAGCCCATTCGTACATTTTTGCAATGGTGCAGTTCGGGGCTGCAGATTTGTTTGCATCGACGTGCTGTGCCATTTCACTGTAAATATGCACCCAGGTCCTCTGGGGAAAATCATTCGCATTCACCTCCACACCCAGCCATGTTTAGTAGATGATGGGAGTTCAGGTAGTCCCTAACATGGCAGCTGACACCTGTGTGGTCTAAACCTGCATGGCAGGACAGCTAAGTACCATGTAGTTTAATCTGGACAAGTATGGATGTTACTCTTGAGACGTCTCTATGTGTAGGTACTACCCATCGTCAACTTATTCCCCATTTCTCACATGCGTTGTTTCTCCTGTGAGATATCAATTATGCTAGGGATTTGGAGACTAGGTTAATGTGCAGGGGCCCAGGTGACACAGAGGGGCATCTTTCATAGACATGTGGTGCAGCACCGCACCAGAAACCATCTTGCTGCGCCAAGTTGTGTAAATAGGAAAGTGCAGGGTTACGCTGTGTTTACAACAATACAATGCATCCCTGTGCTTTCCTTTATGCTGGTGCACATTCAGCTGGCTAGCACCAATACAGGTACACTTGCACCATGGTACCTGCTTTGGTGGACATCTGCTGTTTGTGCGGCAGCGCTGGCAGAAAGGACAGGAATGCGCCGTATCTTGAAGATACAGTACATTGCTGCCTTTTTCTTTTGACGTAGGATAGCACAGCTAGAAGGCTTGGAATGCTGCCCTACGCCTACATATTATCAAAATTCCCATAAGCCTTCCATTGATGTCGTGTCTAACCATAGATGAGCCAGGAGCCTACCCTTTGGCTTGCAGACAGTGCCGAAGAGCGCAGGGACATAGCTGCCTGGACTGCACAACATTACGTTGTTACCCCCATTGGCCCTTGTTGGTACTTACCTTGTTGCTGATGTAGTTTGTCATAGTCAGCACTGTCCTGCCCCACAACTCCAACCACAGACTCCTCAGAGATGACTGCGGACTCATGCTGCTCCAAGGGATCTAGCTCCTCCTGGGGCGCTGGATTACCACCTCCAGTCTGCAATGCTGCCTTGAGATTGATTTCCTGTTTATCCTTTGCCTTGCGCTTACAATTGTGCCAGCGCTTCTTACAGTCCTTCACTGTCCTCTTGACTTCGGAAACGCTGTTCACTTTGTCCACTATGGACTGTCATATGGTCTTTTTCCTCCCCAATGACACTTTGGAGTTGACAAAGAGCAGGTGTTGGTACTCCGTCACCTCCGTGATCAAGATCTCATTCTCCTCCTGATTGAACTTGCACTTCCTCTTCCACTGGGAATCTGGCTGGTCATCCTGACTGGTAGTGGGGTTGCTGGGCTTGTTGTCCTGTGCTGTGCTCACTCCTGGCTGCTCCCTGGCTTCTTTTAGGTAAGTGTAACTTTTTTTCCGCAAGTAGTGGCGTTAATATGTTTTTTTCCCACTAGACGCAGAAAAGTGATGTTAGGACAGCCAGTGTCTATTATCTAGCTGGCTGAACGTCAATTTTTCTGCATAAGCGTGATTTTTTTTACTGACTTAGTGTACACGTCAGCATCAATTTTTCCGACCGCTAGCTCTCCCAAATGCCATGGAGCGCCGTATTGCAAATACAGCACCAACACGGCATTAGGACCCGCCATACAGCGGCGGTACAATGTTTGGCACTCCGCTGCTGCAAAACAGCAGAGCGCCATTTCTTGTAAATAAACCCCTTTATTTGGTGATGCACAAGTATAAGTATTTACTGAATCCCGATTTCCATACATTATGATTTGTTTGAAATATAGTTTTCTCTATAAAACTGCTTGTCTGTGCAAATTTACTGCCCATTTCAATAGAAAATTTGCCGTTTGCTTTAGTTACATTAAAAAATCACCCACCTCATGTCCATTAAAGCTAGGTGGGTCATAAAAGTTTTTTTGTTGAACTTTTTAGAATAAACAATGAGCTGAAAATGCCTTGGCATCCTTTCATTTACTTACATTCTACGGAACCATGCGAGAAGTGAAATTATCAGCATCCATGAAAGCTTGTTCACCATGTTTAACAATTATGAGACCAAGCCGGTCTGATTTATACAAAATAACTTGAATATATTCAAATAAACTTGATCATCATGTTCCAACGAATAATGACTTGAATAAATGTGTATTTTATATTTCGCCATTTATAACTAATAACCAACATATGTTATTTCAAAAAGAGGGATACCTAAGAGGAAAAAACATGATAATTATAACAAGATCAAAATTGTAAGTGTTACAAGACACTCTCTAATTGCAATAATCACAAACAGAACAATGCACTACATATACAACCGCATTTAGTGCACCGTATCCTGCACTACATCACACAGGCATTACACATGTATTACACACATTATTGGATATAATAGACATTGACAACCATCTGCATCAAAGAACAAGTACACATAAAGACACAGAGCCTCCAATTTCTTTCAGTATATGCAAACACAAAATAAACTATCAGACATACACAGGATGCAGACAGTAACCACACTAAAGTAGCCAATACATAATGATGCTTTTCAGCAGAATGACATAACTAAACAGATCTCATCCAAGCAAACACTGTGCATCACTGACCACTGTTTCACTACAGCTACTCACAACATAACCACCATAATCTAAACTAAGGTCTTCTTGAAATCCAGCATTGTGTAGAAGTGCATATTCAAAACTGCCCACAAAACTGACCCTGGGCGGAAAATTTCATTCCGCTCGGGGAAGTGGCCAAATTAGCTACTTCACTTTATTCTTGTAACGCGGAGTTCCGACCAAATTCCTCCAATCGCCACCTGGCATATTTTTTTCTCTGGCGAGGCACCAGATATGCAAACTGGCAAGCACAAGCTAGATTTGGAATTTTTTAGCACAATTTCTGGTTTCTAGGAGGATTTCTGAAGAGAATTTCAAAGACGGGCGGTCATGAGCAGTCGTGGTCAGAGGGCTGCTTTTTGGGTGGATTTTCTATTGGAACACCAGCAAAATCAACTCGAATGATTATGTGCTCTTGCACACCATGTGGTTCCATTTATTGATGTTTTTCCCACGTCTTCACAACTCTATGAGGTCATACCCGTGGTAGTTATATGCTATATGACTACCAGCCACATAACATGCATACTTTGACGTGTTCATTTCAGCAATCACCACACTCATAATCTGTGTTTCTCTGCAGTTACCAGACTTTCTGGAATATGAAACATACTGGTCTTTGACAAGGTATGAAAAGAAGAGTCAACAGCATATCACACACTACATCAACAATCACACAATTATTGATTATACTATTATTCTAGTACTTTTCTCATTAGTCAATTTCCATCTTAGTTTTGGGTTATTACTAACATGTGTATTTTTATTAGCATTTGAACTCCATTCAGTAATTTTTGGGGGCCCAGTTATGAACCAGGCTGAGCAGTATTCATGGGTGGGCGATTGGGTACCTGTCTGCCCGATTTCAGCTGGTCTGCTTTTCCTACATTTAGAGTTAATGAGTGCTGTAACATTGGGTCCAATTTTACTGACCTGATAATAAGTTAATCAAATAAAATGTGGGTTGGGCTATAAGCGTGACTTTTATCTAGCTCCCATCTGCCTCCTACTTGAAATGCCCTGTACTGCATATTGCAAGTGCATTATGGCCTATGACACTTATCATACAACAGTATGGATAGCCGCCATGTTTTGATGGAGTGTACCATCCACCAAACTCAAAATAAGGTCCTCAGTCTTCAATGGAAATGTGTCCTCCCAAGTCTCCTTAACTCTCTATGGATGCTTGATGGAGAAGATAAGATTCAACTCAAAGGTGGTGGTTTGAAGATTGAAACTTGAGCCAATGTAGCACACTTAACTCAGTTGCAAGGAAGACAGAATATCTAGCTAGTGCTCCAATGTTATTCAGCAAGAACAATGCAAAAATAACATCTTAAATATTTACAAATATATGTACAACTACACAATCAAATACAGCAACAAAGTGTTGCATAAGATATAAAGTTTACATTTGATATCTATGTTGTACTCAATAATACTGTTCAGGATCACCCACTGATTACTTATCTGTGTTGTTTTTTGAGAATATGGAGGGTTGTGATCCTGCCATCAAAAGTAGTTTTTTGTATTCTGCGGCTCACAATAATTAACTGATTAAGATCCCTGGGAAACGCAATGTAATGGATGCAACCTCTGGGGAAAGAAAACAAGGTTCTAGCAGTATGTATCCTGAACATAGACACCAAAATATCAAGTGACTATAACATTGTGCTCACAATATTGAGACTCCAAAAACTTTTGAGGAACCAAATATTTATGGTAAGTATATTGTTTTGCATTTTTAAAAATAATGTTGATTTTTAAACAGTTGTATTTCGATATTTTTGTGTATTAAAATTGTAATGTATATTTGTTTATTTGAAAATATACATTAGATTATTGTTTTAAATAGTTTTGCATATATTGTTTTCAGATTTATTTCCAGATTGTAGTGAGATGGTGAGTGCTGCTGTTTAGTTTTTTATATAACATATATGTTATTTAATATTAACTGTTTATTTTTAAAGTTTATTTATTTTTCACTCTTTACAGACTAAGGACCTTATTACAATGTCGGGCGGACTTCAGTCCACCGAACACCGTAACGTACTGGAACCGTCCAAACTTAGGTCGGCGGTTCTGACCTAAGTATTATGATGTGACTGCCCATAGGGAGGTCTCAAACATCCATTGTTCAATGGAAGCAAGTGCGGCGGGCGGAAACAGCCCGCAGCACAAGCTTCCATTGAACAATGGATGTTTTTGAAAATCCCTGCACTGTGTGGCAGGCACCTCAAGATATTTATGGGGGCACCTATGGTGCCCCCAGGCCCAATAGTGGAGGGCTAGAAGGGATGGGGCCCAGATAGGGGCCCGCAATGTGGCTTTCTGACAGCCTTTCCATGTTGGAAAGGCCGACATGGAATGGCTGTCGTAAACCCACATTATAATCCCTAGGGCAGAGCCCCCGTCATTAAGGGATGTGTTGTCTTTCCAATGCCGTCGGAAGCACATCAGATGGTCCCTCCACCCGATGCGACCGCCCGCCGCATCATAATGCGTCGGGCAGAACGCTATGTCAGATGTTGGAGGGTCCGACGAACCAACAGAAATCATAATCAGGCCCTTAGTTATTTTGTAGTTATCTTGTACATTTTTTTGGGGGTTGTTGGGGAATTGGGTGGCCAATGTGTTTTATTAATAGTTTATTTTTTAATGTCTATTTATTGTTAATTCATAAAGTACACATTTAATTACTTTAGTGGTTATTTTATAATTAGCTTTTTTTATTTTTTCAGGTTGCAATATTTATTGAGAAGTTGTTTGGATAGTGTTTTTTAAAAGGCATATAATTAATATAATTTTGATGCGCATATTACATAATAGAATACTTTTGTAATAATTATTTAATTATTTCTTTAATTAATAATAAAGTATGCAAATAATATTTGTTGTTTTAATTTGCTTTTGGGGGTTTACTGGGTTTGGTGGATAATGTTATATATAAACTATATTTGAATTGACAATAATTGATAATTAGATTTTATATCTACTTTTTAAATTATTTATTAATTATTTTCATGTGTATATTTGTTAAAAAAATATATAGGAGTTATATTGTGTTCTTGGGGATGGGAGCTAATGCTTTATGTAAAAGGTTTGTTATTTAATTTGATATGATGAATTGTAATGAGAGGTTTTTAATTCTAACTAAGTGATTGATTTATAGTTTAAAGAATAAATTACATTTTAAGGTTCACCGGAAACTCGTAATATGTTTGGTGGTGCCGCTGCGACACCGCCAGCACACTGCAGCCTCACACCGCTGTGAAACCGCTGAGGGATCACTTATCCTGGCAGTCTCAATTAGACAGCCAGTGCGGGGGTGCTCGCAGCGTCACCGTGTCTACAGCAGTGAATAGAACCGCTGTAGTTGTGATAAGCCCCTTGGTCTCTGTTGGTCAGGTCTACCTTGTTGCTTCAGTTCTGCATTCCACCCGGCAGGGTAATCCCTGAGCTGAGATGTGAGACAGTGTAACAGATTTTAGTGGGTTGCATTCAAGGACCTTCGGACGGTCTCTCGCCAGGAGGGTCACAGACAGACACACTGACTTTTGTATTTGATCCCACAGTCTCTGCTGGCAGAGCAGAATAGTTGTGAGAGGCTTAAATGTTGGCATGATGCACGGGCCGGGGACTACACTCACATTGGATAATAAGTCCTTGTAATGATAGACCTGGTGAGGTAGATGAAGCAGTGTTAGGTTCTGATCCTTGGCTGTGGAGTTCTTTGAATGAGAGACTGTGGAAGCTAAAGGAGTGACAGAAAGGACCAGCATAACAGGGCGTAGCTAGGCCAAGTTGTTCCTCCACAGTTGTGATTTCCTTGTCAATATCCCCTACCACCGAGTTCAGATATGTTAGCATGTTCTACACATTATGGGCTCACTTTTGAGAGGATTGTGACAGTGAGGTTTTATGCTTACCAATGATGAGAATGGAGGTAGAGGTGTTAGTGGGGGTCAAAACCAAGAGGCCTGGCCCAGTCTTGTTTGGGCTCAGGCGGGCCCGCACTTGGCCCAGTCTTCACCCGGGTGCGTTGCGTGTGCATCCTTTGCAATGGGGAACAGTGGTGACTTATCAAGTGCCCAACTGGCGCTGGCTGCCAGTTGTCTCCAACTTCCCTGTGGGGTTTCTGGGCCTTGTAGTCTCGGGCCCGCACACTGCCTGAAAATGTCCTTCACCACAGGGAACAGCAGTGGCTTATCAAGTGCCCACCGGTGCTGGCTGTCAGCTGTCTCCACCTCCCCTGCAGGGCTTCTGGGCCTTGTAGTCCTGGGTCCCCTCACACCGCCTGAAAACGTCAATTTTTGAGTCAAAAGGATGTGCTACAGTCTGCTTTGACTCTTGACTTTGGTGGGACTTGTGGTCCCAGGTAGGCCTATGTGGAGTTCGCGGAGTTGCGCTACGCAGAACTTCACTGCGTCGCTAAAAAACTCAGCCACGCTACGCAGAGTTCCACTAGCAACTTGAGTTTGCCGGCGTGCCCGTTCGTGTTGTGATGGGATCACTGTTTTTTTATCCAGTGTTATTTTGCCTTTTAATACTTTTCTGCAACACAGTCAGTGCTTTTTTATGCAAGGCATGTTTGGGTAAAACATAAAATTGGCCTTGTGACTCTCCTAATCATAATTAAACCAAATTCCAAAGGCCCTAGGGGGCCAGCAATGTACTGTCACTGTGCCTCCCAGTAATTTAAAGCACCTGTTTGTGGCAGCAGAGGCTGGAGCATATCCAACAAGAGTATCAGCGACTGGTGGTCCTGGAAGAGGAGGAGGAGGAGGAAACAAACGTACCTCAGCTGGGCCCAAGTGCAGTCCGTTCCCCTCAGCCTCCCATTCATCCCACTGCCACTGCCAACCAACTGCTACCACCCCCTCCTACACTGACAACAGATTATTGCTGTACCGCATCTTTCAGTGGCTGGACACCATCAAGGGCCAGCTCACCATAATGGAGCAGAGCCTGGACCAGCTCTGGACCGACATCCACAATGCTCTCTTTTAGTCCTTTTTTAAATTATTTGTTTTGGTGGGAGGAGCTTGTTTGTTGGGGATGGGTGTAGAGGGTGGGAAGGGAGTTGGGAGAGACTTTCCTTGAATATTTTGACTTTTGGGACTTTGGGGCTTGGGTCAGTTTTGTTTGGGGAGAGGGGTAGTCATATTGTGTGGGTGGAGAGGGTGGGTTTCTTTGTAAAAATATAAAGGGGGAAACTAGTTCATTTCAGCTAAATTTATTCCTGAAGTAGTTTGTTTTACTTTTACTTTGCACTGCTGCCTTCACCTACTTTTATGCAGCCTGTTGTATGTGCTTATAAGAGATAATGTAGCGCTTAGTTATAGAGTAATACTTCTCTAATTATCTTGACCATTAGGAGGAATGCTGCCATGATGACCTATGTTGTCTACAACAACCTAGATAAACAATAGTAGCAGTTTGTTACTTACTTACTAAGTTAACTAGTTCAGTTTCATCCATGCTAGTTGTCTCACCTGAATATAGATTTAGCAATAACAGAGAAGACATCACAACTTCACAAGCGAGGTCCCACTTCCAGTTCTACTCAGGTGAGCTCCAATTGTAGGAGTAATCAGAATGATTGATTATCCATCGTAGGCAACGAACAGGAACTACAAAGACTGAGTCAGTTGGTTATATTTATCAAAGATTTACAAAGAATCGACACTTGAGTACAACACAGTGAGAATGCCTGATAGTGCTGAAATACAAAAATAGCAATACTAGTAATTTTGGCTAATGGGGAGCTAGTAGTATTTTTTTGCGAAATCCTCGATTGACAAAAAATGGACTCAACGTCTGGAGTGGACAAGCTTAGGTTAGGCTTTTATGGTTACTCAACACAAGGTCTGAATGATGATGATGCTGATGTTCTTCATTCCATATCTAAAATATGGATGACTTTTAATGCATGGATGGGTAAATGGGGCCAGTGTGGGCTATTGCTTAGAAGATCCTGCAGTAAGTTGGTGTTGCTTTCATCACGTCTGCCCCACCAAGTGTGTGATCCATTGATGGCGTAAATTAAGCCACGACTCAATAAATCACACAGCCCAGTGAAAGAGGGTTAGGGGTTTGATAAATAGATGGGAAGGGGGATTTGGGGAAAGGTTTGACAAAGACAAACAGTACACAAGGTCAACATTCATCCGGATAATGAGCAGCAGCACATAATTCGCCATCAATCTGTTGTAGAAGGAAACAAAGGAATAAGTACGACAGAGTACAGATAAATGCATTGGAAACAGTCCTTCTGCCCCGAGACCCAATTTATCAGATATATCTAAATATTCTGTCTTCTTGGTTGGGTAGTGAACCCATCCACCCAGTTCTCCAAATATGATTGCAAAATGATACTGTATTGCAAAATTAGGTGGTGCATCTGTATTCACCTCAGGAATGTTCTCTCTTTGGTGCCTGTCTGGACTGGTCTGGTAGGTAAGCAGGAGTGTTGTTGAGCTAAGCTTTCGCCTTTTATTTGTGAAGGAGACTAGACTGCGGATTGCAAAAGAGAAACTCTATTTTAGAGTCAAGGAGAAGGACAGAAGGAAGGTAAACTTCATGAGCAGTGTATGAAGAAGACTCTCTATACCAAATAGCTGAGTACTGGGCCTCAGACTCTTGGTTTACCTTTGAACTGAAGTCGATAATGTCTTGCTTATAGCTGTTGATTAGGTAGTCCTGCAGCTACTGCCCCGAGTTCTTCCATCCTCCTCCTGAGTCCTGACTCTGAATAACTCCGACCCAGACCAGTCATCTTCATGACCCAAGCAAGATAGATGTGTAGTGCACTGTTGTTGAAGAACAAGTAGAGAAACAGAATCGCAGAATGTTGCATAGGTTTTTGTTTGTTAACTAAAGTGACTGTTCTGGTCTCTGAAGAACCAGAAAAAAGAGAGGACCCTGCAATTAACTCTGGCTAAGTTTGAAATGGCTGATCACCTTCAGGGAAAAAATGATTGCCCATCACTCAGACTCCAAACATTGCAAATAAATAATCATCTCAAGAAATGTCCGATATTATAGTTCAACACACCCTGACTCACTGCCAGCCACCACATCAATCATCACTCACAGTCACTAGATAATCTGATCACTTATTGGTGCAATGGTTGCCTGTTCCAATCCAAGCACGGTGGTAGGTACACTATCTTCCATTTAATGCAAGCAACAGATTAGAAATTAACAGTACTTGTAAATCAAACGATTGTCTGGTGCAGCCATCCTAGATGATGAAAAAAACAGAAGGCTCATAAGAGTGGACCATACAGGTTAATTAATTTTCGCTAAGTACGTTTGTGAAGGCCAATCACCTCCAGGGAAAGAATGATCACCCATCACTCAGGCCCCAAACATTACATATTAATTATCTCAGTGTCAGGCTGTTATATCCTCAGAATCGGTTTGATGCTCAGAAGGGTCCGCCCCTTGATGGCCCCAAGTCTGGATAGCTGTAGTAGCACAGATAAGTGGGATGATCAAGTGAGGGAAGGAAGAACGTATTACTTATACCATTCTTTGTCATCACTTGGTATAGATCTAATGGAATACATATTATAACACAACTCTAACCATTCCTACCTGTAAAGAAAACAAATAGAGACGTGGTTTATGTTCCACATTCAATCCGTGGAAATACTATCTAGTATGATTCTGAACATATATCTGTGTTGGAAACATAAAAAAATGCATACATGTATTATTAACTCTCCATTCGGCTGAGTGTTTTAATTGTATGGCGTTCCACATTTCATTACCTACCCTTGTTTTTTATCCATGTAGCTTCACGGGGGGACGACTAGAAAATGCAAAATACTTCCTCAAAACAACTCTGTTAAGGATAATAAGGATAGAACTCATCAGCAAAGAGTAACTGAAATTCAACATAAACTATTTGTATATAAGTGAGGAGTCTGTTACTCAGAAAAGAATATAAATATATATATATTCATCAAGTGGACCTCTCATGGTCCGAGTACGTTGTCTTTCCAACAGAATCAATAGTCAATCAGGAATTGATGCGAAGTTCTACCACACAAATAATACTAGTTCACTTTAAGCCAGGAAGTAACTGGTTCAGAGCAGGCCAACACCATTACTGTCACAACATGAAAACAATCGATAATGATTTCTCCCTCTGCATGAGTCCACGAGGGGTAAACCTGCCAACGCAGGACAGACCTGACTTATGATGAGTATTTTGTGCTTTGTACTGCAGGAGTACTGAGGTATTTCTCTCCGCATGAGCATTCATGGGAGAAGCTCGCCAAGGGAGAGAACAAAGGAGAAGTCATAAAAGGAGAAACGTGAAAAAGAGCCAAATGCAGAAGCTAGAATCACTATACTGATCAATGAATGGTGCGCAGGCACCCTTACCCAACCAGGAATGAAGCGTCGAAGGATTTCTGGAACTCGAGAAGGAATACACAATTTCTGATGGTATTTCACGGGGAATCTTCCATTAAATTCGTTGCTCCACCCCTACGTTGTGCGTCGATTCACAGTAGAGGCTCATGGGATTTGTAGTTCCTAACTCCCTGTCGATTGTTTCCGGATCTGGGAAGATACCGCACTGACACCGGAGGAGAAGGAACTTGTCAAAGGCAATGTTGCTTATGTGCTCTTTGATTTGATTTGATTTTATAATTTTATATCGCGCTGAATCACCCCGGGGGGTATCTCTGCGCTAGCAACAGCAAGCTAGTCTTAAACTAAAAAAGATATGTCTTCATGAGCTTTCTGAAACGGAGAAGGGGCATTTCCATGCGGAGGTAAAGGGGGTGACTCCAGAATGTAGGAGCTAAGTACGAGAATGCCTTACCACCTAAACGGGCTTTATTTACTCTAGGAACAGAGAGACGTTTTTTTGATCCTGATCTAAGAGAGGATATGGGATGATACATTTCCAGTTTCTTACTAAGACAGTGAGGACTAAGTCCGTTTATGGCCTTAAAAATCCTGTTTTAAATTGTACTCTTTTCCTAATTGACAGCCAATGTAGTTCATGCAGTAGAGGCAGCGAGGGGGTCCTAGCTGGGGAATCGGTTACCAGGTGAGCGGTCGTGTTCTGAATAACCTGCAATTTATCCAATGAGGTGGCATGAGTGGAGAGAAGGAGAGCATTACAATAATCAATCTTGCTCATGAGCAATGCTTGAATTAAAGTCTTCCTGGTGGAAAGTGGAAGCAGTGGAAAAACTCTTCTAAGTAAACTTAGAATGTGATAGGAAGACCCAACAGTGGTATTAACATGGGTTTGCATCGTGAGTTTTTTATCAAGCTTAATGCCTAGGTTTTTGACTACCTCTTTAGGAGCAGGGGCTTTACCCAGCTCCTCAGGCCACCATCTTGGTGACCAGCAGATGTCTGCACCTCCGAACAACAGGATCTCAGACTTCTCAGAGTTTAACTGGAGATAGTTAGTTTTCATACAGGAGGCAATAGCCATCATGCCCTGAGAGAAGATGATTTGTATATCGGATCTCGTTTTATCGAAGGTGAGGTGGAGCTGGGTATCGTCTGTGTAGGAAATGGGGTTAAACCCCAGATCCCTAATCAGTTTAGCCAGAGGCGTCACATAGATGTTAAATAGAGTAGGGCTCAAACATGAGCCCTGCGGGACGCCTCTGGTGACCTGTGTGGGAGCTGATGAAAAAGGCCCCATTGACACTGCCTGAGTACGGCTAGACAAAAAATTTGACAACCAGCTTAATGCAGATCCCTCCACACCAATCTCCAGAAGTCTATGTAGGAGAACTTGATGGGAGATAGTATCAAAAGCTGCTGATAGGTCAAGCAGCACCAATAGTGCCGCTTGACCTTGATCCAGAGCCATTCTGATATTATCCACTACCTCCACCAGAGCGGTTTCAGTGCTATGTTTAGCACGAAAGCCTGACTGAGAAACATCCAGAGCCTTAGAAGACTCGAGAAAAACAGATAGATGTTTATTGATATGTTTCTCTGTGATCTTGCTCTGTAGAGGGAGCAGTGAAATCGGACGATAGTTTGACACTTCCTCAGGGGAGATGTTAGAGTTTTGCGAATGGGGATAATTTGAGCGTGTTTCCATTTTTGAGGGAGAGTCGCAGATTTTAAAGAGGCATTGATTATAGAGCAAACTGGGGATGCCAGCTGGGCCGCAAATCTAGAAAAGATTTTTGCAGGTATAATATCCAAAGGGGATCCAGATCTGGTGCATTCCAAAAGTGTTTGCACTTCAGTGATGGTAATAACAGGAAATGTAGTCAGACGAGGTCCATCGGTAGTGAGTTGTAACGTGATCTCTGCAGGAATAGAAGCAGAAGTATTGGATAAGGTGATATTATGATAGATCTTCTCAATCTTTTGCACAAAAAAGGAAGAGATATTGTCACATAGTGACTGAGAAAAACTATCCCTAGTCTGGCAAGATTTGGGGTTCGTAAAATCATGTACTATTTGAAAAAGTAATCTTGCATTGTTACCTGCCTGCTCCAAGGTCGCTGCAATATAGGATTTACGGGCCAATTTAACATTTTTATGATAAATTATCATAGCTGCTTTATACATAGTTTTAGCACGCTCATCATGTGAGCGACGCCAAGACCGCTCCAGTTTTTTACAAGCGCTTTTTTCAGCACGCAGGTCAGACGTATACCAGCCAGTAGCAGAGCTTTTAGGTGAGTATCTGAGAGGTTTAAGAGGAATTACTTTATCCAGTAGATTACTAACTCTCAGATCAAAAAGATCGAGCTGTTGATCTACATCCCCTTGCGTACTGTTCCAATCCCACTCAGAAAATAGTAGGGAAAGATGATTGGCAGTTAATTTATGCCAAGGTCGGTACTGACGAGTGGCAGAGGTGTTATTTATCACCGGAAAGGAGTCCATATGACCCAACACTTGGAAATTTATCATGGAATGATCGGACCATGTAAGCGGTAGAGTTTCACCATATTTAATATCCAAGGAGTTGGAAAGGATAAGGTCCAGGATGTGCCCAGCCCAACCTTTTCCATGCAACAAATACCACAGCTTATTTCTCTTAAGTTTCCAATCCAGGATTCCCTTTATCTCATATTCCACATCATCATCAATCCAGATAGGTACAGGTAACTTTTTTACAGGCGTGAAGGAGGGCTTTAGGAGAGAGAAATGAAAAACAGGGTAGATTCTTAAATGTGTAGGTAATGCCAGTTTCATGTTTACAGGTCTAACACATTTGATAATCTTGTAGGGTGCAATGTATTTAGGGTTGAACATGCTATGCTTCTTGAATCAGATGTTTCTGGTGGATAACTATACTGTGTCCCCTTTTTTATATAATGGTCCTGGCCTTCTATGTTTGTCCGCATGTGTCTTGTATTTTCCTTTTGCCTCGTGTAACTGTCTTTGAGTCTCGATTAACACACGTTTTGTATACGGGTAACTCTATCCGATACTTCTGGCACTTTGGTGATTTCTTGTGTATGAATGAATGGCACGAATCTGGGATGAAAACCATAAGAACTGTAAAAAGGTGATACCTTTGTGGCGCTATGAGTAGCGCTGTTGTATGCAATTTCAGCTGACCAGAGGTAATCCACCCATGCCTCTGTACTCTTGTAAACGGAACACCGTAAGTACTATTTCAGTGTTTGATTAATGCGTTCTGTTTGTCTGTCAGTTTATGGGTGGTATCTTGTACAGAGGGCTGTGGTGATGTGTAGGGACGAGCACCATATCTTCCAGAACTGTGCTGTGAATTGTGTACCTTTGTCCGATACTATCACTTTTGGGAGTCGATGTAATCTGACAACATGTGTCATCAATAGTTGGGCTACTTGGCCCTCGGAGGGCATCAGTTTGCAGGCAATAAAATGGCCCATCTTGGTGAGATAGTCTACTACAACCAGTATTACCATATACCCTTTGTCTTCAGCGAGGCCGACAATAAAGTTCAATGAGATGTTTTCCCAGGGATAATCGGGCGTTGTAAGGGGCTGCATAACCCTTGTTGTAGCAGATGGTCAGTTTTCATCTGGGCGCAGATCTCACATTCCTCTATCCATTGTCGAATATCCCCCCTCATCGAAGGCCGCAAAAATTGTCGTGTGATTCTCTCCACTGTCTTTTCTACTGCATTATGTCCAGCTCTAAGTAACTCATGACACCATTGAAAAAATGTTTTTCCTAATGATTTTCTGGGTATCAATATTCGGTTTCCTTTCACCTGGATCCCTTGCCTTATTTGCCAGTCCCCATGTCTTTTGAGCCAGGTTTTCCATTTGAAGGTTTGAATTCCCTGCATTACCTGTTTTTTAAAAGGTATCTAGTGGTGTAGCACATACAAATTTGCTGGGGTTGATGATGAAGTGTTCTGTTGTATTCCGCTTTAGGTGTCCGTATATAGGTTTTCCTGAAAGATGTTCTTATATAAGCACAATTCCCATTGCCCTTATATAGGCATAAGATCCCATTCCTTATTTAGGCATTTGCCATGCTATCCAAATACAGGCATGGTCACCTACATCCGTCCACCCCAACGTCACAACAAGTTCTTAGAAACCAGACCTTTAAGCTCTTGGGAGGTTCCCTAGCACAGGATTCTTGATTTCTCCAAGAACTCATTTATTATGCATGAACCGCTATTCCTTAACGGTTCTTTCCTGATGTCTTCCTCTGCCCATCTTTACGTTAATGCTAACATTTCAAGGCACTTACCAGGTATAAATATACCTTCCCTTGCCCAAGCAAGTAGGAGGAGACCTCAACTTTAGAGGAGCCCGTGTCTCGGCCTGACGCACTGACAAGAGACTCTGTCATCCCTGCTCGCAGAGAATCCAGATTCCAGTGTTCTGACTCCCTTCGCGGGGTGTTAGAGTTCGAGACCCTGGAAAGAGTTTCCCACCTCTCTCATTCTCAAGGTATGCAGCTGACTAGAACCTAGAGGGACTCTTGAAATACCAGACTTGGCATACCAGACTATAGCATACCATACTATAGCCTACCATACTATAGAATACATCACCTACTTCTTACCTTGTACTACACTTAGGTTAGGTACACTGGGGTAGAACTAGTTAGAGAAGCATCTTATGAGTACTCACATTTTTAGCTTATGTTATTTATGTATATGAATATATGTGTCATAGCTAAAAAGATAATGCTAGCGCAGTATTATTTCTTTCTACTGCTTACGCTGTACATAATATATCTTGCATACTGTCTTACAATTGTAACAGCTCATATCTCTTACACAAGAAACAAGACTGTTCAATAAATCCTTTTATTGAAACGCTCGTCTATTCTTCCTGTGTAACTCTGAAGAAACTAAGGATGCACGATTAGCTGAGTGAAACTGTTATTTGTTGTTTCCACGATTCTGAGAGTTTTCCGATTCTAAAGGGAAACAAAGTTGTCATGTTTATGCGGTTGCCAGAAACTACTCCCTTCTTGGTTTCAAGGAGTTTCTAGTGGCCTCTGAGTTAGCTGGCACAAAGTAATTAAGTTTAATATACTCAATAGGGGCATACTGACCTCAGGCCTATGCCAACTCTATAGGGTATATTATTCCAATGCGCAGAGCCTATTGGAGAAATAGGAACTACACTACAGTTCCTGCAATGTATTAGGGTCTTGGAGAGACGTTTGTCTCGTTAAGGCATCCGCCTTTTTATTCTCACTCCCGGGTCTATACGTTATAATGAAATGATATTCAGAGAAGAAGAGCATCCATTGAAGTTGTCGTGGTGTCAAATGTCGGACTGCTTTCAGAAATTGTATAATGCTATGGTCTGTTTACAGTGATTACATTTTTTGCTCCCATAAGGAAATGCCTCCGTTCCATGAACCCATCGTTGATTGCCAAAAGTTCCTTCTCTGTAATGGTGTTTTTCTTTTCTGCATCATTTAGTTTTCTAGACATATAGGCAATTGGATGCAACTGTCCTGTAGATGAGTGCTGCTGCGATAAAACAGCTCCTAATGCTACATCAGAATCGTCCGCTTCCACAATGTAGGTTTTTTCTGGATTCGGGTGCGTCAAAATCGGAGCCGACACGAATGCAGTCTTTAGTTCAGTGAAGGCCTTCTGGGGCTCCATGCCCCATTCAAATGCAGCTTTCTTTCTCACTAATCTGGTTATCGGGCTAACTACATTGGAAAATTGGTTAATAAATCTTCGGTAGAAGTTCGCAAATCCAAGAAAGCATTGGACGTTCTGAAGATTTTGTGGGGTTGGCCAATCCTTCACAGCCATCACTTTTCTTTTGGCCATCTCCTGTCCTGAGGACGTAAGCATGACTCCTAAGAACTCTACAGTGCAGACATGAAACTCGCATTTACTGAGTTTACAAAAGAGATGGTTTTGCTGTAAAATGCTTAGCACTGTCTGTATATGTTGTGTAGGAGTTATTTCATATTCAGAATAGATGAGGATATAATCTATTAATACCACAACATAGCGGTCCAGAATTTCGTGCAGGGCATCATTCAGAAAATATTGAAAAGCAGCAGGAGCATTACATAATCCGAACGGCATCACCAAATATTCATACAATCCATAATGTGTCTTAAAGGCGGTCTTCCATTCATCCCCTTCCCTCATGCGAACTAGATGGTACTAGTTATGCCCCTTTGAGGTCTAAAGAAAAGGGGGGGCCAATCGGCCCCCACGCAGGCATGGCGGGGCCCGGCCCCTCCCATATCCCGTCCCCTTCGTGGTGGCTGTTCCCGCCCCCCCCTTGCCCCGGAAGTAGTTGTGTGCTTCCGGGCCGGGGGGGGCGGGGCCGCGATCACGAAGGGGTTAAGAGCCTGGGGGGGCGCGGGAGGCGGCCTCTTTGTGCCCGCGCTCCCCAGGCTCGCTCCTCGCCCCACCGTGGGGCTCTTTATTTTCTTTTTGTTCGTTTCAGGTGTGTACCCGGATCCGGCCAGCTGCGGAGGACTGCGGTGACCTCGTTTTCCTGAGGACGACGGAAGCGTAGCGGGGAGAGTTTGCCGATTCGCACGTTCGTGCAGGAAGTTTTCCCGGGCTCGTCTGGAGGCCGCTTGCGCACTGCTGACGTCTGCGTTGTGGCCATCACGACACGAGGTATTTTGTGGGGCGGGCGGGGGGGGCTGCAGAGCCTCAGCGAGCGTACAGGAAAAGCCGGGCGGCAGAGGTGAACGTTTCGTTTCTGTTTCTTTTACGAGCGTGTGTAGAACGAAGTTAAGCAGGGACAGCTAGGGCAGAGGGCGGATGGGTGACCAAGAAGGTTTTTTCAGGAAGGAACGTTTGTTTTTGAATTAAACAAAGGGCTAGGGTGGTTACACGTTATTCCTACAGTCTAGCAGGTATATTGTCCGACGTGTGTATTGTGTAACAGGTGAAGGATCTTCTTGTTAGACGACTGGTGCTAGAGAAGGGGCTCTGTTACAATTTTGAGCACCTATTTACAATAAATTGCAGAGGTACATGATCTGAGGTGTGTGCATAGCACACCAGTTTAGTGTCGTTTTTTGCCTTTTTTACATAAGGAAGTGACCCATTTACAATTCAATTGGGTATATGATCGGATGGTGTGTCTTACAGGGGTGGTTGGTCGGGCCTCAAGGCACACGTGAAATTGTTTAATTTTGTTTTACGGGGGGTAGTGCTCAACTTACTTCAGGCTGCCACAGTGTGAAATTTAACGCATTTTCTGTTACAGGTCAACAGGACTAGGAGCTAGGTCGGTATTCCAGCTTGGGCGCCTTTTCATTTGGGTCAGGTACGGAGCACGGGGTGCTCATAAGTATGTCTGCAAGAAGGGGGCACGCGAATGCTAGCGTGGGTTGGATGTTTCAGAAAATGATGCGCAGAATGGCGGCAATGGAGAAACGCCTGGGGAAAGTTGACAAGCTGGGTAGGACGGTAGCGGAATTGGGAGAGAAGGTAGGAGCGCAGGCCGGCCCATCGGGAAGACCTAAGCGAGCGATAGTGCCGCCCAAACCAAGGGGCGAATTTGCGACACCGCCCAAGCGGGCGAGATCTAAGAAGGTGGGGGGTCGTCCACAGGGTCCAACTCCCATGGTACCGCCTGCGGCACCTGTCCCTCCACCTCAGGCACCCGTCCCGCCACCTCAGGCACCCTTGGGCATCCCGGCACCGGTGCCCCAGCTACCAGTTGCTGTGCCAGTAGCGCCGGCAGCACCTTTAGCACCATTGGCGCCACCGCCCACCCCGGTTCCCGTGGGGGGCTCGGTACCGAGTGGGGTCCCTCCCCTCCTGCCCACGTCTGGTCCAATGCCAGCAGATTTAGCAGCCCAGGTAGCAGTCGTTCTCCCCTGGTTAGGTAAGGGCGCGTTGCCGGACATCACGAACCTCACGGCAGAACAACGAACATTAGTTGCGCAGATATTGTTGGCTAGTGGCCAGGGCAGCCCGCCACTCGCACCGGTTTCTCCCCAAACAGGTCCAGCGAACACCGGGGGCCCAGCCAAGACCGTGGAGGTGGCGTCATCCAACGACAATGGTAAGGAGGTTGCCCTGCCACTGTTGGGCGAGGGCGCGATGCCCTCCAGAGGGGAGTGCCTGGCGCAACATGTGTCACAAAGTGTGAAAGAGTTGATTTGGGCGGATAAATACGTTAATATCTTTTCATTGTTGATAGACAGCAGGGAATGGGAATATGCGAAAGCACAGAAAGATATGATGTTGCCTAGTGAATGGAGATCAAAATTGTACAAATTTAGGGTTGAAGAAACCATCCTCAATTGGGTGAGGGCCTTTGCTGTGTACAGTGCAGTAATTGGGGAACGTTTTCCAGGAATGCAATCAGTCATGAGCTGCTATCAGAGTAGGATCACAATGTACCATGATAATCATGCGGGGGATGTCTGGAAAGAGTACGATATAGCCTTCAGAAAATCTAGGGAGTTCAACAAGTCTTTGGCATGGGACAAGGTAGATTCTATTTCTTGGCATTCTCAATTTGAGAAGGGGCAGGGGGCGGGCCTTAGCTCTGACTGGAACAAAAGTTATTCTCCCAGGCCACAACAGCCATTTCAGCAGCCCTTTCGGCCAGCGCAGGGCGGGGAGACAAACCAAAAGGCTAGAAGCGGTGGAAGTGCAAAAGGGGTGTGTTGGGACTTCAACAAACGGACATGCAACAGGGCACCGGGCACTTGTAAGTTCAGGCACGCGTGCAACATATGCGGCCATCCTTCCCACCCAGAAACGACATGCAGGAACAAGGGCAGTGGGCCTGGGAATAGGGGACGGAAGAAACCAGAGTAACAGGATCCATCCCATTATAGCACATTCGCCCATTCTTTTGTCGGTTATGATCCCATGGCTTAACAGGTACCCCAACCACACGTCTGCTAGATTATTGCAAGAAGGGTTCACTCATGGTTTCAGAATTCCAGCTGGGGGTTATGTCGGGACACCGCAGTGCAGGAATCAGCTGTCAGTGCTCTCCAATCCCACGCTGGTGGCTAGCAAAATAGAAAAGGAGTTGCGCTTGGGTAGGGTAGCGGGTCCTTTTCATGTCATTCCTACTAAGAATTTTGTATGCTCCCCGTTGGGCATAGTGCCAAAAAAGGAGAAGGGCGAGTATAGGCTTATCCACAACTTATCTGCACCTAGGGGCCTATCCTTGAATGATGCTATTGATGAATCAATCTGCAGCGTTAAATATGCATCTTTTGATCAGGCGGCGGACATGCTGAGGGACTTAGGCGCGGGTGCACTGATGGCCAAATCAGATATTGAGTCAGCCTTTAGACTACTCCCTGTTCACCCGGAGGATCAGCGCCTCTTAGGTTTCTCCTTTGAAGGGAAGTACTACATGGATAAGTGTATGCCCATGGGCTGTTCCATTTCATGTGCATATTTCGAACAGTTCAGCTCTTTCTTGGAATGGGCCCTAAGGCAATGTACAGGGCACCAGTATGTCATGCATTATCTGGATGACTTTCTTTTCCTGGGTCCGGCGGGGTCACGGGAGTGTGCGTCAGCATTGCAGGAATTTTGCGTGCTCATGCGCTCTTTCGGGGTACCCCTGGCGCAGGGAAAAACGGTCGGGCCAGTGGCATGCTTGGAATTCTTAGGAATTGAACTGGATTCAGTGGAGGGTTGCTTTAGATTACCAATGGAGAAGATACAAAGATTCAAGAATACCCTAGGATCATGCATACAGGCTAAGAAGGTTACTCTACAAATGTTACAGCAGACAGTGGGTCAGTTAAATTTTGCATTGAGAGTAATACCCATGGCGCGCCCTTTTTCACGCTCGATTGCACAGGCCATGAAGGGTCTTCGGGAGAAGCATCACCGGACACGGCTATCTGCAGAGGTTCGCCAGGATATGCGGATATGGATTGCATTCCTGGAGGATTTCAATGGCAGAGTGCTGTGGGGTGCACCCACGTTGTCCTCGGAGGACTTGGGTTTATGGACTGATGCTGCAGGAAGTGTAGGTTTTGGGGCAATCCTTGGTAGGAAATGGGTGGCACAGAAGTGGCCCGCCTGGTGGGAGGAGAGCGGGCTGACGATGAACATTGGTTTCCTCGAGCTCTTCCCAATCTGGGTGGCACTGAAAGTGTGGCCCCAGGATCTGGCCAACCGATCAGTAATCTTCTGGTCAGATAATATGTCAGTGGTGGAATGTATCAACCAACAAGCTGCAAGGTGTCCATTCATATTGCGCCTGATGAAGGAGATTGTGCTGTGTTGCATGACATTAAACATACTTTTCAGGGCAAAACATGTCCCAGGGGTGTTGAACAATGCAGCTGATGCTCTTTCTCGCTTTAAGATGCAGGTGTTCAGGGATCACCTGCCGGACGCAGAGACCACCCCGGCCCCTTTCCCGTCGTCTCTCTGGCAGATTGGTGCCCCCAACTACATGACCTCGTGGCAGCCAGCATAGCACCCAAGACAAGAAAAGCTTATGAAGGGGCGTTCAGGTCTTACTGTCACTTTCTGGGCCAGGGCTGGGAGAGCGGGTGGTTTGTGGAGGCTAGCTTTAATAACTACATGAGCGCGTTACACAGGGAAGGGCGCACGGCCGCAACAGCCGGCAGGCACAAGGCTGCAATCTCCTTTTTTGCACGTGCTAAAGGGGTGAGGGATCCCACGAACAGTTTCTTAGCGCAGAGGGCATTGAAGGGATGGCGGCGCATGCAGGCACCGGCCACAGATTCTAGGAAGCCGATAGGTTTTGAGCGCTTGTCGGCAGTGCTCCTCGCGCTGCCGGATACATGTAGCTCCGCGGCCGAGGTATGTTTGTTTAAAGCGGCATTTTCATTAGCCTTTTATGGGGCATTCAGGGTAAGCGAACTGGTGGCGGCCAACAAATGTGATAGGGTAGGCGGCCTTCAGCTACATGATGTCAGCATGAGGGGTGACACAATGTGGATTACCATCAGGAAATCAAAGACTGATCAAGAAGCCAGGGGCCAAACCTTGGCGTTACACCGGGCACGGAGCAATGTCTGCTGCCCGGTGGCACTAGTGGAGGAGCTCTTGAGACAGCGGGCGCAGGAATGTAGGGGGCCACTGCTGCTGCATGGGGACGGAACACCTTTGACTAAGTTTCAGTTCCAGAGGGTGCTGGCCATGAGTATGGCCAGGGCGGGTCTTAACCACAAAGAGTTTGGGACGCACTCCTTTCGGATAGGGGCAGCCACAGAAGCAACTGCCAGGGGGTTGAACTCAACCAGTGTGCAAAGGATTGGGAGATGGTCCTCTAATAAGTACAAAGGTTACGTGCGGTTGCACATGTTGTGAGAACAGTTGCCATTTTGAGTCTTGACACTTGTCCTTTTTGTCTGGTTATTTACAGTTTCACGGGCCTGCGACGCAGGACGGAAACTTCCCATGGATCATCTCATCAACTCAGCAACATCAAGGAATTGCCCAGAGGACAAAAAGAAGACAAGGGTAGTTTGGGTAATAGGACATTCATTTGTGAAGCGCGCTAACACAATTTTTCTTGCAGGTTTGGGTAGACGGAGGGCGGAGAGTGGGGGGTGCACGGTCTCCTTCCACGGCAGGGGGGGGCTTCGCCTTAGTCAGTTCAGGGATTATATGTCGGATTTACTAAAACGACATACTGCACCTCCCTCGGCGGTGATCCTTCATCTAGGGGGGAATGATCTGGCAGGCCTGGGTAGGAGGGTCCTCCTGGAAGAGATTATAGCAGCAGCAGGGTGGGTGGCAAAGCGGTTACCGGGGTCTGTGATTGTATGGTCACAATTGATACCAAGAATGCAATGGAGGGGCGGGGACTCGGTTAGCGCCCTGAATCACTCTGTAAGGAGGATTAACAACAAGCTGGACAGGTTATTTAGAACCCCGGTCTTACAGACCATACCTCATGGGTGCATCTGGGGGGAGCACTTTTACCTGCGGGACGGGGTCCATTTAACTGAGGCAGGGAATGCTCTTTTTATAAGGAATATCCTGGCGTGGGTTGAGGACTTTGGAGGTAGGTTATGACCTTTCTAGAGGTAGGTGTGCGGGGGGGGGCCAGATAGTCGGTCAACTATGCTGGCCTGTGGCGGTAAGGTCATAATCGGTGAGCAGCATTTTAAGGTCCCTTAGGGGGGGGCGGGCCCAGTCACGAAAGGGGCCGCCCATCGGGAGGGGCCATTGGTCTCTCCCAGAACTTCAGGGGCAGGATATGATATCCATTACTTAGAAGGGTGCGGGGGAGGGAGTCCACGCTTTCCTCAGGCTGGTAGCCACCCCTCACAGACACTATGACGTCATCAAGGTGCGCAAGTGTGGGCCCTCCTGTTATGGTTTAATGGAGTTCAGAGCGCACGGGGTGAAACGTGCCCTGGGTTGCGCATGCGCATCTCGAACGTGAGAGCGTAGCTGTAAGGGATCTGACACCGGTTAGCGACCTTGCCGTCCGACGTAATTATTAGAGTGCTTAATTTTCAGGATGTTTAGATTCGGTTAGGAAACACGCTGTACTAGATATTTGTTAAGGTTAGCCCATCTTACAATGTCAAAAATGGATGTAATCTAATGTTCTGAAATGTGCATTCTAAAAATTGTCAAAAATGTTTATTTTATAAAATTTTTCATTTTATTTTCATATTTTAATAAATACGGCCAGGGGTCCCTTGACCCCTGCCTTCCAAAGACCCACGTGTGGACCTGCTGAATTAAGTAATGCAATTTGTGTAGTAAGGAGGGGGGTGGCCGGTAGTCCCAGCCCATGAGAAAAGGGGGGGCCAATCGGCCCCCACGCAGGCATGGCGGGGCCCGGCCCCTCCCATATCCCGTCCCCTTCGTTGTGGCTGTTCCCGCCCCCCCCTTGCCCCGGAAGTAGTTGTGTGCTTCCGGGCCGGGGGGGGCGGGGCCGCGATCACGAAGGGGTTAAGAGCCTGGGGGGGCGCGGGAGGCGGCCTCTTTGTGCCCGCGCTCCCCAGGCTCGCTCCTCGCCCCACCGTGGGGCTCTTTATTTTCCCCACCCTCCGTCCCCTTGGTTAGCAAATTGGGTGATGACAATGGTAAGTATACTGTTTAATGTTGTCGCGTGATCATAAGAATGGCATGATTGCTGCCTCGGGCGTTCCCCCGCTCGCAGGGGGATATGCAGGGATATATGCTTGGTGCTTCGCTGGGTGTTAACTTATTCTCTCCTTAGGCCTTTTTCCCGTCTACAGGAGACTGTGCAGATGTAAATGTGGTGTGCTTTGCTGTGGTTTGTAACTGATTCTCTCCTTAGGCCTTTTTTCCCGTTTTACAGGAAATGTACAAATGTAGATGTTTTCGTGTGTTGCTGTGGTTTTTAAGTAACTTTCTCCTTAGTTCCCTTTTTCCCTTTTAGAATAGCAATGTCGTATTTATTAGGTGGGTCTGGCGGTAAGGTCATAATCGGTGAGCAGCATTTTAAGGTCCCTTAGGGGGGGGCGGGCCCAGTCACGAAAGGGGCCGCCCATCGGGAGGGGCCATTGGTCTCTCCCAGAACTTCAGGGGCAGGATATGATATCCATTACTTAGAAGGGTGCGGGGGAGGGAGTCCACGCTTTCCTCAGGCTGGTAGCCACCCCTCACAGACACTATGACGTCATCAAGGTGCGCAAGTGTGGGCCCTCCTGTTATGGTTTAATGGAGTTCAGAGCGCACGGGGTGAAACGTGCCCTGGGTTGCGCATGCGCATCTCGAACGTGAGAGCGTAGCTGTAAGGGATCTGACACCGGTTAGCGACCTTGCCGTCCGACGTAATTATTAGAGTGCTTAATTTTCAGGATGTTTAGATTCGGTTAGGAAACACGCTGTACTAGATATTTGTTAAGGTTAGCCCATCTTACAATGTCAAAAATGGATGTAATCTAATGTTCTGAAATGTGCATTCTAAAAATTGTCAAAAATGTTTATTTTATAAAATTTTTCATTTTATTTTCATATTTTAATAAATACGGCCAGGGGTCCCTTGACCCCTGCCTTCCAAAGACCCACGTGTGGACCTGCTGAATTAAGTAATGCAATTTGTGTAGTAAGGAGGGGGGTGGCCGGTAGTCCCAGCCCATGCTTGGTGTAGATCACTGCCTTCTTTACTTGTTCCAGTAACACCGAGATGAGTGGAAAGTGATATCGTTTATTTACAGTGATAATATTTAAGGCACGAAAGTCTATGCAGGCGCGGAGTTCGCTATTAACCTTTGAAGAAAAGAGGAGACGCTGTAGGAGACTTGGAGGGTCGTATAAATTCCAAATTCAGATACCTGTCCAGATAGTCTCTTAGATATACGTTTTCCAGTTCTGTCAAGGCAAAGATTCTCCCACACGGAAACACGGCTCCCAAGATCAAATCTATCTGACAATCATATTGTCGATGCGATGGTAAGACTTCTGCTTTGTTGTTATTAAAAACTTCAACGTATTCCTGATACTGTTGGGGTAACCTGACATCTTTTTCAGCTGCGGTAGCTATGCTTAGAATGGATGCTAACGCCTTTGAAGGTCCTTCGTTACTTGTCAGACAATGCTCAAGGCAATACTGGGAATTCATCTGAATGGTTTTTGCGGCCCAGTCTATGTCTGGATGTTATGGCTCCAGCTCTGGGTTAGTTCAGTCAGGTCCATAATGTGCGTCTGGTTGTAGCGGGCCTTACACTGGAACAGCTGGACCGGTTAGCGGTGCAGCTTTCCTTTTCAGGAAGTAGCAACAGGTCAGCTGAGTAAGCACTACCGGGTGAGACTGCATAAAGTCCACGGTGCTCAACCCGATGGTGCTTCTAGTACAAGTTACGTCCGGATGCCAGATGCAGTCCCCGGAGACTTCTTCCTTATGACGGAGAACAGGTACACCCTTGTTCGCACACACTCGCGCAGGAGCGCAGGTGTGTTATAGCCCCCGGTGATACACGCAGGAGCGCGCTGTCACAACTCCGGCCCCCACACTCACGCAGAAACATTGGGTTTAACTCTGCCACTGCAGTATGCGCTGGAGCACGTAATCTCAATAAACAGTCCCCTCACATTGGCGCAGGAGCACCATTGTTTTCATTGCCATTGCAGTACGCGCAGGAGCGTGTAGCCGCATTTGCCTTTACCGTACACCCACGCAGGAGCACATTTGTTTTCATTGCCATTGCGGTATGCGCAGGAGCGTGTACCCGCATTTAACTTTACCTTACACCCACGCAGAAGCGCATTTGTTTTCATTGCCATTGCGGTATGCGCAGGAGTGTGTAGCCGCATTTAACTTTACCTTATACCCGCGCAGGAGCGCATTTGTTTTCATTACCATTGCGGTACATGCAGGAGCACGTAGCCTCATATAAACCTTTCCTCACACGCAAGCAGGTGCACCTTTGTTTTTCTTGCCATTTCGACACGCGCAGGAGTGCATAGCCATAATTCGCACTTCCTCATATTTGCGCAGGAGCGCCTTTGTTTCCTTTTTTCCATTGAAGCACGTGCAGGAGCATGTAGTCACCTATACTCAAAGAACTCTCATCCCTGCTGATCGTTACATTCTCCAGGTGACTATATGCCCTTTAGCAGTGCCTCTAGAGTTGGTGTATGTGTGCTATGAGCGTAGTACCCTGGGAGAGGGAAGGGCAGTCTCACTAATCCATATGGTTTATCCCTTCTCCAGATGGTGATTCCCAGGACGGTTCCCCCAGCATCGGTAGGAGTACCCATTCAGGTCTTCTCGTATGATATCTCCACTTCACGCTCTTAGGATTCCTTCCCCTGGTCCCATCCTTGCCCTGGTCAGTATGCATTTCTTTACTAGGGAAAGGTGGGGGACGGTGGAGGTTGTTCACGTCGTCCCTGCAAGAATACTCCGCAACTACATAAGGTAAGACTTGTGGGGTCCTGACACGGGATTATTCTTTTGCAGCCATGGTAACCCAAGAATGATGCTATACTGCGGGGCTTGAATGATGTTAAAGATTAATGTCCCCACGTGTGAAGATCCATACAGAGCATCTAATTCCTCTGATGTATAACAAATAGGTCCAGATTCAAGCGTTCTTCCGTCTACGGCATATACTACTTCTGGCTTTTCTTTGGACAGGAGTGGCAACCCTATTCGCTGTGCTTCAGCCTTATACATGAAGATTCCAGTTGCCCCGGAGTCTATCATAGCTGGTTCCAGTTGCCCCGGAGTCTATCATAGCTGGTAGTTTTTTCCATTCTAGGTTAATCTTTTTACTGATGTCAATACATAGGTGTCCCTTGTGGGGAGATGTCTCAATGTTCAAAGAAGGGATATACCACTTGCTCAAAGGAGCCCCATCTCAGTTCCTTGAGCATGTTAGTTTTCTGACAGTCTTTCATTAGATGTCGCTACCACTCGACCAGCTCAAAACCTGTTCATCTTAGGTTTCACCGGACAATCTTTAATGTAATGTCGTTTCTGACCGCAATACATGCACAATCTTTGCTTTCGTCGAGATTATGTCTCGGCCGCTGTTAGCGCAGCTTGCACTGTACCTATCGCCATAGGTTCATGTGTGGTTGTATTGCCATGATCTATTATTCTTCGATGCTCATAACGAGGTACAGGACAGTCTCGTCCTTTATGTCCCCCTTTACGTTTGTTAATCCTGTGATCCAATCTTAATACTAAACGGATTAAATCTTCGCAGGATGTAGGTTGGGGTTCAATTTGGGCTAATTCATCCTTGAGGTCTTCTTGTAAACCTTGATGAAACACTGCTGCTTGTTTCGATTCTGGCCAGTTTGTCTCTGCCACTAGTCTAAGGAAAGAGTTAAGATAGGTTAAAAGGTCCTGGTTTCCTTGTCTTAGTTCTAATAGCTCCCTGTCTGCTGTATATGAAGTGGAGCATCTATCAAATACCTTTTCAAACTCGCATTTACACGCCTCCCAATCATAAAGCAGTGGATCATCCTTGCAGAGGAACTGCTCACTGGGCTGCATGGTCTGCCAGGTAGGAAATTAGAGAGGCTACTCTAGCCTGATTGGTGGGGAAAGCTTTCTGCCTACATGAAAAGTGCAACATTATCTGTGTGAGAAATACCTGAACATTGTCTGCCTCTCCATGATATCTCTCAGGTGTGGCTAAGGAGATCGTACTAGGTACTTCCACTAGCACCATACTTGATGGTGCCACCGTGGGGCCCCCAACATCAAGAGGGTTTCTTTTCATACCGTCAACTTTGGCTCTCTACTCTGCATTCTCCATGCGAGATGCCGCTACTTCAGCCTGAACATCAGCTAATACTGCTAACACATCCTCTAAGGTAGCCATCCTGCCTCAAACCGGTTGGGAGGATATGAAATGCGTGGGTCAGAAATTCTGTCAGGCTGTTATATCCTCAGAGTCAGTTTAATGCTCACAAGGGTCCACCCCTTGATCGCCCCAAGTCTGGATAGCTGTAGTAGCACAGATCAGTGGGATGTTCAAGTCAGGGATTTGAAATTCTGCCACACAAATGATACTAGTTCACTTTAAGCTGGGAAGTAACTGGTTCAGAGCAGGCCAACATCGTTAGTGTCACAACATGAAAATAATTGATAATGATTTCTCCCTCTGCATGAGTCCAAGAGGGGTGAACCCGCCAACAGAGGAGAGACCTGACTTATGACAAGTATTTTGTGCTTTGTATAGCAGGAGTATTGAGGTATTTCTCTCTGCATGAGCATTCACGGGAGAAGCTCGCCAACAGAAAGAACAAAGGACAAGTCATAAAAGGAGAAACTTGAAAAAGAGCCAAATGCAGAAGCTAGAAACACTATACAGATCAATGAATGGTGCGCAGGTACCCTTATCCAACCAGGAATGAAGCATCAAAGGATTTCTGGAACTCGAGAAGGAACACACAATTTCTGAAGGTGTTTCGTGGGGAATCTTCTATTAAATACGTGGCTCCGTCCCTACGTTGTGAATCGATTCACAGGAGAGGCTCATGGGATTTGTAGTTTCTATCACGCTGGCGATTGTTTCTGGATCTGGGATGATACCGCGCTGACACTGGAGGAGAAGAAACTCGTCAAAGATAATGTTGCTTATGTATTCTACTAGATTTTCTGAGCGCTCGAATATATGCGCTCGTGACACTCAGGCAAATAACCACATTACTGTTCAACACCCTCCCTAACTGTCTGCAACCACATGAATCATCAGTGATCATCATCATTCACACAATCAGTCATTCACCATTGCAATAGTTGTATTTATCTCTTCCAATCCAAGCACGGGTAGTTTAGGTATTAGGTATTCGTCTATGATGCAGGCAACACATTGGCATTTAGTATTGGCAGGTAGTCTTGTAGATAATAAATGATCTTTGGGGGCAGACCTTAATGAAGGAGCAATAAGTTGCAAGAATCATGAGGATGACTTTAGGTAGCTTTATTACTCAACATCCAAATACAGCCTTCTACCCAGACCAGTGGTACCACCATTCCAAATTGTCATGTAAATCTTTAGCTTAATTTCAGATGTTAGCAATTTGATGATTAAATTCTTATAGAATACACAGTGACAAAATGAGCAACATCCAGTCCCTATAATAGCTGAGACACAACCATTTGCAGCCAATTTGAAATAAAAAGCCATGCTCTTTTGCTAAAAGGTAGTCCTTTGTGCATTCAGATCAGGGTTTACACTTTCAAGAGCCTCAGCAGTAGAATTGGCCACTTTTACCAATACCATATCTACTCTTTGATCTCCTCTATTGAGAGATTGATGCATGGCTACCAAACAGAAATACAAAGAACTTACAGTCTCTAAAATTTCTAATCTTAGTTTTTCTTTGCAAGGAGAAAGGAGGAATAGTTGAATGTCTGACACCTGGGTCTAGTGGGCCAGAAAGCAGGGGCCTTGCCAGACTTGGGGCAGCTACATTAGGCCCGGTTACCAGAGATTTAGCAAGTTCCAGCTTGACCTCTCATACTATTTTAGGTGAACAAGAATCCTGAGGGAAAGGCAGTTCTCAACAATTCAGCTTGAGAAAATAGTGGGAAAGTCAACCCAAACCAAGTTGCATTAGCTGAATCTCATAAGGTTCCTGCCATTACATTTTTCACGATGGTGTCTTTCGGCAGTGGCAGCTAGATGGATAGAAAGTGGTGCACACCTGCTCAGGGATGGGAAAGTTCAGATAGTAGATGTAAACAGGGGCATTCTAGAATGAAATGTCAATGTCGGCACAGGTCATAGTATTGGTCTTCCCATACGAATGTCATGGGGTACATGGGAGCAGAGCCAACAATAAGAACTGTCCGGGTGCCATTTATATTGACCAAATACCTCAAGAATAGATTCTGCTTGCAGACTGGTCATCCACATCTGGGAAACAGGATGGGCACCATCATTTCGATCACTTCTATCCCAACAGACACCGCTCTTTCTGACACATGATTACCTGCCGAGCTTGTTATTTATTGTTGTTGTATAAGCTTTATTTCGACAGATAATGTCATAAAAGCTATAGAAAAACGTTTTAAAAATACAAACAGAATAAATGTAACATACAACAACCTAAAAACTTATATAAACAGACAGTTCAATAGAATAGGCTATCAGACCCACGACACATAACACAGTTGCCATATTCAATTGGTTAAAAATTGATACACCACATATCGATAAAAGTATACATCATATACAATAAAAGTAGAATAAACAGCTGTGCAATATTTCATCTTAGTAATAATCTTTATAGTGGGCTCTGGTGAGAGCCCCCATTACTTTTGCTTTAGGGGTCTGGGGGTCCCTAGGATAGCAGCAGAAATGAACAGATAAAGTGTTTGTGCATGAGGTCTAGTTTTATAACTTGGCCAAACAGCATTAGAGTAGTACAACGATTTCATCATAGCCTAGTTCAGTTGGTGCTGTCCTGCTCTTCGGAGGACTTTCCATCTAATAAGCCATGCCTGGCCGAGGAACTTTGCCACGCAACAAGCAAAAAGCGGTCTGGGATTGGACCTAAGGATACGTAGGGCTGCCTGGCAGTCCTGTGTGCCCAGTTGCTGACAGATCGATTTTAGCCACTTAGCCTGTGAGCTGTTATATGCTGGGCAGGCGAACATAATGTGGGCAACACTTTCTAGCGGGACTCTGCAACACGGGCAGTCTTTTGATGTCTCATTACATGAGTGCCATTTTGTGATCATCTCGCGGACAGGGAGAGTTCTAAACCTAAAATATATATACAGCATCCTGCCCCTAGGGACCTGGATTATATGTAAAAGAGGCTCTAAATGTCTGTTTTTTAATGTAGATAAAATTCTGCTGTTAATCTGGCCAGATTGGGTTTGCAGCTTTCCCGTTGCTCCACCCATTCCCAGTATAAACGTTTGAGCTCGTCTGTCCTTGGGGTTCTTGCCTTTCCCAATATGCTTGAAGCCCCATAGCTGTCAGCATTTTTCTAACATTTGAGATCTGACCTACTTTGCGGCCAGTATCTAACCGGATGATCTCAGTAACAGCTTCAGCATAGGGGAGAAGCTCTGGGGTTAACCTAATGCGAGCCCAGAAGAGCAGTGGGCGCAACTTGGCAATATCTCCAATCAACCGCCTGTCCATATCCAGCAATAAAGGGGTGAGGGAGATGTTTTGGGGTAGCATCACCAGACCTCTGAGAAACTTATACTAAGAGCTGCAGAGATCATCAGCCTTATCAAATCCCCAGACCTCTGCTCCCTAAAGGGCTCAGCAGACTGCTTTGGCATTGTAAACTTGAAGGGCAGGGCCTACCGGCCTAGAATGTGAGGAGCGATGTTCTTTCCCCAGTGCTCTGACTACTCGTTTGTGCTCCAACAGCATCTTTGCTAGGTGGGGCCTCCATGACATTTTGTCAGAGAGTCTGACACCTAGATAGTCGAAGGTGTCTACCCTTTCCAGGGATGTCCCACCCAGCAAAGTGCTGCTCCTGTATGATTTATGACAGTTAAAGGCCATTAATTTGGTCTGTGAGGTATTTATGACCAGTCCCAGATTGTCACAAGAAAGTTGGAACCTGTTTAGTAGGCGCTGCAGCCCGGCTGGGGTCTTAGATATCAGTAAAGTGTCATCTGCGAATAACAATGTTGGTATCTTTTCGACCCCCAGAGTTGGTGTGTCTGCTGGATCTTCTTGCAGAAAGCTAACCACGTCATTCATGTCTAGAGAATAGGGTTGGGGCCAGAACACAACTCTGTCAAACTCCTTTGTTGGCGGGGATGCGTTCCAGTTAGTTGTCCTTGCTCCCCCCCCCATCTAACCTGGGCAAAGTTGCTCTCGTGTAGCCGGATCAGCAATTTAAGGATGAAGGGGGAATACTCATCTCACTAAGCATCGAGCACAACTAATTTCTAGGGACCAGGTCAAAGGCAGGCTTTAGATCGATAAATGTGAGATAAAGACTGCCATTGCCAATCACCACTACCTTCCAATGGATAAGGAGGAGTCTGAACACCTGGTCCATCGTTCCAGTCTTTGGCCTGAAGCCGGCCTGGTACTGGGAAAGCATGGCTTCGTCCTCAGTCCATGACTAAATCCTCTGCAGAAGAACTCGACCGAAGACCTTCTGCAGAGCATCAATCAAGCTAATGGGTCTGTAATTGGGAGGATCTTCTCTGGCTACTTTTTTGTACATTGGGACCACCTCGGTGCCCCTCCAAGACCTAGGGACTGGGCCTCCACTGGCTATAGCATTTGCTAGGAGTAGAATATAATGTGCCCAATTGAAGGGGTCGGCGAGGAAGAGATCACCTGGCAGGCCATCTGGTCCTGCTGCTTTGGCAGGCACTATTTTGCTTATTGAAGCCTCTACCTCCTCTAAGTCAAAGCACTCACCATCGACAATGTACCCATTTAAATTGTCTGACTCCACAGATGAGGTGGCCTCCGATGTTGGGTAGAGTTTTCTAAAATGATCATGTTATACCTGCCCCGTGATGTGGTTCGCAGGTGGGCATGCACCTTATTTATTCCCCCAGGCGATTAGATTCCAAAACAGGTTGGTATCCTTTGCTGTACATGCTTCCTTAATTTCCTGCCAGCGCAAATCATCCCATGCTAACCTATCTTTGCCTCCTATAAGGCTGCTCTCAATGACTTCCGTCCATCATCCCCTTTGGTATCACTTTGTTCGCCCTAAGTTGGCAGGGTATGCCCAGACGTGGGTCCCTTGCTCACTTTGCCACTGGATTCAAGATAGCCTGGCTGATGAGGGTTATGAACCCGAAACCGGTCCCAGGATACTTGTTTCCAGTCCAGGGAAGACATGGCTTGGCAGGTCGGGCAGGACTGTTCTCATGAGGCACAGGGTCAGACTGATTTGCATATGGCCATGTCTGAACTGGGGTGGTGGAGTGAGCTAAAGAATGATGATGGATTAAACCCAGATCAGTTGACTGGGGTGAGTGTTTGATTTGCTCAAGCGCTCCGTCCATCATCCCCTTTGGTATCGTTATATGACTTCCTGGCAGTTTTTATGAGGGTCTGGTTCTTATCTTTAATTGCTACTGCTAAGATCGATCTTTTTTGCCTACAATTGTTTGTATAACACGAGTATGACCCTTTTGTGGGCTTACTAGTTTTTTTGCCCAGGTTAGGGACTTGGAAATATGCACTAATTCAGTTGACGGTGCGCAGATGGGCCTTAGGTACATTCTTCAGTCTAGTTACACTATAGGCCACAGCCTGGAGCTCTGATATGCCTACGACTAAATCGTGTTGTATGTCAGTGATCTTAGTGTTATGCAAGATTACCTTCTGCCATTTCAAGAACTTTTTACAGTTTGAGGGAATCATCTCTCTGGTAGAAGTCAATAGTGAATTGCTCGTTCGGTAGTAGGGTGCCTCCCACAGGGGTTTCAAAGTTAAATAGAGAGGGTTATGGTCACTCTTTGTGGTGGTACCCACAATCATATCGACCATATCCCCCCATAGTTTCACATCAAGAAGGATGTAGTTAATCCGGGACGGGCAACTGGCTCTATCATAGGTATTAGCATCGTGTTTGTTTGATGGTGATCTACCATTAACTGCCCTCAGACCATACTCTATAGTGATCACATTCAATTGGAGTGCCTGCTGCGTCCACCTTATATGAATATTGTCAAACCTGAATAGCACAAAAGTATCTGTAGTTTATAAATATGAAACAGAATTGGACTTGTTAATTTTAATGTGCATATTCAACCAAGTAGAACTCTTTGAACATCCAATGCAGATCGTTCATGAAGATCTCAATGATCAATTCCCTCAATGATCTATTTGTCTTTTAGATGACTTTAATGCTCAGATTATTACATTTATATAGCTCCCAGTGCTTTTATGACACTAGATGAAGTTCCCCTATATGTCAACAAGTGATCATCATGGTTGTCACCTTTTGAACATGAATTTATCATGAACTTGGCAATTTTGAATGGTGAACGCTTCTGGGACTATGTTGAGATTTTGCTGGTTTAGCTATTTGGGTGTTTCAAATTCTATCATTAATTATTTTTATGTATCAAATGAACAAATGGAACTTGTATAAAATATTGAAATGTTGAAGAAAACTTTAAGTGATTTGAGTGCATATTCGACAGGTCTAGCGCTACGTTTGAATAATATGTATAATGTTCCATTTCAATGGTTTGACAGGCAAAAAGCTTCCTTTTTTGTGTGGAAATTATACCGGTCAAAGGTGCTCCTTTTAAAACTGTAAAAGGTGGGAATTGTGGTAAGGTTCAACCCTGGAACATAAACTGTTTAATGAATCACTCGATGGTAGCTCAAAATTGGCACAGTATTAAAAAGCATTGTCTAAGAACATAATGTGAATATTTTGGCGAATTTTAGCCAGTGTAAAGGGTAAAGGTTGCCCCAAAAATTAATTCCTCTCAATGAAAAACCATTGCACAAATATTCCTAAAACATGCACGTCCCAATTCGATCCTAAATAATGATTTCTTGCTTAATAGTCCACAGGATTTCCCATCTTTGGTTTACTAATTTGTAGATCTAGGGCATTAAATGCCCCAGGCCCTGATGAGATACCCTGAACTGTTTATCCGCTCTTTATCATGGTGCTTGGCAAGGACTTTCTCCAGAATATTTGATGTTTGTTTTTCACACTTAATATACCGTCTTTACTGGAGTGTATCCTGATTGTGTCTAATTATAAAAATAGATGCAAAATCAGGGAACTTACTGTTGCCCTATACCACTTCTAAACCTTTGGAGAATATCTTTGAAAAATGAATATTGGAGTATTTACAGGACTGGGTGAATGAAAATCAGTTGATCCCAATACGGCGCGGTGGTTTTAGGGCCAATTGTAGTACAAGTGATAATGTCTGGCATTGAAATTGATTGTGGAACACATCTTTATGTGGAAGTGCAAGGATTTTATGACCTTCATGTGTTTATTTAGCTCATTTGATAACATTGATGATTGTTCTCTATGGAACCTATTCACAATCTTCATTTTGTTGTTTGTTTAGGAGGTAATTGTACTTCTAATGTACTACAAAATGCTATTCACAAACCAACTAGTGTACATCTCCACATCCACATCTCCTATGTTTTCTGTTTGGATGATCCTCACACATTAAAAGAGATGTATAGAAGTAAAAGAAGTTTAATTATATTTGAATAAAAAGTAATGTTATAGTTTTATGAACATATTGAAAAATTAAATAATATATCTGTTTCATTTTTAGATTTTTTAAACTTTAAAATAAATGAATTTGTACTTTCAAATAGTTTAAATATTTTAATTTAATTTAACATTATTTCCTAAGGTTGTTTGTAGCAAGTCCCTATCTCTATTTTCGTTGGGAAGGTGTTGCAGTATCCGTGGTTGGCCATGTGTGGTGCTGGATTTTCTACTGCTCCTTTTGGCTGCAGTACGTTTACACTCATAAATTTCCCTGTTTCAGGAGGTGGAGACATGTAAGTGTACGATTGTGTTTACTTTACATTAGAATTTTGTGACTATCTCAAATTAGTAAAGTTACTCAAAAGTGTATGAGTACATTTATTAGTAATTTATCTACATGTGTAGATTTACCTTTGTGAACAAGCCCCTGTGAACCAAACTCTCTTCCTGGAAAATGCTGGCTAGTCTTGTGAGATTTTTATGAGATTACAGACTGATACATGGCTGTGAGTCCTGCTTCGATCAAAAACTAGATGGAGTTAGAATAAAAGCAAACAAAATGGTCTTGTGCTTGTCCTGCTACTGTGTTCCCCGAGTATGGTAAAATGACCAACTTTTCTAGACAAGAGTCAATATTGTCCGTTGAAGTTAGGCAGTATACAAATCTTTGCTGTTTTTTCTGGTTGTCTGCTGCAGTACTCCAGTGCAATGCCTTAAGGACTACCTGCTCTGAGGTCACCAGGTGACATCTCACAGTTGTCATGCTGGCTCCAGTGCACTCTCAGAGCCTACACACTCTGCTCATTGATGGTGACCCACTGCCTACATTCCCCTTTGTTACTAGGCATGTCAGTTGTCTGCACCATCTCTTTGTCACCCCGGGACACTATGGTAACATTGTGGTAAATAATTTAATTACCGGGACTTAATTTGATACAGAAACATAATAAAAATAGCTCAGTAAAATAAGAGGCAAAATCCGTGGTATTAGAGGTTCGGAATGGGCTTTATTCCAATGGACGATTCGAATCGGTGACTCCAAGTTCCATCACCACGGAGGTTCAGGAAGTGAAGTACATACTTTATTGATAAGTAATCACTTTTATATAATAGGCATTACAATGAAGCAAATGCAGGAGGCGTAACAACTGATAGTGAAGAAAAAACATACATACGTAGCAAAAGTGGGCGTAACTGGGTGTAACTAAAGAACGTCATCAGGTGTGATGTCACAATAGGGTTGTTCCATGAAAGAATTTCGCAATGTCAGCAGAAATACTTGGCAGAAATGCGCGCGCAGCAGCATGACGTGTGATTGACGTGCAACTAGGGGGTGAAGGGGACTTGACATTTAGCTCTACATGTGGCGACAGAAGTCTGGAGGGTCAAGTCAACCTAATCCCAAATCATATCTAACATCCTATGTTTAAAGAACTATGTTATCCAAAAGAGAGGTCTCTTAGAGTAGAATCTTATTCTATACTGACTATACTGACTGTTAGTGCGTGTACAAGCGTCTAAGTGTCTACACTAGATGCGAGGGCAGAAGTCTTCCATAATAATAGGGCTATGAATTACTTGCATAAAGACAGAGAAGCCGGGCTTTTGCTCGGTAGCTGGAAGAATGTTTACTTAAACTGCTAGACAGGAATGCATTGGGCAGGGAGCGGAGCAGATAATTTCGAAGGTGAAATACAGTTTTTGGCAGGCAACAGGCTGATGTCAGGCATCGTGAGCCGCGCAGGGAATGAGACAAAGTTCATGGTCACAGATGCAGGCTCAGACTGGAGCTTTCAGAGGCAGAAGGCAAGAAGAGCTTGACGACAGAATCAGGGCCTACTTGCCTGGACTGTAAAATGGCATAAGTGAACCATATAAAGCCGGTGGCCTTTCATACTTAGGAATGGAATATCCGGCCTATTCATGGCGGATCTGAAAGAGGACATGTTGACGGTGGACGCACATGTGTTTGCGTCTTCATAACTGGAACTGGAGGGAACATACATGTACTTGTGATTCATACATGAAACCGTTGGGGTCCAAGATAGGGGACATAACTGATCGGAAAAATCCATATTTCCACATTCCCTCCTTGTCCCCTACTTGCCCGTTAAGAGATATCAATCTTCATCAATCCGTTGATCTGTTCATATAGCATCATTTGTTCTTCTTTTTTCTTCTGGGATGAATGAAATCTTGGTGGTGGAATACACGATGTGGCACACAGACCACAGATCGCTGGTCCACATTGTAGACATAGACAGCAACTGAATAGTATGAGAAGGCCAATACCTAGGAAGGATAGGACCTTCCATCCAAAGGTAGATAATACACTCCAAAACCAACCGGACCAAGTCCAGGTGCCTGGATTCTGGTGTATCTGGCTTACAATCTTATGAAGGCGAGTTATGGCTTTATATACAGATGGCGAATTTTCTGGTATGAAAATGCAACAACTTGATCCGATGACCCTACAAGCTCCGCCCCTATCGGCCAGGATGACGTCAAGGACAAGACGATTTTGAAGCACAACAATCCGCATAGCAGACTGCTCTTCTGTTAAATTGCCTAAGGCGGAAATAGTTTCGTTCACTACTGCTTCAAGGGTTCTAGTTAATCTACGTATCAGCTTACTATTAGTAACGGTACCTATATAGGGAAAGAGACCTTTATTGAAATCTGTGTATTTTTCCCATGCTGTTTCAGTGTAATCGATTATTGGGAGATCTCTCCTTTCTCTATTGTGTACTAAATGAGTATTTCTGTGATAATCAGGAGGAGCTAGGAAAACAGGTGGCAAAAGGAATCCAATGTAGCAGGTACCATCCCAATCTAGAGGCAAACGTACATATGCCGTCTGACCACATATGAAATAGGAATGGCGGGAAGCTCTAAATGTAGACTTGCCTTGATCACTAAATTCTATTACAGTTGTGCATCTACTATGGCCCATATGTATGGAACCATTCTTTCTTACACATAATTCACCTTTTACTGGAAATATTGACATAGCGGGCAAAATTGGAGTAGCTTCGGATTCGACATTTAGGATCATAAGATTAAGCGTAAAATTACCTAATCCATACACTTCATTTTCTAGATCAGTTCCTGTTCTTTTGGGAAGTCCCTCATTGTTAGGGTAGCAGACTTTAAGTAAAACTAAGTTCAAATTTCCCCATACCCAGTTGTCTTGATAAACTGCAGAATTCGAATCTAGGGAATTGATTAAACTAAACCATGCTCCACAGGAGCCGTTGTGTGTGAACGGGTATGGAAAGAGAGGTAGAATTCCTTTATAATTCTGATAGGGAGGGAGTCGACCACATATCCAACAATTTGTAGCATTGCTAACCTGATGGGAATGATGTAACATACTAATAAACGTGTTATTGCGCAGCGCAAATCTATAAGACAACTCATGCGGCGGTAATTCACTAAAAGAATGTTCGGCAGTAACATTATAGACATGTCTAGAAATAGGATAATATATGTGCAACAATATACTTGCAGTAATTATTAAAAGACTTAAGAAAAACAAAATTAATAACGTCACTGTGCAATGACTACGCAGTGATTTACAGTACGCATGTCGTTTCAACATTTTTCGGGTGTTTTCTCTATTCAGGTCTAAGGGATACATGTCAGAGACAAATTCAACCGCTTCACCTTGGAGAGGACTTAAACAATCAAATTGCCTGACTGGTTAGACCTGAGTTTTAGTTTGTATTGTTCGTGATTACTCATTTCAACCAAAGGGAGTTTTGAGTCAATGGGTGAAGACACACGAGGTGTGGTATTTACATCCGATGGTAGTCCATGAAATTTCTTGATATGACTTGAATGTATCCAGCCTTTTCTGCCTTCGATCTTCACGGCTGTCCTTGTGGTGAGCAAGACCAGTTGCGGCGACTTCCACCTAGGATCCAGCTGAGTCTTCCGATCAAAGTTCCTCACTAAGACCAGGTCCCCCGGAATTACGTCATGGGGTTTCACCTCAGTGTTGTCAGGAAAGGCTGCAGCTACCTGTGAACGACAAGATTGTAGTGCAGACATCAAGGAAGCCAAGTAATCTGTCAGCATATTACAGTCAATATCAGTTATTTTGCGTGGTATCGGCGTCCCCCACATATTTGGTGGTCTGCCAAAGATCACCTCATACGGGGATAGCCCTGTTCGAGAGTGTGCTACCATTCTCATGTAAAAGAGTGCAACTGGTAACGCTACTACCCAGTCGACACCTTTCTCTCTGCATATTTTGGACAATCTAATTTTCAGGGTCTGATTATGTCTTTCCACGAGACCTGCTGCCTCGGGGTGTCGGACACAGTGGAATTTCCACTGATAGCCTAACAAAAGTGAAACGTGTTTCATTAGTTCGGATGAAAACGGCTGGCCGTTATCTGAGTAGACAACACGTGGTAAACCGTATCGTGGGAAGAATTCTCGAACCAACTGTTTGGCAGTAGTCGGGGCAGTGTAATCTGAAACCGGGTATGCCTCTGTCCAACGGGAAAGAGCACAGACAACTACGAGAACATATTTGAATCCTCGACATCGTTCCATCTGGATATAATCCATCTGGAGGACTTCAAAAGGGTGATCAGGAGGCTGAAATCCACCCTGTTCTACGGGAATGCTTTTTCCTGGGTTAAACTGACAACAGATCATACAGGTACGAACTTTTTGTTTAGCTGCTGCTCGTAAATGTTTGTTGAACCAAATGTGTTGAATGCTGTCTAGCATAGCTTTTTCTCCTAGGTGCGCTGGACTATGTATAGTGTTAATAATGACTTGGACCATTGAATCAGGAAGGAACCACACAGATTTTTCCTTCGTCATCCATCCTTGATCCGTTTGGATCCCTCCTAATTCAGTCCATTTCCTTATTTCGTCTGGTGTAGCATGTGTCTGTATGTCAATTACGTCAAGAGTGGGATCTTTAACCGTCATACAATGTGTTGGCGTCGGGACTATTGTCTTTGTCATGTCGGATGTTTGAGTTTGAGCAGTCTGTTTAGCTGTTCTGTCAGCCAGATCATTGCCTTGAGAAATAATATCAGTAACTTTCGTATGAGCTTTACATTTCATAATAGATATTGCAGTGGGTAGATGTATTGCATCTAATAAGGCATGAATGAGGGGTCCGTGCTGAATGTGGGCACCGTGAGAAGTTAAATAACCTCTCTCTCGCCACAGCACGCCGAAGTCATGTACAACTCCGAATGCATAACGTGAATCAGTGTATATGTTGACTTTTTTATTTGTGGCTTGAATACAGGCTTGTGTCAGAGCGATGAGCTCTGCGGCTTGAGCTGACAAGGTATTTATGCAATTTGTTTCAATGATTTCAGTGTCTGTTGTGACTGCGTAAGCGGCCACTAACTCTCCTGTACTTGTTCTCATACATGAACCATCTACATACAACGTCAGGTCTGGGTGTGACAATGGGACATCTGTCAAGTCTTGTCTGGGTTTCGTCGTGATTGTAATAACTTCAATACAATCATGAGCTAGTGGGTCTGTTCCGATTACAGGTAAAAGTGTGGCAGGATTCAATGTGTTACAACGTCTGATTTCTATGTGTGGTTGAAACAATGTTAATTCATACCCTGTAAGTCGCGCTATAGTCAAGTGTTGTGTTTGCGTTCGATTCACAAGAACCTCTACTGCATGTGGTACTTGAACTGTCAATGGATGTCCTAACACTATGGCATCGCTTTGTCTGATTGCTAAAGCTGTTGCTGCCACTGATTTTAGGCATGCAGGCAAAGCCTGAGCTACGGGATCTAATGTACTAGAAAAATAAGCACATGGTTTGTGTGATCCTGCTTGTTCCTGTGTGAGTACTGACAAGGCAGTACCTTCGCGCTCTGTAACAAAGAGTGTAAACTGTTTATTGTAACATGGTGTTGCTAAAACAGGTGCTTGGCATAAGGCTTTCTTTAGGCTTTCAAAAGCTTGTGCATGTTCCTGAGTCCAAGGGAGAACAGTCGGTGTGGCTGCCTCCTGTGTTGTCAATTGAATGAGTGGTTTTGCTAGAAATGCATACTGAGGGATCCACTGCCTACAATATGAAGTGAGGCCTATGAAAGCCCGCACCTCCTTTTGTGTCTTGGGTATTGGCATATTAGCAATTAGCTGGATGCGATCTGGTGTAAGCTGCCTTCCCTCCTTGGACAGCGAGTGTCCAAGATAAACAACTCGCTGGACACAGAATTGCAGCTTAGAAGGGGACACCTTGTGCCCCTTTTCGGCTAGAAATTGTAAAACTGTCAGTGATGCTTTCTCACATTCAGGTTCGCTTCTAGCGGTGATCAGCAGATCATCGACATATTGAAGCAGGGCAGTGTTAACTGGCAAGTGGATACTGTCGAGTTCTCTCTTCAGTGCTTGACTATAGATGCTGGGGCTTTCTGTAAATCCTTGAGGTGCGCGTGTGAATTTAAAGCTACGTCCATTTAAACTAAATCCGAACAAGTATTGGCTTTCCGGATCTATTGGGACGCTGAAAAAGGCATTCTTGAGATCAATTACAGTAAAGAATGTCGCTTCGGAATCAATAGCTGTCAGTAATGACGAGATATCTGGGACCACAGGGAATTGTGGCACAATGCATTTGTTCAATTCGCGCAGATCAATAACCAATCGATATACTGGCGGGGCCTTTGGATCTGTTCGTTTAAGAATCGGAATTATCGGTGAATTACATACATTTGAGTCTGTTTCCATAACCACTCCTTGGGCAATAAGCTCGTCAATGATTTGCAGTAAAGCCACTACAGCATCTGGCGGTAACTTGTATTGTCTCATTCGTGGTAGTACCACTCCTGCCTTTAGTGTAACTCGATATGGTGTAATATTCATGCAACCAACATCAGTAGGGCCTTGTGCCCATAAATGTGTAGGTAAAGTCTGCAGTCGGGGATCCATGTCTCGAGACACATAGTGACCTTTGAAATCACGTAAAAACAATCTTACTCCTTCCGGAGAACAACATATTATAGCTCCTAGAGCTTTCAGTGTTTTTATACCTAACAAGTTTTCTGGACATGATTTAGTAAGTAATAAATCTGTAGTTCGGGTCAAAGGTCCTATCGTAAGTGGAAGAGGCTGTGATACTTCATTAACAATAGGTTTTCCTGAAAAACCAAGGGAAATATTCTGTGAGCCTGAGAGGGGTGCCCCTGGAACTTCACTACGTTTTATGGTTGTTCGACTTGCCCCTGTATCAAGTAAAATTTTTCTATCTTGGCCTAATAATTCACTATGTACATAAGGTCCTTCTTGGTCTACAGGGACCTCGATAAGGGGTAAGTCAACTTCCCTCTCTAGGCTGGTTCATGCGTATCGTTGATAATCAGGATAGTCGTACTGTGCGGTCTGGTACAGCTGTCGTGTCGTGGTTTGTGTGGCAGCAACAGGCAGCGCTGGTGCGGCTGGCACAAACTGTATAGACTGTTGTGGAGCTGGCATGGACTGTGCATGCTGCGGGGCTCCTTGTTCATTCTGATCCTGTCTAGGTGGCCGTGGTCTTTCCTGTGTTTTACCTGTAGCAATATTACGCTTCAGGACCGGGCAATCGTGTATGTAATGTCCTGGCTGTTTACAATAGTTGCATGTCCCTTTTACAGGTCCTGCTGAATCACCGGAATGTGTCGTACCCTTTTTATGTCCTTCAGCTGGAACTGTCTGGGAGACTAGCATTTTCATTTTTGTGTCTTTCATGCGTCTTTGTTCATGTTCTTGTTCCTCTCTAATTCTATTGTGATGATACTGTAACATTTGTAACATTTGTGATGGGGTGTTACCTTGCCAGGTACTCTCGAATTTTAATACTCTATTCTTCACTTGGGGCAAGGAATTTTCAACTAATTTTGTCACAAACAGATGTGGGTATGATTCGCTACTTGCTTTTATGCCACTATTTATACCAAAACATTTTTCAAAACGGGCATAGAAATCACTAGTGTCTTCATCTTGCTTTTGTTTACAGGCTGAAATTGTACCCCAGTCTTCCTTTTTTGTAGTTAATAAACGTGGCAGTACCTGTACTAGTAAACCTGGTAGTGCTTTAGTTTTATCCCCAAGCCCTGCTCCTGCAGTTCGGGCTTTTTCTTCTGCTTCTAATGCTGACCAGTCTATCTTTTGGTCTCCCACCTCCCACTCTTTTTCCTTGAGTTTTTCATAAATGCCAGCAGGCATTAATACCTTTAATATTGTCATAATGTCGGGATAGGTATACTCTCCCATGAGTAACATGTCTTTAATTTCTCGGTGGAAACCCGCTGGGTCTTTGTCATGACTGGGTACCACTTTCTTCATTTGTAACAATTCTATTTTAGATATGGGTGTATATACAAATACACGTTTAAACTCATTGTCCTCGCCTTTTATTGGGTGTACTTCTCGTAAGGGATTCTGTCTGTCCATGTAATACGTCGTTCTTTCCTTGATGGGCAGTGAGACATGTTCTGGGCATACAAAAAGAATGTACTGCTTTCTTGATTCTAGTATTTCTCTAATTAACTTAGTACCTGAACCTCTCCATCTATTCGTGAGTAGTTCAGTCAATATATCAGGTAAGGGACCAGGATCTGAATGTTGGCTTTTATATAGTATAAGGAGTTGTTGAATCATATAAATCCCAGCTAAACGCTGTTCATCTGGGGTGAGGTTCAAAAATGTGTGTGCTACTGTATCATCACCATATTTTCCGGGACTGTCAACCCAATGAACGGCTGACCTGGCTAATTCTTGTTCATCCATAGAATCGAGTAAATGATAACCCCTTCGTTCTCGGAGTAATTTGTCAGCGGCTTGGAACGAATGCTCGGGGGACCTTATATTTATTATAGGTGTTTGGAAATTCCTGTTATTATCTGGACATATCGGACGTATCGGGTCAATAAAACATCGAGTACTATTACAAGATCTTCCTCTACCTACATAGGCTATGGTTTCTGACTGTCCTGTGGGCAGTCCTGATCCTTCTTCCTCCTCGCTTTGTTCGAACTGGTCTACCGCTAATCTCTCTTCGTGTAGGCGTTCTATTTCTTTACGGATCTTTCGGCACATGGCTATTATACAATTTTGCCTATCATGTCTCCCTTCTGATATATTCTGGCTCCATCTGGTAAGAGTTTGCATTGCTTCCGGATCTACCCCCGGTCGGTCTTGATTTCGGATCACACAATTTATGAGGAAACGTAACAGTTCCCCCTGTATCTCCACTTTCTGGTATTCCATAGCTCTGTTAATACATTCAGAATCTCGCCCTGTTTGGACAAAATGGTATATATTATCTAGATGCACAGTCATTCCTGGTAACTTCCCTAAATACACCGCGGCTCGTTTGATACGTAATGATGCCATGATCATTTCGTCCTCTTTGCCGGGCACAGGGTCATATCTACAATCTATAAGAAGTTCCTTAAGCGTGCGGGAATTTATGAGTTTGGGGGTACGTGGATGTGCTGATTCTTGAAAGGTAAGTTTATTCATTCTGGGTGGCGTAGAAAAAATGTTGGTAGCACCTCCGGTAGCCCCATCTGGGGTATCGGGCGTGAAAGGATTCGTTGAACGCGATACAGCAACTATAGGTGTGGACACAGCTATAGAAGTAGCTGTAGGAACAGATGTGGAAACAGATGTGCTTGCCGGAACTTGTGTCAGGATTTGTTGCTGTAGAGATACGGATACAGGATCTTGGCGTTGAACCACCCCGGCAGACGGTCTATGTGGGGCGGGGTTAGCATACTCGGGAGCTGCGTCATCTAAATATGAGGAAAGAAAAACATCTTCTGCTGTTCTAGGATGCCCCTTAGGATGCATTTTTATTGGGAACAATGGGGGTGGCAAGTCTTTTGGTATCTCCGGAGTTGCCTTAGGTAATCCCTCGGCCAGGAGGGGATACATACCATTCATAAGGGCATTTCTTTGTCTGTCTACTTGTTCTGATTTCACTCGTGTACCTTCTTCAATTAACAGATTTTCTCGGACTTTATTTGAATTCTCTTTATTTTTCTCTTCCTGTCAGAGTGCTTTTTCTGTACGTCTATGAGATTCTTTACGCCACAACTCAACGGCGTCTTTCTGTGACTGTCTGGCTTTCCTTTTCCATAACTCTTCCTCTACTTTCATGATGCACTCTGCATCCCAGGTCCGAGCTGCGGGCCACCTCTGACTTTCTGGTAATTCCTTGGTGTAGTCTACCCATAAATCAAGAAATAATATAGCGTCTAAGCCGTGTTTATGATACATGAAGTACCCTGGAGTGTCCCTAGGAGGAATAGGAACAGCTTCTTCGAGTACCCCTTTTCTAGTTGTGATCTGTCTTAATTTCGAAAAGAGTGGCATATTGAGAACTGATCTGATACTTAATCTTGAACAAACTTAATACAATAAACACAATAATGAACAGTCATTCATACCACAATATGCAGGACGTATTAACACATTTAACATTTAACATTTTAAATGAGCAACAATGATGATGACGATCTAAGGAAACTTAATCACTAAACATAATACTCGACATTAACTGAATTATTCTGAATTTATATACTTGATATACTAGATATACTGCTAAACAGTACAGATACACTGCTAAAACAGTGCAGACCGGATTTGTGTACCCAAACCCGTCTTGACCGGCACAACCTATGTGCACGTCAGAACGCCTCCCCAGTAATGGTACTCACCGGGTAGCTCGGAACGGAAGGCCTCGGAACGGAACTGAACTGGACCGGACTGGACTCGACTCGAAAACTTCGGACACTTCGGAACATCGGAAACCTCGGAACTTCGGAACTTCGGAACTTGGTGGGCCTCTGTATACCTCGGATCTTGCTCTCTCAGCTAGGCTCTGGTCGGGATACTTCGCACTTCTCACCGCCTCGTCTGGGTGTTGATCGCAGCCTCAGTCGCCCCCGCTTGACCGGAGGGAGATACAGGAAATCCTGCTGGTACGCGTTGTTGTCCGTCCAGCTGTGGCAGGAGACCGGGCCTGCAACGCACCGCCGGCGCGTGAGATGAGAAAGTGTCCCTGTTCGGGCGCCATTCATGTGGTAAATAATTTAATTACCGGGACTTAATTTGATACAGAAACATAATAAAAATAGCTCAGTAAAATAAGAGGCAAAATCCGTGGTATTAGAGGTTCGGAATGGGCTTTATTCCAATGGACGATTCGAATCGGTGACTCCAAGTTCCATCACCACGGAGGTTCAGGAAGTGAAGTACATACTTTATTGATAAGTAATCACTTTTATATAATAGGCATTACAATGAAGCAAATGCAGGAGGCGTAACAACTGATAGTGAAGAAAAAACATACATACGTAGCAAAAGTGGGCGTAACTGGGTGTAACTAAAGAACGTCATCAGGTGTGATGTCACAATAGGGTTGTTCCATGAAAGAATTTCGCAATGTCAGCAGAAATACTTGGCAGAAATGCGCGCGCAGCAGCATGACGTGTGATTGACGTGCAACTAGGGGGTGAAGGGGACTTGACATTTAGCTCTACATGTGGCGACAGAAGTCTGGAGGGTCAAGTCAACCTAATCCCAAATCATATCTAACATCCTATGTTTAAAGAACTATGTTATCCAAAAGAGAGGTCTCTTAGAGTAGAATCTTATTCTATACTGACTATACTGACTGTTAGTGCGTGTACAAGCGTCTAAGTGTCTACACTAGATGCGAGGGCAGAAGTCTTCCATAATAATAGGGCTATGAATTACTTGCATAAAGACAGAGAAGCCGGGCTTTTGCTCGGTAGCTGGAAGAATGTTTACTTAAACTGCTAGACAGGAATGCATTGGGCAGGGAGCGGAGAAGATAATTTCGAAGGTGAAATACAGTTTTTGGCAGGCAACAGGCTGATGTCAGGCATCGTGAGCCGCGCAGGGAATGAGACAAAGTTCATGGTCACAGATGCAGGCTCAGACTGGAGCTTTCAGAGGCAGAAGGCAAGAAGAGCTTGACGACAGAATCAGGGCCTACTTGCCTGGACTGTAAAATGGCATAAGTGAACCATATAAAGCCGGTGGCCTTTCATACTTAGGAATGGAATATCCGGCCTATTCATGGCGGATCTGAAAGAGGACATGTTGACGGTGGACGCACATGTGTTTGCGTCTTCATAACTGGAACTGGAGGGAACATACATGTACTTGTGATTCATACATGAAACCATTGGGGTCCAAGATAGGGGACATAACTGATCGGAAAAATCCATATTTCCTCTGGATCTGGGGAAATTTACTCCCCAAGTGCTACACTAACCAACCCCTGTGTTTACACCTGTGGGGGACGGTGCCCTCTTGGGACACTTGGCATCCCCCTTGTAGTGCCCAACCTGTTGGCACTCATAGCACTTAGGTGATGGAGTCCCTGAGGGTTTACTATCAGGGAACCCTTTCTTCGTCTACTCCAGTGGTGATTGAGAGTCCTGACCCTTAGAGCTAGTTTGGGAACCATCTTATGGACTCTGGTGCTGAGCCTGTGGTGCTGAGGCAGCGGTCCACCTCCCTGGCACACTCCCTGGGCTTAGTGAGTTTGCTATCAAAAAGATGTTGGCACAGATCTACAAAACAGACTGAACATGTGCTCTCTCTCATACCAATTGTACAGCCTCTGATAATCCTTCATTTCCCTGCCCTTCGCCCAACCATTCAGTGCCTTGCAAATAGAGTCCACAGAATCCACTCAAGACTGCTGGTCCGGGGTACGGCTGTCCCTAAACTTCTGCCTGTACTTCTTAGGAGTGAGACCATACTTTCTGACACGTGTCCTTCATGAAGGTATACCTCATCCATCCCCCTTTTCTAGGGCCTGGACCATCTGCAGACTAAACTCCTTCTCTTTATAGTAACCGTGTTCAAAGACAGCTATGTTGAACATCTCAACTGATTATGGTTGTACTAGTGGTTTGAAACCCACCTCCAAATGTGTTCAACAAGGGCAACAATTTGCAGCAATTGACTTATTTGTGAAAAGAACATTGAGTGAACTACATAAACTGGAGAATCAGGCAAGTGGGGGTAAGCACAATTATGTTAAAAACAGAAATATGTCAAAAGAAGAACGTTTAGCTTTAGCGGAATTGAAGAAGGACACTAGCATAGTGATAAAAGAAGCAGACAAAGGCGGGAACATCTTTATAATGAAAAGATCAGATTATAGCAATGAGCTCAAGAGACAGCTCAGTGATGTGACCTGTTATAAAAAATTGAGGGGGAACCCAACAAAGGAAGCTGGGTGGAACATCACTGAAAGACTGTAGTCTTGAAAAGAGCAAGGCTTATTAGATGATCAAGAATACAAATATCTGAATAATACTAGTCCAACTTACCCTTTTATATATATACTTCCACAAATACATAAGTCCATGCAGGATCCTCCAGGTAAACCTATTGTTTCGAGCATAGGTAGTCTAACGGAGCACTTGTCGGAGTTCGTTGATCTGTTTTTGAAACCCTTGGTAGTTACCCTACCCTTGTACATCGGAGATACTATGGATGTACTTAAAAAACTTCAAGATATTTTCTGGGAGGATGAAATGAGCTTCGTAACACTAGATGTGGTTGGACTATATACATGCATTGAAATTAATTGAGAGGGGACAACGGGCAATTAGTCATTGTTTGGGTAGCTGTAGTGCCAGTCTGCATGAACACACTAATATGATCTTAGAAATTAGTGATCTGATTTTGAAGAATAACTATTTCTTGCTTGAGGGGGAGTGGCTCCACCAGACCCAGTGAACAGCCATGGGTTCCAGGTTCGCTCCCTCTTATGCCAACCTGTTCATGGGATGGTTTGAGAGGGAGCACGCCTGGAGCAAGAGGTCTAGCGGTTGGATGGACCTGATCCTATTTTGGGGTAGGTTCATTGATGACATTTTGTTAATATGGAGGGGAACGGGCAAGGAATTGTCAGCATATTGTGAGTTTCTGCATACAAATGACCACAACATTAGATTTACCATGTGCCACCATGAGAATATTATTGAATTTCTGGATGTACAGTTGTTTATTTTGGAAAATAGAAATCAAAGTAGGTTGTATAGAAAGCAAACTGCCACCAATTCAATATTGAGAGCAGACAGTGCCCATCACCCAGCTGTAACGAGGGGTATTCTATTTGGAGAAATGGTACATACCCATAGGAATTGTAGTACGGATGAAGAATTTGAGTCAGGTTTGACAGAGTTGAAAAAGAGATTAGTTGCAAGGGGTTACATGAAACCAAGTCTAGCTAAGGCCAGTAGCAGACTAAGAGGAATCAAGAGAGAGGACACGCTCATACAAAAGCAGAGGAGACAATCAAGAGAGAGATTGGCATTTGCCTCCACCTTTAGTACACAACACAATCAGATTTACAGGATTCTCAGTAAAATTGGAATCTGTTGAAAGGTGTTCAGGGTCTAACAAATTGTTTAACTGACAAACCAATAGTCACCTATAGAAAAAGTCGCACCATTGGGAATTTGGTGACTAGAAATTATCTGGAACCCATACGTGAGACGGGGGCAATTGGCTACCCAATCAACCGAATGGCTTTTTTACTTGTGGATCATGCAAAATCTGTGATTGCGGCATACGTCACACTAAAGACTTCAGATTCAATACGGATAGATTGAATTACATTAATGAGTTTATAAACTGCAATAGTTGTGGGGTCATTTATGTGATTATCTGTGAATGTTGTAAAGTATTCGTAGGAAGCACTAAAAGAGCACTAAAAATCAGAATTCAAGAGCACCAACGTGCTATATCAAATGAAGATGTGAGGTCTCCGATCTATCAACACATCAGGGACAAACATCCGGCCTTGACGAATATCAAATTTCATGGTATTGAACAAATCACCCCCAATATGAGGGGGGGGATTGGGAACTGAAACTGAGGCAGGAAGAGGCAAGGTGGATAAGTAGGTTGAGATCTGTAGAGCACGATTTGAATAGTGATATTGAGTTCCATTATTTTTTGTAGCTGGGGAATAGAAGGCTTCACTACTGCTAAGATGAGTCAAGGGTATAGAATGTATGTGCTGACTAGCAGGGTGGGTTGGAATGTAAGGTGATATAGGCCACATTGAGATTCAGAACTAGAGTGTACTAAAAATAAGGCTACAGGATCTGTTGTGAGGGACAGAATGTAGTTTCCAGTGGATCCTGACGAATTATTGGAGGATGATGCGAGACACTATTGATACTCATAGAGACATTAGTAGTTTGCAGAGGGCAGGCTTTAGGACAGTTGGGAACGTGTGAGTCACGATCTAAGATAAACATAATGGAGTAGAGTTCAAGCATAATTTGTTCATAAACCCAGGAAATTGCAGATAGAAATAGCTATTCGAGTGACAATGCTGGGAATTATTGTTTTTATATAGGTAAATGGAAGAGAAACTGAACATGAGTTTATGAGGGACTGTTCACACCAGTTCTGACTGACAGCATGCGGCCATTAACGATTATTGGTTATGAAGAGAAATAGAACCGACAGAGGTGTTGACAGCATTAAGCATTTGAGCAATTTGTTAAAAGAATGAAGTTGAGATTTATGAGTCTTTCGCAGGGGTATACCGAGTGAGTGAGGCAACTGGAAAACCTTTTGCAATCTAAAGAAATGCTGGGTAACACGCAAACCGGGATGTTATTGAAATCATGAGGACATTAAGAATGGTTGTGGAGTCAGGTAGTATCACGACCCGGACGGCATGATAGCTGTATCACCGTCATGCCGGCAAATTGATTTGCCCGGATCACGCGCATTGAGGACATAGTTTATGGGGATTTCAATGTGGCATGGTATGAATATTAGGCTGTGTTGAATAGCTGTGTAGCTTCAACGCAATAGATAGGAAAGAGTATTGTTTATGTACGAGCTGGTGCAATCGGCACCGCGTGAGGGCCTACTGGCTTCTCATTGGTTAACGCGAATGGCTGATGTAGCCAATCAGCCTGTTGTAAGGGTGAGGACCAGAGAGAAAACTTGGGAAGGGAAGAACTGACATGGCCAAGCCCATGCTGCTCTGTGATGTGCAGGCAAAGACTGACGAAATGACGAGGACCAGAGAGGGAACCGCTGTTAGTAGTCTTCATGAAGGCTTCAGATTTGGTTGTCCTGATTGGAGGGACTGGCTCTACAAATAGTGGACCAGTATAGCGGCAAAATACATGGCGGGAAGAATCACACCAGCAGAATGGACTGAAGCGTTGGATGCTAACGGATGGATGCAAGGTCAGAATAGAATGTGTCCCATATAGAAGGGAGGTGAGTCGGTACTCGGGAAGGGTGGACCCCGCTGGTTATTTTAATAGTGTGGACGGCTGCAATCGGTGTGTAGATACCTAACGTTTTTAATTGATTTAGAAGAGGGATGGGGATTGAACTGAAGACTGATCTTAAATGTAGGGTTTGAGTCAAAATGCCAGTTGATACTGGACTGACACTCGCGCTTTATTCATGTTTTCTCCCAGATATAACATCTGACAGAAGAGACAGTTGAATGCTGCCCAGTGGGGTGTCCAGTAATATTCAAACAGCGAAAAAAATATTTAAAGATAATATGCTAATATATACTTATTATAGAGATTACTGGTTTGAAGAAGTATTTGATGAGTCAGGAAAGTTAGATGGGGATATGGATTTGTGGAGTGAATGTTGGGGAGACATACAAGGATGTAATGGTTGAGTTATGAAGGCTGAAGATGAAGAGGTTTCATCAAGCCATGGCTATAAAAGAACGATGTTTTCATGAGGAGTTAGAATAAAAAGTTTAAATACAGATAGTAGGGTGCAGGATGTTCTACTAGGAGGTGTTCTACGAGATAATAATATACATGTTATAACAGATTAAAGATTGTATATAGGCATGTATTGTCATTATGGACTTATATGATTGAAATGGGTATTTTCTGTATTATTCTAATTTTAATAAGTGAATCAAATGGATCTTGGATAGGTCACTGATGTATTTGTTTTTTTCAATTTACAGCCCTGACGATGTCCAGTGTGGACGAAACGCGTAGGCTGATATTGAATATTGTGATGTGATCTGGATTTATTAAATGAGAATTTTGAAATAAAATATGATATTTGGATACATTTGAAGACTGCCTATGGACTTTCTTTGAACAAGGTTACTATAAAGTTATAAACTTGGAAAGTGGATGAACTAAGGCAATCCTCTTGAACTGAGATTATTGTGGGAAATTAATAGCCCAGTGGTGGTGGGACTACTCAGAGTAGAGTGCACTTCAACTAACAGTCAAGTAATAACCAGGAAGATACACCTGTGCGCACGTTTCTAAGCCCACACCACCTGTTGATTTGTGTGAGACTAAACTCCTTCTCTGCCTTCCTGTCTGACAGCTCCTCTGAGGACAGGTCTCGAGAAGACACACTGCTCTCCGCTCTAATAGGAAGTTCCAAATTGGAGTCAAGTCATCACCCTCAGCTGAAGGCTGCACCTCAGGCAGGTCTTCTCCTTGCATTTCCATCTCATCATCCCCTTCTGTGGTGGCAACCAATGACTGGTGGGCTTCCACCCATGCCCACAGCTCCTTTTGGAGCTCCTCCTTACAGGTGGTGCTCTTTGCTGGAAGTCCTCCTCCTTCAAAATGACTTTTTTTTTTCAACTGACATCCACATGCCCATCCAGGCCTTATAAACGCACGTCAGAATTAATAGTTCGTTCTAGGTGATTTCATACTTTTCAACCCAATGCATTTCGGGCTTTTTTTAAGCATTTCGTCAGGGGTAACTGCTGTGCGTTCTCACCAGCCACCATTGCTGCTTCCTTCCTCACCTCAGGTGAAAAGTATGAAATCACCTAGAACGAACTATTAATTCCGGCGTGGCATTTATAAAACCTGGATGTGCATGTGGATGTCAGTTGAAAAAAAATACCTTTGCAGTGAACGATCAAAAAATAGATGAATTTTGGAATAAAATAAATAAAAACATGGTTCAAAGAAGGAATACTTGACAAATTGTGGTTTATTGCGAGAATAAGTATCTCACTTAAGGGCTGTTGAACTGAGTGACGCATGAGACCGAGCCACATACATTTTGTAGGTCACATCAAGTGCACATTGGCCCTTAGATATAGAAGGAGCCTACCGCAGGGAAAGGCCCATGGCATACAGGTGATGGCAGCAGGTATGTAGGAGGTTCTCTGATCTAGAGAATGAACTGTGTCGGGGGCAATGGGGCGAGGGTGAGGGAAGATCTGAGGGGGTCAAGGAAGTGGCATGTGCAAGCTAATTTTAAAGAGTTCAGGGCTGTGCTTGTTTCATTCTGCTTGCGGTTAAGTGTGTGTGGTGCACCTTGTGGGTGATGTGACATGTCTGGGACTTGCACGTGGTATGTACTGTATGGTCTGAGTTCATAAAGTGTGAGTAGTTATAGTGTGTGTAGAGAAGTGTTCGGCAAATAGGGTAGCGTACAGCAGGCCTGCAATATATATGTGGTGGACGTGTGCTTGGTTTTGCACTGCTTAGACGGTGTGCATGCTTGGGGTGTGAAGTGCATACTATGTGCCTCATTTATGGCATTTTGGTGTAGAGCAGCGCAGCAAGACACCTTCCTGCACTGCCCTACACCAAAGTGAAAGGGCAGGAATGCACTGTATTTAAGCATTACGGTGCATTCCTGTCCTTTCTGCCTGCGCTGGCGCTGTTTTGGCAGCCTAGTGGCAGCCTGGGTACTCTTTCACCATTGTGGCAGGGTGCTTCTATTGCAGGTAAGATTGTTTTTGAGCAGGTAGGGGCACCTTCCTGCACAAAAACATTCCTACAAGGGTTTTATTTGCTCGTAGGAGGGGAAAAACGACGAGAAATAAACACCTTTCTCCTCGTTAAGCCCAGTGCTTAATTTGGCCGGTGGGTTTCGGTGCTCAGCATCAGCACTTAATCATGAACATAGGAGCTTATATCGTGAACTCGACCCAAAGGTATTGCAGCACAGAAACATTCAATTTTGAGTAGGCACAGGAGTTCTCTTTTAGGCTGGGCTTACAAGAGAAATTGGCTGGTGCAAGCAGCTTCCTGAAGCCCCAGCACATTTATGTTTTTTTATTTTTACAAACTAAGTTAACCACTGGTTATTCCGGACCTCGGGAGGCGTACAAATTTGTAAATCTGGGACAGCATCAAATTCCATGGGTGTTGCGGGAGAAAACCCACCACAACGCCCATAGAACGCATCCCGGTCGGGAGTAAGGTCACACAGCAATTTGCTGCGTCACCTTTCTCATGATTTATGAGGCCACTCTAAGCCACGTGACGCTGGGTGTCTTTCCATGGCTTCACAAATCTTTATGGGCAGGGCTTTCATGAATAAGCCCGACTTTCCTCACAAACCTAAACCTAAGTGCCCCATAAAATCTATTTTAGAAGTCGGGGGTTATTTGTATTTTGTGAGAGAAAACGGGCCGCTGGGATTTGTCTGTTTTATTAAGGTTTCGGCATTTTGCAACTGTGCACAGTTCGTCCTGATATTTCTAACATATCACGAATAAATAAATACATGCCTGAACTGAATGACGCTGTGCTCTGTCTGGGGTGGTTGGCAATCGTTTCCGGGGAAGGCTCTCCCTGTTTGGGCTTCTCGCTCTCCCACTTAAAATCTTTCATTAACGCCCGGAGCGCGAACAAAATGCCCGGAAAAGGGTTGCCAGGCTGGTGAAAGATCAGGCAGGAGCGTTATCTCAAAATTTTGTGGTTTTGTTCATAAAACAATAAACGCCAACACGCCTTACCGCACAACAGTTTCTCAAAAATACGAATATGAAAAATATTTGCGACCTGTTTCTCTGCTCACCCCCAAGGACAGTACGAAATCCAACATACATTTATATCATACTGACATGTGACTCGCTTTTAAGCTTCCTCACAGTTCTTTAAAACCTTCCCTTCAAAAGTAGCTTCCTTCTTTGTACATTTAATAAAGAAAGTGTTTTCTACTGCAACATTAAAAGGCCCTATTCATTTGAAAGTAATGTGCACCCTGGACCTGCACTGAAAACGGTGTACGTTCCTACTGTTTTCCTGTTGTGCCCGTGAACGTCTGTTATTTATTTTCGATAATTGAAACCGTTCCCGGATAAGCGTGTATTCCCACACAGTGACATGTGTGTTGTTTGTGTTCATTTGTACTCTCTAGGTGTTCTGTTTGTTGATGCTCGGGGGTATTACCTCGCACACAATGCCCCCGGTGCTTAAAGGTAAGAAGGTTGCAAGCAACTTAAAAACAGGAAATAAATCATGCCTGCAAAGCGCACACCAAGAAATCCTCGTCATGCAAAAGAAGTGATGCTGAAAAAAAGGTGAGCGAGTAAAGGGATAATAAATGAGAGGCAGAGGCCTCAGAAAGAAACGAATTAAACTCGGAGCCTGGAGACAGGGCGTGGTCTGCAAACGAAAATAAACATTTAATATGGATTCCTAAAATTAGGGACATGAGTTGTGTATCTAAATACTACATCACTGGCGATGAAGAGAAAGTTAATTGTTAGGGGTGGGCGGAATTTGCGGAAGCGACTTTCACAAATTATCGCGAAAATGTTAAAAATCTCCGCAAACAAGCGGAAATATCGCGAAGATGCGGAAGTTTTTTTCCCGCCCGTTCGCGATATTTTCTGCATGGTTGCGGGTCGCTAACTTACCCCTGCGGTTGCTCGCGGGCGCGGCCATCTTGTTTTCAGTTGTCTCGCGGTGCATGATCGCGAGAAGAAAGACGTGATCGCGCGACGCATGACGTCACTGCGGACGCGAACTGTCGCGAGACAGCGCAAATGGCTAAAACAATACAACATCTCATGGAGAACGCGACCGGATCGGGAAAACTTGTCAGCGAACGCGGGGATTCAGGTAAGGCGATCGCGCGCGTGCGAGAATGTATTATTTAACAGCGCGAGCAAGAACCGAATTATCGCAAAGCTGCGGAATGCGGAAATTTTGACATTTCCGCGCTCTCCGCGGAACGCGGAAATGCCAAATTATCGCAAATTCCGCGAACGGAACGTAAATTTTGCCCAGGCCTATTAATTGTATAACATGAGGCGAAATAGCTAAAAACAGAAGAGTTGGATCCTTTTAAATGTGTTTAACTGTTTTAATGTTTTACTTGTCTAGTGTGTTTTTTCTTTTAGAATGTTTTATGGACAAATGTCTAAATAAACTTGTTTCTGAACTTGGAGAAGAGTTGAATCAGACATTTACATACATTACGTTTGACTGTTGTTAATGCACAGCGAGCTGTCCTGTTAGACATAAGGATTGTTCTCACACCCAAATATAATTTACTGTAATTCACGAAATGACGATGTTCCACTTAATTATACAATTCTTTTAGAAGGAGACAGGAACACTGGCTTCTCACAATTAATTCTCAACACTTTGAAAACATACTACCCCACTTCAGAAGTGCCATTTGTTTAATCGTAATTCTCTCCATGGAAAGTTAAAAAAAAATTAACATCTAATTCCAGAGACCCATTGTTAGACAAACCCTGTAGAAAGCAGCTGAAAATTGCAGAATTTCTATCAATGGCAGCATGTGACTGTTATGCAGCAACAGGCAACTCTTGTTTAAAACACCAGTGTGGTAAATAACTCTCAGGAAACAGCAAGAGTAGAAGTGACAGTTTATTCCTGTGGATCCTACGGCCTCTCACACGAGAATGCCAACATTCTAAGAGGAGCTTCGCTCCAACATTCTAAAGATGGGACAGCCCATAAGGCGAGGACAAGGAGGGGGGGAAGGGGGAAGAGGAATGCAGGACTAGAATACAACACATCTCCCTGCGAGGCAGAAAATTTTACACAAGACTAAAATATGTACAGTTTGAAATGTCACTGGCCAAACAGAAAGAAAGCGCAAAAAATGCTGTAACTTTCCAAACATAGTCAGAAGGAGAAATGCATCATCGCAATCCCACCACAGCTCAATACCCATACCTGGAGGCTAACAAACCCTAATGAAGAGGAGAGAGAGAGACCCAGAGAAGCTTATGGTCCCATTTCGTAGTCAGAATGCCAACTCGGAGGTTTACATTCCCTAGCCCCTCTGAGTTTCCCCCCCATAGGCGTTTCAGGACTGTGATCTTTTCCACAGGTGGGTTTGGATCCAGTAGTGCTTGGACACTTCGCTATGTTGTCCATACTCCACGTGCCTCCATCTTCCAGCACCACCGAATTGTTGTTGACCCGCGTTATCCTCAGTGGTTTAGAAAATGAGGAGATCTTGGCCTTAGACAGGGATGGCTTCTTAACGACCACCCACTGGCCTTCACTCCATCTTTTTTGTGACACTCCCCAACGCTGGTCGTACCTGTGCTTGTACTTTTGTTGATGCTTGTGAGTATCTTCCGACACAGCGTCTCTGTCCACCCACACAGGAGTTCCTCCATTTAGCCAGTTGGGAGTGAGTTTGGAACCCGGGTTTCTCCCTTTGAGAGATATAAACGGTGACACTCCCGAGACCGCATTGGGTGATGTATGATATGACCACAGCATTTTCCTGATGGCTTCCTCTACCGGAATCTGGGAGCTCAAAGCAAGCTGGATGGTATCCTTTAACATTCTGTTTGCCCTTTCCACCAATCCATTGGCTTTGGGACAGTAGAGCGGGGTCTTGATGTGTGAAATGGACAGTGTGGACATGAACTGCTTCATTTCCTCTGAAGCGAATTGAACTCCATTGTCTGTAATTATGACACCTGGTATACCCTCCTTAGAAAAGGCGTCTCTTAGGAAGTTCAACAGCGACGCAGTAGTGATAGACGATACCAGTCTTGTTACAATCCAATGAGAGTGGTAATCTATGAGAACAAACATGAATCTATGGGCTTGGTTCAATAAATTCAAAGGCCCAATTATGTCCAATCCTAATTTTTCCCATGGTACGGAGGGTACTTCCACGGGAATCAAAGGTGCTTTGGGGACACTCTTGGTTTTGTCACAACTACTACAGGCTGTGCAATTCTTTACTTGATCCTCCACCAGCGAATCCATCCCGGGGAACCAATAGTGTTGCCTAATTTTGCTCTTCGTCATGCTCCTCCCTGGGTGGCCTTCATGGGCAATCTGTATTACCCTTTCATACATGTCTTTTGGAGGGATGATTTTATTTCCTCTGCAAATTTGGTTCTCAACCATGGATAATTCGTCCCGCACCGGCCAAAAATGGCGCATGGACTCTGGCACCTCCTGCTTGTTAACAGGCCAACCCTTGCTTATCAAATTCCTCAGTGTTGCGAAATCGATGTCATCTCTCATGGATTTCTCCCACTCCTCTCGATTGATGGCTGGAATTTCGACTAAAAGGATAGTCTCGTCTGGTGGGTTTTGTATCAGGTTCCCATTGGTCCTTGGTAGTCTGGAGAGACAGTCCGCTACTCTATTTTCACTTCCAGGGACATATACCATGGTGTAGTTGAACCCTTGTAGACTCAGTACCCATTTAGATATACGAGGAGTGGTATTTTCCAAACGTTTAGTGGAGAATAACGGTAGTAAGGGTTTGTGGTCCGTCCTCAGTACAAACGGAATGCCCCATAGGAAATACTTGAAATGGTTTATGGCCCAGTAGCATGCCAAAGCTTCTTTTTCTATTGTCGAGTAGTTCAGCTCGGCATCTCTCAGAGTTCTAGAAGCAAAGGCGATCACCGATTCTTGGCCGTTAGTTCTCTGCGTCAGGGAAGCTCCCAAGCCCTTCGCGCTGGCATCTGTGGTGAGAGTAGTTTTAGCATTGGGGTTGAAAGCCCTCAGAATTGGTGCATCAACGATGGCTTCTTTAATGAGTTGGAAAGCTGATTGGTGATCTTGTTTCCAATCAAATTCCGACCCTTTCTTCAGTAACTCTCTGAGGGGATGCACCTGGTCCGCAAAGTTTTTGATGAACTTAGACATGTACTCCGCCAACCCCAGGAATGATTTGAGTTCATCCTTGTTTGTGGGTGCAGGGGCTAGTTTGACGGAGTCCACCAAACTGGATTTAGGTTTGATTCCCTCGCTTGAGATGGTGTGGCCTAGATAGACTACTGATTCCACCCCTATTTTACATTTGTCTTTCTGAGTGGTGAAACCTGCCTTACTCAGTCTGGTCAACACTGCTTCCAGAATTCTATTGTGCTCCTCCACTGATGAACCATGAATCAGGATGTCGTCCTGGAAGCAAAGAACGTTTTGTAGCCCTTGTAGTATGTGTTGCATGACGCGTTGAAACACTGCTGCCGCAGATGCCAGGCCAAAAGGCAATCTTGAAAACTGATAAGCTCCGTGCGGGGTTATGAAGGAGGTGAGGGGCTTAGAATCTGGGTGGAGAGCGACTTGGTGGTACGCCGAGGATAAGTCTAGGACCGTGAAGACTTTGGCCCCATGGATGGCCGATAGCATTTCGTTGATGTTGGGGAGGGGATGTCGGTCGACCCAAATGTTAGAGTTCAAGTCCCTGAGGTCCACACACAGACGAATCCCTTTGTTACCCCCTTTTGCAGCTACCACAATGGGCGCCAACCATTCAGAACTCTCGATCCTCTCAATGATCTTGCACTCTTCCAATCTGTCCAGTTCCTTCTTAAGCGGTTCCCTCGTCAGCAGTGGGATAGACCTGGGCCTGTGGATGATCGGTCTGGCATTGGCCTTCAGTTTGATTTTGTGGAGAAAGCCTTTTAGGAGTCCGAGTTTGTCTGTAAACACCTCTGGGAAGCGACTGCAGATTTCCATTCCAACATTGACCCTGTCGATCAAGTACACGGGTTCCGGTGCATTGGGGTCCAGTTTGATTCCCAGATCCTTTTGGTGTTTCCACCCTAGAAGGTTGGACCCATTCCTTGTGATGTAGACCTTTCCCACGGTTGATCTGTCCTTGAAGTTAATGTTCATGAGTCTCATTCCTACTAGTGGTATAGGATCCTGATTATAACCCCCAGGTTTGATGTCTGGAGGTAAAAGGCTGGACGCACTAGTTCCTGAATTGGCCAGGAATGTGACTTCATTAACGAGGGTATATGGGGAACAAGAGTCAGCGTATACCTCATACTTAACGTTGTCCAAAAATATCTCGCACTTGGGGTAGGCAGTGTTGCTGCATTCTGAAAAATTGGATACCTGAAAAACTATATCCTCGCTTGGTTGTTGATGGTCCAACTCACTGCTTATCATGTGGGTGACACTGTTTTTTGCACTGTGGCAGAATTTTGAAAAATGGCCTCTTTTCTTGCACTTGCTGCATAAAACTCCCTTTGCTGGACAGCTTGCGTTGTTGGCCAGATGATTGGGATTTCCGCACCTGTAGCATTTTGGCTTATTTCCTGATGCGGTCTGTACTTCAGGACTGGAAGGCGAAGATTTATGTTTGTAGTCTCTACTGGAGATCTTGTGTATGTTATTTTCCGTTACTTGTTTCACCTCCACGGCTTCTTTCATTTCATTCATACAGTAAGCTGTGTGTTCTATGCTCTTAGCAATGTCAATGGCATGTTTTAAGTCAGGGGCTTCTGCGAGAAGTCTTTCTTGGATCTTCTTGTTGCAGGTACATCTTACCAGCTGATCCCTAATTAGTGACTCGGTCAACATTCCAAACTCACACGTCGAGGCTAAACCTCTCAGAATGGCAATGTAATTTATCACTTTCTCATTTTTCCCTTGAATGCGCAAAAAGAACTTGTGGCGTTCTAATACAATATTGATTTTATCACCAAATTGGGCTTCTAGTTTCAACAATGTTAACTGATACACGTCAAATTGGGCCTCCCCCTCGCCTCCAGCACCCACATTTGCACCTTCAACAATTGAATCAGGCAGGTCATCAAAAATATCTCTCCCTTGCTTCCCCAGGTTATGCAGAAGGACATGTTGTTTTCGCATAGCAGAAAACCTGTCACCCCCAATTGCAATTAGGTACGATTCAAACAGATTTACCCATTTTTTCCATGGGATCACCGGATCTCCACTCTCATCCAGAAATGGAGGGGGTTGAGACATTGCGAATGCCGACATAGCGGAGTATGAAAGGAAAGCGTAGAGAAGAAAACGACAGAAAAGAAAAATAAAAGAAGTAGGATGAAATGAGGGAAGAAAAGAAACGAGTGGCAAAGCTAATGATGGAGAACCAAATAGAAGAATATGTGGCCGCACAACGTGGAACCACCTTACGCAATGAAACAGGCAGGAGGCAGAGTACAGAATGAAAGTACCGAAAATTTCATGAGCTGAGCCTGTCAGCGAAAACTTCACCACAGGCAGACTAATGATGGAGAATAAACTTGAAGTAATTATGGCTGCACAACAATGAAATGACCTTTACCCAGCGTATGACGTAATGAACAGCAGGTGGCAAAGTACTGGATGAAGGTAACACAATTTCGTGAGCAGAGCCTGTCAGCGAAAGCTTCCCCACAGGCAGAATGAACTGTGAGGAATACAAAATTAAAGTGTGCTATAAAATTTCCCAGCAGGGGGAGCAGTGTTAGGGAAGCCAGGGAGCAGTGTCTGTCTACTGAGTAACCTCACTGGAGTTCAGTCAGCGGGACCACGGGAACACCCGGAAACAGGCAGTCCTTGATGAGGAAACTACGTCGTCCCAGCTCTGACAGGAAACGAAACTTTTCTCTCTGGAATCACCCTCGTGAAGAGCAGCACAAGCGTCCCCTTTGACACACACCTCCTGAAACGGCATACAATCGGGGGAAATGATGCTCAGCGGGCAGCCTGTGACAACGCTCGAGCCTCCTGAGGCAGACGGGAGGTCCTATGGGAGCGAGCGGCCGGGAACAGAGTCTAGAATGAAAGGCAGCACAGCGCTACACTCATCCACAACGCTGACAAAGTCAATTCAAGCGGAATTAACACTACGGCCTCCGGAACAACTGACGATGCCTACAGCTCCGCCACAGCTTGCACAGCGCCGATCCCCTCATACGCTCTTTTCCATCACTCGGGAACTCACCACGCTCCGTTTGGCAAGATGGCACAGGTCGCGTAACAGCTTCACGACAGCAGGTGGCTAACCAGGAACCGCCGGTCATCGAGGTTGGCAGGCCCCGCAGGAATAAACACCAAGGAGAGTCCCAGCAGTAATGACAGGAACCACTCTTCAGCAGTCAAGAGGAGCACGTCAGGAAACTAGACTGGCCGTGTAAAGTCAGTAGCTGTGCAGGAACCAATCTTTCTTGAATAATCCACCGCCAGGAAGGATAAATGAGAGGCAGAAGACACTGGGGGTAGGATCCAACCGTCCCCAGCACGGTAAGGTAACTCGTCGCCAAAATATCTGTGGTAAATAACTCTCAGGAAACAGCAAGAGTAGAAGTGACAGTTTATTCCTGTGGATCCTACGGCCTCTCACACGAGAATGCCAACATTCTAAGAGGAGCTTCGCTCCAACATTCTAAAGATGGGACAGCCCATAAGGCGAGGACAAGGAGGGGGGGAAGGGGGAAGAGGAATGCAGGACTAGAATACAACAACCAGCTTTTAGAATAACACAAATGAACTGTTTTTCTTATTTTCTACTGATTATTTCTACTCGTGAATATAGACCAGTAAATGAGATAGTATATATAATTTGCAACTTTCAATATATATTTTCCTTCAATATATATTTTCCTGGTTGACAAACATCTTTGTCATGTGAACTGAAGTAAATTAAAGATATAATATATAAAAAGGCACAAAAAGTAACGTATTGTTTTACAACTAAGCTCACTTGGCTTCTGGTGGCATCACATACTACTCCACTTATATTTCTGTCACCAGGACTGTTACTCTATGGCATAGGATCATATGAATAGCATAGGAATGCTGGAAACCGTCTTCCGTTTCACCTCTAAAAAGCCTGGATAGCTTGACTCCAGAGGCATGGAGAGCATGGGACTCATGTTTGGGCACACCCGTCCCACTCGGGGTGAAAAATGCAAACAGAACAATGATGGACAGAATGCAGAATAATGTCATACATTCACCCCAGTACAGAGATCTGGGCCTAAATCCATCGTTTTGTTGCTCAAAATGCCATTCCAGTTTGAACCCAGCCATATGCAAATCAGTATTGACCCTGGGAACAGTCCAGCCTGAACTGCCTGGCCAGATTCTCCCTGGACTGGAAACAAGCATCCTAGGACCGGTTTCGGGGTTTCACCCCTCATCAGCTAGGATAGCTTGACTCCAGTGGAATGGAGAGCTTGGGTCCCGGGCTCACTGTTTCACTGGATTCAAGCTATCCTGGCTGATGAGGGGTGAAACTCCTGAACCAGTCCTAGGATGCTTGTGTTCGGTCTAGGGGGGACCTGGCTTGGCAGTTCGGGCTGGACTGTTCCCACGAGGCACAGAGTCAAGACTAATTTGCATATGGCCAGGTCTAAACTGGGGTGGCATGGTGAGCAAAAGAATGATGGATTTACCCAGATTCCTTGACTGGGGGTGAATGTTTTGATTTGTTCTGCATTTCGTCCATCACTTGTGTGTCTTTTGCTTCCTCGCCCTAAGCCCAGACATGGGTCCCGGGCTCACTGTGCCACTGGATTCAAGCTATCCTGGCTGATGAGGGGTGAAACCCCGAAACCGGTCCTAGTATGCTTGTTTCCAGTCCAGGGAGAACCTGGCCAGGCAGTTCGGGCTGGACTGTTCCCATTGGGTACAGGGTTAAGACTGATTTGCATATGGCTGGATTCAAACTGGAATGGCATGGTGAGCAAAAAAATGATGGATTTAGGCCCAGATCTCTGTACTGGGGTGAATGTATCGAAAAATAAATAAAGTCCCTAACCAAAGCTACGGATCATGTGTTGATTACAAGCATATAATGTGACAATGTGATGTTTCTAAACAACCAATTCAAACAAACACTGAACAATTTTTTATATACAAAAGATAATGATGCAAGAACATATAAAATTCAAAATACAAATGTATTCATAATGATTAAAAGTAAGACGCAAACAGATCATACATGTTAAAAACATATACAATTCATTACTAAAAGATTTTTGATTTGTAACACAGAAAACTACAGCAGTCATCGATCAGAAAACAGTCGACGCGGCGTTTCGGTGAAGTTTGTATTTAAACACCTTCTTCAAAACAGAGTTTTCTAATGGAATACCATGGGTTAGATGAATCCCTTTATCATCATGGAGAAAGAAATTTTTCTTCCAGAGAGGAAATTTTAAATTCAGGAAAAACCTTTTTATGTGGTCTCATTCCTTGTTAATAGCGTTAGTTTGGAGACACCGATTAGGTTGAGGTTATTTATATAAAACCATTAAAACAGTACATGTAAGAACCAAAACAGGTGAGCCGTGATTGGGCTTGTGATTGACCGCTTATATATTGGTGCAGTAAAGTATGTACTGGTCTTGTTGTTTTTCATAAAATTGCAACTGAGGAGGTAAAATATTTTTAAAATCCTGCGGCCTCCGTGCTCCAAACTGAACGACTTTGTGAAACCCCGAAATCAGTCCTAGGATGCTTGTTTCCAGTCCAGGGAGAGCCTGGCCAGGCATTTCGGCCTGGACTGTTCCCATTGGGCGCAAGGTCAAGACTGATTTGCATATGGGTGGGTTCAAACTGGAATGGCATGGCGAGCAAAAAAATGATGGATTTAGGCCCACATCTCTGTACTGGAGTAAATGTATGACATTGTTCTGCATTCTGTCCATCAATTGTTCTTTTTGCATTTGTCACCCCGAGTGGGACGGGTATGCCCAGACCTGGGTCCCGTGCTCTTCATATCACTGGAGTCAAGCTATCCTGGCTGATGAGGGGTGAAACCCTGAAACCGGTCCTAGGATGCTTGTTTCCAGTTCAGGGAGAATCTGGCCAGACAGTTCGGGCTGGACTGTTACCATTGTGCGCAGGGTCAAGACTGATTCACATATGGCTGGGTACAAACTAGAATGGCATGGTAAGAAAAAAAAAGGGATTTGGACCCAGATCTCTGTACTGGGGTGAATGTATGACATTGTCCTGCATGCTGTCCATCAATTATTCTTTTTGCATCTGAAATTGGATTAGCATGGGCCAAGGTAGGGAAAGGCTATGAGGCAGTGTTTCTTACATGCAGAATAGTAGCAGTATAGTGTTTGATATTGATGAGTTCGTAATGGCGAATCCTCTCCGGTAGTGCAAGTGCATTTAACATTATGGATGGGGAAATGTCACTTTGGGAAAGTAGTCATTTTGATGCTTGTGGCTCCGTGTGCCTGTTGGCCTGTCTCCAATTCACATCTGGGTGCTGGGGGGGACAGCTACATCTGTATATTCCTGATAGAAGGCCCTAAACTAGGGGCTCTAGGGAAATTGCAGACCTCTGACTCTGAGGGGCCTTTCAGGGATGGTTAAGTGGGGGTGGATTTGAGACCTGCATTCCAACGGGCACGGTCTTAGCCCCACTAAAGATAGTGATCCAACCTCCCAGGATAGAATGGAATGATACGACAAAATTTAGAGAGGGTCTGTGCATTTCAAAGGTGGCCTTTTGACCTAATCGCATTTTCAAAGGCTATTGTGGGTATAACTACTGGGGCTCTGGTCTCAAAAGTTAGAGATTTGGAACAATACTACGCAGGTTCGACGCTGGGACATCGACATGAGTATCATTAGGTCAGGAGGGACTGCAACTGGATTATCTGTAGACTTGTAGTGGCCAGAAACTTGTCATGTTGCAGGAAGGGGACTGTTACTTGATGGAATTTGCCTGGATGTTGCGGGCCTACAGCTAAGTGCCAACTGTTGTGGCCCGAGTCCCTAAGTAGTCTCCAAAGACCGGTTGGCTGGCCTTTTGTCCATGAGATTCCAGGAACACAAAGGATCTCCCCCATTTCCACGAGATTGTAAGAACCACGCAGGGTGCGGAGGAAATGGGTGTAAGTGATCATAGGTTGAAAAAGGACCATTCTGATGTACACATCATCACACTGTGCAGAGGAGAATGCTTTTAAAGATCTGCAGCCCACCTGAGGTGCCGGGACTTGAGGAGTTCGAAGAGTTCAGGGAAAGCTTGCAGAAGTCAGAGCGACCTGTGCTTGCAACCAGAGGACCTGCGGTACATTGCACTCTGTAGCGTGTAGTGTCTGAGGTGTGTTGGGGGACCTGAGCTAAGAAAAGAGACTGTCTTCTACCTCCAGATTGGGAGGACAACAGGGCCTGACATTGAGGCCTCCATGCGAGGTCACTGGCGCCCTCTCCGTGGACCCATGCCACAAGGTATTTTGTTGTGCAGTACATCGTGACAGGCCAGAGGGGTTTTGTTGTGTCTTGTGGGCACCTATGGCTGGCTGTCGGGAGCTACAGCAGCTCACACCTCTGCTTGAGGGGAAACCAGACTTGGAAGCACGCCAGCTTCCTGGGTCACAACCTTTTGTCTACAGGGAGAATCGCGATCCTGCCCTCGTGCAGGTTCCACTGGGCACCTGATGCTCTAATCCGGATGGACGAAACTAAGTTACTGTCTCTTTACATTTAAGGTGGTTCCGAAAATCTCATCAATGGGTTGTGGGCAAGGCCAACGTGTATCGTTGAGTGACTATGGGGCTGGGACACGAGGCGTAGTCAAAGACCTGTGATTGCTTGACCATTGCAACTTTTGGGGGTATGCGATATTGGGGAATGTCATGTTGGATGAATACCTCTGATTAGAACACATATGTTCATGTTTTTCTGCTTCTAAGGTTTGCATACAACTCTGAAGTGTTTATACAATGTGTATCTCGTTTTGATTTCGACGTGTGTGTAATACAAAGACCAGTGTTTCATACATACCGTGTGGAGTCTTTTTGTGGCATACGTAGTGTGTTGTGAGGGTGGTGTTGTGCCAATACTTTACACTTGGGCCCTGAGGATAACCTTGACTGCTTAGTGTCAAGCTACCCAAGGGTGAGCACAGGTTATCGGACACGTGTATTGTACTCATCCTATATAGGACGGTGGATTCTGACTGGCTCTTATCCTTCCCAGCCAGCCGGAAACCGCTGGGTCTAACACACACATATAGGACATGATGACTGCTCTCCCGTCATAATGTACACATGGGCATGTGTCACCATGCATGCGTAAGCATGGGTCATCATACAGAGGTCCTTTTGTTTTTTTTAATGTACCGATCCAAGATAGTGATGGCCTTGGAGCGTTAAAATAAAAAAATTAAGAATGTGTGTGAAAGTGTGTTTACAGAGAGGAGCAGCCCTGTAGCAAATTGCAGGTAGTGGACCATCTTAAATGGATTTAAATTTTTTAATCACCATAATATTAATTTTTGGGGGAGCAATGGAGGATCAGGGGCACGTACATGCTGTCGATTATGAGATAGGGTGAGCATGGAGGGTTGTGGCAGTGATGAGTGTGTGGGGGTATAAAAATGCCAAGTAGGAGGGGTAAGGGAGTGGAATCAACAACGTTTGTGTGTGATAGGGCAAGAAGATGAGAATATGGGTGTGGGGGCAAAGTAGTACACAGGAGAGAGGTGAAGAGAGCAAGAAAACATTTGCACTTCTATTGAGTGCTAAACGCAAAATAAAAAAGTAATTCCCTGAATGTGATGAGTGGAAGGACAAAAATTATCCAATCAAAATAATGATCCAGAAGATATTCTCCAACAGAGGGTTAACCACAAGAAGAGGAAATAAACCCCTCAAATAATATTCAAGCAAATGGAATTAACACTAAACCAGCCAATGTTAAACAATGAGCTGACCCAAAGTCCACTGTAAATATTGGTATTGCCATGAACATTCTTTTCACAATAGGCAGCTACATCTTTCTGTAGGTGAGGAGAAAAAATAGAGGAAGGCATAGAGCAGATAGTAAGCAAGCGCAAAGAGGAGAGATGAGGGAGAGAGAATGGAACTGAGAAGGGTAGACAATAGTGTGGGAGCCAAGCCCCAATAATCATAAATGTGCTCCAATATTTATGTACCCCAATCTTTACTATACGAAATTCGTCTCTGATTCTCTCGTTGATCTAGTGGTAAAAGTCTACACTTCCCACCCATGAAAAATTAATTCAGCAGAGTTAAGTCCAAAATAAAACTTTGATTTTTAAATAATTTAGTTCTAGATCAGAATAGGGAAAAATAGATTTTTATAGAATAATTAATAGTAACAATACAAAGGAAAGCATGCCTGCCATGAAGGCTCAGGTACAGAACATACAGAATCAGAAAGCATGACAAAAATTCCTGTTTTAGGCAAATACATCTTTACAAATTCTAATAGTCGATCTCTTGAAGAGTACTGCCAGCATCCTAGGAGAGAAAAAGTCTCAAATTAATCAAGCAGAGTCTCAGGCATAAAAGTGAAAGTCGCCCACAAACCCTAAAAAATAGGTTTTTCTACACAATTTATGCATAACATTTAATCAAATTTAGCATGACATGATCATGGTTAGGTCACATTGGCAAATCCAAAACAACTAGGCAAATTATTAAATTCTTAATAATCCAGTTCCCTGATGGTAAGAACAATCTTCCACTTGCTTCCTCAGCGATTACACTCTGGAGGTGCACAATATAATATGAACTATTTCTCAACAGGTCATAGAATTATGTTCTTTTGCACTCCTTCATTAGAACTTCCAATGCAAAGCCTTCAAAATCACACATAGGTACACAATGAACAAATGTTGTTAAAAATAAAGGCTTTCTATTCAATTAGCATCATTTGCATCACAACATTTTTATGCTCTGCGGACACTGTGGGGAGAGATGATTTTCAGCAGTTACTGATTGGAAGGGGGAAGAGACAGGAGCAAGAAGAGCTAACACCAGAAACTACATCCATTTTAAACTAAAATGTGTATCACTCAAAATGACCCATAACTATATTTCTATATTAATCACATATCTAAATTGAAAATTCATATAGTTTCATGTGCATTATTGTTAATTCATTGATTACAACTAAATGCATAACTAAAACTATCAATTCACTCCAGTAAATTGTCAACCAAAATTGCACATTATAAAAATCTTTCACAACCTCCCCCTCCAATTATTAGTGAATAATCATTAAAAAATCCCATTAATAAACTTATTAATCAGCTATTTGTTTGTTTCATCTTTTTAGATAATTGAACATTTTCTTCCAATTGCCTCAATTGTTGATACACTCGATCTCTGTGGTCATTCATTTCCAAATCCATCAATCTTTTTCTCTTTCTTGGTTTATGATTGCTCTTGCTCCTACCATTATATCTAATAATTATATGTTATAGCAACAACAATGTTATTAAAATAAACAGAGTAATTGCATAAATCATAATAATTATTTTAGGAGTTCAAACTGGTTGAAGAACACCATCACCAATATTATCTATCCATTCAGCTACTTTAACAAATCACTCACTAAATCCTTTATCCAGGATCCTATACTCTCCCACACTCCTGGCTCATCGAGCACCTGAATCTCATGAGTATAATTAGTTATGCTTGTAAGAAAATAATCTGGAATGTAAATGTGGCACCTCTTAGCCTTAATTACCTTACAAACCTCACCCTCTTTCGCCCAAAGAATATCTAAAGCAAGACAGTTCTGCATGAACATTGCTCTAATTGCTACCATCTCTAGGTTCACTCACCTAAAAGACTGTGACTGTGTCTGTAGCAAGCCTGTCCACTACTGTAGACAATTTTATAATCTTCACATCCTTCATTGCTATTCCTTTTGTAGGAATAAAATCTCCCAAAATATATAGGACCACTAGTCCAAAACTTAATTTCATACTTTCTAAACTATCTTCCACGTGATCGATTCAAGGGAAAACCAAAGCTAAATAACATGCACCCACCTAATTTCTTGGCATGTTAAAATAAATAACATTTCCACAAACATAATAAATTCCCCTCATAATTGTTACTCCTCCAGACAAAAGACCAACACTAACTTTATAATATTAATCACATGTACTTTCACTAACAAATTTGACTTTCTCTCTTTCCATTCTATAGGACTATGACTTACAATACACATCTCGCCCCTTCTTTCTTGATCCATTTTTAGTATAGGATGTAAACCCGAATACCTAACTTTTTCTTCTTTCTTTATTTCTTCCAAAGCAATCTTCTGTTCCTCTAAATTCCTCAATATTTTCACTCTCCTTTCATTATATTTTCTAATAAAATCATGCTATTAATTACTCAATAAACATGAATAATCTCCATTCCATTTAGTACAACCCTCAAATACTCATCATATTTAATTTCTCTATTATTCTAATTAATGAACAAATAAGTCTCTAATGTCACATTAAAATCAGTCAGATAAGGCGAATTAATTACAAATAGCAACAAAAATACTACATGACAACGAATATGAAATCCCTAAAGACACGTATGTTGATCCTTCCCTAGCTGATGTAGGAAGGTAAGTACAAACATTACACTTTTTGATTTTCATTATATCAATGTATTCCCTAACCATTTTAGTAATCACATTATCCTTAAAAACAATAACTAAATGCTTTTATTAATTTGCTTAAATCATTCATTATTTATTCTAACTTCATCGTTACTATTTATGCGACCCAAAACATTTCGCACAGGAGTCAGTAAGGACACCAACTAGCCAACTAATACTGATATGGTTATCATTAATACCACTATCCATACAATGTTACACCAACTGCTGTTACCCATCTTCTTGTTATAGTCAAAATTCTTTTGTAGCAAAAAACAAAACTCAACCCAAATTTTCCTTAAAACAATTATATTCTTTCTTATTTTTCTTCTTACTTTATTAAAACAATAATACAGACAAAAAAACAGAAGGGAAAAAATCAATATTGGCTTACAGTCTTGTAAAAGTTCTAAAAAATTTCAAAACAACTCCTTTATAGACTGACTAAACCTCAAGTGTTATTTCAGTTTTCTCAGTTCTTTGTCAAAGTCTCTCTCAGTTTATTTTCATGTTTCAGATTAAAAATTAAACAATTCACAATCTCCATTTTAATTTTTCAGGGTGGTTTTTCCTCTTTGTCAGTTTCTAGATCTGAACCACTTTCAAAATTATTTTGGCACTTATTCATTCAAAAACAATCCTCTTCAATTTGATCTGTATCTTCTTCCGATACAGGGGCTAAATATACTAACTCTGGTGAGACATAGTTTTGATTTGAAACTCTTCTTTCGATTTGCCTTTTACCAGCTTGCGGTTCATTTCCACTAGTTTCTGTATTCAACTTTCTGTTAAAGTTTCTTTCTGGTCCACAGTGCTTTCTTTTGCAAGTTCCCTTTCTGGGAATGTTATTAGCTTTCTCATTCTCAGCAACAGTCTTTCAACCATTATCTCCTTCAAATCGTTGACTCAAAATTGAACTGGTACTTTGATCAAACCCTTTTCTGTCTGCTTTATCCACAGTGCATCTTTCTTCCAAGAGGGGTCTTTTTCATTTTGATTTTCAACTGCAACTTGTCACTGCTTTGATTAGAGACTTCCTCTTGCTTCCACACATGCTTTGCTCTTTTTGCATTGTAGTAGTTCTTTACTCTGATCACTCTATAGCTGGAGTTCAGGGGTCTCAGGTTCTTCATCTGAACTTTTGCTCACCTGAAACCTTTGCTCTTGTTTTTTCACTTTATTTTCACCAGTTTCAGAAAATTTGTCAACCCTTTTGATTTACGCTGCAAACTTAGATTTGGCTTTGAACTTGATCAGCGGACTGTGTATTTGATCATTTGCCTCATCCACTGTTTCCACCACTCTTACTCTCTCTGATTGAGCAGCGTAGATTCACTGAGGCACTCCAGCACACTTGACAGTAAAATTTGTCTTTAGGATGATTTGGAAAGGCCCTCTCCAGTGTTCATCCAGACAGCCCTTTTAAACATGTCTTCGGATCACCACCCAATCTCCCACATTCAATCCATGGCAGGGTGTGTCCTCATATTCGTCAGAACAAGGGGAAGAATATCAGGTCACTTCAGACAAGTCAAATCACAAACATTTGCCAATGTATTCTTGAGAGGTCCATTTTTATGCTCCACTTAACCTGAAGATTGTGGTCTACAGCTACAATGAAATCTCTGCTTGATCTCAAAAGATGTACAAATGATCTGTAACACTTCATTTTTTAAGTGTGTCCCACGATCAATCTCAATAGTAGTTGGGAGACCATATTGAGGAATAAACTCCCTTAACAGCAATTTGGCAACTGTAAGGCTATCTGCTCTCCTTGTGGGAAATGTTTCTGCCCATTTAAGGAACAGGCAGTCAATTACTAAGACATATTTTAACCCATTGCAATATGGAATCTCAATAAATTCTGCCTGTAATCTTGTAAATGGGCCTTCCAATTTGCCAATGTGATTCAAAACCGTAGCAGTTTTCTTTCCCTTGTTATTTAAATGACATACCAGAAAACGACTACACACATCTTCAGCAACATGCTGAAATCTTGTATTGTCCCCCAATATTTTCAAAGATCCTAAATAAGCTATCTCTTCTTGCGCGAGTTTGAGTATGCAAATATTTACACATGGTTTGCAACATTGCATCTGGCAAAAAATATTTTTGTTTGAATTTACATACAAATCCAGATCGTTCTTTTTATAGTCCGTTTTTTCCATTTTCTTTCCTCATTTTCAGAAGCATCTTCTTGAAAGTGATTAAGCTATAAAGAATCAATTCACATTATTTGAATTCTGTGTTGTATGAATGGTGAGATCATCAATCCCACTCTCTTCAACAACCGACTCTTCCTGCAGGGCCCAATGGCTAGTCATTCGATCTGCACAAGGATTTACCAATGTGACCATGTCTTTGCCAGCCTTATGGGCTATGCATGGGACGACTGCCACTTTTTTGGTTTCTAAATTGCTCCCAACAAATCTTATATATAATACCAATCTTTAATTGGATCACCGGAAGATGTCATAAATCCTCTTTGTTACCATAGCTGTCCATAATCATGAACAACACCAAAACCATACTGTCTATCTGTATTCATCATCACAATTCAAAATGTCCATTAGACAGCAAACTCTTGTTAAAGCAATTGATTCTGCCACTTGAGCTGTTGTCAAATCTTCTAAGGAAAATGCTTCAAGTGTCTCTGTAATAGAATACACTGCATCTGCAGCTGTTATTCATCCATGTTGGTCTATCAGACAAGAACCATCAACAAATAGTTTCAAAACTGCCAGCTGCAGTAGAACTTCTTTTATACCTGGTCTTGGTTTTGTGCATAATTTGGTCACCTCTATGCAGCCTTGCTCCAGATCATCATCAGTTTAATTTTTTCTGTCTTCCTTGTTTTTGTCTGAAATTTGAAGCAGTGCTGCTGGGTTTCGGACATTACATTACACCTTCAAATGTAAATGTTCTCTGCTGAAAGAATGGTTTGCTCTTAACATGTCAACCTACTGTTTGCTATGTGCTGTATTCTTGTCCTTGTTAAAAGTACCCCAACTGAGTGAGGGACATAGACAATTCAAGTATGGCCCACTACAATTACTTGAATTCAAACAACCTGGAACGTATAGCATGTGTGTTGGAAATTGGGTCTTTAATTGGCATTCTTATGCATCCTGTACAAGCAGGCACCACAATCCTAGTCAGGGTAGGCTAGATACATACTAAAAGATAACCTGTTCTCTGCTATCTTGCACAGACAGTCATGCTTAACTTAAGAAGTAATGTGTAAAGTATTTGTGCAACACTTATTACAGTAAAACAGTACAAATGCCACACAGAAATAATCCTTAACAGGTTAGAAAATTAGAGCTTAATTTAATTAACTAAACAAAACCAAAATGGCAAAAATCCAATAAGTAGAACCGTAGTTATGAATTTCTAAAGAATAAATTTAAAAAGTAGTGCATAGATGTCAATAGCGCTAAGGGGTTCATTGAGGTCGCACAGGACCATGGGATATCCAAAGTTCAGGCCAACTGCGATGGAGGGCAGGCCTGCTACAGGACTCATGTAGGTCCCACTGAGAAAGTACCTTGGACGGAGAAAAGCGTTGACGTCGAAGTCTCGACAAATATCCAATAAGCAGAATCAAAGTTATGCATTACAGCTCCTGTGTCAGCGTCGAAGGGCAAGGCATCGATCCTGATTGGCAAGAAGTCGTCACTGAGTCGATTGTGATGTTTCTGGACAGCATAAATCATGTTTCAAGGGCCCAGGACTGAATTGGCACCACTTGGGAGGGCAAGACTCACAGATGGCAGAGTCCAGGTGCTGTTGCAGAGTTGAAGGAAGTCTTTGATGGCCCAAGACTTCAGAACAGAGGGAAAGCCAACAAGCCTTTGGAGTCACTCCGGATGCAAGTGAGATGGGTCCAGTCCTTGGTTTCAGCAGGGCAGAGATCATCACGCAGCAGGGAAGCTCAGCAAAGCAGAAACCAGTTCCTTCAGAGCAAGAATCAGGCAAAGTGGCAATCCTTGCAGCACTGCATTCTTTACTCCTGGCAGAGTTCTTCACAGGCCCAGTAGTGCACTGCCTTGGTAAGGTCAGAGCCCCAGTAATTACACAAAAATCTGCCTTTGAACTGGGGTGACTTCAAAGCAGGTCCTTGAAGTGCACAGGCCCCCTTTCATTCCAGCTCTGTCTGCCAGGATATCAGTAGGGGCCTTTCAGCCCTTTGTGTGTGACACAGGACTCTGCCTATTCAGGTGTAAGTGTCAGCCCCCTCCCTCTTCCTGCCCAGAAAGAGCTATTAGAATATAGATGAATGCAGATGAGTTCTCTGTCACACCCACGTTATGTTTGAGGCTGTTAAGAGGGAATGCACAAAGTATAGCTGTCACCCATCCCACATGCGTATTAGAGACAGGCTGCAAGGCACACAGAACAGCAAGATCAGAGAAATGCCCACTTTCTAAAAGACACATTTCTAAAAGAGTAATGTTAAATCAAATTTTACCAGTAAAGAGGATTTATCATTACCATTGTAAAGATATGAAACATGATGCAGCTACTCCTTCCTAATCTGGAATTACAGCTTAAAAGTGTTTTATGGAATTTCCAATGCTAACCTATGAGACGAGTACGCCTCACAGTAGGGAAAAATAAATTTAGCTGTGTGTCCCTACCAGCACATGTAAAACTTAAAAGTACATGTCCTACCTTTTAGTTACAAAGTACCCTGCCCTGAGGGCTATCTAGGGTCTACCTTGGGTGTGACTTGTGTACAATAAAAGGGGAGTTTAAGGCTTGGCAAGGGGTTTTAAATGTCAAGTCATAGTGGCAGTAAACTGTACACACAGGCCTTGCAATGGCAGGCCTGGGACAAGTTCGAAAGGCTACTTGTGTGAGTGGCACAACCAGTGCTGCAGGTTCACTAGTAGCATTTAGCACAACCAATGCTGCAGGCTCACTTGTAGCAAGTAGATGACAGAATTAAAGAAACTTTGTAAAAGGAAACAAAGGAATTAGAGGCTGAATTTTGATGTTGAAAAAAAAGAAATATATAAAAAAGCCATAAACAATTATCAATATACTATCAGGAAAGCCAGGGTAACAGATATTGCTGAGAGTATTACATATTCCCAATAGGCTCCCAGGGAAATCCATAGTATAGTAAATTACTTTTTGAAACCCAAATTCACAGGGGGAGCCCGTCCTCCTACCAAAGAACGTTGTGAAGAGCTTGCCCGCTATTTTGTTAGCAAAACCAGTCACATAAACGACTCCCTGGGAAACACCTTGGCTCAGTAACCAACTCAAATTGCTAAAGAAGATCATAACATAACCAGTCTAGACACTCCAACGCTGTGTATATGCCCTCAATTAGAAAACAAATTAATTGAGGAAATAGCAAAGACAGTTAAATCAGGCTCCCCCTTGGATCCAGCTCCTATTGACATCCTGCTGAAAGGAGGCAATATTATTCTGTCAGCCCTGAGCAATTTATACAATCTTTCCTTAGAAAAAGTTCAGGTCCCCGACCGCTGGAAACATACAGTTGTTAATCCACTATTGAAGAAGCCCTCCTTAGATCCTCACAAAACAGAACACTATAGACCAATATCTTTGCTTCCTGGTGTAAGCAAGATATTATGAAAGGTAGTCAATAGTCAGCTGAACAATTTCTTGGAAACTTATAAGCTACTACACCCAACTCAAACAGGGTTTAGCCCAGGATACGACACCAAGACTACTCTCCTGGTAGCCACTGAAGATCTCAGAAGAATAATGGATCAAGGGGGTTCAGCCGTGCTCATCCTTCTGGATCTGAGCGTAGCTTTTGACACTGTCTCCCACCCAATCTTGCAAAATAGGCAAGAGGGTCTGGGAATTAAGGACAAAGCATTGAACTGGTTGACTTCCTTTTTAGAAAACAGAAGTTTCCAGGTTAAGGAGGGACCTTGCTTGTCAGAAGTACATCAACTTAAATGTGGAGTGCCTCAGGGCTCATCTTTGAGCCCTACACTCTTCAATATATATATAAATATATATGCGTACTTTAGAAGATACTTTTTGCTCAACAGACTTTACGATGGTCCCATATGCAGACGACATGCAGATTGTCATCTCCCTAGTCTCTAACATTAAGCAAACCGAGGCCAAACACTGGAATGCATGAGGTAGGTGCATGCATGATGTATAATAGCTGCCTCAAATGAAATGGTGATAAAACAGAGGTTCTACTGGTCGGAAAAAATCCCTCTGCTTGGGACAACCTTTCCTGGCCCTCCTGTCTGGGCAATTGCCCTCTTCCAACAGCAAAAGTAAGGAGCCTGGGAGTGCTTGTTGATAAGAACCTCACCATGGTGGCTCAGGCCAAGAAAATGGCAGGCTCATGCTTTGGTCTTCTAAGAGCCCTTAGGAAAACAATCAAATGGCTTCCAATCGGCCCACATAGGATAGTAATATATGGACTCATCCTAACACGATTAGACTTCGGCAACTTCCTTTATCTAGATAGTCCTACGATTGTACCAAAAAACTGCCAATCATAGAGAATGCCACAGCTAGAGTCCTGTTACATATCTCTAAATCCCAGTAAGCAAAAACGGCACTGGTGAGCCTTGATTGTCTGCCAGTGAGGAAGAGAAGTGAGTTTAAGACTCTCTGTATGGTTCATAAAGCAAAGCATGCTCAGAGACCACATTTTCTGTAGCAATTCATTATTCCTCACTATAAAGTACAGAACCTACAATCAAACAAACAATTTCTTCTAACAGTGCCAAGAATAAAAAGGGTGAGAGGTGGTGGGTGTTCCTTTGCCTTTCTGGGAACCAGGCACTGGAACTCACTTCCGCTCTAAGACCCAATGATAATCTGCTCAGATTTAGGAAGCAATTAAAAATGTAACTGTTCTCTTGATTTACTGGGTCATCTTTTAAGCTCTTGTTAGCGCTTGAAAGCCTGTGCTTGGTAGCCATTCACTTTATAAGACTTGAAATAAATAAATACATTAATAAAATAAATTACAAGCCCTGGGTATATGGTATACCACTTTACTAGGGGCTTATAAGTAAACTAAATATGCCAATCATGCATACACCAATGTTACGATGTTTAGGGGAGAAGCATGTGCACTTTAGCGCTGTTTAGCAGTGGTAAAGTGCTCAGAGTCCTAAAGCCAACAAAAAGGTCAGAAAAAGAGGAAGAGGGAGGCAAAATGTTTGTGCTGACCGTTCCTAGAGGGCCATTTTTCAACCCGACCCCCCCTTCTTCCTAATGCCATACCTAATCAATACCTTTATGGACTTTCCTGCTTAGGGTGCTAGAACATGGACAGTGGCCCACTACTGCAGGGGCACTTGCCAGTTCTATGCCTTCCTGAACCCAGTTCGGTCCCTCTATCTATGCTCTCTGGAGCCACTGAACTGATGCATGGTGAATCCTTGTACTCAACTGTGGACTCCATCTATGCATCACCCAACCTTAACTTGCTCACATACTCATCCCAGTAGGGAGACAGTACCCCCAAGGACAACAAAGTGGTGTGGCCAATTCCACCTTTTGGATCTGACTTCTGTCCCCAGCCCAAGGTAACCTATGTCCACAGGGAAAGCAACCAACACAGGCAACTGACAGCTGTCAGTGTCAGGAGCCAGACCAAATGCCATTCTGGGCTCTCTAACCTCTGACGTTTCTTAGAGTGGGAGTCAGTAGCTCCAGGTGACTTGCACTCTTTTTTTACTCTCCCTTCCACCAGTTATGGGGTGATATCCTGAAACTGGTTCTTCAACCTAGGGTCTGTAGCCTTAGGTTAAACATGTACCTGGCAAGCCAATGACTTTTAGAGGATTACAACTACCCCTACCAAGGAAAACACATTCTGCATGTGTTGTGCAAGTGTCTGCTTGGTGCAAGCCTCCAACTCTTTGTCCCTGTGACAGTGCATGGAGCACCCCCAGGCCAGAAGTGGCCTCACCAGAGTCAGTCTTGGGATGCTCTGGTCTCTGATCTGGCAAGCCGTGACCCACTGGTCCTCACACTGTGGACTGTTTTCACCTCCTGCCCCTACTTCTGGGCCTCTGCATCGTTCGCTGTGGAGTGGTACCCCAGAAAACTGAACTTTTAGGGCACTTGTGGCAGCCGCTTCCCCCAAGCTCTCCTGACAGTGTGGAGCTCCCATCAGTTATTGATCTCTTGGTACAGACCAGGCTCCCTTGCTTGTGCTCTTTATGAGATGATAATTCCACGTTTTGGGGCTGCAAATAGGGTACCCTTGGCCTCAGGATCAATTCCAAAAGCCTTCTCAGACACTCTGGTACTCACCAGAGGTCTGACTCCTTTGCAAGTTCCCTGGGGTAAGATAACTTACAATCAGCCAGGTATTGGCATATCTGTGAAAAACATTGACTAAACAGGTGCTCTCTGGCTATCAAATAGTACAGCCCCTCTGAAGTGTTTACAATGCTACCCTTCACCCAACCATCCAGTGCCTTGCAGAAGTACGCCACAAAATCCTCCCAGGACTAGTGAGACAGTTTCCAACTGCCCCTGAATCTCAACCTGCATTCTTCTGGGGGTGCATCCATACTTTTTAACAAGGATCTCCTTCATGGTGGGATACCTCAGCCTGTCCCCCTTCTCTAGGGCCAGTAGGACAGCCCTCTCATCACGAGGAATGTGACTCCAAAGGCCAGCTTTCTAATCCTCCTCATGGATCTTGTGCACCTCTAGAGCTACCTCATATCATTGAAACCACCTGTCTATGTCATCCCCCTCCTTGAAGTCAGGCACCAAGGCTCTGGGTATGTGGACATTTTCTTCAACACTGTCACCCTTTCTGCTAGACTCTGCCAACTGTTTAGCCTTCAAGTCCAGCTCCTTGAGACTCAGTTCATGAGCCAGCAAGAACTTTTTCAGTGCCAAGGCTCTTGAAGCCTCAGCTTTTCTCTCCTTTGCAGCAGGCTGGGCCATCTGCAACCTCAGATCCCTGTCAGCCTGTCTGCCCTTTAACACATCAGGAGACAGGTTTTGGGAGGATACATTGATTCCTGCATAAGATCCAGCAGGGACTCCCTCTCTGTGGGATCCCCTCTCTCCTCTGGAGCATTTGCCCAATCATTTTTCTGCCGCTCTCCCTCCTTCTCAAGGCCTCGGCCCTCTTGGTGCCCTGATGCTGATGGCAGGTATAACCAGGGTACTGCATTCTCTAAAGACATCCAAAAAACAAAAAAGGTGCCAATGCTGCGCTTAACTCTACTAAAAATTAGACAGTGAACTGAATAAAACAGTGCCACTAGCAACCACTTTTTCCGTTGGATTTAATCCAGAATATTTTCATACATTACATTAATTTATTCTCTGTTATCAAAACAGAATTTTTAACACATCAAAAAAGAAACATTACAACATTAACATCGACATTTTTATATACTGATTTTAATCATTTACGCAACACCACCACTTCCATACGACAATCAACCACATATACTTCTCAAACACACTCATCAAACATACTCAATGGACATTATTTATGACAAAGCAATAATTAAATGCAGTAAATGGACATCAAGGCCATCAACAAACATAAATTGACACAGTTATGAAACACTGCACTCTGTTGTGCAGAAAAGATTGGCCAAAAGCGGAAAGGTCTACGCGTTTCGAATCCCTTCACATACGGGGATTCTCATCAGGACCAACACTTGCTGAAACAAAACAAAGACAAAGCCGTGTTTTACTACATGACCCTGAATGCAAACCGCACACATTGTGCTGACGTCTTACCTGCAGCTTAATGTTTAAAAAGCATTCTCTAAAGAAGCAAAGTAAATATCCCCACACTGTTCCTGCGGTGCAGATTGCATTCTGTGGACCTCCTACCAGGCTTTAAGGGCAATCTGATACTCAAACTTTGGATCACCCTCAGGGGTTTGCAGTCTTCTCTCATAACTTCCTCAGGTCAGTCATGCTGTAGCTCTCAATGGCTTTGATATCCAACTCCACATGTGACAGGTCCATGGTAGATACTGTACCCTACACCATGGTAGGGGGTACTCCCCTCACCTCAGAGTTCTCCTCCTCTGTTGTTGCCTGCAGCCTTCTGACTTCCTCATAGGTCCTGAGGGCTATCTGTGGGTCTACTTTGGAAGCTTTCCTGTCCCATTCAGCCCCCTCTCCCTGCAGAACTCCTTCAGCTCACTCTAAGTGTAGTATGCTAGGTAGTTGAGATCCATGGACATCCTGACAAGGTATCACACATGCAGCAATAAAAAAGAGTCACACATTGATGAAGGTGGAGCAGGAGTACATTTTAGAAAAATGACTGACTGAGAGAAAAAAGAAAATTTAAAACTTGTAACGTTCTTGTGTATAGAGTAGTAGTGAACATTGAATTACTATACGGTATTGCACAAACACAAGTTCTAACCCACCGCTAGCACCAATATTAGAAATTGGGTCTCTAGTTGGCAGAGGTATGCACCCTGTCCAATTAGGGACCACAATCCTAGTCAGGGTAAGCTAGATATTCACTCAAAGAAAACCTGTGTTCACCCTCTGGTAGCTTGGCAGAGAGCAGTCAGGCTTAACTTAGGAGGCAATGTGTAAATTATTTGTGCAACACTTATTACAATAAAACAGTTGAAACACCACACAAAAATAATCCATAACAGGTTAAACAAACTGAGCTTAATGTAATGAACAAAACAAGACCAGAACGACAAAAATCTAATACGTAGGAGCAGAGTTATGAATTTTTAAAGAATAAATCAAAAAGAAGTGCTTAGGGGTTTCTTGAGGTTGTGCTGGACCGGGGCAAATCCAAAGTTCAGGCCGAGCGCGATAGAAGGAAGGCTGGCTACAGGAATCAAGGATGCCCGGCTGAAAAAGTACCTTGGATGGATGCATCGGCGTTGTTCCGTGAGGTAATGAAGAACTCCTTCACAATGCAGACACTACATCGTTGTCAAGCCGTGCTGCCCATCGTTCTTGAGCCATGCAGTCTGTCGAGGTGATGTCATCGATGAGCTCATGTGTCAGTGTCAACAGCAATGCAGTGGTCCAGATTGGCATGAAGTTGTCACTCTGTCGATTTTGATGGTTCTGGACAGCAGAAATCACTTTTCAAGGGACCAGGACTGGATTGGCAGTTCAGTTGTTGTTGCAGAGTTGAAGGAAGTCGTTGATGCCCTGAAACTTCAGAAAAGGGGGCAATCCAGCAAGTCATCCTGGGTTCAAGTGAGGTGGGCCCAGTCCTTGTCCAAAGCAGGGCAGAGATCAGCAGTCAGCAGGATAGCTCAGCAAAGCAGAAAACAGTTCCTTCAGAGCAGCAGTCAGGCAAATTGGCAATCCTTGTGGCACAGCAGTCTTTACGCTTGGCAGAATTCTTCATAGGTTAAGTAATGTGCTGTCTTGGGAGGGTCAGATCCCAGTACTTATACTCAAATGTCCATCTGAAGTGGGGTGACTTCAAAGCAACCCCTTGAAGTGCACGATCCCCTTTCATCCCAGCCCTGCCTGCCAGGCTATCAGTAGGGGAAGATCAGACCTATTTTTAGGAAACAGGACACAGCCTATTCAGGTGTAAGTGTCAGCTCCCCCTCCCACATCCTGCTCAGGAAGAGGTATCAGAATGTAGATGAATGCAGATGAGTTCTTTGTCACACCCAACCTTCCTGTGTTTGTGAAAGTCTACAGTGAATGCACAAAGTGTAGCTGTCACCCATCCCGGATGTATATTGGAGACAGGCTTCAAAGCACACCGTGCACTAAGAGCAGAAAAATGGCAACATTCTAAAAGTGTCATTTCTGAAACAGTAATGTCAAATCCAATTTTACCAGTAAGGAGGATTTATCGTTACCATTCTAAAGATATGAAACATGATGCAGTGACTCCTTTCTGATTAGGAATTACAGCTTAAAAGTGTTTTAAGGAATTCCCAATGCCAGCCTATGAGAGGAGTAGGTCTCACAGTAGTGAAACATTTATTTAGCTGTTTATCACTACCAGGACATGTAAAACTTAAATGTACATGTCCTACCTTTAGTTACACAGCACCCTACCCTGAGGGCTACCTAGGGCCTACCTTAGGGGTGACTTGTGTATAATAAAAGGGGAGTTTAAGGCTTGGCAAATGGTGTTAAATGTCAAGTCGATGTGGCAGTAAACTACACATACAGGCATTGCAATGACAGATTTGAAAAGCTACTTGTGTGGGTGGCACAACCAGTGCTGCAGGTTCACTAATAGCATTCAGATTACAGACCCTGGGTATATGGTGTCCCACTTTACAAGGGGCTTATAAGTAATCTATATATGGCAATCATGTATACACCAATGTTACCATGTTTAGGGGAGAAGAAGCATGTGCACTTTAGTACTGGTTGGCTGTGGTTAAGCACTAAGAGTCGTAATGCCAACAAAAAGAAGGTCAAAAAAAGTGGAGGAGGAAGGCAAAACATTTGGGGTGATCCTTCAGAGAGGGCCATTTTCCAACAATGTGGTTAAATTTAAAAGATGCTATAATAATAGGAATATCACAGGCAGAAGGCGGACCCTGGACTACAGGGCCCAGCTCTGCTAACGCCACCAGCCGCAAAGAGTCCGCCCCTTGCTGGCTTCATGCGTGGAGAGCTTTAAATTCCTACGAGCGCTCCTGCAGTGTGGGACATCATTAGAAGAAGGTGGGGGCCACGGACTACACGGCCCAGCTCTGCTAGCAGCACCAGTGGCAGGGAGGCCCCCCATTGCTGTCTTCACACCAGGACATGCTTTAAATTCCTGCAAATGCTGATGCAGCACAGGACGCACACAAGTCGCAGGCTGGACCACCCTCCTTCATCGGCTTTTAAAAGGTTCTGGGCTCTTCCGCTTCTATTTGGGCTACTTATTGTCATCTCATGTGTTTACGCCCTTGATGGCAGTGTACTATACCTTCTCTGCCCTTTCGGCTATGGGGAAACGCAGGGCTACGTCCTCGAAATCTACAACTGGCACCACCTTGAATTGCTTTTTACGGTGAGCTGTGGGGGTAATCAGTAAGGAAACTGAACTTGCAGAACGGCGTTTGTCTTTGTCATTCTCACTTGAACTGGAACCAGAGGCTTTGCAGATCCTTCCTGAGCCCACTATTGTTGCTGCGGGCTCCCATTCACCGTGGCAAATTCAGAGTCATGGTGTTTTGGACATTCCCACTATCCAAATGATCCTGGCCTCTCTGTGGTTGTTGAACTTGCTGGCCACTCTTTGGGGATTCAAATTTCTGCCAGCATGGGTGGGACGGGCAAATCAAAAAGTCTAGGGGGGAAGAGGAAGAGAGTGCAGATGGGGGCCAAATCCAAAAGACAATGTCCTGTACCCTCAATGACTGTCTAGCCATGGCCCTGCTCTTTTCCTCAACAGTTACACTATGAGCAAGATCAGAGATACTGTACCTGCCCTAGTTGACAAAATATGTAAGAGTGTGGTAACCTCCTTTGCGTGTGCATTAGGGCTGATGCTAGCTCGCCTAGCGAAGGTTAAGGATGTGCTGATAAATCGGAGTGGTGTCCTTGCGGAGAGTCGCCCTGCAGGATGATTGTCACCTGGCCATGTGGTCTGCCCCACCTATCCAGTCCTATGTTCCAGTGGATTCAATTAACACTACCATGGTGGGGACTGATTGGTCTAGTGAGGGTAGAAGCAATCATGAGGAGAATGGGTGGGCTTGCACAGCACCCTGGTAGGGGGAGGCAGGCCCTGGAGCAAAACAAAGACCTCACAGACCAGGGTGCAACAGATCTGGGTGTACGTTGGTTTTCCCACCTCCAAAGCTCCCCATACTACATCTATCCCCCCAGGCAAACACCTTTGTCATGATTTTGAAAAGTGTCCTCCCCTCTGTGGCGTGATACACATGAGGACCATGACCAAATGGTTAACAAAGTGGTACACTGGACAATGGCAGATTGGGTGGCCCTAAGCTATTCCACAACCAGATAAACCTCTTCCGCAGGGCATCATGGGTGGGGAACACAGAAAAGCCTAAAAACAATGATAGCATTGTCATCAACTTTAAAAACAGAAGGGTGGCCAAAGATATTTTGACCAGGCTTAACTTCACCAGGCCCACCTCCTTGACCGTAAAAGCTCTTCCATTAGTGTACTTCTATAGGCCATCGGTTAGAATGATGCCTGCTCCCTCAACCTTTTGTCATTTTGTCTCCACTTCTAATAGGTTTGTGCTTATCTCGCAGTTGGACCAACTTGACTGACTCCCCGCTAATGCCACTACTTCTGGCCCTAACAATTTACAGGATGGGAATGGGTTTGCAAGGCCCAGTGCAGGCCCAATGTACCTCTCTACCATCAGTGATAGCTCTATCTTCAGAGAGGACCCTGGAAACAGCTCAGCCAAGTCATTAATGATAGCCACAAGGAATACGGTGGGGCAACCTAGACTGGCATACATTCATTGCAAGCTATGCAGTTCACAAGAGACATGGTTAACTGACCCTGTACACATTGACTGGTATGTCACTTACTTTACACCAGCAATCCCAGGCACTATGGGCAGGGCCAAGGGAGGTCCTATTACCTTTATCTACGTCATGCTCCCTGCCCAGGTTTCAGGGTCGAGTCTTGGTTCTGTGCACTACCAGCTCATTGTATTACAGTGTCTAACAATGCAAACGCTACTGATAAACATCTACAATAATGTTGTTGATCTAACCAAGGTGGAATTGGCCAGGTTGTTGCATAAGGCCGTTAACCACTGCCTTCCCCTAGCAGGGTTCTTATTTTGCCAACTCACCTCCATGTCCCTGCGATGGCTGTTCTGCACAAAGCACGGTGCATTTTATATTTTTCTGCAAATATTATGCATTACTGAGAAAGCGGTATATTTTACCTTTTTTAAAACAGGCTAATATCCGATATAGTAGAGCCGCTTTAACTTTTCTGCAGACATTGTCAACTTTCAGGATTTGTTTCTCAACTGCTGTTTACATTCAAAGAGCTATAAGACAGAGGGCATCTGTTGCTGTATAATCTGTTTTGTATTTTTTAACTTGCATTTTATTTTGAATGTTTTATGTCTTTTTAATGGTTTTATGATTCTTTTATGTTCTATATTGATCAAATAAAGATTGATGAACGAATAGGAATCTCACCGATTTTGGAATGGCATTTTTATGTTTGTGTAAATTAGAAGATAGGCAAGCATGCTCAGCAGTATTGTATTTGTGGGGGTACTACACAAGAGAAACAGACTTATCCATTTAGATATTTTAAATTAGGAATTTATGTTTTAACATTTTAACAAAGTCTGTGTACGAAATTGGGTTTCTGGTTGACTAGGGTGTGAGCTCTAGTCAAGCAGCAACCACAACCCTTTTCAAAGTGAGGCACAAGCCAACTCTAAATTAACTTGTGCTCAATCCTCTAGTAGCTTGCCACAGAACAGTCAGGCTTAACTAAGAGGCAGTGAGTGAAGTATTTCTACAACAAATCAAACAGTAATAAAGTGGAAAACACCACAAAAAAGGATCCCACACCAAGTTAGAAAAATTAAGTAATTTTTTTATAACTAAACAAGGTCAAAATGACAAACATCCAATCGGTAGAACCAGATATATTTAGTTCTAAAGGTTTTATTGCGTATAGCACCAAAAAGCGCAAAGAGCTAACTATAGACATCTAATTGTGCTGGACAGGGACAAAGTCACAAGTTCAGGCCGACCGTGATGGAGCACGGGTCAGCTACAGAGACTCAGTTAGGCCCGCTGAACAAAGTATGTTAAATCCTTGTTTCCAGATCTTTACATGGATCTGTATCGGAGATGTGTCATGCAGCCACAGCAATGCATTGGTTCTGAGGTGCGGCGAGGCTGGAATGCGAGGCCCTGCATTGTCATCGAGGATCCTGTTGATGAGGCCTTGCGATGCAAAGTCTGGCGTTGAATATGCTCTGTGCAGTCGGGGCGCTGTGTCGGTTCCGAGGAGCTGTGAGTCTGCAATGAGGAGTGAGGCGTCGACATTATAGCTGCCATAGATGCGAAATGTGAGGACCTGTACCGAATAAGAATCAGAGCAATCCATCGGTTCTGAGGACTGCAGCGGTGATGCAGGTCTTTGCAATGGTTTCGATCCACTTATCGCCGGCAATGTGTCGGCTCTGGTTGGGGTTGCGCCACAAAGCAGAGGAGATGAATCGGTCCTGTTGGATCCACAGAGGCTGGAAAACACCTTGGGCCAACTTTCAAGGGTCCAGACTGGGGTAGCAACAATTTGCAGGACAAACTCAGAGATGTAGGTGCAAGTTTGTCGGAAGCCAGTTCTGTCCCTGAGGCTTCAGATCAGGAGGCCAGCCAACTAGCCCTTGGACTCACCCTGAGGATATGGGTTCATGAGATGCAGGCCCAGTCATTCTCACCGAAGCAAGAGGGCAGCAGGCAGCAGCAGGTCAGTACAGCAGGGCTGCAGTTCCTTCAGCGCAGTAGTCCAATGAATGGCGGTGTTTTCAGCAGTACAGCAGCCCTTTTTTCTAGCAGGGTATTTACAGGTCCAGAAGTGTACTGAAGAGTTGATGTCTGTGGTCCACAATTTATACCTAGTTGTGCCTTTGAAGTTGGGAAAATCTTCTAGAAGCATGCCTTTGAAGTGCACATGTGTCCTGCCTTCCTGGCCCTGGCTCCATACTACCTTCAGAGGGGTGCAGCCCTTTGTATGGAGGCAGGATACAACCTTTTCAAGTGTAAGAGGGCTGGGGAATGTTTCTTCCTGCCTCCCTGTCAGTGATGGCCCATCCAGGTACACCTAAGCTTCCCATTGCTTTCAGCTGTCTAGGAGGGATACACAAAGCCCAGCTGTCAACAACACACAGGCATGTGACCCAGAGACAGGCTGAAGGCGCTAAATGGCTAAGGCAGGAAAATGACAACTTTCTAAAAGTGCCATTTTCAGAACTGTATTTTTAAATCTAAATTCACCATAAGTTAGTATTTTATATTACAATTCCAAAAACACCAAACATGAACTGGTTACCTATTCTATTTTGGAAATGACAGCTTAGTAAATGTAATAAGGTAACTCCAATGTTATCCTATGGGAAAGGTAGGCCTTGCAGTTGTAAAAAGCAGATTTAAGTATTTTCTACTGCTAGGACATGTAAATCTTAAAATTACATGTCCAAATATTTTAATACAGTGCACCCTGTCCTCTGGGTGGTCCGGGGTCTACCCTAGGGGTGACTTTTATGTATTAAAAAGGAAGGTTTGGGCTTGGCAAAAGGTTTAATTTAAACACACACTAGGAGGTAGAGCGACAAAAAAGCGGCCTATATATGTAAGCAATTGCAAAAGGATTCAAGAGAGCACACACACTTTGTAAAAAACTGCACTCACCCACAACAAGTTGTGGCATGCTTCATCATAGGGCTGCTACTGACGCCTCTGCGCAAACCCAACGCTAGAAGCGGAGCAATAGGGAGGGGTAAACAATACAACAATGATAAAGACAAACGGAAAAGACAGGATCCTAAAGTGCAGATAAGTAGTGAGTTTTAAAACTGGCTCAGGGATATCTTTATAATAATTTTATTCATGGATTCCCTAGTCAGGATTAAAAAGGTATATAAAGTAGTATATACCTAATGGATAGTGGTAGTGCAAGTAAATTAGGTGCTCACCACCCCTCCATTCTGCATAGCAGTCAACATGTTTCTGCCGGTTCAAAGCTTAATCTCCGGCATTCTTCAGGACAAGTTGGATCCCCATGCCCTTTTTCCAAAACCCCTCTCACTACCCACTGTAGCGGGCTATACTCCACCTGTAAGTCTGGAGTGTTTTCGTAACTTTACTCTTCCAATAGAAACTGAAAGGTAAAAGACAAAACAATAACAACAGTTCTTTTCACATCAAATAAAAAGACAAAATTATTAAATGTATGCTCCCAAACAATCCCAAACAGTTGCAAACCACCCAATTGGTGTGACCAGAGTCTATTCATACGTAGTGCGAAATCCACCATCATAAGTCAGTGGGCAATCAATGGCCCTCCTAATGGTATATACATATCACATAGTCTGTGATTAATATCCATTTCAACTGAAAATATACTTCACAAGAGAAGCAATGTGCTGAGTAAAAAGAGAAAAGACGCACTCCAACACTCCAACATGATGTAAAAGATATAGAGGCGTTACTTCCCATATCACAACAATAGATTTTTAGTTCAAGTACACTCCTTCCGGGTCGTACGATGTCCAGCCTTCCCCACTTCTTACCAGAGTTTATTAAGCAAGTCGCTAAAAATGGCACTGGAGTAGAGAGCGACGCTCTGTAGTCACACACTGCGGGAGGGAAATCACAAGATGTTCAATTCTTAGTTTGGTTCCCACTCAAAGCGATATACACCCTACTGAGACGATATTCTCCCCTCAAGTTTCCGCCACAAGTTACATCAGGTGTGTTCCACACATAATATATCCTGCCCGTATTCAAAGGCACACACCACTTTCACCATCTACACCCCCCGTTTAAATGAGGGGGCTATGAGGAATATCATCATGAGTGAGGCCGAGTACCCAATTCATCCCCAAGAGGAAGAATAACTTATCCTTCAATCGACGGCCTTCTCTACCGAGACAATCTTGCGAATCGGTGTAACAAGATACTTTACTCCCCCTTGTATCTAGCCAAACACCACTTACTTCATCAAGAGTGGTACGTCGCCTGCAAAATACGTCTCTCCTGGTGCCGTGTAGGTGCCACAGGTTTCCATAACCCTCGTAATGTCTCTTCCGCTCTCATCACGTGATGCGTGCGAGTGACGAAGCACGCACCACGTAGGGAACTAGACCGCTAACCTCTCAATCCCATAGAGGCTTCGCGTGCACTATATACGGGGACCGATTCACCCATCCACATTACGTGCAGATCCCCCGTATTGCTAATCGCTCTAAAATCTCTCACTTGGACCAAAGCATGCGTGCAAACCATATTCCAGGAAAAAGAGGGGATGCATCAATCTCAAAAGCATGTCTCAATATTCACCAATATATTCCAGGCAAGGCAGAAGTAGCTCAAATCACCAATATCCCCAAATAGGTAATCATATGTGAGATGTCAATACCCAATAAACTAACTTCAATGGCATCCTCCAAGAAACCTTCTAACTAGGAGGATAATTATAGGCTAACATTACAGATATCCTTAGAACTCCTGGTCAACCCGATGTCAATTAGAGTACTCTTCTCTCAATATTCATCAACTCCCTCCACCCACAAGAACTGTAGTTAATGGGGCGAGACCTCCGGGTACCCATTCATTTTCCACCTAGTGCTAACCACGGCATATCATCATTGAGTCCAGATACATGACTCTTCGTGCACACGAACTGTAACTCTTCCAATGTGATCTACATGACCAAGTGTCCGTGTAATTTGATTTACAATGGGATGACTTGTAGGAAGGTGAAGGGGAGGATTATGGAGCATAGGAGCAATATCAGATGTTCCAGGACTAACACACGCCTCACATTGCATTTTGCTGAGAAAGGGCATACAACACAAGATATATACTGGACAGTGTTGGATAAACCCGCCTTTAGACCATCAATGAGAGACCCTTCACAGGCCCTTTTTGTACGGGAGCAGAAGTGGGTATACCGCACGAAGAGTCATGTATCTGGACTAAATGATGATAATCCGTGGTCAGCACTAGGTGGAAAATGAATGGGTACCCGGAGGTCTCGCCCCATTAACTACAGTTCTTGTGGGTGGAAGTTAGTTTATTGGGTATTGATATCTCACATATGATTACCTACTTGGGGATATTGGTGATTTGAGATACTTCTGCCTTGCCTTGAATATATAGGTGAATATTGAGACATGCTTTTGAGATTGATGCATCCCCTCTTTTTCCTGGAATATGGTTTGCACGCATGCTTTGGTCCAAGTGCGAGATCTTAGAGCGATTAGCAATACGGGGATCTGCACGTAATGTGGACGGGTGAATCGGTCCCCGTATGTAGTGCACGTGAAGCCTCTACGGGATTGATAGGTTAGCGGTCTAGTTCCCTACGTGGTGCGTGCTTCGTCACTCGCACGCATCACGTGATGAGAGCGGAAGAGACATTACGAGGGTTACGGAAACCTGTGGCACCTACACAGCACCAGGAGAGACGTATTTTGCAGGCGTACCACTCTTGATGAAGTAAGGGGTGTTTGGCTAGATACAAGGGGGAGTAAAGTATCTTGTTACACCGATTTGCAAGATTCTCTCGGTAGAGAAGGCGGTCGATTGAAGGATAAGTTATTCTTCCTCTTGGGGATGAATTGGGTACTCGGCCTCACTCATGATGATATTCCTCATAGACCCCTCACGGGGGGTGTAGATGGTGAAAGTGGTGTGTGCCTTTGAATACGGGCAGGATATATTATGTGTGGAACACACCTGATGTAACTTGTGGCTGAAACATGAGGGGAGAATATCGGCTCAGTAGGGTGTATATCGCTTTGAGTGGGAACCAAACTAAGAATTGAACATATTGTGATTTCCCTCCCACAGTGTGTGACTACAGAGGGTCGCTCTCTACTCCAGTGCCATTTTTAGCGACTTGCTTAATAAACTCTGGTAAGAAGTGGGGAAGGCTGGACATCGTACGACCCGGAAGGAGTGTACTTGAACTAAAAATCTATGATTGTGATATGGGAAGTAACGCCTCTATATCTTTTACATCATGTTGAAGTGCGTCTTTTCTCTTTTTACTCAGCACGTTGCTTCTCTTGTGAAGTATATTTTCAGTTTAAATGGATATTAATCACAGACTATGTGATATGTATATACCATTAGGAGGGCCATTGATTGCCCACTGACTTATGATGGTGGATTTCGCACTACGTATGAATAGACTCTGGTCACACCAATTGGGTGGTTTGCAACTGTTTGGGATTGTTTGAGAGCATACATTAAATAATTTGGTCTTTTTATTTGATGTGAAAACAACTGTTGCTATTGTTTTGTCTTTTACCTTTCAGTTCCTATTGGAAGAGTAAAGTTACGAAAACACTCCAGACTTACAGGTGGAGTACAGCCCACTACAGTGGGTAGTGAGAGGGGTTTTGGAAAAAGGGCATAGGGATCCAACTTGTCCTGAGGAATGCCGGAGATTAAGCTTTGAACCGGCAGAAACATGTTGACCGCTATGCAGAATGGAGGGGTGGTGAGCACTTAATTTACTCGCACCACCACTATCCATTAGGTATATACTTCTTTATATACCTTTTTAATCCTGACTAGGGAATCCATGAATAAAATTATTATAGAGATATTCCTGAGCCAGTTGTAAAACTCACTACTTATCTGCACTTTAGGATCCTGTCTTTTCCGTTTGTCTTTATCATTGTTGTATTATTTACTCCTCCCTATTGCTCCGCCTCTAGCGTTGGGTTTGCGCAGAGGCATCAGTCGCAGCCCTATGATGAAGCATGCCACAACTTGTTGTGGGTGAGGGCAGTTCTTTACAAAGTATGTGTGCTCTCTTGAATCCTTTTGCAATTGCTTACATATATAGGCCGCATTTTTGTCGCTCTACCTCCTAGTGTGTGTTTACGTACTTTTCGAGGAGGATGAGGTAGGGTTGTGCCTTCTCCCCCCTTTTCTTTGTTGTGGGTACAAAAGGTTTAATTTGCCAGGTCAAAATAGCAATTTAAAACTGCACAAACAAGCTGCAATGGCAGGACTGAGATATGTTTAAAGGGCTACTTAAGTGAGTGGCACAATCAGTGCTACAGGCCCACTAGTAGCATTTAATTTACATACCCTTGGCACAAGTAGTATAGCTTTACTAGGGTCTTACAAATAAATTAAATATGTCAATTGGGCATAAGCCAATTCTACTCTGTTTTAAAGGACAGGTTAGCAGAGGTAAAGTGTGCGGAGTCCTAAAGAAAGCAAAAACGAAGTCAGCAAAACAGGAGGTCTGATGGCAAAACATTGGGGGGAACCACACCAAGGGTGCAAGGTCTAACAGACTGCATAGTATGCTTTTCATTTTAAATTAGGTTATACGTTGCTGTACTTTTATGGTTTATATTGATTGTAACCAAATAAAGTTTAATTGAAATTAAATGAGTACACAGGCAGATGCTTTTCCAGGGCTTTCTCTCTCTCCACATTGTGAGGCTAATGTGAATTTCCTTAAGAATGTCATATCTCTATCAGCTTACTTCTGAAACTATTGAGCATGGTGTACATGTCCTGTAAATAGATAGCTTTAGAGGTAGTGGGGGCGGTGGTTTTCAGTGTTTGAATGATACCTTCAATGTGTTTGTTCGTGTGTTCAGATACTTTTGAGGATACATGCTTATTTCAATATATTTATTTCCCTTATATACACCTTAAATGTTTCCCAAAGCGTTGAGTGGAGGGCTACGGATCCTGCATTGTGATGGAAGAGCATCTCGGATTTAATCTTTAACACTGGATCCAGTAAGGAGTCTTCCTTGAATTTCCAGCAATCCAAGGAGTGTCTGGCGTCAGGGAGGGTGAGTGGTCATAGAGAGCCTGTGGGGAGATATTCAATGTCACATATCCAGGGTCTAAGCTCTGGGGACAGTAACCAGAAGCCAGTTTGTGATAGGTTGCCATGTGAGGAAGAGTTAAAACAGTAGGCCCTCTCAGTGCCATATTGGACACTCCACCCGTCTATCAGCAGCGCTGTGCCTAGAATGTTGTGCATAACTCCAACCAATCCAGTGTTGTGTGAGCCTTATGTTTTGAGATCGTGCCAAGGTCCCCCCCCCACCCAGGATGAGGTCAATGCCTGCTGTACGAATTGCATTGAATAAACTATCAAAAAAAGTTGGGTCATCTATAAGGCATGCAAATGTGTTAAGCAACATTACCTTTTTCAACATGAAGTGAACCTGTCATCAAAAGATATTTACCATTTGGGTCCTCAATCTTGTTGTACAAACTGAAGTTTTTGTTGGTGTGAAACAGGATTCACAACCCTCTAGAGTATGTACTATAGGAAGAGAAGTAACTGTTTTGCCTCCATTTCCCCACATATGTGAATGACAAGTGGGGATTCAGGTGGGTCTCCTGTAACATAGCTGTGTCAACTTTATGTCTCTAAGTAGGATAGCACCATCCTGCCCTTCTGTGGATTATTTAGGCCCCTGATGTTCCAGGAGAGGAATGTCAACTAACTACCCAAGTCAGGTAAAGAGATGGTCAAAAAAGAGGTGTCCGCCAGTCAAGTGGACCGCATGTCATGTTTAGAACACTGAATAAACATATTCCTGCAGTTTGAGAGATAACCTAACTTGTACAATGCCCCCCCCCACCCTCCACCCACCCTGAAATCCCCAACTCTCACTGAAATATTCCAACAAATTCACCATACTACCCTAAGAATCTAACAAGGAAAACAGTAATACACACCAGAGAGGCATGATGAACCTGTGTCGCAGCCCAGCCCAATCCATGATGGATTGAATAGGACATTTGCCCAAGGAAGTAGTGTTTATTTTACTCTCAGGGTAACAATGTCACAGTGTCAGTTACATATGTGTTCTGATTTCTCCCTGGGGCTTACTTCAGGTGGAATCCGCAGGCCATCCAGCTGTCATGTTCTGAGATAGGGTTGGAGCAAAGTGTCTAGGACAGCCAGCACCAATGTCTAGCTGGAAGGTTTCTCCACATCTGCGTGGCTCACTGATCAGGTTCTTTTCCTCGTCCAGTTCACGTAGCAACACTAAGGGACATTCTAGGGTGGGGGAGCCTCCCAGTTCACCAGGTAGTTTTATAATTGTGCCTTTCCATCAAGCTCTATCTTCAGTTTGACTGGGTAGAGTATTGCAGAATTTGTGGTTCTTGACTTGAAGGATATGTTTAGTTTCTGCAAATTTTCATCTTGCTTCCTGGACTGCCATGGTGTGGGTCAGATAAATAGATGCAGTTAAACCTCGGCATTGTAAGGATTCCTGTACTCATGCCAGGCAAAGCACAGCCTCTCAGTTGCTCTAGTTGGGCAATCTAGCAATCAGTGAGCACGAGGGAGCCCTTGGTGGTGGCCAGGGCCCAAAGGATCAATGCACCCTCTCTACCAGAAATATGTCTGAGGAGTTGGATCTGCCAAACAGGTCTGTTAGGTTTCAACAAATTTGACTGGACTGGCCAAATTGGCTGACTCAGTGATGCCCATCATTAGCACTTTGCTACAGAGGGTTCGCTTCTCCAGGCCATCATTCTTGGCGGTGATAGTTACCACCAACTTTTCCAGTTTGTAAAGCTTATCTGCCACTACCTCTGCTGTGTCTTCTATGGCAGATAGATGGTTCTCCATTCCACCCAGTCACTCTCCCTGGTGATCAATCCACTATGTAAGAAGGTCTAGCCTAGAAGATATTGCATCAATTTGGTTTTCTATGGTTCGTAAACTTCCCTGTAGCTCCAAAAGAAGGGCGGTGGTGTCCCTGACATGTGTTGGCAGGTTGTTCCACCAACCTTTGCCAACAACTCCATCTCTGTGTGCTTCTTTTGGGTGAAAACTAATTTGTCTTGTTTATGGCCTGCACTTCCCATTATGAAGATGTAGTATAGAGCAATCCATGCAGTGTGCACAGCAGCACCTCACTAGGATTTGGGGTGGGCCCCATGTGTCAACTGTCCTGGCCAAGGCCTCTCACTGGGATGGGACATATGGATGACTAGAAGCCACAATGCGGACCCAGAGTCGGCTCGGCCCACAGCAAAAGCGTTCTCATCCCTCCATATCAGGGACCGGTGAACATGACAGGTTTCTGAATCCTCACCTGAAATCCTGCTGCCTGAATGGTCCTTTAGGCACACACTGCCCTCGAGTTCCATCTGGTGACGGTTAGCTGTTCAGCTGCTGGAGATGCCAGTCTGTGTGAATGCCATAGGGTGGTATTGATGAGGGTGGCACTGCAACCAGAAGGGGAGCACCGCAATTAAAAGGGGCACCTCACACCTCAGCAGGCAGGCTCCGGAAGATCGTCAGGGTCACCTACCATCTCCGTCAAGGTGGGGCCTCCAAGGCTGCCTCGCAAGAACAAGCCGCCATAAGTAGCGGTGTGGGCAGGCCTCTCAGCAGGTCTCAAATGGGGCCCCATAAGTCACAGGTACCTCACTATCCTTATTACCTCCTCAGAGATGGGTGGGGGTTTCTGAAAGTGAGCAGGCTCAGATGCAGAGCTCCAAAATTATGCAACCATATTGCTCATGGTTCTGGCCATGCCCCAACTCAAAAGGCTCATTAAGGAAGATTTATGACAGTGGTTCCCAAACTTTTTTGACCCCCGACTCCCTTCACCTATTAATAAATAATGAAGGAAAAGTACTCTACCTATTTCTTCCGGAATGTACAATGTATCTTTTAATTAATATGCTGACACTCAAACTAAGACTAAACATGAAATTTCAAACACTTTCAATGCATAAACAGAAGTCAATTAATGAATGCTTTTATTTTTCATTGTGATCGATTTTCAGACAAAAGTATTCAATACATGTACTTATTCGTGACTTAATAAAGTAGACATCAAAAAATACACAGAAACCAAAAATTTAAGGGGTCCCAGACATCATCAACTGCACACAAATTCACAAACTTATACCGGTATCACAGCACACCAAAAGCACACTTCATACTTACAGAAATAAAAAGATGGTCAAAGTGACCAGGAAAAAACAGGCCCAAAATCAGCCACAATAATCAATATATAAATGAAATCATAGAAAAACAGAAGCTTCTTTGAAGTCCACCCAAGCCCCAATTCCTTAGATTCAACATGGACCTTTTAATATTGTATTGAATGTTTTTCTATGATTTCATTTATATATTGATTATTGTGGCTGATTTTGGGCCTGTTTTTTCCTGGTCACTTTGACCATCTTTTTATTTCTGTAAGTATGAAGTGTGTTTTTGGTGTGCTGTGATACCGGTATAAATTTGTGAATTTGTGTGCAGTTGATGATGTCTGGGACCCCATAAATTTTTGGTTTCTGTGTATTTTTTGATGTCTACTTTATTAAGTCACGAATAAGTACATGTATTGAATACTTTTGTCTGAAAATCGATCACAATGAAAAATAAAAGCATTCATTAATTGACTTCTGTTTATGCATTGAAAGTGTTTGAAATTTCATGTTTAGTCTTAGTTTGAGTGTCAGCATATTAATTAAATGATAAATTGTACATTCTGGAAGAAATAGGTAGAGTACTTTTCCTTCATTATTTATTTTGTATCTTTCCCCTGAGTCTCTACCTACATTTACTTTGCAGGGGTTCCCCTTGTTGTATTGGTTCCCTTCACCTATTAGCCATGGCTCCGAATTATGATACTTTTTTGGGCGGTGGGGGGAATGTTTGCCCAGCCTCTGAAGTACTTCCATTTTCGCCCTGAAAATAATTAGGATGAAGCTGATGAAGTTATTATAATCGTGGAGTCTGTGAAAGTGTGTTGATGGTAGGCTATGTGAAAGGTCATGGTAAGACCTCTTAGGTAGTACTTGCATGTAGTTATTTCACTCACAAATGAGTTTTGGGAGACTTGGCTTCCTGTGAGGCTGGCACAGTGGTGCAAGGTGGGCTCTTTGGGGACATGTTTATCAAAGAATTAACCAAGTTTGTCGCCACATTTACGTCTTTGTATAAGGCGCAGGCCTCCATTAAAAAGGTTTTCCATCCAAAAAATGTTGTCAGGCTGGCCGTGGCAGAGGGCGCTCGGCCGGCCGTTTTTATACCCAAGGCCCTCAAAGAGGTGACAAGAAGGCCCAAGATCAATGCAGACAGGAGTTCTTCCAGTCAAGAAGATGTTACAGAGGCTGGGTGGCAGAGGAGCATCCAGAAGCCAATTCTTGGCCGCATCAGGTGAGCCTTTCCCCCCTTCTTCATCTAAAGGTGGGCGGCAGGATGGCAGTTTTCGATCACAACTGGAGGTCTATCACCTCTGATACATGGGTGTTGCAGACCATTCAAGGGTTTCAGATATAGTTCTATGGCACTCCCGTTCAGGAAGTTTACCCCCGCCTGCCAGACGGCGGTCGACGTCTGGTGATAAACTTAAGGGAGTTCAACCAGTGGTTGGTTTACCGCCACTTCAAGATGAAGGGCATCCATCTTCTGCGGGATCTCCTTCAACCAGACTATTGGATGACCCAGTTGGATTTGAAAGACGCGTACTTGGCGGTCTCTATTTTTCCTCCCCACCGTCGGTTTCTACAGTTTTCGTGTAAGGATCAGGTGTATGAGTTTGCATCCCTTCCTTTCGGTCTTTCTTCGGCCCTGTGGTGTTTCACCAAGGTTCTCAAGCCGGTAGTGGAGACACTAAGAACGAAGGGCTCTAATCTCATTATTTACTTGGACGATATTCTGCTCTTACAGCAGTGCCCGTTCCGCCTCTTACAGCTGTTGCAGTTGACGGTAGACCTTCTCTAAAGCCTGGGTTTGTGATCAATGCCAAGAAGTCGCTTTTGAAGCCTTCCAAGCAGGTGACCTTCCTGGGGTTTGTCAAAGACTTCGTATCTCGCACCCTGAGCCTCCCAGCGAGAAAGATGGCAAAGATTTGCAGGGAACTCAGGAGGATGCTAGCACGTTCCTCAACCTAGTTGAGGCATATAGCTCAGCTGGTAGGCCTCCTAGCATCTCCAATTCAGGCAATCTTCCAAGTGCCGCTCCACTACAGAACTTTGCAATTCCTGAAGGCCTCTCATCTTCACAGAAGGCTGAAGTATTCCGACCAGGTACCCATTACGGAAGAGGTCCGCATGGAGATGAGATGGTGGCTGGATCATAAGGAAGCCTGGAATGGCAGAGCCATCTTCGGCTGCGATCCAGACTTGGTGATAGAATCCAACGCCAGCAAGTCGGGGTGGGGTGTTTGATTCGGCGATTCCTTTACAGGAGGAAAGTGGTCCACCAAGCAAAGCCACCTCCATATCAATTGCCTAGAGCTGATGGCGTGTTCCTTCGAATCCAGTGTCTTGCAATGTCCTCTTGAAGATAGATAATGTCTCTACAGTTTGCTATATCAACCATCTTGGAGGAATGAAGTTCACTGCCCTTGCGGACCTTGCCAAGGACCTTTAGACGTTTTGTCTCCCACAACATCTCAGTGACAGCGGAATATCTCCGGGGGGCTTCCAATGTAATAGCAGATTGGTGCTCCAGGAGTTGGTCAGACCTGAGCTTACGGCAACTACATCCGCAGTCATTTCAGAGGCTGCACCACTTGTGGGGCTCGTTCTTGATAGACCTCTTTGCGTCTTGTTTGGATCACCAACTACCTTGGTTCTTCAACCTAGAAACCAGATCCTCTCGCTACGGCGACGAACGCTTTTCTCCAGGATTGGTCCAGGGAGATGGGGTACGCATTTCCCCTATTTGCAATGATAAGAGGCTCACGGCACAGATACACAGACAACAGGCGAAGGTGGTGTTCATCACCCTGTATTAGAGATCTCAAGTGTGGTTTCCAGTTCTTCTGGAACTTTTCTGGGATTTTCCAATCCTTCTACCCCGAGATCCATTTATTCTGAGGGATCCCCAAGGCAATCCCCACTACCTGGTCCAGCAAGGGTGAATGCTCTTGGTGGCCTGGTGGATTTTAGGCATCGCTGGAGAGTCTCAGGCCTGTTGAACGATGCTCAGAGATTACTGGGAGCAGCTTGGGCCAACAGCACAAACAAAAGCTACAGAATGGACCAGATGGGTTGGTGTGTTCAGAACAACCAAGATCCCAGAGGGAGCCAAGTGGTAGCTATTATGAACTTCTTGGCATCACTAGAGGCCCAAGGCCTAGCCTACTGCACCATCAAATCTTATAGATCGGTGATCTCAGAAGGCCACTTGCCCTTCCAAGGGATTCCAGTCGGGTAACATCAGATGATCTGTAAATTGATGCAGGGAATTTGCCTCACGCTTCCTCCGGAGCCCAGGTATTTGTCGCTATGGGATGTCAATAAGGCTCTACACCTTTTCCAATCTTGGCAACCCAACAAATACTTGTCTCATAAGGAACTGTCAGCTTAGCTGGACATACTCCTGGTCCTGGTGTCATGTCGACGAGTGTCCGATGTTAGGGCCCTAGACATATCTGGGAGGGTTTTTACCCCCCAGGGAGTCACCTTCCATATTGTTTGTAGAACCAAATCAGATTCCAGAATGGTGTCCTACCCAGCATTTAATAATTCCCCTAACTTGTGCGTAGTCCACTGCCTCAAAGAGTATGAGAGTATGACGGAAGAATCCCATCCCCTGGGGGAACGCCAGTTATTCATCTCTCTGAAGAAGCCTTTCAAGGCGGTTACACCACCAACTATAGCCCGTTGGATCAGATGGGTGATGCAGGAGGCGGGTATAGATGTCACGCGGTTTGGCGCCCACTCAGGGAGGGGAGCAATGGCTTCGAAAGCTTTCTTCCTGGGGGCCAGGCTAGAAGATATCATAAATGCTGCAGACTGGTCATTGGACTCCATGTTCAAGAGGTTCTACTTCAAACCAGTCTTGGACATGGCGTCGTTGGTGGTAGATAAGCTTTGAATGAGCATAATCCTCGCCTCCGGTCCTGACATAGAATGAAAAATTTCCTAGTAATCATGACGGAGAGTTTCAATTCTATTAAGCACGCAGAGGTGAGGATTATTCCCACCCGAGGCTCCGGGAGACCTGCACCCAACCTGGATCCATTAGGACATATGACTGCCAGGGTGATACACTGGAGTGTGGTATAAGTATGTGTGTTTTTTGCTAATATCTATTCTTCTAGTTGTGAACTGTGTGAGGAGATAGATGAGATGTGTTTTTTCTATGATTGTACATATTGCGTTTTGAATGGTACTATAGTGTTAAGATGCTATCCTGGGTTTACCTTGAGATCGGAGTCATTGGTTTGTTTTTTCGTCTTCTTCCAGGGCCTGAGGGTTCCAAAACAGACTGACAAGGCTCGAAGATAATGTGGTTGCAGTCAAGAAAGAGGAAGTCATGCAGGAAGCATACGCCCTTGTAGACCATGTGGACTGCCTATTAGTGGATTGCAGATGACCTTTCCAGCATGCATTATGGGAATGTTAGTTTTTTATTGTTTAAAGTTGAAGCTGCTAGAAAAGGAATAAAGAAAGTAAAGCATAATCCTCGCCTTCACGTCCTTGATAGAATTGAAACTTTCCATCATGTTTCCTAGGAAATTTTTCTTTATACACAAGAATAAAACATGAGGATGGTTTAACAGCTTTGATATAATTTATTTTATACAAATCGGCCAGTTATCTGCATCACACAACAATGGTCCTAGATCTCACTAAATTTGGGGGTAAAGTACAACTACTTTTTATATCAGCAGAAGATGTATCACCAGCTGTTTAGATCAGCTGTGTGTGCCACGTTTTCTCCCTCTTAGGCCAACGTTTTCAAGGGTTGTTATGAGACGGAACATTCTTGGAATGAAATCCTACATAATAGACATTCAGATGTGGTACTGTGGGTGCGTTATATAAACAATGTCCTACTAATCTGAATAGGGATGGAAGTCAGTATTGAATACCATAATACTAGTATTACATTTTTGGACTTGGAATTATATATCCAAAAGGACAAACTTTTAAGTCAGTCCTGCATCTAGTAATAGCATCTTCCAGTATTGATCGATTGATTGATTTCTTTATTCTATTATAAATATATCATCATAAAAAAGAAAGCATAAAAATGCATTAAGATACAATAGAATTACACTAAAAAGAGACATTAAAAACACGACCATTCCATATTACTGCACACAATATAGTTTGCCTAGCTACCGTGTAGATGGCTATGCATGAAGATACAATCAGTAGCAGATAAGGAGTTTGAGTAATGTACATATACCAAATAAGAAAATAAGCATTCAAACCAGAGAGGGATCTAAAATTCAATAGACTTTCGCCAATGTAAGACATTTAAAAAAAAAAAAGCTCCCACAGAATCCCATACAAAGTTGTCTGACAGCATAGGAAGGAAATAAAGTGGAGGCTTATATTGATAAAAACCACGGGTTTTAAGAATTGGTATTTAGGTCTAAAAGTTTGATAACATTTTCAAAAGAATACAAAATTATCCAAAGTTTGAGTGGAAAGTAACCTATAAAGGTCTGGCTGCAAACCAGCTCTCTCATATTAGGATTCAAGATCTTGCTGCTCTCTCTGATGGCAGCTTCCCTACTCAGGGTGGGCTCCTTAATCTTGCCGGCTTCCCCTCTTACTATAGCATGAGGCATTGTACACAACTATGACCTTCCTAAGGCTTCCACTGTTTTCTTCATGTAGTTATGCCATGGGATCCTGAGTCCATAATCACATGGCAATTAGTCAGCTATAATGTCTTGGTTGCTTTCTGGTTGCTCCATTTAGATGCCCAAAGGAGAGGTGAGGCAAGCACTATAAATCTGGAAATCCCTAAAGAAAAAAGTCAACCATACCCTACACAGAACTGTTACAGCACAAGTGAAATTGTAGAGAAAACAAATAATATCAAAAAGAAGCTGGAAAAGGGATATACCCTGAAAACACTCAGGGAGGCACAACATAAAGTTGAGTATAAGAGGAGGTCACCATTATTAGAGTATAAGAACAAAACCTTTAGAAAGGAAACTCACTAAGGTAATGTAAAATTCATTATGAAATAGTGTGAGTAAATCTTCACTGCTATGTCTAAACATTGGCAAATGTTACTGACTGACCCAGACTTTAAAAGGATTCTTCCCACTAAACCACTGATTACCTTACAGAGAGGTGAGACTCTAAGTAATATTTTAAGCCCTAGAGCTAAAAGTCGATATATAGAGAGAACACACACCAACTGGTTATCAGACAGTGTTATGGGATGCTATAAATGTGGAAGCTGTGTTTGTTGTATGTTTGTTACAGATAAAACAAAGAGTTTTACTGGATATGATAGAGGGAATCAATATAATATTAGATATCATATTCATTGCATTACCACATGCTGTGTTTATGTGATTATGTATGGACAACAAAATGTATGGTCAAGAAACAACCCCTTAAAGGGAGGCGTAAGGAACATCTGAACACAATTAGAAATGATGATAGAAAAGAGCCGGTTTACAGGCACCTTGAGGAGAAACACTCTTTAGATGAAAGAAGTTAAATCACATTTTTGGGGTACTGATCACATTAAAATGAACCCCAGAAAAGGAGGCTGAGAACATAGACTGAGATTGAAAGAGACATGGTGGATCAGTACACTACACGCGGTGGAAAACGATCTCAATATTGATAGAGAACTTCATACGGCACTATCATAACTTGGAGGGCTAATCTCAATCACCATTAGGAATCCGTATGATATTTAAGATGAGACTCTAAAGAAGAGAGAAGTAATCGCAATAGGCTCCTTGTTTTGAATCAAGAATAAGATCTATTTTGTTCCTCTTTGAGTCGAGTGCAGTCTGCTTTGTTGGGTGATTAAAAAGATTTGAATTATTTTTCCAACACAAGGGTCATGACATAAGTGAGTTCATTGTTGCAGTTTCCACTGTATTAAAATACTGAGAGGTTTCTTTGTGGCAACTTATTTTGGTGATGATATCTATCATATGGTTCTAACTCCTGTAAATGTTAGAAACAATAGATGAAGATGGAAATATGAAAAGGAAGGGCATTGGGTAACAGGATATTGTTTATGTTTTCATACCTGATAACACACAATTAAGACATGAGTGGTTTATAATTGAATGTTTGTCGTAATAATACTCAGTTAGCTGTGGAATCATTTCAACGACTACAGGTGGCCTGAAGACAGAACGTGAAGGTGTTTGGAGTGGATGATAAAAGACTGGGCTCAGTACAAGGGTTTGAGCAGAAAGGATATTAGTTTCAATAGTAATGAGATAGTGGCTTTCATTTTTTGTGACTTCATTTTGCGGGATATTTCATAAGGTTACTTTATCTTACATCATGAGAAATGTAAGGCTTTCAATGAAATAGAGTGGATGGTGTTAAGACCCTAATGGGTGTGGATTTTTTATGACAGCAGCAAGTGGAGTCAAGACAGGTTGTGGAGATGTTTGAAACAGGAGATCAATCAATCAATCAATGATTTGTAAAGTGCAGAAAATCACCCATGAGGGTTTCAAGGTGTTTGAGTTGCTATCTGCTATGTTGTGATCTGTTCATTTGAACAGTCAGGTCTTGAATCCTTTCCTGAACTCCCAGAGTGATGAGGCAATCCTGAGGTACAGGTCATTTCAAGCTTTGGCCTCCAGGTGTAAGAAGGAGTGTCCTTTGCTATTACCACAGCTGATCCTGGGGATGTTTGCAAGGGAAGAGTGCGGTGGATCGTAGGTGTCTGCTCAGTCAGTGGAAGGTCATGCGTTTGTTGATGTATGCTGGTCCTTCATTCTGCAGGGCTTTGTAAGTGTGGGTCAACATCTTGAGCTGGCTTCTCTTCTGGATCAGAAGCCAGTGTAGTTTCTTGAGGTGTGGTGAGATGCGGGTACGTCTGGGGAGGTCAAGGATGAGTCTTGCCGCTGCGTTTTGCATTGTCTGTAGTCTCTTCAAGAGGTGTGCAATGACTCCTACATAGAGTTTGTTCCCGTGGTCCCGTCTGCTGGTGACGAGGGCCTGCGTGACAGTCCCTCTGGTGTTGACGGGGAGCCATCTGAAGATCTTGTGGAGCATGCGTAGGGTGTGGAAGCAGGCAGCTGAGACTGTGTTTACCTGTTTCTTCATAGATAGCTTGATGTCCAGTATGATGCAGAGGTTGTGGGCATGATTTGTCAGGAGGGGGTGGGGTGAGTTCAGTGGGCCACTATGCATTGCTCCATGGTGAGGTGTTAGTCCCGAAGATAAGGACTTCTGTCTTGTCTGTGTTGAGCTTCAAACAGTTGTCCTTCATCCAGTCAGCGATGTTCGTCATGCATCTGTGGAAGCTGGGTCTGGTGGTGGAAGGGTCATCTGACAGCAAGAGGATGAGCTGGGTGTCGTCGGCGTAGGACGTGCTGTTGAGTCTGTGTGATCTGACGGTGTTTGCCAGGGTGGTCATGCACGTGTTTAAGAGGGTGGGGCTAAGGGACAAACCTTGTGGGATGCTGCAGATTATCTTCTTGGGATCCGGTTTGTAAGGTGGGAGACGGATTTTTTGGGTTCTTACAGTGAGGTTTGAGGTGATAAATTGAGGGTGTCTCCCTGGATTCCGATGTGGTGGAATCTGTTGATCAAGATGTCATGTAAGATGGTGTCAATGGCAGCTGACAGGTCCAGGAGGATGAGGGCTGGCGTTTTAGGTCCAGGAGGGCCATGATGTCATCGATGGCTGCGATCTGGGCTGGATTTGGGGCTGGTGGCGGCAATGTCTGGCTCGGAGGAGGGGTTCAGCCAGGTCTCTATGAGAAAGATGAGGTCTGGGTGGAGGGATAAGATCGTGTCCCAGATCTCTGTGGCATGTTTGCCGAGTGATTGTGCATTGAGTAGAATACACTGGCATTGTGCTGTGGTGGTCTTGGTCAGTGTGGTGGACTCAGTCCTGTTTGCAGAGTATCCGGCATTGCAGGTGGCTTCGTGTTGCAGGTGAAGCGACAGTGCAGGCAGAAAAATGGCCCTCTGGTGGTGCATGGAGTTGTGCTGCAGCAGTTGTTGTTGCAATAGGAGAAGGTGCCCAATATATGTGTTTGAGTCCCTGAGAGATGTGGGTTTCTACACAAGTATGGCAGTAGCTTTTTTTACTTTTTTCATAATTATGTCCTAGCGGGATACTTAATATAGTTGTTTATTTATACAATCACAGCAGGCAATAAAGTAATATTTTAGGTCCTTTGCTAATGATCAATTGGAGGCTAAATGATAAAATAGAGGAACTGATAATCATCTCGAGTCATTCAATGTAGGGAGTTTGAGTTACAGCGATCAATTACCATTTTGTCAATGTGGACCAATGAACTTTTAAGGCATCCAAATTTGAAAATCATTGAGAGATTAGGACCGAGGTCGAGATGTTTAAATATGTCACATGCCAGCATTTGTAGGCATGGTATATAAGAGGGAATCCTAGACAGTGAAGGTTTGATATAATATTCTAGGAACCACCCATGAAATGAGAGGTGAGCTGAAAGAGTGAAGAGTGCCATCTTAAATGTTATATCTGTTGTTTGCATTTTGGGACTGTTAGTGGATCTTTGTTGTCTTTTTGTTTAAGGCGCTATACCTATGGAATTGTGATATAAGGAGAGCAGATAATAAGAAGTATGGAAGGGATATATTTATCTAGATGATGGTCTTAAAGTGAGAAAGTATGTGTGTTGCTCAACTTTCTGATATTATATTAATACTATTTGAAGGATTAGCATTTAGTATTCATGTTGGAGTATCTAAATAGGTAGAACTAGTTATGTGAGAATCCACATTATCGTAGGTAGAACAGAGTGAAACATAATAGCAATACTAAGAGGAAGACTTTTATTAGCCACCCTAGCAGACTTAAATTGACCTTAACCTAAGAGTCCATCTCAGATGGGTACTTTGATCTGAGCTGGTAATGATTATATGTAGAGAAAGAATATGATATTGAGGACCCTTCTGAGGTGTCAGTAACTGGAGGGAAACTGTAATTGTTAACAATATATTGATTGGGAAGCCTATTATAAAGAAATAGAATCGACTGATAAAGAGTGTTTGTTTGTACTCAGGCACTCCCCCAAAAAATGATAAAAATAAGTACAAAAAGGATTTTGTTAGTGGGTGGAAATTTGCTGTTTTAACTTTTTCTGTCAGTTTGGTAATTTGAAATATATTGGATATTTGTGGCAACGTGCAGGCCAATTATACTAGGCTGGGGGATTGCTTGAAATGTAATTATGAATTGTGGCAGAGCAGTCAAAATGAGAAAGATTTTAGATTGTCTGCCAACACTTATCTAGTATTTGTTGTTGATCAGACTTGGTAATGTCTATACGTCGCCATAACTCAATATATTGTTGGAGGTTTCAAGGTGTTTCAATGGAGACCACCTCAGCTTGCACCATCCACTGCCCAAGGATCGCCACCAATTACCAGTGCCAGTTTTGCCTGCCAGGCATCACACTCCAACAAATGAGACATTTGGACAATTCTGAGTCACGCAATGTGGCGTGACTGGCCTGGGCAATCTGGTACTATTTTTTTTATGTGTATTGGTTTGCTACACACTTCTGATGTGCTAAAAAGGAGATAGACAGTACCACCATCTTGTGGATGATCAGAAATAAGTGCCAGTGTTAAGAAATGCGTGCTTGTTCTGAGCACCTGGAAACACTGGCACAATTTAAGCACTGGGGAGCTAGGCAGAGGTGTATAAGTGCAAAAGATGGAAGGGTGCATGATGGTGGAGAGTGGATAAATGTTGGCCATATAACTCTGGTTAGCCGCTGGGGCTATAGAGAAGTTGAAGGGAGGACCTAGATCAAAAGATCAAATTGTAATGCCGCTTTATTGCTGACGGATGCTCAGTAGTGTGGGCCATGGCCAGACAGCGCGATACCTTCAGCAACCTGTACCAGCATAAGATGTTGTGATATATGTGACATGAGTAGCACTTGTCTGCTACTCCCCCTTCTGGATGCCAGTGAGTGTGAGGGGTTGAGGCCCTGCTCCACAAACACTGATGTATGGCATATTTTTAGGAGATGATGCACACAGTCTGATTCTGTATTTATCAGAGAGTTAGGGCCTAATAATGAAAAAGTAATGCAGTGCAACACAGCAAATCACCTTGCTGCACTGTGTGACAGGGAAAGGCAAAGATGCACCATATTTAAGCAATATGGCACATTCCTGCCTTATCTTCTGCACTGGTGCCCTTTTGGCAGCCTAGCGCCAATGCAGGCACCCTTGCACCGTGGTGCAAGGGTGCCTGCATTGCATGCAGGAAGGGGCACCTTCCTACATAAAAATAATCCTGAGAGGCATATTCCACTATCTATGTGTGCTGCAGAATACAGCACACATAGAAAGAGGAAATAACAAGGAGAAATAAGGATATTTTTCCTCATTACGCCTCTCCAGGGAAGGTGCATCTTCATGGCGCATTTCAGGTTTACGAGTTCTGGTACATCTGGGAATGCCTCAAAAAACATGGGAGTTGCGTGGGAACTCAATGAGAAAAAGGGGGGGGCGGAAAGGGCTTTTGGAAAGAAGGTCCAGCTAGGTGAGCCCTGCAATATACAACCAAAAGAAGTACCAAAGCTGTTCCTTTGAGCTAAAGAGACGGACCAGAACGTGTACAAATAACCGATGTGAATAACAAGTCAGATATGGGAGCCCTCATACAAACGTCTGGGTGTCGTGACTCACGCACCCATCGGGATGTAAAGCGTCATCATCGGGCTGCTCCTACGTCGAGTCGGCTGGTGCAATACCCGACGGGCTCTTTTAGGGAGCGCTCTTGTGGAGATCTTTTTATCCAGACAGCCGTTAGGTGAGGTGGGAGTAGAGGGCTCTATTGTAATGTAGATGAAAATGTGTAGTGTGGAAATATTAAAATAGGTAAGGGAGTGCTATCTCAATCAATTTATTATGAAGCCTCCTTACCTAGTTAAAAATTGTGTGAGGTGGAGTGTAGATGCCTAGAATTATGTGCTAGGTTGTCAACACTGCCTCATCTGGGGTCTTGCGTGGGAACACCAATGCAACGCCTTCCCTGGGCAGAATGAGGCAATGCAGTGGTTTGCACTGCATTTCCTTATTTGTGATTTATGGAGCCAGTCAGGGCCACACAAAGTGGCCTTGCGTGACTTCATAAATCTAACTTAAGGTTTGCGTTGCTCTTGCACCACTTTATGGTGATGCGAGAGCAATGCAGGTCATAAATAGGCCCCTTAGTGCTTAGGGTTGGGGTTGGGGGGAAAAGTTATTAGATACTAGGAAGCTATATTAACAAACTGAGGGGCATATTTATGAGAGCCTTGCGTCATGTTTGCATCATGTAAAGGGGTCCATGCGTAACGCAAGGCTCTGAGTCAAATGTAAATGTAAATGTACAGATATTTATATAGCGCAAATCACCAACCGGTCTCTAAGCGCTTGCTTAGGGAACCCGTCCTGGTATTCCCCTGTGAGATAACCCATCAGGGCATCCACAAGGTGAAAGCCAGGCATCCCGCCGCGAGGGGCCATTGTGGAGATTAAGCAAGCTATTGCCCAGAGTCGCAGAGTGTGAACCCATGAATCGAGTATGCACTGGAGCGAGAATTATCAAGTCCATGGACAATTTATGGACTCAAGACCCAGCCGAGCTGGGAATTGAACCCTGGTCCCAGGCTGACCTCTGCTTCCAGGTCTGCCTACTCTAACCAGTGAGCCACACTTCTCCACATCAGTCAGATTTATGAAGCCATGCAAAGCCACAGTACCAAATCTTGAGTACAGCAATGCAGCACAAATCACTGTGTCTCCTTACTCTGCGCAAGGGGCGCAGTCAATGGGCGTTGCAGTGGGTGTTCCTACACAAATCCCATGGTTTTTATGGTTTTTATGCATTTCCAGATTTAAAAGAACTTGTAAACCTGGGAATGCATCAAAATCTTACGCCTCCTGAGATGAGGCATAACAAGGAGAAATATCTCTATATCTGCTCATTGTTTTGTTTTTTATGTGTGATGGATTCTGCAGCACATATAGAAAGAGGAAAAATCCTCTCTGGACTATTTTTGTGCAGGAAGGTGCCCCTTCCTGCATAGAAATATTCATGCCAACAACACAGGCTCCCTTGCACCACGGTGCAAGGGTGTCTATGTTGGCGCTAGGCTGCAAAAACGGAGTCAGCGCAGGGGGGAAAGGACAGGAATGCAATGTATTGGATAAATACAGAGGAAAACTTTGGGGTTTTGGCATAGGGCAGCCCAGCAAGTCACCTTGCTGCAATGCTCTATGTCAAAGTGAAAGAGCAGGAATACACTGTATTTATCCAATACAATGCATTTCTGTCCTTTCCCCCTGCGCTGCCTCTATTTCGGCAGCCGAGCACCAAGTATGCCTGTGTTGCAGAAGCTGTCCGTGCAGGTAAGAGCGGTGAGGCAGGGCGAGGGGGGTCTCTACAGACGAGGAGGGTAAATTTATTACTTATTTAATCCTCCCTCGTCATTGTCTGTCGAGTTCCCCCACCCTGCCCCACCGCTCCACTGCTCTTACCTGCACAGGCTGCTCCTGCTGTGTTGTCAGCAGGATTGTTTTTGTGCAGGAAGTGGAACCTCCTTCCCCATAACAATTCCGGGAGGCATTATCCTCTTTCCATGTGTGCTGCACAATGCAGCACACATGGAAAGGTAATAAATATGAAGAAATAAAGTTATTTCTCCTTGCTACGCCTCGCCTCGGGAGGCGTAAGGTTTTGGCGTATCCCCAGGTTTCCATTGTTTTGTAAATTGGAACACCCACCACAACGCCATGGGACTCCTCCCGAGCACAGAGTAAGGCATCACAGTGATTTGCACTGCCTTGCCCTGCTACATATCTATGAGTTCATTCAAAGCCATGAAAAGTGGCTTTGCGTGGCCTCATAGATATAATTTCAAGGTTTGTGCTGCCAGAGAGTCACAAAAAGTGAAGCTCTGACACTGCAAGGGGCTCATAAATATGCCCCACTGTGCATTCCTGGCCTTTCACTTTGGCGTAGGGCAGTGCAGCAAGGTGACTTGCTGCGCTGCCAAATATCCATAAATGAGGCTTGTGTTTAAAGCGTTACCGGGGCGACCGTCAGTGGGTACCATGACTGACGCCTATCATATTGATATATATAAAAAAAAAAATGCAAAGATTCGGCAAGATTTACATTTGAATCTTTAGGACACATTGAAGATAGATCACGAATCAGCACTATATGCACAAAGACAGTCGCAGTGAGTTGCACGTGCCGACAACCTCAGATATACACATGTACGTTCCTCTCCCTACACTCACACATAGTAACCCACAGACACACATCCACCTGCCGGAGAACACTCTCACACATAAACACTCAGGCAAAAACATACTAAGATGCACAAGCGTTTGCCCGAGTGCAGACACACACACCTGCACAAGTCCCCAATCACACTCACACACACACACACCCTTCCACAAACTTACATATGTTGGTGTGCTCACCAGCGCACACACACTGGCTCAGCGCCTTAAATGGGCAGGTACCGTCTGGTACTGTGTACCGGCACGTCTTTCATTTGAAAGGGAGGAAAGTACCTGCACTTCTCAGCACTGCTGCAATACATTTAACGGGAGAGTACCAGGGCCCGACTAGCCGTAGCGGGCATCAGGCGTTTTACCGGGAGACTGGAAGGGTGAGGCCAGTTGTGCAGCAGTGGGGGCTGTTTTTTGTTTCTGGGGCCGGTTTTCCATCGGTGCAGCAATATCATCCCCCAGTACCAAATGCATGAGTGCTTCACACCTGCTCCACATTCTCCCCCCTCCAGCCCCCCCCCCACATACACACCAAAACAGTCCCAACCACACTGGCGTGAAAACATATACACGTACGCCCACGCATGTAAGCACAGATATACCCTTTTAAAAAAACACTCATTCACACTCACACAGAGACATGCACGCGGTACAGCGGCAATCAAGCACACGCACACAACGCAGTGACGCAGGCCTACGCACACGCGTCCTATTTCTATTGCTCTCTCAATCTCATTCTCCACTCTCTGTAAAAGGGGAACGGATTCAACACTGGAAGCGTTGATGTTCCAATTACATGGCGTGTGTCCTGTGTCACAAGGTGCAAGGTGCAGGGAAAAGGGGTGGAAAACCCACCGTAGCAAAACTCACTTTTAAGATCAATTCACACAAAAGCCAAATCTGTGATAAGGTTTTTTCTTCTCTCAGTGACCAGTGGATAGACTGAGAATGCCTTGGATGGGCAAAGCATGGAGTGAGAGTGTATCTATATGTCTAGTTGTTGGTATATGTTGCCGTTCTGAACCCTTCTACCTATAGCTACACAAACCGCTGTTGAACCAACTATGTGGTCTGAGCTGTGTTTGTCTGCGTGCCCATCTCTGCACTCAACTAGCTATGTGTGCATGCAGGGGTCTGCTATACCAGTTTGTCATCAGTATACCAATGCATTAGCTCATATACAGCAGTCTCCTATATAGCAATGCATCGCGGAGTGTACAGCTGTCCACTGTACTAATATAGCAACGAATATACCTGTCTAGTCTGCTGTATTAATTTGTATATAGCTATACACTAAACCAGCACCTTAACCTGGGTACATCTGTCAACTATATTATTGTATGAAATAGTGTATATCTGGCGGCTGTACTAATATAGAAGCCTATGTATAACTGTCTACTAAACCACTCTATCAATCTGTATATAGCCGTCTGCTATACAACTGTATCGATCTGTACATAGGTATCTACTGTACAGTGTATCAGTCCTTTTACAGCTGTCTATCACACCGCTGTCTCCATCTGTATATTGCCAACTGCTGTACCTCTGTGTAAGCCTGTATCTAGCTGTCTGCTGTGCTACTACATCAACATGTGGATAACTGTACACAGAACTAATATATTCATCCACAGCTGTTCCCATACCACTGTATCAGTTTATATACAGCTGTTTGCCCATGTATCACTATGTGTGCAGCTGTCTACTAAACCAATGCAGCAGCCTGTAAACAGCTGTCTACAATGTAAACGGCTGTCTAGTAATCCAACAGTATCATTCAGTATATTGCTCTCTGCTCTGCCGCTGAATGAGCCTGTACATTGGTTTTAGTTCTACCACTGTAACAGTCTGTGTATTTCTGTCTGCTCTACCACTGTATCCTTCCGTGTAATTCTGTCTGCTGTCCACTGTATCAGTTTGTGTACTTCTGTCTGCTGTACCACTGTATCAGTCTGTGTAGTTCTGTCTACTGTACCACTGTATCA